>NC_057850.1:250937691-251553460 GCF_015237465.2 Chelonia mydas | reverse complement strand
ATGTGGATAAATTGGAAAGAGTCCAGCGAAGGGCAACAAAAATGATTAGGGGTCTAGAGCACATGACTTATGAGGAGAGGCTGAGGGAGCTGGGATTGTTTAGTCTGCAGAAGAGAAGAATGAGGGGGGATTTGATAGCTGCTTTCAGCTACCTGAAAGGGGGTTCCAAAGAGGATGGCTCTAGACTGTTCTCAATGGTAGCAGATGACAGAACGAGGAGTAATGGTCTCAAGTTGCAATGGGGGAGGTTTAGATTGGATATTAGGAAAAACTTTTTCACTAAGAGGGTGGTGAAACACTGGAATGCGTTACCTAGGGAGGTGGTAGAATCTCCTTCCTTACAGGTTTTTAAGGTCAGGCTTGACAAAGCCCTGGCTGGGATGATTTAACTGGGACTTGGTCCTGCTTTGAGCAGGGGGTTGGACTAGATGACCTTCTGGGGTCCCTTCCAACCCTGATATTCTATGATTCTATGATTCTATGAGAGATAGATATTCTATGTGTGTGTGTGTGTAATCTAATTTGTGGTCTGACACATGGTCGTTGAGCTGTTAATGTATCATTTCCACAAAGACTCCATTGAAACGATTCTCTCATATTGGAGTTACCTGTTTGTTTTTTTAGAAAAAATCGCTGACTAAACTATGAACAGTTTGGGGAACTTGGCCACAAAAATTGGCAGGATCCATGTCCTGGATCTAGTGTGTCGCAGCCCCAAGATATGCAGTACTCCAGAATACTTTGGCACATAAGTAACAGTTAGAGGTTTCTTTATTTAGAGAGTGGAATTTGGGGGAGTGGGCACAAAAATCTGCATGATCTGTATTCCAGATCCACCTTTTTGGCATGCTATTTGCGGCTGGATGTGTTCTTTATTTAGGCAGTGGAACTCAGCGGCTTAGAGGGAATAATTGGTAGGATCCATGTGGATCCAGCTTCTAGGTTTTTACTTGCAAATGTAAATGTAGACATGCATATAAATTATCTAAATTTTGCCTGCAATGTGTCTGCAAATTATAGGCAAAAATGGGACATTTTTTTAAAAAGAAAACAAAAATCTGGCTTCATAAGCACGATATACTGGAAAACTGGTTGACTGTGACTAAAATATGTCACAATTGATATTTAAGGAAACAAAAGTAGTAGTTATGATGGTTTAAAACATCTTATTTTTCAAAAAGGTAAAAGAGCCAACAGGTATCCTATTTGCATACAACAAGCAGTTAAGACGTCAAGCTTTTAGTCTGGAGAGAGTTTGTTCTAAATATCAATTAATCAGCTCTCTTAAATACAGCACATTACAGCAACACAGGAAAGACGTATCAGAGCAAAAGGAAATACTCCCTCCTGTTGATAAGTGGAAGGAGAAGCCTCTGCCAGATGGCAATTCAAAATCTTTGTTCTTCACTGCGATATTTAGATCAAACATTTTTGTGCTTATAAAGTGCCTATCAAACATGACATCTAGGTGTGATGGGAATTTAATTAAGAGTAAAAGGACATTTTCCCTGTATCTGGATATTTATGGCCCCTATCACTGCAGTTCCTGAATGCCATCCAAGAATTTGAAAATAGAAATATGTACTGTTTGAATTATGGTAGTATCTAGTGGTCCCAAGTGAGATCAGAGCCCCATTGTAATTGGTATTATGTAAACATGTAATAAGAGGCCACCCCTATTCTAAAGAGCTTAAAATGTAGATAGGTGAGACAAAGAACGGTAGGGGGAAACAGAAAGGCCTACAGAGAGGTGAAATGACACAGTAGGTCTGTGGCAGAGTTGGGAATGGATCCCAGGTCTCCAAGGCTAGGAGTCTGTTCACTGAGCCACACTGCTTGTCTGAACATATTTTTCTTCCTACCCAGTCTGAGGCTTGTTTAGTGTGGAGGTGTACATGCAGGTACGTGAGAGGTTTTCTAAAGAAAAGCTCAGTAGAAGATGAAGTTTGCATTTAGTTCTGAAACTGATAAGGTCACTAGTCAGAGTCCCATAGTCTAGGTCCAACTTCTCTGAACGCTCTCTCCCACACTTCATAAGTTCTCCGCTAACCCCCACTCCTTGTCAACAATTTCATGATTCCATTGGAACATAGATGGTTTTGGAGGTCATGGGAAGCAATTACATATATATAAAGGAGACTACCCAAACAGTACATGCCTTGCATATGTATTAGGCCATGGTCCATTACCTCGATAGTCTTTTATCTGCCTGCAGCCCACATTGCTCAGTTGTTGGCTAAATAGATATAATTTGATATGTTGGCTTCAAAGCCATTGTAGGTGATTGTGGACAATGTAATAGAAAGAGAAAGAAATGCATTGTCTTCTGTTGAAGTGTTTTATAGTGAGCATTGAAAGGATCAAATGAGTAGGAGGCAGGCAGCTCATCAGATGCCTGTGGAAGCAGCTCCCTCTGGCATTGTCTCAATTTTCTGTGCTACAATACCCAGTAATCAATTCTTAATTCCCAGTGTGTTCAGACGTGAGCAGTGGGATAAGCAGTTACTGTAGACCACTTTGTATCTCTCATTGCTCCCTTGACATCAGAGAATGCCTGCCTACTTCAAACAACAGTTCCATTAACCTGGGCACTCCCTACAACAATGACCACTCTCACACTGCTCAATTCACCAGCAGAAGCAGGATTATGCAAATAGCAAGTGGGGGTGAATGGGGTGGAGGCGTGGAGATAAAATGGGAAGGCACATGTCATAGCACCTCTGTAAAAGTGCAGCTAGGTGAGGACTAATGGAGCACATGCCCCACTCTAAAGCAATGTGACAGCTGCTTCGTATTATTCATATGAGGTGCAGTTAGCCTTCATGCAACTCTTTCTCCAAAGGCCATTCTCACATTTTCAGTTGGATCACATTTGATTGCACAGACTGCCCATGTTACAAGAAAAATTACTAGGAGCTGAGGTGCCTGGCACATCTCAGGATTTGGGTCCCTGGAGAGCTACTGGGAGGAGGGATGCAGCCTCAGAAGGCAGGTTACCGGAGCAATGTTGAGCTGTGTGAGCAAAGGAAAGGGACTGATGTTGGGTTGTGTACTCCAGGTGGCAGGAAGGCTGCTGGGGTAGTTAACTGAATGGACCAGTTCCTGCATCTAGTCCAGTATCCTGATTTAGTGACCAATGTCCTGTAGTTCAGAAGAAGGTACAAGAAATCCCAAAGTACACCCCTGTAACCAGTCTTTAGAGAATGTTACTTCCCGAGTTCCATACCCCATCAGTTGATAGCTTGTGCCCTGATGCAGGAGGACTTATATATCCTTTTAAAAAATCATATCTATCTAGTATACCTGATCATTTCCTTCAATCTTTCTAAAATCTTGGTGTCCATGATATCTAGCATCAGTGAATTCTGCAGCAATAAAGCTAAATATTGTTTTATGTAACATAGCGAGTTTATAAGATTTTCTATATAAAAAGTTATATATCGAAAATGTGGTTTGAACAGACACAGCGATAGTTCTCGTGGGCTTAAATAAGCAATCATAGAGAAAGGAGTGCATTAGAAGTTTTCATTTTATACTACTTCACACTAGCCACTCAAAAATAAATATAATGTGGCCTTGCACAGAATGAAACATTTTTCATTCCATGCTGTCACAAAGCAGGTTGCATTAATGGTTTCTGCTATTGTACATTTGTTAACTTTTTACTTTTCTTGCTAGATTTAAACAACACAAACTCCTGTGGTTGTTTTAATGACTGGGAGTCTTAAGTCAGAAGAATTTCCAAATAGGCATATTTTCCCCAATGAAAACTTGAGTGAGTTTAGTTCCCCTCACCCCCATTTCTCCCTTATTGCTCACTTCTTCTTTCAGGGGATATTTGAACAACTTTTATTTTTCAAACTGCTTTAATAAAGGCAACTCACTGTAGATGAAGTTCACCTTTGTACATAGAGACTCTGTGTAACTAGATGGTGAGGGGCGCTCATTGTAAATTATGTTTGGAACACTGTGAATAACTTTTAAACAACCGCTATTAGACAGTAAATCTACTAGTGTTCCTTACATGAAACACTGTGGTGGAGCAAACATTACCCTAACAGAGGGCTTCCCAAGTAAATTAAGCTTGAACGGCACTCACGTCTGTTTCTTCCCTCTTCCCTGTGTGGTAAGGTTAGGGATCTCGGGTGCCAGAGTGGATGTTGACCAAGGGAAGTTCTGGGTTTGATGACTGGAACCAGAGTTGGAGAAATTGGGGGCAAGGAAATTGTTTACACGGTGCAGAACATTTTATTGTGTACAGCTGTCTGCAGGGCCAGATTAAGACCTTTAGAGGCCCTAAGCACTGAAAAGATTATGGTGCCTCCCCCCGTATGTAATTCAAAATAAAAACAATACTATACCATAAAATAAAGTTTCATTTTTTGAAATGACACAAAACTTACATGTATGCTGAAATTAAAATAGCTTCTTTCTAGATTTTCTGATTGCAAAATTCTGGATAAGTTCATCGAAGCTGACTTGATGAAGTATGTCCACTTCCATACTCAATAGGGAAAGTGAATCAAGTCTGTCCTGACACATTGTTGTTCTCTGAGGGTTTTTTATTCTTTTCAGCTGAGAAAAAGAGTGTTCTGCGGAGCAGTTAGTAATCATCAATGTTAGAAGAACACGTAGTGCGATCTCTGCATTTGGAAATACACATTGTATTCCGTCTTTCAGTATTGGGTCATGAAGATCAATGTGACTGAATTTCATTTTTCCTGTTTCATTAAACTTTGCGCGCATATAACAGTGGAACTGCCGCACTTCTCCACAGAGATTCATGTTCAAGTCAACAGGGTCTGAGACAACTAGCTTTTGAGAACCTTGTGACTATTGTTCATCACATAAGTCCATATCATTTAGAAAAGAAAATCTACTTGATACTTCTTTGTACACTTCACCTCTCCTCTTCATATGAGCTTCAAGTGTATCAATTATGGCGTAGTAAGTAGATATGCGAAATTTGTCTTTGGATTCAATGCTGTTTCTGTTGCACGGCTATCATTTGCTTGTTTTTTCCTGATTCGCTTGCGGGACTGGGCTTCTTTGTAGTTAGTATCAGGCAAGATCTCTTTTGATGTGTCTTCAAATCTTTTGAAATCATTCCTCGAAGTGTGTAAGTGGTCTGCTAATGATTGACAGAGGTCTGCACATGTTTTCAAATCCAATTCTTTTTCTTGGAGAGCTTGACTTGTGTGGTAAAAGTGTTGTAAAATGTCATTCATTCCACGTGGTCAACAGGAATACAAACTCTAGTTCTTGCATCTTGCTTGCAATGTTTTCTGCCTCTCGTATAGTTTCTCCCTTTTGTGATTGGTCTTCAGCTGTACTTTCGAATGCATCCACAATCTTTGAGTAGGACTCCAGAATTGCACTTGTTGCCACTGCCTGTGCCTCCCCGCGAGTATTAGAGAGAGATTTCAACACACGATCATGGCCCAAATATGTTTAAAGAACTGCCCATCGGAGTGTTGAGGCAGAGAAAAATGTATCAAGTAACTGGACTGTTGAGAAAAAACGTACTGCCACCGGACAACAATCAGCAGCACTGCGGCCAACAAGATTGAGAGTGTGCAGCACATGGTATGAATATGGCATATTTGTTCTGTTCTAAAAGCTTCTTCTGCAGTCCTTGATAATGCCCTGCCATGTTGGCAGCGTTGTTATAAGATTGACCTCTGCACTTTGAGAAATCTATTTTGCAAACTTGGCACAGATAATGCAGTACTTGATTTGTCATTTCTTCACCAGTGTGGCTTTTCAAATTGAGGAATGTTATAAATCGTTCAACTGGTTATCCAGCAGTACTTATTTCATCCACAATAGCTGAACGAACTTTGTCACTCATTAGACCAAGGAGTTATCACATATTGTCTTGGATAAGTATGATGGGTTACTTTTGCCAGCATTCCCATATTTTGAGATATGGCCTGCTAAAAATGGGTCAAACTGAGCCACAAGCTCCAACAATCCCAAGAAATTTCCATTCTGCAATGATCCAAATGTGTCATTTGATCCCTGGAAAGGCAGACCATGTTCAGCTAATGTTTGAACAACAGCCATAACATGCTGCAAGACTTGTTGCCAGTATTCACGCTGCCCTTTAATTTGTTCTTCCAATTTTTGTGTCAATCCAAAGCCCTGTCTTCGATTTAAATATGTCAACATTGAATCTCTCTGAGTAGTGCTATTTTCATGTATTCCGCCAGTCACTAAATCCATCTGCAGCAAACCGGGATGTTGAAGGCTTATATGCAAAAAGTTTGCAAACAAAACAGTACACAGACCCTGTTGACAGTGAATACAGTAGCCATTCTCGAGTGTATTGCTCACCATTTGCTTTCATGCCAAAAAATATTTTTTGTGGACAATATCTTGTTTGTTTGCCATTGGTAAAAGTCCGACGTGATTTCTCAAATGGCCCAGTGTGGTGTTGACAGTCATTTGGTCCACGATCTATCCAGTAAGCTACACCATCAGTACTGAAATCAACCCACATACCAGGATCTTTTCTCCTATTATTTACAGCATGAGCAGGTTCAGTCTCTGACACATCCACACCTTCTAGAACAATGTCTGTTTTACCACCAGGAGTAGGATGATCAGTTACAGTCTTTGACACATCCACACGTTCTGGAATGGTGTTTGTTTCACCAATGGAAGAAGGGTCAGTCTCTGAAATGCCTACAGGTTTTGGAACAATGTCTGTGCTACTGAGAGAATATGTTGCTTCTGATGGATTCGCTTTGAAAAATGATGTCAGCTTTGGAAGATTTTGGAAAATTTCACTATTTTTTTGTTTCTTTTCTTCCGCCAGTTTACATTTCTGTGTTCCACTCAGTTGGTTACATTTCATCCCGCCCCTTATCTCAGTTATCTGAACTTAACGAAAAAACCAAATTACACAACGTACACTATTTTTATGTATATATATATAATATATATATATGAGAAAAAAAACGAATCAAGTACATATAACTCAGAAGAATATATCAATAATAAAACATAAATTTATTGCAATACATGACAGGATCTGATTTCCTCGCATTATTTCGATCGACGTTAGTAGGATGCCCCCCTGGTTTAGGTGGGGATAAGTAATAAAAAGAGAACAGAAATACGGGGGAAGAGTGTGTAGTGGAGTGTAAGGAAGTCTAACAAAGTTCTGATTTTTCCCATGATGACTATTTTGATGCTTGTTTTGAAATATCAAATATCAATTTTTTTCCCAAAAAAAATTTCATCTTTTTTGGTGCCCCCTGCTTTGCTGGTGCCCTAAGCACGTGCTTCATCTGCCTATCGGGTAATCCAGCCCTGGCTGTCTGGTACCTCTGGGCAGCCCTGGAACCAGCTTCCAAACAAAAGAAAAGGGGCTGCTCACCCACAGTTACAACTGCCATCTGACTCCACCAAACTGTAATCCCCTACCTAAGAGCATCCGGTATCCTGAGGCCTATTTTCCCCAGTTACCATCTGTGATTGCCATAGCCCCTGCCCCCTGGGAACCAGCAATTCAAAAACCCTTCCATCAGGGCCACGGCCTCTGGAGGGGGAAACCCCTCCCACTCTGACTGCCATAAAGTCAGCCACTCCCTGTGTCCGCTCTGGGCCATCTACATACAAGCTGGAGGACTTTCTGCAGACTCTGTCTCAATACCCCAGGGGTCACGCTTGGTACACCTGTTTCCAAAGTGGTCAAAGCATGGATATGCCTCACTAAGTGCTTCCCCATTCTCCCTTTAAGTGTGACAGAATCCCAGTTTAAAGCAGTCAGCTGATAGCTAAACATAAGTTGCACAGGTTCTGTAGTCTCTAGAGGTGAGAAATGCCCTTCCCCCCCCCCCCCCCGTAGGTTCATAAAACACACCACAGTGGATCAAACTTTACCCTATTGTAGGGCTTCTGTAGCCAATAAAGCTGGAAGGGCACTCACCTATATCCAAAAGCGAACAGGTTTTGGGACCCGCCCTCAAAGCAGAAACAATTCTTGGCCCTGCCTCTATCAGCTGGTGAGTCCTCAGGGCCACTATTGCCAATCGCGTGAGAAACGTATCCTAAAAATTGCCGAACAACAGTTTGGTAAAAAAATCCTGAATTTTTGCCATTTCAAAAGAATAGGTCTACTTCCACCAAGTACTCAGTTTATTTGAAAGTAGATACATAAAGCTACCAACCGCCCTGCAAAAAAAAGTACAAAAGTAGTGTTGTTTAGAAAAGAAGTATCGCGTTCCCCTGTTGGAGCACACATCGTATCTTCTCAGAATTGTCCAATTTGTCCTCTGCTAGAGTAAAATTACTTGTGCTACAGCCATTGCTATGGTTATTATTGCTTAAAATCATTCATGTCTGTTTCAAACTGGACAATCATCTCTTTTGTTGGAGTAAATGATTTGCAGTATAGTCTATGGTTGTTGAGGGGAAACTCTGATCATATAAGATGGCATTTAATAAATGGCCAACCTCTTATATTGAATCTTGCATTTTAATAAATTCATGATAGAAAAGATGCTTTCAGCCATACTATTACTTATTGGCAGGCATGCACACTGTGAAATTTCACTAAATGGATGTCTGCCAAGCAGATCCTTGTAGTCAGATACTTTGCACCAGAAAGTGGCAACATCCACTGGGATTGGTCCAGTTATTGCAGTCCAATCTACTAATGCTAAATTGCACCACTGCTTCTACAGGTTAGACAGGTCACACTGGGAAAAAAAATATTGGGAAAATCACTTGACAGATTTGGTTCAAACAAGGAGCCAGAGAAAAGTGTTTGATTTTGTAAAGTACAGTCAATGCTGAAGAAAGTTTCTTCATTACTTCTGCCACAGCCATTTCCAGAAAATTGAGAAACCTTTATTTCAAAGTAGTCTTGAAATCAAAACCGAGGCTGGCTGCTTGCAATTCCCTATGAACCAAAGTCAACCTTGTCAAGAGGGAGCTAAATGAAAACAAAATCTGGTTGACATGCAGCCTGACATGTGACAGGTGAAGGATTTGCTTCAGCAGGGAAAAGGCAAATGCTTTGTGCTCTTTCAGTAAAAAGAAATTGTTTCTGTTTGCTGGAAAAGCAATTTAATGCACTGGACCTCCAATAAGACTGGCTTCAGAAACAGAAGACACAACCTGTCTTACCACCATGCATCTCACTCAGTGTTTGAGCCATGTAACAATGCTTGTGAGAACTTGCCATCTGGAAATATATCTTGTTCTCAGTCCAAGAAACAAGGATTCTGGCTATCTGGGGCTTCAGAAAAAAATAGCCATCTTGTCTGAGAAGGATGAACAAATGCTGCAGGAATTCTGCCATCATTGATCAGTGTGTATATTTGTTGGAATGCTTCATGACCAGTTGTGCTCAGTTTAAACCAATAATATGTTTTCCTCACCAAAAGTCAATACAAGAGGGAATTTCTTCAATTGCTTTGCAAGCACAGAGGTGAATTGAGTGACAAACACACTTGAACAATACCAGATTTGGACACTTTTCCTTCAATTTGGTGAAGTACTGATTGGATCCAGACATGATTAGCAAACATCTGCGCCAGTTCCAGTACAGTTTTCAATGTTTATGTTCATTTGCTTCAAATGACTGTCAAGAATAGAGATGAGACACTGGTGTTATTGAGGTGACTGGAACCAAACTTGATAGGGTGATCTTCTATAAGAAATTAATGTACACACACACACTTTGGAACTGCAATATCAGTAGATTCATCTTCTAGAAAAGTTGGAATTTCCTGTATCCTCAGACAGTTCATCAGCAACACAAGGATCAATCACACTTTCGATGAGTTTAGTGCATTTAGGCTTGGGTATCTGCATATCAGATGTAATTTCTCCAGGCATTTTTGTCTTCAGCACATCAACCATGTGGTCAACTGTCCTAATAAAAGAATGACATGCAATATGGGAAGAAGTTACTAATTCAGCTGCTTTCCTTCTCAACTACAAATTTTGAATCATCCAGTCTTGGCTGTGATGGCCCTGGTGTAGTTTGGACCGTAGGACTTTCATGCTTTGAACTAACAGCTTGCTTTCTTAGGTAAGTAAGGTCTGAATGAGCTCTCCCCTGACAGCTAGTAATGAGCTGGGGGGAGGGGGGGGAAGGCTTCAGGAACAGGCTGTATTTACATGAATACACATACTCTGCCTAGGTATCCAGCTGACAGAGCTGTGTTGCCAAAGTGATTAATTTTGGCTGGTGTTGGGTTACAAATCACTTTAATATTGAATGCAGGGGTAATGAAATGTTGTTTTCCTTATTGCAGGAGTAAAGGGCAGCAGAACTGTCCTGACTGAGTAGGTCACCCTCAACTTAACTGCACTCACTAAGCAGGGGGTTCAGATGCCAAATCCCATTGGAAAGAGAGAGCAGGTGGGGACAATGTTTCTGCCTGGAGGTGTGTGCTCTGCCTCACAGTTACAGGCACCATTTGACCTGCCCTTCTCCCCTATTTAAAGATAGAGCTCATTAGGTTCCACTGAGAGTCTTTTGTTTTGTTAAGTGACCACTAGAGCTGAAATCACTGATCATCAGGTGTAAGGGCTTAAACCTGCTGCTGCACAGTGTTTCTGTAAAAGAGATAGCCCAGCCCACACAAGCAGCGAGATTCCCCCACTGAGAGCTGAAATCACTGAGAGCCGGGTGGAACCTCAAGAGACTGACTCACCGAGGTCACAGGAAAGAGCATGGGTGGCGGGTATAAAAGACTGGGGGAGGCTACGTCTTCCCAAACGGGGCAAGAAATGCCAGACGCAGCGTGGATCACCTCCCTGGGGGACTTGAGCTGGTTCTGTGTTATACTGTTGAGAGGGACCCCTGGATATTGAACCCGGCCCTTGTTGCTGCTGACTCCTCCTGGCAGAAGCATTATATTTAGGTCATTTAGCTGGGGTCACAGTTCTGTTCTGCCTGCAATACAGCATGCTGAATCCTCATTAGTTTGACTTTGCTTCATGCATCCTCCCATTTAATTCATCTTCTCCCATTCAGCTGTAGGCTACCTCTTGTACTTGGCATATTTCCCCATTGTCAAGGGCAATGAACTGTAAAAAAAAATTAAGCATGTTAAGGAAACTACACCTGTACTTAAGTATTTGGCATTACCGCCACATGTGGCAGCCATACTTGGCAGTGATGTTCCACTGAACAGCTGGATTTGGAAGCAGCTCCTACTGCTGAATTTAGGCTGTGTCTACACTGCCACTTTCAGCGCTAAAACTTTCTTCGGTCAGGGACCTGAAAAAACACCCCCCTGAGCAACAAAAGTTTTAGTGCTGAGAAGCACCAGTATAGACAACACTTTATCGCCGGGAGCTACCACCGCTCGTTCAGGGTGGTCTCTTCTTATCGCCAGGAGAGCTCTCACCCGGTGCTAAAGCATGACTACACTGCCCATGTCAGCGTGGCCGCAGCCACACCGTAATATGGGCAGTGTAGACATACCCTTAGTAATTTCATATTGAGGTCTTCTCCTTTTGGAAATACTGCTACATCTCTCGATAAAAGCTGCTTTGAAATCTAGAATTATTTGTAAGTCTAGCAAAAACTGTTACCAGGGTTCCTAGTCATGCCAAATTTAGCATGCCTAACTGGGATCTGAAAACAGATTTCATAATACTGTCCGAACCACTATTCTTGACGAAGATGATTCCATACTTAATGATTGGGGGAGGGGGGAACTATTCTATGTCCGGATTTACTTAGAACACACAAAGGACTGGGACTAATATATTAACTGTAAGTGGGATGACAAAACGAAAGTCTTGTGCGCAATTTTCTTTGAAATGTATGGTACAGCTACAGCACACACTTCTTTCGGCTGTGTGTAGAACACATTCATTCGTAGCCCCCTCGGACAAGTATAAATAGCAGTGTATCCGGTAAGGCATGGCTTAGGCAAGTAAAGACCGGCCTGGAAGGGGCAGGTATGTATGTGATTACCTAACCTGCATGTGCTCTACTTGCCTAAGCTTTGCACCCCTGTCTACACCACTGTGTTTAGCATTTAGTCAGGGGTGAAAGTAACTTAAAGGACTTACCGTTATGCCGGAGTCCTGAGCAGGGGGCGGGGCCTCAACCAGAAGAGGTGGGGCCTTTAGAGCCCCGGGCCCTTTACACCCACATTTAAAGGGCCCTGGCTGCAGTAGTGGTGGCTGGGAGCCCCGGGCCCTTTAAATCACCCACGGAGCCCTGAGGGCTCCCAGCTGCCGCCGCTACCCTGAGGCTCGGGGCTCTGGTGGAGATTTAAAGGGCCCGGGGTGGTAGCGATGGCCAGAGCCCTGGGCCCTTTAAATCACCCCCCCGAGCCCTGCTGCCAGAGCCCTGGGGTAGCAGCAGCAGGGCTCCGGTGGTGATTTAAAGGGCCAGGGGCTCCGAGCCGCTGCTACCGCAGCCGGAGCCCCGGGGCCTTTAAATCTCCCCCGGGAGTCCCGGCCACCTCCGTTATTTGGGGGCTCCGGCAGGAGGGCTCTGGTAGCAATTTAAAGGGCCTGGGGCTCCAGCCACTGCTGGGAGCCCTTTAAATTGCTGCCTGGGGAAGCTGGTCCGGTCCAGTGTACCAGCTCTTGCCAGTTCGCCGTACCGGACAGTACAGGCTTACTTTCATCTCTGCATTTAGTCTTTCCCTGCGGGAAAAGACTGCTGAGTGGGGAAAGGCTCTGGATGGGGGGAAGCAGTGAGGAAAGGTTTGAGCAACTCCCCACTGAGGACCGTTTCCCTGCTGCAGGGAAAGGCTGTGATGGGGGGGAAAGGCTCCACCAGCTTCCCAATGAAAGAGCCTGTCCCCTCCATAGGGAAAGGCTCTGGCAGGGAGGAGCTGTTGAAGCTTTTTCCCTGTGCTCTCTCCCCTCTTCCCCCCGTCAGAGCCTTTCACGGACATGTAACTACACGTGTGGACACAGCAGGCTTTTCACTGCGCCACGTAGTAGCCTCACATGTCCTACATGCCGCCAGTGGTGGAAGTAGCTGTAGTCTGCATGGTGTCATTGCCAAGCATGATAGAGCGGTGTGGTATAACTGCACCATGTAGACCCTGCTGGTGCACTGTAAAAGGTAACTAGTTCACAGCTGTAGGAGCTATGGAGCAGAGGAAGGGGACTGAAGGCTTATGGCAAAGGGTAGGGAGCAAATGAAGGATCCTTACCTAAGGGGCCATGGGTATGTCATAGAGTTAGGCTTGTGTTCAAGCCGGGAGAGATAAAGTACCCTTAGTGGAATTAAAGGACTCAAATAAGCATCTTATTTGTCTCTTCTTCCAATAGAACCTATGATGCTAGCTCATCCCTCACTGTCGGAAGCAACACATCTATATTCTTGCTCCTGAACTTAAACATACGTAAAGCCAGGTGCGAAGTGATGCAAAGCGCGTCAATGAATCCCTCATTCCACCTATCACCTTTTCATCTGTAAACCTTCCCCAATTAGCAATTCACCGTTCACACTCCTCTGTTAAACATGACTCATGTATATAAACATAAATAGCCTTAACCGGCTTTCTTTTCCACCATGTTGATGTCAAAGTGATTGTAACGTTTTGGATGGCTGACAACAGTAATGATGCATTTAATTTAGCATAGTTTATTTCCCAGTTTATGGATTCTGAGTCCTACTTACATAATTAATAGCAGATAACAGCATGAAGTTAATTACATTTACTTGAGACGGATATGAATTACATAGTTCTGTATTTTGACAAATTAAACAATGCATGGTGCCATTGAATTTTTGGAGTTACACAGGCTTACACCAGGTGTGAATTTGGCCCTGTCTTGTACTTTTCCATGAGAACTCATTTTTAAAAAACATATTCCTCTTTAATTGTGTAATTTTGTTGTGCATGTCAAGCATATGGAATTTGCAATCATTTTTGGATTTGAATTTCAAGATCTCCTACAGGAATTCAGTGGGAACTTTATTAATCTACCCATTAAAATTTTCAGTTAACATAAAAATAGAAATTTTATGTTGTAATATTTGAGTAATACAAACAAGAGAAACAAAAGTATCCTTTACAAAGATACTTTCTAGCATGGTTCTTTTTGAGGCTTGCAGTACCCAATAGGATCGAGTAACATATAAATGTAACAAGACACATTGTGAAGTTTGACAAGCTAGTACATAGTATCTATCAGGGTAGTCAATTATTTTTTGTCCAGATCATTAATAAAGATCTTGAACAAAACTGGCCCCATGACTGACCCCTGGGGTACTCCGTTTGGTACCAGCTGCCAACTAGACATCAAGCCGTTGATCACTACCCATTGAGCCTGACGATCTAGCCAGCTTTCTATCCACTTTATACTCCATTCATCCAATCCATACTTCCTTAACATGCTGACAAGAATACTGTGGGAGACCATATCAAAAGCTTTGCTAAAGTCAAGAAATATTATGTCCACTGCTTTCCCCACATCCACAGAGCCAGTTATCTCATCATAGAAGGCAATCAGGTTGGTCAGGCATGACTTTCCCTTGGTGAATCTATGTTGACTGTTCCTAATCACCTTCCTCTCCTCCAAGTGCTTCAAAATGGTTTCCCTGAGGACCTGCTCCATGATTTTTCCAGGTACTGAGGTGAGTCTGTAGTTTCCTGGGTTCTCCTTCCCTTTATTAAAGATGGGCACTATATTTGCCTTTTTCCAATCATCCAGGACCTCCCCCGATCGGCACAAGTTTTCAAAGATAATGGCCAGTGGCTCTGCAATCACATCAGCCAATTCCCTCAGCACCCTCGGATGCATTAGATCTGGACCCATGGACTTGTGCATGTACAGCTTTTCTAAATAGTCCTTAACCTGTTCTTCCACCATTGAGGGCTGCTCACCTCCTCCCCATACTGACCGAGGCAAAAAAAAGCATTGAGTACTTCAGCTTTTTCCACATCATCTGTCACTAGGTTGCCTCCCCCATTCAGTAAGGGTCCCAAACTTTCCCTGACCTTTTTCTTGTTGCTAACATACCTATAGAAACCCTTCTTATTACCCTTCACATCCATTGCTAGCTGCAACTCCAGTTGTGTTTTGGCCTTCCTGATTGCACCCCTGCATGCTCGAGCAATATTTTTATACTCCTTCCTAGTCATCTGTCCAAGTTTCCACTTCTTGTAAGCTTCCTTTTTGTGTTTAAGCTCACCGAAGATTTCACTGTTAGAACCAGATTTCACCAGTTAGAACCTGATTTCTGTCAGAACCAATAAATGTGAATCTCAAGTCCAAGTAGGAAGGATCATATTTCCTATTGTTCTTTCGCCCTTCTCTACTTGCTCCTTCCCCATGATCAGTGTCCTCCACTTTACTCTTCAAAAAATGCTCTATTAATTCACAATTATCAAACACCAAAGCATCTGGTCTCTACCAAATGGAAAGGACGTAGGAATGAAATGTCACACTCACTTTTTTTACACAGTGTAGGGGCATTGTTGTAGCATGAACACATTGGTCAGTGAAGCTTTGTTACTATGTCCTGGTATTCTCTGGATTTGAAGGGGAAAACCCATGTGGAATGGCTACAACAGGATCTTTCTGAAGGGAGATTCTTATTTTATTTCTGATATGTTGAAGAAACAAGAAAAAAAGCATCACCAGTCAGGCTCATGCACCTCACCTGATAACCACATTCTGCCACTCAAGGTGGCATGCCCCACAGTTTAAAAACCAGAACTTGCTAAAGTCAATTGCTGATGTGCTGTCCTTGGGCACCAACAGACAATTGTGTGGGACACCTATGTCAGGCATGGAATATCAGGGTTGGAAGGGACCTCAGGAAGTCATCTAGTCCAACCCCCTGCTCAAAGCAGGGCCAATCCCCAATGTTTGCCCCAGATTCCTAAATGGCCCCCTCAAGGATTGAACTCACAACCCTCGGTTTAGCAGGCCAATGCTCAAACCACTGAGCTATCCTTTCTCCCCTACCCTCAGTATTCTCTACCACTGCCTTTTCTTCTCACTCCTCCCCTTCCTCCCTTTCTTCTGTGTGTAGCCGCTCAGAGATTATGCAGAATGCCACAAGCAAAGAATATCTTCCACACCTTCCTCAGTCTATACTGAGTGTCCTACTGGATGGGTGGGGACACCTTTGCCACATCTTCAGGGTGCCAAAGGCTCTGTAGCTCACGAAAGCTTATGCTCAAATAAATTTGTTAGTCTCTAAGGTGCCACAAGTCCTCCTTTTCTTCTTATGGGCATGGTTATAGTTCTCTACCTCTGGCAATCCCCCACCCCTTTCTTCCTCCCCAGGACACCCTCACTCGTCTGCCTACCAGTAGTTCCTCTTCCCCACTCTATGTGGCTACCCCAGCTCTTTCTTGACCTCTAATTTGGGCCCCTCTAGGAGCCCCACTAGCTAGCCTACTGCTCCACTAACCCATTCCTTGTCCCTGACCAACTACCCTACCACCTATATGTACCTCTACCTCGTCCGTCTCTCTGAAAAGGTCTGTCACCTTCAGGGGTGCTGGAACAAATTGTATAGTGGGGTGCTGAGAGCCATCGAATCAAACTATAAACGCTGTATATGATGGAAACCAATTCAAACCAGGGGGTGCAGCTGCACCCCTAGTTCCAGCACCTATGTTCTTTCTTGTTCATATTCACCTACACTTTCCTGTGGCCCTGTGACGGGGTGTTCACCCCACATTTTCCCTGAAAGGGTTAATGTAAGCTAAGAAGGGAGCCAATTAATCAGACAGGCCACACCTGAGGGGAATCAGGTGGCTAAATAATCCCCTGACTGAATAATGAGGAAGCCCAGCTGACAGGGAAGGAGCTGGGCTGAGTTTATAAAGGCAGGAAGCTGATAGCAGAGAGAGTGGGGTTGTAGAGATGTAGGCTGTAGTCACTCCATGGGAGAAGGGAGGTGTGCTTGAGGCTACAGAGGCAAATAGCCTACAGTTACTCCATGGGAGGAGAGAGTTTTGAAGCTGGCAAGCTCCAAGCAGGGCTGGAGAGCCAGAAGGTAGGGAAAAGTCAGTGAGATCCAGGAGGGAACAGACCTTGGCTGCTGACTAGTGGGTCCCTGAGCTGGGCCTGGATTTTCCTGCCAGCCACTGAGGGAGTGGAATCATGGGGCAGTGAATGGGAAGACTGCCGGTGATTGATAGTGAGGAGACTTTGATACTCTGGAAGGGGGAAATATGTATTGTGACCAGGCCAGAGGGCCAAGTCCCGAAGAGGGAGCACCCGGAGTTGCAGAGGCTCAGAGAGAGAGAGTGAGCAGGAGAAGGGGCCCTGGACCTGCAAAGAGCTAATCTCCAGAGCGGGCAGAAGGAGGTGCCCTTAGGGGTCTGTCACAGGGTCCACTCACCACTATGTGCCTTTTATGCATGGGCTGTGCAGCCCTGTGCCTATTGGCACCCTGCATCCTGCCCCCTTCCTGTGCTGCAGGGGGTTGGTGAATGGCAAGTATTGGGTGTGCTCTCAGCACACCTACCAGATTGGGCTGTGTGGCTGGGCTACATGGGGGAGTGCTAGGATTGCAGATCACTCTTGTGCTTAGGCATGAATTAGGTCAGAAGCTGGGAATGGACGACAGGGGGATGGATCACTTGATGATTGTGTGTTCTGTTCATTCCCTCTGGGGCACCTGGCACTGGCCACTGTTGGAAGACCGGATACTGGGCTAGATGCACCTTTGGTCTGACCCATTATGGCTGTTCTTTATGTTCTTATGTAGGTGCCTCCCTGCTGGGTGGGGATCACCCCTTGCCTTGTTGTACTTATGCCCAGTGGCAGAAACTGAGGCACCTAAACTCACTAGGCATGATAAGGCGGCAGCTGTGTGTGTGGGGGGGGTTTGTGTGTATCATGGGGGGGCCTAAATCTGGGACTTGCACACCTAAGACCCTTTGTGGATCTGGGCCTTATTTCTCACCAGGATTACAGCTAAGCATCTGAACTATATACCCTGCCCTGACACATCTATGCAATAGCTTTGTAATCTTTGTTGGTACACATGCCATTACATACACACATTGATCCTATCAGAGCAGGCACACTTCAAGATATCCAGCCGGTTGTTAATCAATAGCCTGATGAAAAACAAAGCACCTGTTAATTGCCGTAAGAAACGTTGCCACAATGCAATTAAAAATTGCGTGTCTGCCTACATCCCTGGGACTTGCTTTAATTGCAAAACTCAGTGGTGGAATGGTACTTTTAGTTAGCTGTCATTAGTATAATCTACAATACTTTCCCAATTATCTTACCGCTTCTGTTTGAGAAAGCTGAGCCCTTCATTAAACTGAAGTCTTATTAAATGAAACAATTGCAGTAAAGGCCAAGACAGATGGATGAAGACCCAGTTTGAAGAAACCCAATAATTCATTGATTAGGTGTTCCATTAAGGATTGTAGACTTCAAACTGAGTCTGCCAGCTGTACTTCCTCCATGATTATAAATGCAAAATAGATCATGCTGAATGAGCATGTAAGGGAATGAGATCAATTGCATATATAGTGTTTGAATTAAGAAGGTTTTGGGCTCTATCCTTCATGCCTCTCATACTCCCCATATCCTACATAAATTGATGGGGAGTCTTGGCTGTCCAAGAAATGCAGGATTAGGTAATTTGTCTTTGAGAGAAAGTGACTTGTCAGTCCTGTTAGTGCAAAAATGCTTCACGGAAAGTCAGCTAAACAGCCCTTGAATAACTGGACAAGTTGGCAACAAGCTATTCACCAGCACTTTTAATATAATATCCTATGTAAAGAGAGAACTCATTTGTAATACTGGAAATAAAACATACCAGAGTTTTCTTACAAACCAGACTTATTCATTCTTCTGGTTTGAATTGGTCACTTGGCACAAATGTCTTCATTTCCAAAATTCTTTCTAGTGAGGCCAGTATTTCAGTGCATGGTGGAAGTTGTTTTGGCCAGTAGTTTGCAGCACTGATTTAAATTAGCTGGAATGAGATGAAATAGAACAGTCCAGTGAAAATGTAATAAGGTAGATCTAGGCATCACCATTTAACACCCTCGTCGTAGAAAACAGATGCCAATCTAGCAAGCAATCTCTGCTCAGGCCAGGGCTACTGAGTAGGTGCCTAATTCTGGACCCCTCTTTGGGCTTGTGGATCACACTCAGACATGGGTGCCTCTGTAATTGTGGCACTCCCAGCAAGCTAGGGTCCTAACTCTGATGTAAGGCTGGCTGCATGGAAGCCTGGGCCCCATCTTATTGCATAGCAAACAGTGACTAGCTGCCTTCCTAGGCCTTGGATTGGGCAGTGTCCCAGAAGGGAAAAGGCAGGGGAGTTGGAAATACCCAGAAATGTTGATTCAAAGGACTGCTCTCTGTGGAGCCCCAGGATTTCTGGCTGCACATTCCTCCACATGGACCTGTTAGTCCCCACTTAACCCTGCTGTGTTTGGCCATCATGGAGCAGTGTGGTCCTATTCTGTAATGGGAGGGAGGGCTCACACTATGTCTGTCCCAGGGCACAGAGGCTCTTTTCCTCTACCTCAGGTCTGAGGATTCCATTGTTTTTCAAGGCATTTTCTTAGGCTCTGTCGTGTGTAAGTCCCTTTGCATATCCAGGCCTAAGATTGTATTTATTTTGTATGTTGCAGTTTAGGAAGGCTGTATAGCATTTTATGATTGTCATGGGTGGTAGCATTCAGTT
Organism: Chelonia mydas; assembly: GCF_015237465.2. Lineage (NCBI taxonomy): Eukaryota > Metazoa > Chordata > Testudines > Cheloniidae > Chelonia > Chelonia mydas. The sequence continues at coordinate 251,533,833 of NC_057850.1, read as the reverse complement.
TCAAATCTAATTTCATTCTGCCTGCTTAAATTTGTCATGTTCTTATAAACAGTGTACTTTAAATTTTTGTGAGGGCTAATTTCTTAGGACCAGATTGAAATCATTGGGAGTATTCCCAGAGTAAGGTACTACACAACCTGAGCAAGGGGACCATAATCTAGCCCCCAGTATTTCTAAAGTATTTGGAAATTGAAGAGTGCTTGAGTTATCTACTCGAATGCTAGATAATGAGTGATACAATTTCAGTATGCAGGGGATCAGGTTGGAAAGTGCATCCTGCTTTTCAGAACATCTGCATTTTGATTGTGTTGATTTTTCCTGCAACAATTTCAGTTGTTAACCCTTTTTAAAAATTATTTTCTGTCCTTTCCACTTTGTATGCCCATACTTGGACAATTGTCGTAATGTGGGCTGAGATCTGTGCTGATCAATGCTATTGCCATGTAATATACAAGGCAGAGATGGAGAGCACAGATGCCATGAAGATGCACTTCTTTGTCCAAGGTGTTTTGTTTTATATCAGCTCACCTCACTTCACCACAGTGTATTTTCCATAACTACATTCATCTAAACACATTTCTCCTCTTTTGATACACATCCTTTGTTTGCTGCAAAGGTTGTTCAGGCATGCAGATACCTGTGAGCATTTACTGCCATGGCAACCAGCTCTGTTGCTATTGTGGGGATTAGATTGTTTGTTAACTAAACATATTTGCAACTCCCCTGGCTGCTGAAACTTGAGTTTGGAGCTTTGAGTTCCAATTTAGTGTGTGCCATTTAAGATGCACTATATTGTTTGAGCACTGCCAGTCTGCTTGGCATTGTATATGGGAAATATCAAGACAGCCTGTGCTCTAAGGAGTTCAGTCTTATCTTTTAGCCTTACTGGGAAATCTATAGAAGAAACCTTACTGGGGTTCCTTTTTTAAACTATTTCATAGTTATTTAATGTAGGGCTGGGGGATGACATGAAGTGATAATTGGTTAGCATCAGTGGCTTTGTGGAAGAAGTCTTTGGAGGGAATGAGTTGATTTCCATGGTGCATTTCATTGGTGCTAATGTTTAAATTGTACTGGTTTTCTGTTTTGAAGACATAAAAAATTTATTCATTTCAGAAATGAGAGAATTAAAAACCGTGAATCACACAAGGTAGGAGAGGCATTACAGCATAATTATATCAGAAATGTAATCACTTTCACTCTCACACTAAGAGAAGGGGAGCCCAGAAAGCAGGAATACAGGAGGAAACTGTGTCAGTATCATGAACAGTCTGTTTTATTTAAGCTTTTTTCCAAAGGAGCCACATTGTATTGAAATCACTAGGGCCTCCTTCTTCTGTATGGTTGTACTGTCTACAGTATTTTGCATGAGTCTATACCCTTTTAAAGCAAGCAACTGCAGGTGCCTTTTTGTTTCATCTTAGGAACATTGTGCTGCTACCACAAGATGAGAAATAGGGTCAAAGTTTTACAATTCCCTTTTACTTCTAGATTGACTGATGCCAGGAAAAGGTCCCCGGGCCATGTGAATTTAGTGATTTAGAAGATTAAACTCAGGATACATGTTTGAACATGTATGCTTTCCCCAGATATGGAGAGAGGGAAATATATCCTCTCGTTAACTCTAGCATGTAGATGTCACCTTTCTTAGCTAAGGCATCTGCTTATGCATAGTTTAATGAGTAAAAATAATCTTGTGCTTTAAGTGCTGAATATCCCAGGTTCCCTGACAAATGGTGCCTATGGGTACGGCGGTCCCTGTGCATATGGCTCGTCCTTGGGGGAGATTTATATTGGCTACTGGATATTAAATGTTCTATGAAATGTTAAAAAAAAATCAATGCATTTATGCCAGTATAAATTTACACAAAATCATTCAGTGCTGAATTGCTTCAGAGCTCTCTGTGTAGCATTTTAAAACCTGCTCCGTACATTGTCCGGATCAATATTATCTAAAAATTGTTAAACCAAGGGAAACTTCATTATGCACAAATGTTTTCATAGAATCGTCCGGTGCAAAAGCCCTGGGAAGCAGTGGCATCAACTAGTATATTTCTGGGTGGGCAAATTTTTCAAGAGCTGAACTTAAATAGACTATAAAAAACAACTTAACAGACAATTTTTGATTTATTTCTACATCGTAACTGAAAATAGCTAGCTTACATACAATATATACTTCAATCGGATGGAGGATAGCGATGATCACACAGTACAACAAAATCATCCACCAAGTCCTGAAGATTGAACGATTTTACCATTGACTGTCACACGTCCATCAGCATCAAATGGCTCAGCCTCTCATCTCCACACATTGACCAGATGTAAGTTCTGACTCTTTTCAGTATAGAGGAAAAAATGCTCATTTCAAAGCTGTAGTGACTGGCAATGTGAAGACAATCTGTAGCAGAGATGAAAAAATATCTCTACTCTTTTTCTGCTTCTCAGTTGGTTCCATGAACGATTTTGCTGCAGAGACTTGCTATCTCAAAAGTACTTCATCGATGTGTGAATCGTAAAATTGTGAAAAATCTTCCAATTTCTTAAAATCCATGTAGTTCGAGGAATCTTCATCAAATGCCTCCATAGATTCCAACAACTGTTGTTTGTCTGTTAAAAGCGTGTCAAACTCAGAAATGAAATGGTCAAGAACAGCTAAATATGTCCTTCAAAATCTATAATTGAGACTCGACTCATTGATATTTCTTTTTCCAGAAGTACTGTTCAACGGACAGTCACCAAGAAACTTTGAAACCTTCTGAATTCTTGCATGGCATTTAGATGATTCAAATGTCCCAAAATCCAATTCATTACCAATACCAACAGCAAACTCGTATGAATTTTCCATTATTTTTCCCACTCAATATCAGATCTTGCTTGTTCTAGTTCTTCACATTCCTTTGAGCATTTCATTTCAGCTTCCTGATTAATGTATTTAGATGATTAAAGTCCAGGATGGGTCTCTGCCCTCCGCCTTTTTTCGGGATGAGAAATACGGTGAATAGAGTCCCCTCCCCAGTATTGCGGCCCGACACCCTCTATCGCACCCTTTCAACACAGGGAGTCGGTTTCCTGCTGAAGAATCAATTGCGGGGAGGGTTTAATAGAGAAAGGCAACTCTCTCTTATCTGGATAAGAGTGAAGGAGGAATAGAGGTTCTGACTGATGCCATGCGGCAGTAAGAGGGAACTGGAGTGATGTCGACCTGCACTGCCCCTTATACCTTTAGTTGGGAGCATGAGGAGACATACCGCACATGTGTGGGTCAATGGACCCTGCGCGGACGAAACTTCTGGATTCAGGCGCATGGTGTAGATGCGCACCCACAGGTGGAATACAGCTAGGGACCATTACTCAAAGAAGAACAAGGCTTAGCTTGTGGGCATGGCAGTGAGGTGCCTTTTTAAATTCTTGCTTGAACTCTCATTAGCCCACCCCACTCATAATACTTGCACCGTCACAGAATCCCGCACAAAACTGCCAATTGAGTCTCATGTTGCATGCTTTGTCACAGGTGAAGTTTACCAAGGAATCAGCACCAAGTTTCTGCATGTGGTAAGTACCAATAGCTCTTGCTTTAAGAGGCCATTCATGAAGGTATCAAAAAGAGCAAGCTGCTCCTCCTTAGAAATGTCTTTAGTGTCATCAACTAAAACAGCAAAAAAGTGGTGTAATTTTTCTATCCATTTGCCAAAAGCCCAAATCCGATCATTCTGATATTCGTGAGATAAGTAATGACTGTACCAATGCTACATTTTTGAGGATAGGCTTGCATCTGTCTCTGATAAAGTTTCAAGGAACTCAACAAAGTTTCCTTTGTTTCCTGATCCTTCAGATTCATCGGTGGAAAGCAAGCCCTTGATACCCTTCTTGCTCAAAGAAGAACCTTCATGTGATTCCTATTCTCCTGAGCTTCTGTTGATCTGGTTGTTGAAATTTTTGAAGCAATCGATTTCCTTTTGCTAGAATTGTACTAAATTCAGTCCATGAGACAATTGAGTGTTTGTGGTATGTGCTTTCTGCAAGCTGCTGAAAAAGAGCATTCGCATCTTTCCACGTCAAAAACCAGCATGAATAAATGTTTGTTTCCCTTCTTTTTCACTCATTTGCAAAGAATTACCTGTGACGTGTCAGCAAACAGAGCAGGAAACTGTGTCTTCATTTGTATCTAGCTTGGGTTGAATAGAAGTGTTACTTTTGGTTTTACTTAGATCACTGGCATGAGATAGCGCACACCATTTTTTGTATCAGAAATACTTGAAGTAAACACTGAATCTTGGGACAAAGGTTGGTATTCAGTTAAAATGTGGGCTACGTTTCTTTTTTTCAGTAACAACACGAATGGAGAATGTGACCAGTGAAGATCAACGGGCCCCTGCAAGTTTCCATGGCATTCTTATGAAAATAACTGTCCAGAAGTGTAAGGGACCAGGGCGTAGGTGGTCTTGCCTAGTAGTTGCAGCTGGGCTGAGGTCTGTCCACCAAGGACGGGAGTTGCTGGGCCTGAGTTGGAGGAATCACAAAGCCATGTTCCATACACAAGGGTCAGGGTCTGAGTCAGGCTGAGGTCGGAGATTGGAGGTAGTACCAGGTTAGAATCAAGAGGCAGGAGTCAGAGTTGAAGTCAGGCTGGAGTCAGAAACCAGAGATCAGGAGAAAAGGTGAAGTCTGGCATCGCAGAGGGCAAGATCTGTGTGGCTGCCCAGACAACTTGCCGGGGCAACCCCTGGAGTTAAGTAGGGGCACTAGGCCAATCAGAGGGCCACAGGTACTGTCACTCTGGGTCTTGTAGAGGGTTTGTCCTGTAGCACCTAGTCTCCCCAGTGCTCCCTGGCTGTCCTTCTGCGAAGTCTTCTGGTGGCACTGTGGGAATGTTGGCCACCCTAAGCTCTACAGAGCTGGGTTCTACTCCCCAGGTCCTTCCAAAAAAGCACTGAGCACATATTTCTTCCAATATCCATGTTCGAGTGTCTGCCTGGGACAGGGCTGTTGACCAGGTTAGCCATGTGGCTCACAGAGGGTCTTGATGTGGTTCACAGCCACTTCAGCCAAGACTGAAACAGTGTTCCCTCTAACACCACACACACATCCCCTGACATCATAGATGTAACAATGGTGAGGGATGCTGACATATCACTGGCTACTTTGCATGTGCATTTAAAAAACAACCACCCACTCAGTTATCTGGTCTTTTTCTTGCTGTATGGTTGGTAGTAGAAAGCTTGTACAGGTTATTGCTTAATGCACTAGAAACAATGGATACATTTGTCATTGGAACTTGTGGAAATTTCAGTGAAACTGCAGCTGCTTGTGCAGAACCTCCCCCAAAGAAGCAGAATTGGTCAAAAACTGAAATCTCAATGTTTTCAAGCATTTGCCTCTCCCAGCTCTCTCTAACTGGCAACACTGCAGACACTGGAGGACATCCAATCCACCCCTCCAAGGCAGGATAGATTTCATTATTCCTCAATCAGCTCCAATAGCTGATAGTCAGTGGCTAGATTTGACAATCTCCAGTGATGGAAATACAAACTTTTATTTAGGGATCCAAGAGCAGATTTTGTAGTTTACATAGTAACTGAAACCATTATGTTCCTGACAGACACACTAAAAATAAGCAGAACAATAACACTCTGTCATAACTACTGCATCGTTTGGTGGAGAAATACAAAGTCTAATATCTCCAATCACATGGAATAAAAGTGGCAGCTTAAAAACACACACACAGCAAAAAAAACAAAAACAACCTTTCCCCCGCAACTAGTATAGAAATGCTCTCACTTCCCATGCAGTCCTCATTCAGAACTTCCCTGTTTTACATACATATGCCAAGATCTACATTTCTTTTCCAGAGAGCCAGGAGGATGGGTTCAGTTTAAGAACTGGAATAAAAGAGAGTATAACCTGCCCCATTTCCACACAGCGAAGACTACTGTGAAAACAGAAAATCAGCTGCTTTGTTTCAACAATAAAGTTATCTTCTAAACTCCTCCATAAGGGGAAACATGCAGAGGATGTGTTTTAAAACTTAAACTTAAATTATTGGTGGAGCAAAGAGAAACCGTTTCTGTGCCGCTTTAACTATGTAGTTGGGTTTTTTCATAGCTGCACAGACCAGTCATTATCCATGCCAATAAAATCTCATTGGATTACATTTTCTTCCCCCCCCGCAAAAAAAGCTGTCTGGTGCTGCTGTTCTCTTCCTAATTACCATGTCTGCCCAGGATGGATGTGTGATCGCCTCAGACATGCTTCTTTGTATGCTTTGCACAGATGCTGCATCTCCAGAGTGGCCAACCAATCCACCCACGCCGGGATCTCCAGAATAGTTCTAACAGGAATCGGAGGGGCAAGAGGGGACAGTGGTCCCTGTGGACCAGCAGATGATAGACCTGGAAAAGATGCCACCGGTGCTCCTTCCCAGTCCTGCAGATGCCTTCCTTCATCCCTCCTGGGACAGGTATAGGACACCACCCTATCTTGTAGTGGCCCATAATTCCACATGAGCCATTGGGTGAGGAAACATAAGTCCCCTTCCCCTGTTAAAATGGAAGGTCAGAAATTACAAGTGTGTGTTTTGTGGAAACCGTGTTTTGTGGAAACCATGTTTCCCCCATTGCACCTTTTCCTGTTTTTCCTTCTCTGCACCAAGTCTGCATATCTTTTTATTTGACCCAGTCATGCCATTAACATCTGAAGTAGAACATTGTTTTGTCCCTCTGTGCATGTGTCATTACTGAATGGTTTGTGCCAGCTCCATCCTCTCTCTCGTGTTCACCTGCAAAGTTAGTGGCAATGAGCCTGTCTTGGATGACCCTTGGGTTGGGACCTGCTGCTCAAGTTCATTGTTTTGGTCCTGCAGGGCTATCCTTTGGTAGTTCCTTTGGGTCCCCCTGGGCTTCCTCACCCCTTCATCCTCAGACTCTTCCTCAAGGACCTCATAGGGTTTTCTCGCTCAGGTTGGTGGTACTCCAATGAAGATGGTATTGTTGTACAACATATAGCTCACCAGGAATATTAATTGACCTCCACAGGGGCACACAGTAGCCTTCCAGTTATGCAAACACTGGAACCTCCCCTTGAGCAGGCCAGATGCTCTCTCGCGGTACTATAGCCTCATCTGAGGATGGGAAGTGGAGTGCCCTTTGCCACCTGAGAGGTAAGACCATTTTTCCTTCCCGATTGCTGTGTAGGCCAGTGCAGCTACTGTGGCTGTTTTCTGGACATGGCATGGGTGGCAGCTAAGAGATGACTAGATCTTATGTGCCAGCTCTGGAAAGCTGTTGGTGGTCTGGTTCTGCTAGGCACTGTGGCAGGACCTTGGCACTGCAGATGCAGAGCATATACTTTGAGTAAAACTCCCTACAGTGGCGATAGACTGGAGTCCTTGTGAAGACAGGAGTCCTGTCTGTGACACCCAGCATAGAGGGAAAGCAAGGAATAGTGTAAAATGGCAGCAACCCCGGCACTGCCTTTTCCTGCCCCTGGGGAGGATGATATGTGTTAGGGGGCTTATTCCTTCACTCTCTTACTTCTCTGGTCCTTATCACATGAACAGAGAGCAACAATACCCAAAGTCCAAAGGTGCAAACAATTCGATGTTTATTGGGGTGAACTTCCAGCAAGCATGATTCCAGTTTCCTTCCTTAGTGTCCCCCTTCCCAGCTCTGACACCACAGAGCCTTACCTGTGTCCCTGTTCCCATTCCCCCCCTTAGCAAAACATGATTCCAATTTCCCCACCCCCATTCCCTGTTCCCATTTCCCCCCCACCACCACTTCCTGATTGACTGCAGACTGTATAGTAAAACTCGAGTTCTGCTTAGCTATACCTTAACCAATCATTTTACTGAAATTTAACTAACCAATCCTAACATATTGTAACATGATTATGTAACCAATTATATCCCACCACCTTAATTAGTTTACACCCAGCAAAATCAATTATACAGCAGACAGAAACAATCACAGAACCAGACAGAGATTATACAGACAAACAATAGCAAAGTGGGAACTATAATGACAAAACAATACAGAAGTGAGGATTTCACAGCTACATCTATAAAGACATAAGAGTTTTCCAGCTGTGTCTATTGATAAGTGAGTTCTTGCAGACAGGATGCTATCAAACTAAGTTTCCTTTTACATTTTCTAGGCACTTCCCTTTCTCTGGAGGTGATAGGCACTATCAGGACACGATTCTATTCTTAACAGCCCCATAGCACCTTCTTTCAATGTGACTAGTTTGGAATGTGAGGATGTGACCGGTCGTTTCCCATCTTATGGCTGCCTCTGCTGCTTAGCCAAAGGCCTTAGCCTAAGAACAGGGCCTCAGACTGTCACAGTAAGAGAAGGCCCTTACACCGGTAGACAGTGATTTTGATTCTTTTTTTTATACCTCTATAACTAGCTAAGTGATAAGAATACACCTAAATTCTTAGAGTATAGGCCTTTACAGACAGGCCTGAATATCTATGTCCTAACAATATGCTGTAGCACTTTCTCTCCGTGGCCAGCAGGAATTCACCACAGCCTTGGAAGTGGAGGATTGGGAGACTGACCATTAGGAAGGACCACAGAGACAGTATGCCCAGAGCTGTGGCAACTGCAAGTGAGGGCAAGAGAGCAAAAAATTGGCCTGCTACAGATCACAGAGGAGTGTGGTGGTCTCGTGGCTTGCCTGCAGTGCAGAATCACCGGGGCCTCTCTGAGGTTGGTGAAGGTGCTGAATTGTTCAGACACCCTATTCATGGAGCATAGTCACCGCCTGTGCCCTTAGTCCAGAGAACAGGACACAGGCCCACCTCTCCCTTCTCCTTTCAGCCCCCTGTGCTGCAGGATGGAGAACATGGCTGGATGTTCTCCCGCAGGCTGTGTGCACTGCAGCTGCTGACCACAACAGGTCACTCCGGTGTCCCCCTCCTACACCAGTCCTGTCCTTCCTGCAGCCCCCTCTATACATCACCGCTTAGCCTTGGCCCAAAAGACAGTGGATACTGATGTCACCCCCTTAGGCCAAGCAACCAGCCCCAAACCCTAATGTTACCATCCAGAGGGTAGAGCACTGCAGTTCACGCCCTCACCTTCTTCATAAATTGTCTCATTATGATAGCCCTTGGACAACAGCCACGCCATGCTGTAGTAATGCTAACTACGATCTCACCTGTGTACGTCCTGTCTGAATATAGTTATCTGCAGTGTTTGCAGAAGCCATGGCTTACAAAAGCCTAAATTCAGGTTGGTGGTTTCCTTAAAGTAAGCAACCCTGTGCTCTGTTGCCTTTAATGCACTGGTGACGCATGGCAGTCATATACCTGTTTAGTGATGTACTACAAACGGGCTATCCCATATTCTTGAAATGCACATTTTTGCTACTTTAACCCTTCAAGTTCTGATTTACAGTTTTGAATAAAGAAGAAATTACCAGAGGACTATTCTGTGTTGAAGGAACTCATTTCACAGAAATTAAGTTTGAAGAATTTCTGAAGGAGAGAAATAACAAAGAAAAAGCATCATCATTCTTCCATTTAGTCCCTTCAGACCATGAGACAAACTGAAAAGTTCTACTGAGTTTTGCAAAGGCTCTTTGTATCTGCTGACTTTCAAGGACAGCCTTGGAAATCAGTTGTCCTAGATTTTGTACCAGGCTTACAATGACCTGTTATTCAATAACCCAGTTGTCTTCTGCAGAATTGTTGCATTGGCAAGTATGTAGATTGAGGGTAATGTTTTCAAAATTGTTTGTCCCTTTTGAAAATGGGATTTAGGCTCCAAAGTTTATTTAGGCACTTTTGAAAATGTTCCCCTAAGCTAAATGGTCTCCTAAAGTCTATCTCTGGTCAAATGTTTAGTACCATGGAATGCAAAAGAAATCACAGTGCAGCAAAAGAAAATGACACATTATCATGTGAACTGTTCTAAGCTCCAGTGGGGGATTCTTTTTATGAATCCAGGACTTATTAGATAATATTTTATTTAATATTTTTAATCTCAGTATCTTTATACTGCCACCCATCCCCATAGTGTCTGAGCACTTTCCATGTAAAATCAATAGCAATAGTGAAGTCTCTTGTGGACACCATGGAGTCTCTGGCACTTCTTCCTTTTGGGGATAAAAATTGGGGTACTTTGGTTTTGTTGATTTTTTTGCAAAAAGACAAGGAGTACTTGTGGCACCTTAGAGACTAACCAATTTATCTGAGCATAAGCTTTCGTGAGCTACAGCTCACTTCATCGGATGCATAAAGTGGAAAATACAGTGAGGAGATTTATATACACACAGACCATGAAAAAATGGGTGTTTATCATACACATTGTAAGGAGAGTGATCACTTAAGATGAGCTATTATCAGCAGGAGAGTGGGGTGAGGGGAGAGAAAACCTTTTGAAGTGATAATCAAGGTGGGCCATTTCCAGCACATTTCCAGGAGTTAACAAGAATGTCTGAGGAACAGTGGGGGTGGGGGGGGAGGAATAAACAAGGGGAAATAGTTTTACTTTGTATAATGACTCAACCACTCCCGGGGGGGGGGGGGGGGGAGGAATAAACAAGGGCAAATAGTTTTACTTTGTATAATGACTCAACCACTCCCAGTCTCTATTCAAGCCTAAGTTAATTGTATCCAATTTGCAAATTAATTCCAATTCAGCAGTCTCTCGTTGGAGTCTGTCAAAATTATAACATTCATAAACCAGTCGGAGAACACTTCAATCTCTCTGGTCACTCGATTTCTGACCTAAAAGTGACTATTCAACAAAAAAACTTCAAAAACAGACTCCAACGAGAGACTGCTGAATTGGAATTAATTTGCAAATTGGATACAATTAACTTAGGCTTGAATAGAAACTGGGAGTGGTTGAGTCATTATACAAAGTAAAACTATTTCCCTTGTTTATTCCTGCCCCCCCCCACCCCTGGGAGTGGTTGAGTGGGAAATGAAGTGAACTCTAGCCCACCCACACAAGCTTCCCACCCTACCACTCTGGTACTGCCTCTTCCCCCAGCCACCCCCTTGCCCTGCCCTCCGAGAGGCTCTCACCAGTTGTCCAGAAACAGGACCCAGTGCACATAGAAGATGGAGGTGACGGGCACTAGGACGCAGGAGGCATCGTCCTGGAGCTGCCTGCCAGCCTCAGTGGGGGAGAGGGATAGAGGAAGCCTCTTCTCTCCCTGGCAGCTAAGCAGAGCTCTGGAGAAATCGGGGGGGAGCTGGGGGACAGTGCCTGCTCAAGCTGCACCCACAGCTGGCACGGATTCCCGTGGTAACTGGATTTTTACTGTCCGGTCACCAGTGTTAACCGGATCGCCGGCAGTGTGTTCCTGCAGCGCCGGGAGATACAGCAGGCTGGATGCTTTGCCTTTCCTGCTGGCTGGAGTGCCCCAGCAGGGCTATGTGAGCAAGCTTGCTCCCCCACCCGCACCAGGCCATGCCCCCTGCTGACCAGTAGGGCCTAAAAAATAGGAGGGCCTAAATCTATAGCCTTATTAGCCTAATCATAGACTATTAAGGTTGGAAGAGATCTCAGGAGGTCATCTAGTCCAACCCCCTGCTCAAAGCAGGACTAACACCAACTAAATCATCCCAGCCAGGGCTTTGTCAAACCAGATTAATCCGGCCCTGGGTGTGGTGAGCATCTGTAGATTCCTGAGGGTTTTGAAGACACTGGTGTTCTGGTTCTCCAGACCTGAGGTCCAGGAGTATTCTGGGGTAGTCCAGTAGCTTTGTATGATGGTCCGTTAAAATCACCTCTCTTTCATCAGTGAGAGCACATAACACTCACATGAAGACTCTCTGATGCTGTGGGAGGGCATGGAGCTGATGGGGAAATGCCCTGGACTTCAGGATCCTGCAAGTGTAAAGGTCAGCCTTAGGGTGACCAGATGTCCCGATTTTATAGTCCCGATATTCAGGGCTTTTTCTTATATGAGCACCTATTAGCCCCACACACCCCTCCAGCCTCGCTCTGTCCCAATTTTTCATACTTGCTGTCTGGTCACCCTAGTCAGTCTGCATATATCAGATTGCAGAATCAGGGACATGGTTTCGAAATTCAGTGGAGATGATCCCCAGACTCCTCCTTTTTCCTGGAGTTTAGTTTCTGTATCCCATGAAGAACCAGATGATAAATCCCACAAAAAAACCCTCTAGATTTTTAGCTGTAACTCTTGGTGTGGTGGTTTTGTTTTTTGTTTTTAATTTTGTTACTAAATTGTGAAGGTAGATTTAAAAAAGCATAATCAGGCTAAACTAATTTTTCCACAACAAAAATTAATGTTTATACCCCCACAAGAGAAGTGATGAGTTAGTTCATTATTCTATGGTACATCAAATCAAATTGGCTAATCTAAGACCACAGATGCCCATCAAATTAGGCTCCAGGGGCTATGATCCAGGACCCAACCAAATAAACAAAAGTTGCAGCAGAGATGATGTTAGTTAATGTGCAAAGCACAGAAATGTAAGAATATTTAATTACCAAACCATATACGTTTTCAAATACCCATACTCCTCCTTTATAACGTCTTCCGTGGCAGTCCTGCTCAAAAACAGCAGGCTGTGCTCATGATTCACTTTTATTCCAGATGCCCATCGCTTGGTATTGTTACACTGTACTAAACATAAATGAAAGATATGAGAAATGCTAAACATTGTTACTCAGTTTCAGGGATTTTCTTTGGCTAATTAAAGTGAAGTTAAAATGAAATTTAATACAGAGCTTTACAAATATCCCCAGTGATGAACTGGTAAAACCTCACTTAGGTTTTACTCACCTGATCAAATCATACATGACTAAATAATTTGCAACCAGTAATTTTTTTTGGTGAAATTAGCCCTTTTCTGCTCACGGAGGAGCCATGAGCAACTCACAATATACTGGTATTTGTTTTTGAGATTTTTTGACATACACTTTTTTTCCTCTCTGTGCTCTCCTGAGAATAACATCACAAGTTTCTCATGTTTGTTAGCAGAATTTGACAAATATATATATGATTTATTTATTTATTTTACTGTCTACTGATTACAAATATTCTGAATTTGAGTTGTTTGGTTGTGTATCCAATACACGGCCATGGATTTATTGCAAATGATCCTGCAACCTGCATTGACTTTAGTGATTTTCCACATGGCTTAAGTGTCTGCGTGTTCAGATCCCATTGCAGGATTAGGGTCAAAAGAGATGTTCATATTGTTTAAGAAGTATTGATAGTAGTAGTAAATATATTTGATAGCACCCAATGGCACCAGTTGAGAGTGGAGTTCCCATTCCTCTGAGCATTGTACAAATAAAGAAATGTCATTCCCTGCCCAAAAGGGCTTACAAATCAAAACAGATGCAAGGTAAGGCATGAAGATACAACGTACAAGACAATGAATCTTGTGAGAAATTGGCTCAGCATGGGTAGTTACAGGGATTGCAGATATTGTTTCTTAAAGTTAGAGAAAAGAAGTAGGAAGAGGAATAATCACCGCTCATCACCTTTGGTCATAAGGCTGGGTTTTCCGGGGAGCACAGCAGAGGTGAGTCTTGAGTCTGAAGGAACATAAGGTAGTGGCTGTTCAGATTTTTATCAGGGAGTTTTTTTCCCCCCATGCAGAAGGGGCAGTGAGGGGAGAAGGCACAGGGGCATTTAAGTTGGATGGTGGGTGATAAAGGCTGCGAAGGGATGGGTGAATAGTGCAATAGGTCCCTAAATCAGGATAACCCCTGTCATTTAGTAGATTTGTTCCCTGAAGTATAAGGGTTTATATTAGTTATATATTTATCCTCACTGTTATCACAGTGGATATTCTCATAATCCATATACACATCTGATCCTTTTTAAAAAAATCCTAATAGGTTCTTATTATATTTCATATGCACAGGCAATTAGGTGTTCACTCCACTTTAGCATCCTGGGGCTCTGAGGCTGGAGTTATTGCTAGCATCTCTGTGCATGCTTCTTCTTTTGATTGGTCTGTTCTATTCCTCCTTCTTCTCCTTCTTCCCCTCCCCCCCCCCCCCCCCCCCCCCCCCCCCCCCCCGTTCTCCTCCTCTGTATTTAGAGCATTCTTCTTCTAACAATGCTATTCCTCTGTTGGGCAATTATGAGTTCTCTTACCATTGTGTGATGTGACAATAGCATCCCTTTGTCTAATTGTTAAAGCTTTGTCTCCCCCACTGCTCATCCCAATGTGTTTTTTATGGGTTTATTTAGTTGAAACCTGACAGAAAGCACTGTTGGGTTTGTAATAAGGATTAGAGCAGAAATAATTGATTGAAATAAGAATCTTCAGCTGAATCTAGGATAAAACCTCAACTTCACATCTCTTCCTCGGGGTGTGTGAAATCTGGATCTGAATGTTATGCCAGAAGCCCATCCCAAATTCAGATAAGCATTCCTTTGGAATTGAGCCCTTTGAAGTCCACCCAGCATGAGGGTTGGTAGAAAAATGTCACAATTTCCTATTTGTGTAAATGATGCTGAAATTTTGATGGAGCAGGGAAAAGGGGTAACATGTTCATAAAAAGTTTGTCCTATTTTTTCCATCAGCCCTACCCAGCACTAATAATTTTCATCAGCTTCTGGTTGTCTGATTAAAAGCTCTTCTGTCCTATGTCTGGGGCTTGTTATAAGCTTCCATACAGTCTTTTAAGTAGTCTTATGTTTTGTCTAGGACCAATCACTCAAATTTTAGCAAATATAAAAAATTAACTTTTTTGTGTTTCATGAGTAGCTAATTGCAGGGGCTGGGAAGAGACAGGACAGAATAACAAATTATTTGAAGTGCCACTGAGTTGAATGCTAGGCCTCACAAAAAGTGATTAAGGGTGCAGGGTTCCCAGTTTGAGGCAACTTGAAGAGGTCTGGTTTTCGGAGGGGGCTGCTTTCTTTACCTGCTAAAATCAGGCACCTTTAAGGTGGGCTACGAAACCCACAGATATGCAGTTCCCATGATGAGGCCCAAAGCTTGTAGGCTTAATCAGCATGTTTCTCCTTCCCTATTGTGCTTGAGTTAAACTTCATAGGCTCAGTTGCAGCCTCAAAGTTTTGTGCTTATGCTTTCTGCGGTGTTAAAACTGGATGGGGGGAGTTGTAATGTATAACTTGTTCAGTTTATTTCACCTTTTTTCTTCTTCTGTGAACTGGCAGTGAACAGATCACAATAGATTATTGACTTCACTGGGCTTTGGAGTCTGGCCCTGTGTTTTCAAATGTGTACTTTAATTGGAATTACTGTACACAATAGAGATACTGTACACATGTGATTTGTTTGAGACCAACATACTCAGTGATTCCAATCCAGGCTGTTCTGATTTGACACAGGGTCCCGTAGCCTGTTTATGTTTGCTGATTGGATTACCATCACTCTTAGAATCAGTTTTCTATTGCAAATGCTCAGTTATGGATTTGAAATTTTCTTTTCATGAAGGTTCTGCAGAGGATCACTTAAAATTCCCAGTTTCTGCAAACACTAATGCCAGTCAACTCCCTCACTGGTGCATTCTCAGAACAAAAAAAAAAAAGAGAGAGAAACACAACTGCCACTTGGAGCCAGCAGCAACAAGGGCCAGGTTCAGTATCTAGGGGGTTCCTTTTTAACAATACAGCACAAAACCGGCTCGAGCCCCCACCCAGTGACCTGGGACAATTACACACCACCCTCTGGGCATCTCTAAGAGGCAATACTTCTCCTCTTGCAAGCACAGACTCCGAGTGTAGCAAAAACTTCTAATAAAAGGAGGGACTTAACTGAGCATTAATTTGGGAAAACACCACAACTAGGGTTCATAAACACAAACCATGAGCAAAAGGCCCACCCCCAAGTAAGTTGAGCAGTGTCCTTTCCCCCTCAGGGTCTTAACTCCAGCAACCCAAAAAGTCCCTTTAACATGCCAGTCCCTTCTCTGTATCCCACTCACAGTTGCTGTCCTTGGCCAGTGCAGCCCCCAGAGTTCAGAGGTTCATCCACAAAGTTCCCCTGTGACTGGTTGGATCACAGAAACTCCCTCAAGACTGTCACTAGATGTGCTGGGATACCACTGAGAACAAATCCCACTGCCAGAAAAGGCTTCTCTCCACTCCCATCTTGCTGAGCTAGAAACACCAGTCTGCACCAGCACAGATCAAGAGGTTGGGCCACGCCCCACTGCAGTTCACAGAAATTAAGACTCACTTAGCCCAGTTAACAGGGACTTTCCCAGCACCCAGTACTCAGTCTTTCTGGGAGCCTAAACCCCAAATAAATCTGTTTTACTCTGTATAAAGCTTATACAGGGTAAACTCATAAATTGTTTGCCCTCTACAACACTGATAGAGAGATGTGCACAGCTATTTGCTCCCCCAGGTATTACTTACTTACTCTGGGTTAATTAATAAACAAAAGTGAGTTTATTAAGTGTAAAAGGTAGGATATAAGTGGTTCCAAGTAATAACAGACAGAACAAAGTAAGTTACCAAGCAAAATAAAAAAACACATGCAATGTTCCAATAAGTTTCTTTCACAGATTGGACTCCTTCCTAGTCTGGGTCCAATCCTTTTCAGACCAACATTGTAGTTTATGGTCTGTGTCCAGCAATCACTCACACACCCATAGTTACAGTCCATTGTTCCAGTTCTCCTCAGGCATCTCTTTGGGGTGGAGATGCCATCTCTTGAGCCAGCTGAAGACAAAATGGAGAGGTTTCTAGGGCTTTTTATATTCTCTCTCTTGTGAGTAGAAACCCCTTTGTTCTTCTGCGCAAAATCACAGCACCAAGATGGAGTTTGTGGCCACCTGGGCAAGTCACATGTCCACGAATGATTCAGCTTTTTGCAGGCTGATACCATTGTTTACATGATAGTTTGAATGTTCCCAGGAAAGCTCAGATGTGGATTGGTGTCTCCCAAAGTCCATTGTCAGTTAAGTGTTTCTTGATTGGGCACTTACTCAGAATAGTTCTTTCTCAAGAAGCTGACCAAATGCTTCACTGATGCTACTTAGAATCAAACACATTGAGATACAAGTACATAACCAATATTCATAACTTCAAATACAAAAATGATACACACATCTAGATAGCATAATCATAACCAGCAAATTACAGCCTTTTCATAGACACCTTACTTGACCTCCTTTGTACAAGATTTGGTCCAACTATAGGACCTTGGTTTCAACAATAATCTCTATGGTCACAGTTCATGTCAATAACGTCACACACCTTCTATCCTGTGTGGAAGGCAGGGGGTGGTAATGAGGCACCTTACATGCTGTACTACTCAGGCACTCATTCGTCGCCCCAATGGCCAATTCCCACGCCTCTGCAGGGCTCGGTTCTGGCCCTCTCTACCAGCTTCTCTGCTGGCCGCTTGCCCCGCCTGTCCGCCAGCCACCCTGCTGGCCACTCGCCAAGATGTTTTCAGCCCCCCTGACTTAACACAGCTCTCAGTGATTTCAGCTGTTAGTGCGGCAGCTTCTTGCAATAGAGATACTGTCCCAAAGTAGGTCTAATACTTAGACCTGGGTATCAGTGATTTCAGCTCTGCAGCATGTAACAAGACTATCAATTGTGTCTAAATTAGCTTTTATTATACCATGAAGAGAGGGTCAAATGGTGTCAAGGACCCTTAAACAGGGCCCACATCTACAAGTATCTGTCCCCACCTTCTCTCAACTCATTGTGCTTTGGAACCCATATCCCCTGCCTAGCAAGTGCTGTTCAGTCAAGGGTGAGTCCCTCCATTGGGGTATGCCAGGTACAGTTCTGCTGCCCTCAGTTCACACAACAAGGATAGCAATGCTTTATTACTCCTGCCCCAGTAACAAGGAGACTGGGGATCCAACACCAGCCACAAGTGATCATTTGGGCAAGCAATCCCATCATGCCGAGCACCTAGGCAGAGTGGGTGTGTCCATGCAAACAAGATCAGCTTCTGAAGTCTTTTTCCACAGCTCACCACTAGATATCAGGGGAGAGCTCATTCAGACTCTGCTTACACAATTAAAGCAAATTTGTTTAAAAATTGACCAAATAGCATTACATTTTATTTTTACACCATTCACCCAGCTCTAATCAGAGTTTCCACCTAATTGAATGTCTTTCCTTCCCCTACCTTCCTGTGTTCCCTGGCTGCTTTTTCTAAGCACCAGATAACACACCCAGAGCCCAATCCTCCCAACTTGAAGAACTTTCCGTATTTTTTTATTATTCCAAATGAGATCATTACTTCCAGCACTGATAGCTTTACAATTGTAATTGCATAGTTTTATGATGAAGCCTTAGTAGAAAAAAATAAACATAACTGATCTAAATAATATCTTATAATAAGAAGTAACTTACTGCACATAATTCAGTAAAAGCTGAGAAATGTCAAGTCATTCATAGGGGGAGGAGGGGTCAGTGTATCAGCTGGCCAGTAGAAGATTTCAGTCATGGTGACCACACCAGCAGCTGTGCAGCCGAGACAAAGAGGAGTAGCAGGACTGGAGTGAGGCAGGAAAGTTCTGCGGTTCAGAATTGTCGTGTAAACTAAACAAAAGATGGATGGAGAGAAAATCAGGTGTGGGGAGCAGGCAGGGGATCTAGAAGGCTAGTGAGCCAGCAGGCCTGCAGTCAAGCTGAGTCTAGTAAAGGGACCTGACGTTGATGTAGGGGTCAGTGCGTCCAACTAAGGATAGCGATCTGCATATACACAAGCAGCCAAATACCCTATTACAAGGAGTCAGACCCCATTGTCTTCCATGGAGCTCTGACCACTTTAAATGAATTTGGTGTAAGGTTATTCAAAACAAATTAGTTGACTTCCGTGGTGCTCCTCCAGGGAAGAATCTGATGCATTGTTTGTAGATACTACAGGACATATAGGCCTCTATCAGATTGACCAGAAACAACTGTGGACCTTAAGGTGCAGTTCTGATCTGAAAAGAGACACAGTAAAATTGTCATTATGGGGAATCGGTTTCTCTCAGTGATTCCAGACTATATTTGCTCAATTTCCTTCCCTGCCTTGTGTTTTTCCTGGCTTGCACATCCATCACCCATAAACTTGACATAGCAGAATAGTATGATAGATGTAGCTACGATGCAGTCTGCAACTAAACTTAGTTAACAGTAAAAAGAAAAGGAATACTCGTGGCACCTTAGAGACTAACAAATTTATTTGAGCATTAGAGACTAGTCTCTAAGGTGCCACAAGTAGTCCTTTTCTTTTTGTGGATACAGACTAACACGGCTGTTACTCTGAACCCTTAGTTAACAGTAGTTCTCGTGAAGCCAAGCTAGAATAGAATCCAGCTTACTCTTAGCTCTCTTGGTCTTGCAAGGCTAACAGGAGTGAAAGCTTATTTATGTCAGTCTTCTTCTTTTGTATCCATACATTAGAGCTCAATATCCAGGTTTTGTAACCACAGGACAGCCTCTGTATCAAGAGACACTAGAGATTGTAAAATGTCCTCCAGATGTAAGGTTGGGCACTCTTCCACCACATCAGTTACTGGCTGCAGCTCTGCGCCAACCACAGAGTGTGGGAAGGAAACCAGGCCAAGCTGGTACATAGTTGTAGCAACTTTGGACGATCCAGAGAATAGCCTATTGAGCCTAGTCCGTGATCTGCGATCAAGTGGACAACGAAGCATGCGCATTGATGGTCTCCTGAATGTACTTAGTGTGCTCGATTCTCTTTCCCACTGATCTTTCCACTTTGAAAGAATGGAGTTTTCTGCGCCCAGGTGGGGCTGATTGCCCGCGCATAAAAAAGGGCTGGTAGTGCTCTTGTCCAAAGAGCACATGAGTTGCTGTAGCAAAGAGTTGTCAGGAGATCAGCTGTGGTGTGTCATCTCAGTGCGAAGGGGTGAAATTCCTCCCCTGAATATGAGCAAACCTTCAAGCTGTGCTGCACGTTTCTTGTCTGAAAATGGAGCACCGGTCAACCAAACATATAACAGGTTGTTTCATCTGTCACGGGTTTCCAGGTAGACTTGACCATAATGGCATCTCGTTGAAGGTCTGGTGGCGCTATGTGCGCTAGCACATACAGACTGGAGGTTGGTGTATAATTCAACCAGCCACTGACAAGACGAGGGGCCAAACTCAGCTTCAGGTCAACAAGCCGAGTGTGGTGACTGGACCCCCTGACCTCAGAGCAGTGTTCAGCCGGAGCAAACTCCAGGGCCAGTGCTGATACGGAATATCTTTCCAGGGTCAGCAATGCAGATATCATCAGCATATACGTACCATTCGGCCTGCATTTCAGGAAGGGTGGATGTGTATATATTGAAAAGAAGGGGAGCTAGAACTGTTCCGTCTGGAAAGACATTATGAGGATGTTTAAGACAACTGATTTTTCTCCCCAACGTTCAGGGGGAAGCGTCAGTTGCTAATCATTTCTTGCGTGACCCGCACCATTGCCCTACAAGGAATAACGTGCAGCAGCTTGGAAGTCAGCCTGATGTGCCATATGGTATCATAGGTTGCCATCAGCTCAATAAGAACTTAACCAACGTGCTTTCCGAACTGAAATGCATTTCTTTGTATTGAGTCAGACAGAGATACCATATCTTGCGTGCATCATTCCCGCCTGAATCCAGGCTGAATACAAGGCACGTGAGGCTTGACCAGCTCATTAAATCTGCATTGGGATTACTCTTTCTATCGTCTTGCAGATAACACACGCAGGAGAGATCAGCTGCTAGCTTTTGGGGTCTGTCCGTTTCCTTGGCTTGGGAACAGCTTTGACATTTGCCCTGCCCCAGATGTTTGGGATTCTGCAATCTTGGGTACAATGATTCAAAAACAGAAGACAGCCAGCTTTTGATGATTGGCCCAAAGTGAGAGACAAACTTGGGGTGGATGTTTTCTAGACGAGGAGCCCTATTAGGCTGCAGCCGATGTATAGTCAGGTTGAGCTCTGCTCGGTGAAAGGAGCCATCTCTCAGCAGCCACCATTTTAACTGTACAGCTGAAATCTTTGTCTTGATTAGGAGCCCTGCCATTGACCACCAGCTGAGGATGCAATGGAGTCTGCTGTGACTTGGTATTCTTTTTTGCCCAGACTAGACTGTCAGCTCAGTCTCTTAATAGTTTGAATTTCACACATTCCAGTTGCAAAGCCTGTCAATCTGGAAACAGTTCCTTTCCAGCACTCTTGCCTGGTTTGATTTAGAAGGTGAAAAAGATTTCTACCTCTCTCAGAAACCTCCTGTTTGTTCTTGGCAGATTTAAATTCCTGATGTAGTCTGGTTGTGTAAGTCAGGAAAGGAAACAAATGCACTGCCTTCACGTGGCACCCCTGCCTCAGTAGTGAAAAGTAAAGCTAAAGTCGACAAAATGCAAAATCAGAGCTCAAGTTCTCATTGTAAAAAGAGCGAGACCTATACAGCCCAAAGGAGTCCTCCAATGGCGTCTCTTTCGGGGCATCACAAACCTGAGAGCTGTGGTCAGCTGTCAAGGTGCTGTACTTCCAATATGGAGGAAATCTCAGTGCCCAAAAGGGATATCCTCCTCCTGTTGGCCATACACCACGAAGCACATGTCACCTTGCTTCGGGAAACCCTATATAACCCATTCCACTACTGACACTTACCTACCAATTCTTGGGTTTGTTGTTGTGTCTCATCTCCTAGGGCGTTATGGGCAGACATCCGATGTCAGGGAATGTATTCTAGCAACTCCAGTCTCATCAGGTCCAAATGATGTCGTCAAATGGCAGGCTATGAAAGTAAAGGACCTAATTCTTATCAACGTCCAAAAACCTTCATCTGCCAACTGGCCAACTCCTGTCTTATCCATCTTTTCACGACCTGTAGTCTATTGTGGCGATACCCTAATGATGATCTGAATGGAGTAAGGCTAGAGGACTGGACATTGACAGTCAACGTGCAGATTCTATATGATGCATGTCAGTAAAGGACACAGATACAGGATGACTCAAAATACACATGCAGGGAGGATCTGTGGAATAGAAAGGTGCCTTTTTTGCATTCCCACTTTTCTGATTATCATAGAATCATAGAATCATAGAATACCAGGGTTGGAAGGGATCTCAGGAGGTCATGTAGTCCAACCTCCTGCTCAAAGCAGGACCAATCCCCAATTAAATCATCCCAGCCAGGGCTTTGTCAAGCCTGACCTTAAAAACTTCTAAGGAAGGAGATTCTACCACCTCCCTAGGTAACACATTCCAGTGTTTCACCACCCTCCTAGTGAAAAAGTTTTTCCTAATATCCAACCTAAACCTCCCCCACTGCAACTTGAGACCATTACTCCCTGTCCTGTCCTCTTCTACCACTGAGAATAGTCTAGAACCATCCTCTCTGGAACCACCTCTCAGGTAGTTGAAAGCAGCTATCAAATCCCCCCTCATTCTTCTCTTCTGCAGACTAAACAATCCCAGTTCCCTCAGCCTCTCCTCATAAGTCATGTGTTCCAGACCCCTAATCATTTTTGTTGCCCTTCGCTGGACTCTCTCCAATTTATCCACATCCT
Source organism: Chelonia mydas (assembly GCF_015237465.2). NCBI lineage: Eukaryota > Metazoa > Chordata > Testudines > Cheloniidae > Chelonia > Chelonia mydas. The sequence continues at coordinate 251,511,393 of NC_057850.1, read as the reverse complement.
TCTTGTAGTGTGCGGCCCAAACTGGACACAGTACTCCAGATGAGGCCTCACCAATGTCGAATAGAGGGGGAGATCACGTCCCTCAATCTGCTGGCTATGCCCCTACTTATACATCCCAAAATGCCATTGGCCTTCCTGGCAACAAGGGCACACTGCTGACTCATATCCAGCTTCTCGTCCACTGTCACCCCTAGGTCCTTTTCCGCAGAACTTCTGCCTAGCCATTCAGTCCCTAGTCTGTAGCAGTGCATTGGGTTCTTCCGTCCTAAGTGCAGGACCCTGCACTTCTCCTTGTTGAACCTCATCAGATTTCCTTTGGCCCAATCCTCCAATTTGTCTAGGTCCCTCTGTATCCTATCCCTGCCCTCCAGCGTATCTACCACTCCTCCCAGTTTAGTATCATCCGCAAATTTGCTGAGAGTGCAATCCACACCATCCTCCAGATCATTTATGAAGATATTGAACAAAACCGGCCCCAGGACCGACCCCTGGGGCACTCCACTGGACACCGGCTGCCAACTAGCCATGGAGCCATTGATCACTACCCGTTGAGCCCGACAATCTAGCCAACTTTCTACCCACCTTATAGTGCATTCATCCAGCCCATACTTCTTTAACTTGCTGACAAGAATACTGTGGGAGACCGTGTCAAAAGCTTTGCTAAAGTCAAGAAACAATACATCCACTGCTTTCCCTTCATCCACAGAACCAGTAATCTCATCATAGAAGGCGATTAGATTACTCAGGCATGACCTTCCCTTGGTGAATCCATGCTGACTGTTTCTGATCACTTTCCTCTCTTGTAAGTGCTTCAGGATTGATTCTTTGAGGACCTGCTCCATGATTTTTCCGGGGACTGAGGTGAGGCTGACTGGCCTGTAGTTCCCAGGATCCTCCTTCTTCCCTTTTTTAAAGATTGGCACTACATTAGCCTTTTTCCAGTCATCCGGGACTTCCCCCGTTCGCCACGAGTTTTCAAAGATAATGGCCAATGGCTCTGCAATCACTGCCACCAGTTCCTTTAGCACTCTCGGATGCAACTCGTCCGGCCCCATGGACTTGTGCACGTCCAGCTTTTCTAAATAGTCCCTAACCACCTCTTTCTCCACAGAGGGCTGGCCATCTACTCCTCATGCTGTGATGCCCAGCGCAGCAGTCTGGGAGCTGACCTTGTTAGTGAAGACAGAGGCAAAAAAAGCATTGAGTACATTAGCTTTTTCCACATCCTCTGTCACTAGGTTGCCTCCCTCATTCAGTAAGGGGCCCACACTTTCCTTGGCTTTCTTCTTGTTGCCAACATACCTGAAGAAACCCTTCTTGTTACTCTTGACATCTCTTGCTAGCTGCAGCTCCAGGTGCGATTTGGCCCTCCTGATTTCATTCCTACATGCCCGAGCAATATTTTTATACTCTTCCCTGGTCATATGTCCAACCTTCCACTTCTTGTAAGCTTCTTTTTTATGTTTAAGATCCGCTAGGATTTCACCGTTAAGCCAAGCTGGTCGCCTGCCATATTTACTATTCTTTCGACACATCGGGATGGTTTGTCCCTGTAACCTCAACAGGGATTCCTTGAAATACAGCCAGCTCTCCTGGACTCCTTTCCCCTTCATGTTAGACCCCAGGGGACTTCACATTATCTTCACATACGGGTGCTGTGCTGTGTTTTCAGCACCACATTTGATGCAGCAGGATGAGTTAAGGAGCCCAGATAGCTTCAACTTGGTGTAAGAATTTATGTCTGATTCAAAACTCTTCTAACAGACTTTTCTTTCATTTAAAGTGTTTTAATGGCACTTGGCCATGTGCTATGATTTGCATTCAAGGCAACTTTTTAATGGACTCTAGCTCGATTCTCAGAGCATGACAGCTCTGCAGTCAGAGGATTGTTCTGCATTAGCTGGACCTAATGGGACAGCAGACCCTTTAGCTATCTTTCAAAATAAGACAGACTTGTATGCACCTGCCTCAGGAGCTTTTAATGAAGCAGATCATATAAACTATGTATTCTGCTTGTCCTCCTGGAAAGTGAACCAAATGTCCCCCAGTCCATGTGAAATGTCAGTTTATGGGAAACGATGGAGCTACATGGATTTACACCAGCTCATGGTCTGGTGCATAATTTCCATTTTAAGACCAATGAGAGCCTCATTTGCACACTCACAAGGAGACCTACAGTAGTTAGTTGCAGTCTCGTGGCTATTATCCAAGCTGTGATTAGAATGACTGGCTAGATATACAGTGTAGTCCCCTGAAGGTTAACAGAAGAATATAAGTGCATAACAGAAGCAATGTGCACCACCTTGTTTTAGACATAACACAGCACAAAGAGTGAATAGTGGAATCTGTAGCAATGAGGATCACAAAGATATGAAAGTTTAGTGGTTTAGTAGCTATTCCTGGGAAAATATAGTAATCGAAGCTGTACATAGAGAAACCAACGAGGTACAAGCAGGGTTTGCTAATGATGGCCTGGGAGAAGAATAAGGACTCCATTTGGACAGCAATGAGAAATCCTAATCAATATTAAATATCCTGTTTATGCAGCCAGCATTCTTTTATTGCCAAGTCCTTGTGTCACTCACAGCAGTAGCATTATCATTGATAATTGGTAAATAAATGCAAAATCTAGCATTAATGCAATATATATTTGAGATCTGAGAAATCAAGCTCTCAAAAGTTAAGGTTTATGTAGCTGCTTTAACTCTTCCACAAACTTTCTCCTGGATATTTTGTGGTGTGGATCACACAATATAACACATTAAAATTTTACATTTAACAAGAAGAAAATGAATAGAAAATTCCCTGGATTTTCAAAAGCGACTAGTGATATTTGGGTGCCTGACTTCGGAGACACTTTAAGGGCCTGGTTTTTAGAGTGCTCAGGACACTCTGAAATCAAATTCCCTTAAGGTGTTTTAAATTGGGCATTTAGAAATTAGTCACAAGTCTTTTTTTGAAAATTTAAGCCACTACTAAGCAATGTAGCAGATTAACTTTTGGGCGGTTCGGATTTTTGACCATTTAATTGCTTAAACTAAAGATTAGTTTTTCATTTAATTTCCTAGCTTTTGTTAGAGGGAAAAAAAACCCTTCTGCTTTAAATCCTTTTGCAGATGCTACAGCATTTTGGATGTGCTTCCTCAGAGCTCAATATCTATTAAGTTACATCAGCTTTCCTAAATCTCTCTACTAAATCACAAACCAAGGTGTCCTAAACTCAGGTTCTATCTGAGACATCCTTAATAGGGGCATCCTTAAAATGCTCAAAGTTAAATGTGTCATATGAAAATAGAGTAAATGAACTCTGTAAAGTGCTTTTCTTCAAATTAAATACACTGTTTAAGGTTTAATGTATCACTGTTTTACTATTAGTGAACTTATGTATTGGAGAGTGATGTTTTCATATCATCTTTAATCAAAGCTGATTTGGAGACCCCATGTCTCAGCGGAGACCCTTGGTGGGAGTTCACCAGAAACCCATGATCACTACAGCTACAGTATGTAAATCATAGAACCATAGGACTGGGAGGGACCTTGAGTGCTCATCTAGTCCAGTCCCCTGGACTCATGGCAGGACTATATTATCTAGACTATGTTATCCAGACCATCCTGAGGTCTCTTCCAACCTTAATCTTCTATGATTCCTGACAGGTGTTTGTCTAACCTGCTCTTAAAAATCTCCAGTGATGGAGATTCCACAACCTCCCTAGGCAATTTATTCCAGTGCTTAACCACCCTGACAGTTAGGAAGTTTTTCCTAATGTCCAACTTAAGCCACCCTTGCTGCAATTTAAGACCATTGCTTCTTGTCCTATCTTCAGAGGTTGAAAAGAATTTTTCTCCCTCCTCCTTGTAACAACCTTTTATGTACTTGAAAACTGTTATCATGTCCCCTCTCAGTCTTCTCTTCTCCAGACTAAACAAACCCAGTTTTTTCACTCTTCCCTCATAGGTCATGTTTTCTAGACCTTTAATCATTTTTGTTGCTCTTCTCTGGACTTTCTTCAGTTTGTCCACATCTTTTCTGAAATGTGGCGCCCAGAACTGGACACAATACTCCAGTTGAGGCCTAATCAGCATGGAGTAGAGCGGAAGAATTACTTCTCGTGTCTTACTTACAATATAACGGAGAAACTGCAAATTATATGAATTATTCTTATTTAATAAAACATTTCTTAAACTTCCGCATTATGAGCCATTCTACATTCTGCCCATGCACCTTGGAAATCAATTAAAATATAAATGTTGCTTCTTTGAGTCCAATGATTATTACAGCGATGCTGCCCATATGTTTGACTGGAAGGTGATTTTATAGCCTATTTCAGCACCGTTGATTTGGCACAAATGATAGAATTAATCTGTGATTCATGATTATAGAGCCGCTGTTGCATTTAAAAAATTCTGTTCCTGGGAGGGAAACACTTCATGTTGCCTGGAAGATGGGCAGGGATTGCAGGGAATAGCAACTTTAAAAGTGTAAGATAAGACCCAATTATCAAAATGTAGTTAGCACCCACAAAGGGGTTTAGCAATTCTAAAAGGAAACAGCAAAAGCATGCCTCTAAGCCGGTATTAAAGACTCATTGATCAGAAAACAATGACTTTTTAATCAGAATGAGGCTTTCATATCATCACATGTGCATGGGTTGTTGTTATTACAGAAGGACGACATCATTTGTGTAAGCACATGCTTAATTGCTTCGCTTCCAGCATAGCCAGAGAAGCTACTACTTTATGCAACTGTTGGGTTGCTGATAAGAAATAACAATAAGCACATTGAAGAAACAGTTGGTTTAGTGAAATGACAAGGATATTGCTCCATGGAATGATGGAGATTCAATTTCAATATAAATTGACAACATCCATCTGGTGCATAGACCACAGCAAAAGAGAGAGACATGTACACATTCACAGAACATAAGAAAGGCCATACTGGGTCAGACCAATGGTCCATCTAGCCCTAGCATCCTGTCTTCTGACTGTAGCCAGTGTCAGTTGCTTCAGAGGGAATGAATAGAACAGACAGTCGTCAAGTGATCCATCCTCTGTTGTCCACTCCCAGCTTCTGGCAATCAGAGGCTAGGGACACCCAAATAATGGGGTTGCATCCCTGATTATCTTGGCTCATAGCTGTTGATGAACCTATCCCCTATGAATTTATCTAATTCTTTGTTTAACTCTATTATAATTTTGGCCTTCTCAACGTTCCCTGGTAAAGAGTTCCCACTGTGAAGAAGTACTTCTTTTTGTTTGTTTTAAACCTGCTGCCTGCTAATTTCATAGGGTGATCCCTGGTATAGATGCATACAACTCCTCTTCCTTCTCATACACTGTGTTGGAGCTGTGTGAACCATTTGCAGCAGATTTATTCAACAAATGTTGTTGTCCTTTATTTCAGTTTGCCAACAGATATTGATCCTTGTTCTGAATTATTCAATCAGTTTTTCATGCCAACACATTTCAGCCTATGGATTGCTCACAAGCCAGGTTTGGACAATGTCCCCACCATTCATTCTTCAATATTGCTGCAGTCTGATTCGTCAGCTTAGTCACCTGGTTTTGTTTCTCTTCCCTGATTGGATGAGTATGACTAAGGATGGGGAGGGTGTGACCATGCTGCTAAGTCCTTGATTCTTTCAGGGAAGACGTGAGCAGCCGGTGCTCTAAACTCAGGCAGTTTAGCGCCCAGGGCAAGTAAGCATATTTGCACCCCCTAATAGAGCCTCAGGCAGGACTGGGATCCTGCATGTCCAGCAGGACCGGATGCCATAATAGCGGGAACGGGATAAAAAATTCAACAAACAATGCGGGAGCGAGTGGGAGAGGGTATTGCAGGGTGGGACAGGGGCAGCATTAAAAAAAAAGGCCTCCCATGCTGCAAACAAGATGAACCCCCTGGCCAGCAGCTGCTGCTCTCTGGCCGCCCAGCTCCGAAGGCAGTGCTACCGCCAGCAACAGCGCAGAAGGAAGGGGGGCATGGTATGGTAAAGGGACCCGTGCATGGGTTTAGTTTGGGGAGGCGCAGGGAGGCATTGAGCCCCAAAACAGAGGTGAGGTATGGGGGGTGTCATGTAGGATCACATGCCATTTCCCTCCTCCATTTCTGCGAGCACTGAGTGCCCTGCTGGGCTTGCTCTGCTCAGCCTGCCTGGGAGCGGAGCTCTGTACTTCCCACATTGTGCCCCTCCCCGCCACGTTTTGGCTCATGGGGAGCGGAGGGGTGGGATGGAGCAGCTTTTCCCTGCGCTCTGGGTCACTGGTTCAGCAGTTGGACACTGCCTCTGGGGTCCTAGAGCCCATCTATTTCCTGTACAATGGTGAGTACTGTCAAAGTCAGATTCAAGACTCACTGAATTTGTCAGACCACTCTGTTTATTAGCAAAGCGCTTTGCCAATGCACCCAGATGTGTGAGCCCCTCTCTGAGGCTCAAGCTAACTTATTTATACAAATAAGCCAAAGCCAATTTAACATAAGAGACAAAAGGAAGCAGAAACTGACAAATATACATACATATCTTATTTGCATACTAACGTTTACCAGTCTCCTAGCTCAGTAGGAACTCTAAGTTCATTTTAGCAAGCTTATTCTTAAGTACACCATTTCATCTTTCAACTGCACCTGCACTCTGTGGGTGGTAGGGACAGTACAACAGGTGTTTGATATGCAATATACAGTCCAGGTGTTGAACAAGTTGTCCAGTAAAATGTGTACCCCGATCACTGGACAGAGTAGCAGGGATTCCCTTGGCAGGCATAATAAGATTTAACAAACATTTGGCAATAGATAGTGAGTCAGCCTTGGGACAAGGAAAGGCTTCAATCCAATCAGAGAATAAACACACCATAACCAATATAAATTCATATTGTTGACCCTTAGGCATTTGTACAAAATCAACTTGGGATCACCAAGTTGCCAATGCAAGAATGGTGCTTGAGGCAGGCCCCGGAACTCCTGGGCCACTTTTACAGGTTAACCAATATTATGGCTTTGGCAAATGGTACAGGCTGCACAGTGTTGGGCTGCAAAAGAGCTAAAATGGGGGGCCCACCATCCTGTCTTAGTTACAGCAGAGACCATCCCCTCCTTTCCGACATGCGAAACACCTTGTAGCAGGGCAGCCAGGGACGGGTAAAGTGAAAAGGGGGCTACAAAGGCGCCAGTAGGCGAGCGCCAAAGAGAATTGGGATGTAGAGAGCAACCTTGGGCAACCCAGGATCCTTTCTCGGTTTCTGGCGCAGAGTCTTGGAGCAGGGCGAGGTCAGTGAGGGACGGCGGCTGTATAGAAACAGAAAGGGAACCTAGAAATGCATCTGGGGAAGGTTCTATGGCAGCAGCATGTTTAGCAGAGGCGTCAGCAAATGCGTTACCCTTAGCAACATCATATCCGCCATTGAGTGGCCAGGGCACTTAACAATAGCTAGGGCAGACGGAAGTAAAACTACATACAGGAGGGCAGCGATGGAGGGCCCATTTTTAATAGGGGTACCGGCAGAGGTAAGGAAACCCCGAGTTTGCCAGAGGGTACCAAAGTCATGTACAACCCCAAAAGCGTAGCGGGAGACAGTGTAAATGGTGGCGGAGCGTCCCTCCGCCAAAAAGCAGGCACGGGTGAGGGCAACTAATTCAGCGACTTGTGCTGAGGTTACAGAAGGTAAAGGCAGGGTTTCAGAGAGTGAAACTACAGCGTATCCTGCAAGGAGACAACCTTGGTTGTCTCGGAAACAGGAACCATCAGTAAATAAAACAAGGTCAGAGTTAGGGAGAGGGACATCAGAAAGGTCAGAGCATGGGACGGTGACAGCAGAGACAGTTGCAAGGCAGCCGTGGGGATCACCGTCATCAGACAAAGGAAGGAGAGTGGCAGGGTTTAACTGAGAACAACGCTTTATGGTGATATATGAAGCTGATAGTAGTAAAAGTTCGTACCTGGTAAGGCGGGCAGAGGAGAGGTGGCCTGTGTTACGTTGTAGCAGGAGAGTTTCTACAGAGTGAGGGATCCAGGAAGGTAAGAGGAAAGTGGAGAACAAGGGAATCAGACATTTCAACTAGGCACGCTGCAGCAGCCACAGCACGCAGGCAGGGGAGTAAGCCTTGGGCAACAGGGTCTAAAGTGGCAGAGAAATAAGCCACTAGGCGGTTCTTTTCTCTGTGCATCTGAGTGAGAACGCCAAGTGCACACCTAGATTGTTCGTGGCAGAAAAGGGTAAAAGGCTTAGAATAGTCAGGCAGCCCTAAGGCAGGGGCAGAAGCCAAACCCTGTTTGAGGGAAACAAAGGCAGAATTGGCCTCAGGGGGCCACGGCATGGGGTCAGGCACAGGGAATCCAGTGAGTTCCTGGAGAGGTTTAGCAAGGGAGGCATATTGGGGAATCCACTGTCTGCAAAATCCAGCCATGCCTAAAAACTTCCAGACCTGGCACGGGGAGCGGGGTCGGGGAAAGCTAAGGATAGCTTGGACGTGGGTGGGAGAAGGTGCACAGGAACCCTGGGAGAGGAGAAAGCCAAGGTATGTGACAGAAGCTTGACAGAGTTGTAGTTTAGAGCAAGAAGCTTTGTGACCCTTATTTGCTAGGGCAGTAAGGAGCACTAAAGAGCCAGTTTCAGAGGCAGACAATGAAGGGGAACAGAGGAGTAGATCATCTACGTATTGGACTACTGTGGACCTGGACGGGAAAACAAGGTCATCAAGGTGTCAGGCTAATGCTTGGGAAAAATATGACGGGCTTTCAGTATACCCCTGGGGCAGTGTGGTCCATGTGTACTGTTGCCCCTTGTAAGAAAAGGCAAACAGGAACTGGGAGTCAGGGTCAACGGGACAGAAAAGAAAGCAGAGCACAAATCACCAACACTAAAATGAGTTGCATCTGGTGGGATAGAAGCCAGAATCGTCGCTGGGTTAGGGACAACGGGAAAGGCAGGTATGACAGTGTGGTTAATGGCCCGAAGATCCTGAAGAAACCACCACGATTTACCATCAGCTTTTCGAACTGGGAGGATACGGGTGTTACAGGGGCTGGAGCAGGGGATAATAATGCCTTGTTCCCGCAGGGCGGTCATGACTGGAGCAATTCCAGACTCTGCTTCGGGGTTTAAAGGGTATTGAGACAGGCGAGGCAGAGGTTTGGAGGAATCAACAATAATGCAGACGGGGTCAGTATGTAAACGGCCCACTTCAGATGGGTGGGTTGGCCACAGAGAGGATGGGACCTGTGAAATTAGGTGTTCAAGGGACGGGACCAATGGGCAGCAGGGGACCGGAGTGGAAAGGGGAGTTTCAGACAGCAGGGAGGCTACAGAATCACTCAGAGAGGAGTGGGGGATTTGTAAGTAGACACCATCTGGGGAACAGTAGATGGTACAGCCAAGTTTACATAACAGGTCCCAACCCAAAAGGTTCACCGGAGTGGAATCCGAGAGGAGGAATGTATGGTCCGCGGAAAGGGGACCAACCTGGACTGGTAGAGGTTTTGAAAGGGGATAAAGGGTTGGGACTCCCGTAATGCCCACAGCGGATATGGTTTTTTTGGAGCGGGGAACCTCGGCAGTACGAACTGCAGAGAGCAAAGCTCCCGTATCAGCAAGGAAAGGGAGAGAAAGATCATTAATAGTCAAAACACATTCACCCGTGGGAGTGAGAGGTAGTAAAGGCGCTAAAATTTCCTGAGGTTCCCTGGTGTTCTGTCATTGCTGTGGGACAAAGTAAGTCTGGGGACTGTAGGGCTGTGCCGACAGGGGGTCTAGCTGATTGTTTACAGAGCTATTAGGCCAGCGCGGACACTCGTTTTTCCAATGTCCGGGTTGTTTACAGTAGTTACAAACACCCCCAAAACCCGAAAATCCAGTTCCACGGCCCCTGCCGTGACCACGTCCCCCACCCTGGTACTGTTTACCTTGCCCTGAATAATGCTGTATTTGCAGGGCCATTAACTTTTGGGAAGATTGTTCCTCCTTTCCCTTTAGAGTGCGATGGCAGTGTTCTGCCCCTGATTGCAATTTATCCATGGTTGCAGTTTCCCACCCAACACTTATTTGCTTTAGCATACTGCCAATAGCAGGTAGGAGGCCATTAACAAACGCATGAGCCAGGGCGCCCTTCCCATTTTCACCCAGTTGCTGTATACCAGAATGTTGCAGAAAAACATCAGTCAGTCCGGTGCAATAGTCACCCGGACTTTCTCCCTGTTGCTGTTTACAGCAATGTATGGCTGTCCAGTTTGCTTTTGGAGTCCATACTCGAGGGATGGCCTCATGTAGGTTTTTAGCTCGGTCTTTACACTTTTTCCAGTATTCAGCGTTAGGACCGGTGTCTGGTAAAGCTGAATGGCGCTCGCTGATGGGCCAGTTGGCTGCTGTGAGCCATTTTTCATGCTCGCTAGGGGTTACAGGTAGCTTGCACAGCTGCTGGAGGTCTGCCTCAGAGGGTTCATAGGTGTCGAACACTAACAAAAATTCCTCTGCAAATGTGGTAGGATTTTCCAGAGGCTTTGGAAAGCCTTTTACAATTGAAAGGAGCTCTGTACAAGTCCAGGATTTATAGCTCCACGTGGGACCCTCTTGTTGGCCCCCAGTAGGCAGGATTCAGAGGGGAGCCTGGATAGGTTTAGAGCCAGAGCGTAAGCGTTGGGCCCAGTCAGTGTCCAGGCTATCTTCGTATGTATGGGGAAAAACAGAGGAGTCAGGCAGACTGAAGGGTTTCGGGGGAACAGGGGGGTTTTCTTTACGGGTCTGAGTGGTACCGGAGGAACGGGCCTGGGCGGTATTGGACGATCCGGACTGCTCTGAACTGGAGACCCCTGGGAGTTGTGACCGCCTATTGATCCGATGCAAGGATGCCAGGCCAATTAATGCATCTTCCTCATTGTCATCTCCAGAATTTAATAAGGGGTTTTCTTGGTCCTTTCCCACAATGAGATGGGAGTATGAAGGGGGATGGGATCGATCCTGGTTTTCTACGGGAATGGGATAAAGGGGAGCGCTCGGTCTGGCAGTGGGAGAGGAGGCTTCTAATAAAGCTTTTAACTTATCATTTGAATCTTTGAGAGAGGCAAGTTTTGATTCTGTCCACCTATGATTTGCCTCTTCCCACCACTGCATGAAACAATCAACCTCTCCTTTTGCCAGTTTAGTTTTAAGTTGCCTGAATTTGTCTTTTAAGACTACTCGGTCTTGTCCCAAGATCCTAACAGTGGCCACTGAATTTTGGGATTCTCCTGAGTTAGCCTAGACCATTTTTCCAGAAATTTACAGGAGTCCGGACCCTTCCTAAAATACATAAAATGAGCCAGTGTTCCTTTAGGGTTAAACATCTGGTTACCCATATAGGAGGACTTTACACACCAATCACACAAGAAGGAAAATCGGGTTCGTCAGAGCGATGCCCGGTGCAACACACAAAAGGAGCCCACAGGCTACTGCCTCAATCGCCCTTGCTTTCACACCAAGGGTTTTACCCAAGGCGCGGTGCGGCTGCGATTGTGCAGATTTCATTCACTCAGACTGTGGGGACAGGAACCCTTTGGTCAGCCGATCCCCGGAACGAGACGGCGCCCAGACTCAAACACACCACAGGGAGGACAGATAGACACAGAGGCAAGACAGTTCTCAGTCCGGACAAAACACAGAAATAATTACCTGACCAGATTCCTGATGTCAGATCCCGGGATCCCTACCAGAACAGAGTAGGAACCAACAGGTTCGATGGCGTAGACTTCACTGTGGTCATGCACCCTTCCGTTCTGGCGGAGGACCGCTCAGGCCAAATGCCCAGGTGCCGGCTTGCCACGGCCGTCCTAAGAATGGTCAGGAGTCACACGGCCCCAGTGAAGATGGTTGCCATCTCGGTGGGACCTCCAAATTGTCAAAGTCAGGTTCAAGACTCACTGAATTTGTCAGACCACTCTGTTTATTAGCAAAGCGCTTTGCCAATGCACCCAGATATGTGAGCCTCCTGCAAAAGCTCAAGCTAACTTATTTAAACAGATAAGGGAAAGCCAATTTAACATAAGAGACAAAAGGAAGCAGAAACTGACCAATATACATACATATCTTATTTGCATCCTAACGTTTACCAATCTCCTAGCTCATGAGGAGCTCTAAGTTAATTAGTTTGAGGACCCATTGTCTCACACTCCTTAATGTTTCTCTTCCTGGCAACTATATTTCAACAAACCCTTCAAGCAGCATTTCTTTAATGAATTATAATTTCAATATAATTCATTCTACTTTCACAGTCCCCATGGGGAGGACAGGGCAAGGGGGGGTGGGGTGGGGCTGGGGGAAGAGATAGTTGGATATGGCAGGGAGGAGAGAAGTGGATGGGGGATGGAATGCAGCAGGGGACCGTGGGGAGAGGAATGGGGAGGGGATGGGAAAGAGAAGGGGATAAAGGAATGGGGGGGAAGGGATGCAGGAGCCCGGCATGGGGCGTCCCTTCGGCAGTAGCAGCAGCCCCAGCAGGAGGCGGCTGCAGCAGCACCAGAGCAGCGATGTCACTGAAGCAGCCAGTCCAGAGTGGGCACCAGAGGCAGCTGGGGCTCCACTGTGAAGCCAGCCTGTCCCCTCCCCCCAGCACCAGCAGCCCAGGTACCCCTCCAGGTGCAGGGAGACAGCCAGTGAGCCCAGGGAACGGGCTTCAGCATGCACGTGTGTGTGCGAGAGCGCTTTGCCCCCGCAAATGTAGCAGTCAGACTACACCTATGAGCCCGTAGGCTCCCAGGCCCGCTGCAGGGCTCTATTCCACACCATTCTTTTTTTGTCCGCCCCATTTTTCTGCTCCCCCCGGCTTTGCGCCCTGGGATGCTGCCCCATTCACCCCGCCCTGGTTACAGCCCTTACTGGAGTTAGGAGATCGGCCAACAAGACACGGGCAGTTTCTAAATGCTGCCTGTATCAGACATGGTCTGAGAGTACTGATGGAGAAATGAGTCTATTGTACACTGTGACCTGGGGTCAGATTTAAAACATAACTTCCTCTTCAAATTCACACCAAGTGCCACGTGCGGCGTCAGCGGCAAAGGATGCAGCCAGTTTTCTCTGGTTTATTCTACTGTCTCTGTGTCGAGGCTCTGGCTAGGAGTGGGGTGCTGCTCTAGTACAGAAAGGCGCCATCTACTGAGCCCCATCCTGCAGTGCTTTGGTGTAATGAAGTGCTGTTACACCAGTTGCACTGGTTGTTGTCTGTCACCTGTCACCATTCACTACAGCTGTTGTAACAAATCCACCGGTAATTATTGTAGTAGAAAGGGAGCCTGAGACATAAGGCCTTGTATCAGAGGCCTTGTGTGAGGCCTGAACTAAAGTAGCGGTCAAGCCTTGCGAACATAAAGCAACATTAGCAAGAGACAGGCAGGCTCTGCCTGCCTGTGTGCAAGCTCAGAGAATCTGGCAAGAACAAGGATGGTGTTGCAAAAACATACACGTTCCTGAGGAGTACTAAGCAGAGGACACCCATGCAAACACATTCCAGATTGGTGATACCAGAACACCCCGATACCAAGTATGGTACACACACACTCCAGAGATAGCAGGAACACGCTGACCTCTCTTAAAGATAAGTTCAGGAAGACAGTGTGATGGATAGAGATGTTTTGATCGAACCAACAAGTACAAGGAAAAGGGTGCTAACTAACCATGTCCGAGGATGGTAACTGACCACGTCAGAGGGGCAATATGTACTTTGTTTGTATCGGTGTATAAAACAGAGACTCAGAGGGAGTGTCTTTGTCCAGCCTAGGGGGAAGTGGAAAATCCAGCCGCTGACTGAGCTGCATCCATTGTCATGGGCACACGTGTCTTAGTATCCCCATAGAGTCTGTCAGGTGCTATTACTGTGCTTCCTCGACAATAAACCTGACCAAGTGCCTTGGCTACTAACGGGTCTGTGGTTATTGGGCAGTTCAGTCAGAGCCTGCTGTACACGCTATCTGGCCAGAGCCAGTGCAGCGCGCAGAGAGAACACACGCAGCCAACATCTGACAACAATTTTGGCCTGGACGTAACAGCGTTGTCCTAATTGAAAAGAGCATGTTGGGAACCCTCTAAGAGCCTCTGTGTCAAGGCTCAGATTGGGAGTCTGGGAAGGAACATGGTACCATGTCCCATATACTATGGTATTTCACTACAATTACCGCACCGGCATTTCTTTCTGCTCCCTGGTCTCCAGTTTTCTGTCATTCATTGCCATTCACCATGCTCGCAGACATATGGCAATTGCAGCAGTCCCAGCTGAGAAATGAGCATTAGGCTCTGGGTAATACACCTGTGTCAGCTCTCCAGCAAAAATCCCAGGGAAAACGTTCAATGGGTCTGTCCCTCTGTCTATTAATGACTAGCGCATGCAAAAGAGCAGGAGAAGGGGGAATAATAAAAAGACATCTCTGGGTCCAACACAGATATTTGGCCGTCACGAGTCTAATCTGTCAATTCTTCACCATAATCTGTCACTTTGCTAGTGGCAGCCCATGGTGATTTGTTGCAAAGAAGCAGCCGTCTCTCTTGGAGAAACAGAATGAAAAAAAGCACAAACTTACTTCTGCATTTGTCTGACACAAACGTTGTTTTGGGACCAAATCAGCTCTAGGTATGGCCCCAAATTCACATTGTACACATGTTAGCATGAGCAAAGCATCACTTGCATGAATCTTTGCTGTAAAGCTAGCAAGCAAGCAAAAGGGAAATGGTTTCTACAGCCCTGCAGCATTAAAACCCTTTTTGTCGGTCTGTCTTCTTTTACAGGCACTCAGTGTTATTCAGTGGAATTCACCTTGCAGATCAGGAGTGTTCTGGCTGCAGAACTGTAATCTGCCCAAATGTTCACAAATACCAGTTCCCACCCATTCATCCAGCTGACCAAATGCACACTCATCTCCACACTAATGCAGACACATTCATTTCATTGGGTACTTAGCTCTCATAAAGCTGTCACATCTTTGATGTGCATAGCACTGTTGCTTTTTCGGAAATGCTCCAAGGAGTTACAGGAACAGAACAGAAAGGGCTGATGGTGTTTTAATGGGACAATGGCTCCATTTAAAATGACAGAGGATGGACAGATGTTTAGACTTTGGATCGCAGCTGAGCAGAAACCACCAGCTGCCCACAGCTTCCCTTCGCTGCTCTCATATTAAGAAATGAACAGAGCACACTAAAGGAAAAATATATTACTCTGGTTTCAGAGTAACAGCCGTGTTAGTCTGTATTCGCAAAAAGAAAAGGAGTACTTGTGGCACCTTAGAGACTAACCAATTTATTTGAGCATAAGCTTTGGTGAGCTACAGCTCACTTCATCGGATGCATACTGTGGAAAGTGTAGAAGATCTTTTTATACACACAAAGCATGAAAAAATACCTCCCCCCACCCCACTCTCCTGCTGGTAATAGCTTATCTAAAGTGATCACTCTCCTTACAATGTGTATGATAATCAAGTTGGGCCATTTCCAGCACAAATCCAGGGTTTAACAAGAATGTCAGGGGGGGGGGGTAGGAAAAAACAAGGGGAAATAGGTTACCTTGCATAATGAGAGGTTTCAGAGTAACAGCCGTGTTAGTCTGTATTCGCAAAAAGAAAAGGAGTAGTTGATGCATCCGATGAAATGAGCTGTAGCTCACGAAAGCTTATGCTCAAATAAATTGGTTAGTCTCTAAGGTGCCACAAGTACTCCTTTTCATATTACTCTGGGTAAGTCTCTCTCCCTAAAAGATATTAATTTAGACAGAAACTGTTACAGTATGCCAGTGAATTACAGTATGCAGAGTATGCTATAATAAGAGTAATTAAGATACAGAAGTTAGTCAAAATATGGTTAATTATATCCCAGGCATTGTGGCATAAGCTGTTCACTGCAGGAGCCAGGCAGGCTTTTTCTTCTTCTTGCAGCATTATGTTTTTGGCTAGAAGAACTAGGACAGTGTTTTGCCTTTCTCTGAAGCATCAGGTACTGGCCATTGCTGAAACTGAGATACCAGCCTTTACGGACAATGGACTGATCAGTTACAGCAAATTGTATACTCCTGAGTCTTAATAAACGCAGTGGGCTTGTTTCACCCTAAATCATTCAGCTGGCTTCTGGTCCTGGGTCTTGTGATAAAAAGACCACCCACAGGTATCATAATAGGGCAAGGCACCAATAACTCTTGCTCTGCTGGGGGTCTGTAGCTAGCTAAGACTTGAAATTTGATTCCCTTAGGCACCCTCTGGCACACGTTCCATGCCCTAAGCATTATTCATTTTGGCCAGCATTCTGGGATATGATGGCCTTCTCAGTTTAAAACAAGCAATAACTTCAGATTTTTTCATCATATTGCAAGTCCTGTAATTACGTGCAGAGTCTTTATTATTCAGATAACAAGATATAGGAACTGTGAATAGAGAAACCCCCTTGAGTTGATCATATGTAGGCGTAAAAACAGAGGCATTTCACTTCTTGCAGGGCCAAGGAAAACCCATATTCTGATCCAGATAGTAAGGCCACAACACCCATCTGAAAATTCAGGGGTTGTCAGCCACAAAGCTCTAACTCCTGTCAGCAACCATGATCATGGGCCAGGTCCTGCCAGGTGCTTTGCATGTTTGACCCCTCCGGCACTTTGCAGGATTGGACTCAGGGATGTGAGGTTTGTACATACCAAGCAGCTTCACATACTTCCCAGATCTGTCAGAGGAATATCGCTAACTATTTCTGCAGAGCATTTCTGTCCAGACCAAATGTTGGAGCAGTCACTAGCACTTGACCTTAGACTATATACATTTATATGCCCACTGGTGCCAGACCAAATCAAAATATAGACAGAAGCCAAAGCACCACTTCTTTACAAGTGAGGTATAGCTGTTGCAAGTGAATACCGTAAGTCTTTTGAAAATAGCACTGGGCCCCCCAAGCAATCAAAAGTCAGTCTGGATGAAGAGGCACAAGAATGGGGAAGGAGAAATATCTCTGAAAATATCCAAGACTATATTCTGGGTGGAATTTAAGTATAGGGCTGTTAAAAACAGAGCAGCAGAACACCCCATCCCTTTGAAGAGTTGTCAGGAGCTGTGTTACAATGTTATACTAGTACCACTTTAAAGGTAAACTTTACATAGTGAGCCTCTCCATGGGATGTTTATCTCAGTCATTTATCAGAGGATTTAGCTGAAATTGGGATTGTAAATCATCAATTCAAGGGGGTCAGAATTAATTCACCCATCCTTTATAATAATCATGACTGAGATGGGAGACTGTTTCCAATCTATAGAATATTCAAAGCCTCCAGGTGGCTTCATGTACAAAACAGCAACCATGTCAGGAAGCCCATTCTCATTCTTCACACGTCTCTATTTGGTGTGAAACCTGTTCCTGCTCCAAGAGTTTGCTGCCCATTGGGAGGACGCTGCTATATGCTTTGATCAGATTGAGAGGAGAAGGAGCAAGTGGAAAGTGAGAGTGTGAATTGGGCAGCGGGGAGGGCGGAATAAAAACAGCAATGAAACTTGCTTGTGTTAGCATGGATATAAAGTGTCTCACCTTGAGACCTGCACTCATTTATCACTCTCATGAGCTGTGATGTGCCATACTGGACTACAAATTGCAAGGAGGTCAACTTAGACGGCTAGTGTAGTAAGGCTTAGTTCTGAACCTTCGGAGTTCTTCTAACTGAACTCATAAAGTCAAGCGCTGGATTAGGCTGCCTTGCTCTCTCTGATGACCCTCAGCAGGAGTGGAGAAAAAACAATGGAAACCACAAGCTAGGGGGAAAAAAAACATGTATTTTTCTTTTACAATGAAAATTGCATGGCTACAACTAGCTTTCTTTTCATCTTTGCCAGAGCATGGCAGGACATAACTTTCTCGTGAGTTTGCAGGAGGTGATGGGGAATGACATCTGGCCCCAGGCAGACCCCTTGTACTGCTGGAAAGTACACCATAATTGACAGCAAAGCTACAAAAATCATATGCTGCTCCTTTCTGGAGCCAACACTAAGGAAATCTGCAGAACATTGCACCCACCCTCCCTATCCCTATTTCCCTATAATCCATTCTGCTCTGGTTCAGGGACCGTATATCAATTTCACTCCATCCTCCTCTCCCATCCATGGGCACCTCACAGTAGTAAGAAGAGAATATATCCATTTCCGGCAGTGGTGGGAATAATGTGTATATACGGCCTGATCCAAAGCCAATTGAAGTCAAGTGAATTTCACCCAGACCACACCACACGATCCATTGTCTACAGCCAAGCTCTACGATACAACCGCATTTGCTCCAACCCCTCAGACAGAGACAAACACCTACAAGATCTCTATCAAGCATTCTTACAACTACAATACCCACCTGCTGAAGGAAAGAAACAGATTGACAGAGCCAGAAGAGTACCCAGAAGTCATCTACTACAGGACAGGCCCAACAAAGAAAATAACAGAACGCCACTAGCCATCACCTTCAGCCCCCAACTAAAACCTCTCCAACGCATCAGCAAGGATCTACAACCTATCCTGAAGGACGACCCATCACTCTCACAGATCTTGGGAGACAGGCCAGTCCTTGCTTATAGACAGCGCCCCAACCTGAAGCAAATACTCAGCAGCAACCACACACCACACAACAGAACCACTAAACCAGGAACCTATCCTTGCAACAAAGCCTGCTGCCAACTGTGCCCACCTATCTATTCAGGGGACACCATCATAGGGCCTAATCACATCAGCCACACTATCAGAGGCTCATTCACCTGCACATCTACCAATGTGATATATGCCATCATGTGCCAGCAAAGCCCCTCTGCCATGTACATTGGCCAAACCGGACAGTCTCTAAGTAAAAAGCATAAATGGACACAAATCAGACGTCAAGAATTATAACATTCAAAAACCAGTCGGAGAACACTTCAATCTCTTTGGTCACTCGATTACAGACCAAAAAGTTGCAATTCTTCAACAAAAAAACTTCAAAAACAGACTCCAAAGAGAGACTGCTGAATTGGAATTAATTTGCAAACTGGATACAATTAACTTAGGCTTGAATAGATACTGGGAGTGGATGGGTCATTACACAAAGTAAAACTATTTCCCCATGTTTATTCCCCCCCCAACTCCCACTGCTCCTCGGATGTTCCTGTTAACTGCTGGAAACGGCCCACCTTGATTATCACTACAAAAGGTTTTCTCCCCCCCGCTCTCTTGCTGGTAATAGCTCATCTTAAGTGATCACTCTCCTTACAGTGTGTATGGTAACACCCATTGTTTCATGTTCTCTATGTATATAAATCTCCCCACTGTATTTTCCACTGAAAGCATCCGATGAAGTGAGCTGTAGCTCACGAAAGCTTATGCTCAAATAAATTGGTTAGTCTCTAAGGTGCCACAAGTCCTCCTTTTCTTTTTGCGAATACAGACTAACACGGCTGCTACTCTGAAACCTGTCACTGACTTCAGTAAGCTTTTGATCAGATCCTTACTAAAGCCAGTGCTGCACATCACATAGAGCATATGAGACGAACATAATCTTCCCTCCTACTCATTTACTGTGCCCTGTGGGTGAAATCAGCCCCTGTGCAAAAGGCCAACATGAGGCCTATGTGCCACTTAAGTCCTCAAAATGGAATTTCTCTCCAGAGAACCAGAGGTATTTCCTTGGTTTCTTTAGAAAGATTGTGCAAAGGCAAGCAGGAACCATTCTTCATAGTGTAGCAAGATGCTTAAGGCTTAAGGAAAGCAAATGAAAACAATAAAGCAGAGCAATATAAACGCACCAGTGACTTCTGGTTGCATGTACGGATGTAAGTTTAATGGTGGCAATTTACAAAAAAAAAATTACAGAATGAAAACGTTTATTTTGTTTTCTTAAAAGTGAATCCTTCTCTTCAGTGGCCTAACCCACCTCTCACTCACACTGGTGTAATTCAGGAGTAACTCCACTAAAGTGAAGAGTTACCCAGGTGTAAACCCTGTGTAAGTGGGAGGAGTCCATGACCCAAGAGTCTACACTTCCATCATTCAGCCAAGATTGAACAAAACTTGTTCTCTCTGAATTTAAATTCCTAATCCTGTGATTAGTATTTAAATTTTAAAAGGAAATTACTACCTGATGACATACTTTTATGTTGTCATAATACGATACTTTATTGCCATGCAAAGATTTGCCAGATATATGGTGTATTTTTGTTGACGAATCTCAACTAGGAGTGATACTCAGAATAAAACAGGTTCATATATCAATCATGTTTCCTTTTCATACGTAGAGTTCCTATTGATTTTATGATAAACGTAAAGAAAGAATTAAAACAAATGTAAGAAATAAAATATGAATGATATCAAGAAATTATCTTTGTAATTTGTTCCAGAACAAGTTTGTTAGAGATGCAACTATTTTATTCCACCATTTGAAGAAAAAGTTTTCCCAATAATGCATAGTATGATAGTCTTATTTCAGAGACAGTTGTGACTGAGTGGCTTGAATCCAAGACTGGACAAAGAACTACTAAATCCTAATGTGTAACAGACTTGGGTGTGTCAGTTAACTTCTCTGCCTCATTTTCTCCCAGTAGTAAAATGGAAACAATAATCGCTATTTCACAGAAATGGTGTGAAAATATTAACATGTAAGTTAGGTCTGGTCTATCCACAGATTTTGTGCTGTTATAGCTATTTTAGTTGGGGGTACGGGTTTCTTATTGAAATAATTCTACCAGTACAACTGCTAGGGTGCATGCAGTTATACTGGCACTCTGATAGGTTTCAGAGTAACAGCCGTGTTAGTCTGTATTCGCAAAAAGAAAAGGAATACTTGTGGCACCTTAGAGACTAACCAATTTATTTGAGCATGAGCTTTCGTGAGCTAAGCTCATGCTCAAATAAATTGGTTAGTCTCTAAGGTGCCACAAGTACTCCTTTTCTTTTGGCACTCTGATAGTGTGGCTGATGTGTCCCATCATAGGGCCTAATCACATCAGCCACACTATCAGAGGCTCATTCACCTGCACATCTACCAATGTGATATATGCCATCATGTGCCAGCAATGCCCCTCTGCCATGTACATTGGCCAAACTGGACAGTCTCTAAGTAAAAAGCATAAATGGACACAAATCAGACGTCAAGAATTATAACATTCAAAAACCAGTCGGAGAACACTTCAATCTCTTTGGTCACTCGATTACAGACCAAAAAGTCGCAATTCTTCAACAAAAAGACTTCAAAAACAGACTCCAGCGAGAGACTGCTGAATTGGAGTTAATTTGCAAACTGGATACAATTAACTTAGGCTTGAATAGAGACTGGGAGTGGATGGGTCATTACACAAAGTAAAACTATTCCCCCATGTTTATTCCCCCCAACCCCCCACCACTGTTCCTCGGATGTTCTTGTCAACTGTGGAAATGGCCCACCTTGATTATCACTACAAAAGGTTTTCTCCCCCCACCCCCCGCTCTCCTGCTGGTATTAGCTCATCTTAAGTGATCACTCTCCTTACAGTGTGTATGGTAACACCCATTGTTTCATGGTCTGTGTGTATATAAATCTCCCCACTGTATACAGACTAACACAGCTGCTACTCTTAAATCTGACAAAATATTTTAAAATTCTGCAAATGTTATTTGTCAGTAAATAAATGTGGATCTAGCATGGCACTGGGGTGCACAGGCCACTGGCTGTATTGAGGTGGAAGATCACCCTGAAGCCCCCACCTTCCCCAGTACAGGGACTCGGCAGTGAGGCTGCACCTGACCCTGATGGAGTGCAAGGGCTGAGCCTGCCCCAGAAACACCCCGGGGCCCTGCCCTTCTGCACCAGATGCACCGGGTGTGAGTAGGCAGGCTCAGCCCAGCAGGATCCAAGTGTGGAGGGGCTTAGCGTGGGGGGATCCAGGTGTGGGGTGAGAGGGTTCTGTGTGGGGCAATCTGGGTGTGGGCGGCTCAGTGGCAGATCTGGATGCACAGGGGCTTGTTGGGGAGTTCGGGTGCAGGGGCAATGGGACCCTGCAGGGGATCCAGGTGAAGGTAGTTGGGGCTCAGGAGTGGAGGTCCAAGTGTGGGGGGCTAGGGCTTGTGGGTGAGGGTTCAATGGGCCTGCTTAACAGGGGTGCCCCAGTTGCTGCTGAGGGGATGTTGTATGCTGGGCTATACCCCTATACCCTTTTCTTCTCCATCCCCCTCCCCTAACTCCCACATTCCTCTCCCCTTGCCCTGTTCTACCCCCCCTACCTTTCCCACTGCCTCTTTCCTACACCCCCTCACCCCCCTTCCCTCATTTTCCCCACCTCCCCTTTACCCAGCCCCACTGCAGCTACTCACTGCCGCACAGAAAACAGGAAGGCTCCCAGCATCCAGAAGCAGAGCACGGCTGGCACTAGGACCCAGAAGGCGGCGTTGAGTTGCAGAGTCAGGGGAGCCAAGAGGCAGCATCCTTCAGCTGGGCAGCTCTGCACTTGCAGAAATGAGGGAGGGAGCAGCATGTAACTCCGTGTGCCCTCCCACGCCTCACCTCTGTGGGGGGGCAACCCCCCCAAAAAAACTGCACCCATGCCCCCCCATGTGGCTTCCCTTTGCTTCCCTGCTGTTTTCTGCAGGGAAGCGCAGGGGCGGGGGGCATTTTCTGCATGTGCGCAGTCCTGCAGAATCCCCCCAGGAGCAATCAGTGCTGGTAATTCAATGGGCTATAGCAGGTATTTCAAGATCGAAGTCTCTGTGTATATTTTGTTTCAGAATAAGGGTCTGAACCTGAATGGTGCTGAGCACCTCTCAGGTTGGGACTCTTAAACTGATTTACCATGGCATGACACCTGGCAACTCTTTAACAGGACACCATGGTAGAGACAGGAAGTAAAAAGAACGCAGTGCTGCTGAAAGCAGAATGTGTGTAGACGTGATCACTTGGAGTTGGCCAGGGCACCAGAGGTGCATGGAAACCTTACTCTGGGCGCGGGGGAGCAAAGTGTCGTAAGATAATCACCATAACTGATTAGTCTCCTTTGGAAGACAGCATCTCCAGCAGCACAATGGCCCAGATGCTCAGATGGCCTAACGTCCATTGATTTCACCATGCTGGGGCATTAATTCAGTTCAGTGTCAGGGAAAGAAAGCAACCAGCTGAATTGCCAGCACCACCTGTTCAGTGTTCCGTGAAGATCTGCTGACCTTGCAAAATCCTGCTTAGTTTTCATTATCTGCTGATAGGTTTCCACTGAATGCATCCGATGAAGTGAGCTGTAGCTCACGAAAGCTTCTGCTCAAATAAATTTGTTAGTCTCTAAGGTGCCACAAGTCCTCCTTTTCTTATCTGCTGAGAATCACAGAACAAAATGGGGGTTGCTCCAGTTCTGTATATTCATTTCACACATCTCATTTGGAATTGAACCCTGCTGGGTGATATCAAAAAGCAAACTAGAGTAATCTGCAAAACAAGAGTTTATAAACTACAGCTTCAATTGCTACTCCAGGGTATCACTTGAACCATGTGCTTGGGGATTTACTGTATACAACATGGGTGCAGCTATATAACACGGGCACATGCTGTGATGCATGGAACCAAAATTTACAAGCCGCAGTTGTTTCCTCCCTTCCTTATTTTTGGAGGACAGCTGGTCTCCCCGTGAGTAGCTCATTGGGTATAGAATCTCAGAGCACTAATGATTTCTGGCATGGAATGAATAGGTAAGCTTTGAGAAGGGTACCGTCGCAAGCTGTTGACAACTCAAATACAATGGGAGCAACGCTTTTCAGGGACAATCTTTTCTTTGTGGCCAAAACAGCAGCAGCTTCTACAATGAAACACCATCTTTGAGAGATGGCAGTAGGAGCAAGCAGAGCACAAGTTTTCCGCAGTGAAGGATTTAGGAAGAGATCCTCTAGTCACAGAGAGAGAACTGGCTGTTGCTGACATTGCTCAAAGAAATGGCTTCAAACTCTCTTGCACATGCTAACTAGATTTCTGTAATATTTTACATACTAATGCAATTTGGTACCAGGCATAGCAAAAATACATCTAGGCTGAGGCTAGCACAGCTGCCAAAGGGATGTAGATGCTCCTTCCCCTTTAAAATTAATGGGAATTTGGTGTGACAATATTTCATGTGGCGTTGAAAACACCAGTCATATTCTATGACGCCCCCCATATGGAAAAATACTGTGGATAAATCCTATAGCATTCTATAGGAATTTTAGGGTTTGATTTTAGAATTTGGAAGGAGCAGTGGCCCGGTGCATAGGACATTGGGCTGCAACTCAGAAATTGAACCCAGGTCTCCTGCCTCTGCCACTGACTAGCTTTGTAAACTTGGGCAAGTCATTTCCCCTCCCTGTGCCTCAGTTTCACCTCCCACCCTTTGTCAGTCTTTACACTATAAGTTCTTCAGGGTAGGGGGCTCTCTCTTATTATGTGTATGTACAGTGCCTAGCACACTGGAGTCCTGATCTCATCTAGATGCTACTGTAAAACAAATCATAGTTGCTTTTTTCTCGCTCATCAGGTTTACACTGGTATAACTCCATTGTCTTTGCTGCAGTTACTCTAAATTTACAGCCATGTAGGAATGGCCCTTAATGTGATTCTACAGAAATAAGTTTAAAAGTCTATAGAACTTAATTGATGTTAATCGACCATAACCTTTCGCTAGCTTTTTGAATTAACTTATAGAATTCTTTAGCAAGGGTAAAATTCTCTGTTAAATCTCACAGGATGGTGCAAAAAGACCTATAGAAAGGTTATCATTTTACATTCAGTTATACAGGATTCTTCATTTGAGGTTAGAGGTGAACTGGTGTCTTTATCAGAGAGACAGTGCAGATCGCTCACACCTCCCATGAAAGTCAAATGGAGATATAAACAGCAGAGATGAAGCACGGTCCAGTGGTTAGGGCCCTAGCTGGGGATTCAAGAGGCTGGAGTACAATTCCCTGCTCTATTACAGACTTCCTGTGTGAGCCTGGGCAAGTCACTTAGGTGCAGATATTCAGAGGTATTTAGACGCCTAATACCCTTTGAAATCAACAGGAATTAGGGGCCTAAGTCCCTTTGAGAATCCGGGCCCTAGGGCGTGTCTGCAGCTGTGCCACGGTAGTGTAGATACTTACTACAGTGACAGAAGGGTAGGGTGACCATATTTCTTAAAGTAAAAATGGGATGGCCCGGGGCTCGTCCAAGCCCCCTTTCCTCCCCATGCACAGGGCTCACCAGAGCAGCCCTCCTCATGCCTCCCGGGGCTGGGGCTGAGTGCCCGAGCCCCATGCTGCCCATGGCTAGGGCCGGGGCTGACCTGACAAGCTCTGCACCGCCATGGGGTCAGCTCTGAAGGCAGCGCTCCCCACCAGCAGAAGATTTCTCCGCTCTTCTGCTGGCGGGCAGCGCTGCCTTCCGCTGATCCCCTGGGCAGCCACCACCACTCTGCCTTGCAGCCGGGACAAATGCCCAGTTTGGGCGAAAAAGTAGGGACAGCCAGGACAGAGCTGAAAAAGGGGGACTGTCCTGGCCAAAACAGGACGTGTGATAACCTTGGACGTATGATCACCCTGCAGAAGGGGTTTTCTGTTGCGGTAGTAAATCCACCCCATGGAGAGGTGGTAGCTAGGACAACAGAAGAATTCTTCTGTCAACCTAGCAGCGTCTACAGTAGGAGTTAGGCTGACCTAATTATGTTCCACAGGGTGTGATGATTTTCACTGCCTTGAGCGATGTAGCTAGGTTGACCTAAGTTTTAGGTGTAGACTAGACCTTAGTCTCGTGCCTCAGTTCCCCATCTATGAAATGGGGAAAACACCACTTTCCTTACGTTACTGGGGTGTTGTCAGGATAAATACAGTAAAGATGGTTAGGTGCTCATGTACTATGGTATTGGAGATCATGTATACCCTAGGCCAGTGATTCTCAACCAAAGGTATGCGTATCCCTGGGGGTACGCAGAGGTGTTCCAGGGGGTACATCAATTCATTGAGGTATTTGCCTAGTTTTACAACAGGCTACAGAAAAACCACTAGTGAAGTCAGTACAAACTAAAATTCCATACAGACAATGACTTCTTTATACTGCTCTATATATTATGAACCGAAATGTAAGTACAATATTTATATTCCAATTAATGTATTTTATAATTGTATGGTAAAAGTGAGAAAGTCACCAATTTTTCAGTAACAGTGTGGCTGTGACACTTTTGTATTTTTGTGTCTGATTTTGTAAGCAAGTAGTTTTTAAGTGAGGTGAAACCAGGGTACGCAAGACAAATCAGACTCCTGAAAGGGGTACAGTAGTCTGAAAAGGTTCAGAGTCACAGCCTTAAGCCATGTCTACACAGACTCTCAGGAAAGTTAAGGTAAAACAACTAAAAGTGTGAAGTCAATGTGCATTTTATCCCTCCATCTCCTCTTCCCCTCACATGCTCTCCTTAAAGAATGACGTGACCTTGGTTTGTTATAACTTAATCCTCCTTGAGACTGGATTTATGGTTTATGACACCAATCTGTAACCCACTAGCTCCCTCTTTATATCCTGTGACTGCAGAGGTGTTAACGGGCCACTCTATGAACGGTCCCTTACAACAGGGGTTTTCAATCTTCTTCCTTCTGAGTTCTCCCAACATGTTATAAAATCTCCACAGCCTTCCTGTGCCACAACACTGGTTTTTTTTTCCATACCCAGTAGATTAAAAGCCAGGGTTGGCGTTAGGCGGTAACAAGCAAGGCAATTGCCCGGGGCGCCATGACACAGGGGGACCCCGTGAAGCTAAAATGATTGGGCTTTGGCGGGGCTCGGGCTTAAGGCTTTCTGCCCTGGGCCCCAGTGAGTCTAACGCAGGCCCTGCTCTCTGGTTTATTTTGGCAGACCCCCTGAAACTTGCTCGCAGCCCACCAGGGGGCCCCAGGCCTCTGGCTGAGAACCATTGCCTTACGTAAGTGCTAATTACTGATGCTAAACAATCTGTGCCTCCTTCCATTTTGCTGTGAGGCTGGGAGTTCCTTTCCCAGCCCCGAAGAAGAGCTCTGTGTGGCTCGAAAGCTTGTCTCTCTCACCAACAGAAGTTGGTCCAATAAAAGATATTCCCTCACCCACCTTGTCTCTCCTTGAGAATTAATGTACAACAAACTATGACCACTTTACTCTGGCATGAGAGCATTAGTTCTCCAAGGAGGATTAAGTTACAGGGGACTATGGTAAGGAGAGCACCCCCCTGGGGAGAACACGCTTTAATTAGTGTGTATTGACTTCACACCTTTAGCTGATTCTTCTTAACTTTCCTGAGTGTCCTTGTGTAGAAGAGCCCTTAAATCAGGACTTCTGAAAATACTGCAAGGAAGTCAGTTCCCTATCGCTCTGATTAATCAGTTGGTTTCATTTTCCTTATGACTTCAGATGGCCTGTCTTGGCTGGCAGGATTCATGTTGGTGCTTGTGTGTCAGTCACAATGTCTGACTAACGCAACCTTTAGTTGTGCTCCTTGATCATCACGGTATGGATGTTGTGTTGTTCTCTATTTCATTCAAATGCAGCAGGCAGTGATTGATTATCCAGTAACACCTGTGTAAATGGATCAAATTAATCAATATAGAAACGGTGGCAGTTGCCTTACTTTCTTTTCCGTACAGATGATTGGATGTCCCAGTTTGTCCCAATTAAGATCATATTTCAGATTATCCCAAGATTGAATGACAGTGAAGGGAAGGCAAGAACACTTGCACTCTTTTTACTGCCATTTTCATTTATTGGCAGCAGCAGCAGCATTGAATAACACGTGTGCTCCAGCCTTTGACATTCCTCATCATTTGTTGGTCCTTTTGAAGATTTTGCACTGTCCATCAGTGGGAGGCTATCCACTGATTTCACAGCGGACTTTGGACGGGCCCTAGTTGTTGCATAAGTGGGGCTGGCAAGACCACATATGCTGAGCAAACTATACTACCTGGGTGGAGCGCTACCGCCTTGGTACCAAGTTTGATGGTGGCAAACCGTCCCTTGTCTATATGCACCAAAGTTTGTGGCTGCTTGGCTGTGCCATAATTTATGGTTGAGAGGATTTTCTGTCTGACATAGGCTAAAGAACAGAAAACCCTTTTATAGTTTTTGCCAGTGGCAGTGTTATATGCAGGAAGGGTAGTCTTGTGGTGAAATTCAGGTGATGATGTAGGGTCAATTCCCAGCTCTGACTTGGAATTCCTGTGAGTGTTTAGGTAAGGGTCTTAATTTCTGTGCGCCTCAGGTCCCTCTCTGTGGAACAGGGATAATAATCCCTCCTATTCCCTGATATTTCTACTGAGGTTGTACATTCTTCAGGGCAAGAACTGCCTCCACTACCACTAGGAAGCCCTGATCTCATTTGGAGGGATTAAGCACCGCCATAATAGAAATAACATAACTGTCAACATTTGAGAGGAAGCATCATTGCTTTCTGTACCTGACTGTGAACTTATTGACTGAGGGCACTTTGAAAAGTATCCATCAGTCAGCAGCGGCAGCTAGTTGAGATTGTTTTCGACAAGGTTATCTGCAGAAAAATGGGGATTCGTTAAACCAATTAATTTTCTGTGGCAACATTTTGGTTTTGGCTAAAATATTTGGGTTGTGGTGAAAGGTCAAAAAAAATCTCCAGTTTTCAATAAAAACGTGACATTTTTCACTGGGTCATTTCCCACCTGGCTGCTGCTGAAATATTCGGTGAAGCCCAAGTGTCCCCTCTGCGTTCCTGCTGATCCTGTTAAGCTGTCCTTCCTATGAGAGCACACAGTGCGACTTCCTTACATGTGTGCTACTCTGGAAGATGGAAGCTGTTAAATGAATAGCAGTGTACAGTGCCTCCAAACTGGGATTAAAAGATGAATGCAATTGACTTTGATTTTACCTTTTCATTTCGGGGTGCAAAATTTTCCTCTATGGGCAAGAACCACCCACCATTGTTCTGAGTTTCATTCACACACTGCCTCCAAAGAGCTCTTGAATATATATACTGCCATGACACAGGGGGTGACTGCATTATGGCCCCCTACTTCCAGGATCAGAGCTGAAACCTAATATGCTTTCTTCAGCTTCTTTTCCAAATAAATTCAGAAGCAAGGATATCAGTAAGCAGAAAGCTGAACACCTCCATCATTGTTCCCACAAACTTCACGGAACAACCCTGGGGCGCTGGTGCTAAAGCACCGAGCCAGACTGCAGGAAGTGGGAGCTTAAGTGCCATTGTCATTCATGAATTTTCCCAGACTAACAGTTAAACATAAGAACATAAGACTGGCCATACTGGGACAGACCAATGGTCCATCCAGTCCAGCATCCAGCCTTCCAACAGTGGCTGATTCCAGATGCTTCTTTGGGAATGAACAGAACAGGATAATTATCGAGTGAGCCATCCCCTATTGTTCAGTCTGGCATCTGGCAATTAGAGGCTTCCAGACAACCAGAGCATGGGGTTATCTCCCAGACTAACTTGGCTAATAGCCATTGATGGATCTATCCTCCATGAATTTACCTAATTCTTTTTTGAACCCAGTTATACTTTTGGCCTTCAAACATCCCCTGGCAATCTGTTTCACCAGGATGACTGTGTTTTGTGTGAAGTAATAATTCCTTTTGATGTTTTAAACCTGCTGCCTGTTAATTTCATTGGGGTGACTCCTGGTTCTTGTGTTATATGAAGGGGTAAATAACACTTCCTTATTCACCTTCTCCACACCATTGTTTTATTGACCTCTATCATATCCCCCTTTAATCATCTCTTTTCCAAGCTGAACAGACCCTGTTTTTTTAATCTCTCCTCATATGGAAGCTGTTCCATGCCCCTAATAATTTTTGTTGCCCTTCTCTTTACCTTTTCCAATTCTAACATATTTCTTTTGAGATGACGTGACCAGAACTGCATGAAGTATTGAAGTTGTGGATATACCATGGATTTATATAGTGGCATTAAGATATTTGATGATATTTTGTGTTTTATCATCTATTCCTTTCCTAATGGCCCCTAACATTCTGTTCACTTTTTTGACAACCGCTGCACATTGATCAGATGTTTTCAGAGACTATCCATGATGACTCCAAGATCTCTTTCTTGAGTGGTAAAAGCTATTTTAGACCCCGTCATTTTGTATGTACAGTTATATTTTCCAATTTGCATTAATTTGGACTTATCAATATGGACTTTCAGCTGCCATTTTGTTGCCCAATTACCCAGTTTAATGAGATTCCTTTGTAACTCTTCGCAATCAGCTTTGGACTTGTTTCAGAGTAACAGCCTTGTTAGTCTGTATTCGCAAAAAGAAAAGGAGTACTTGTGGCACCTTAGAGACTAACCAATTTATTTGAGCATGAGCTTTCGTGAGCTACAGCTCACTTCATCGGACTTAACTATCTTGAGTAATTTTGTATTATCTGCAAATTTTGCCACCTCACTAAACCAAGACAAACTAACCAAGACAAACTAAGCGGATCAGGAATTGGATGTGCCCGGTACAACTACACATTTTAAATATATGATTAAGTCGCATAAGCTTCTTTTTATAATGTCACTACATGTAATTACCAATTGCGTATCCCTACACTAGACTTATTCATCAGTGTCTCAGACAAAGATTTTTTCATTCTCTTTTTTGTGATAGAGTATCCCTCTCGGAGGCCAGGGCCCCATTGTGCTAGGTACTGTACAAACAGAAAACCAAGACTGCTCTTGCCCAGAAGACCTTGCATAGCAACCAAAATCTAACACTCTTTTTTAAAATCAATTCCTTCTGCAATCTAGTTAGCAGGTAATGTTTGGAATGGTGGTAGTTTACAGACTGCCTGCTGGATGTGGGCCTAAGTCCACAGGCTCCATTCTGCTAACACTACAAAATCCAAGGGCACATGAATATACAACAAACAGCACAACGATAATTTGAAAAATAAGTAGTTAAACAAAAGTTGAAGCAGGCCATCTGTCTTCTATGGGGGCCAGGGCCAACAGCTGCAGAAAATGCAGAGTTGTAGGATAACCCATGCTCACCAAAAGTTTCCTCTTAACCTCCATTAGTTAAAGCATGGCTTATGCCCTGAAGTGAGAATAAAAGAGAAGAAATAATTATTTAAAGAAAGAAGGAAAGATGCAAAAGGGAGGGACTCAGCAAAAGTATGGGCAGAAAACAATAGACAAAATGGAAGCCAGACAGTAAATGGAAAGGAAGATAGAGGAGCAGTGAGAGAAGAAATTAAATGAAAATATAGAAGCAGGAAAAGGCATGACGTGTGGAGTTTTTAGGACAATGCGTTATATTTTAATATATTCATATTATTTTCCCCAAGGCTGCACCTGTCTTGTATTTCATAAGGAGACATCCGACAGCTCAGATCATAATTTTGCAGGGTGGTGAAAGATGGTTGCTGATGGGGATTGAGAGAACTTGCTGGTTATTCCCAGATATGTTAACTTAACATTATTACAATTACATTTACAGATATTCCCCCAACCTAAACCTGTTTGGACTAATTTTGCGTGTGTCCCTTTGGCACCTTTTCCCGTTAACAT
Organism: Chelonia mydas; assembly: GCF_015237465.2. Taxonomy (NCBI): domain Eukaryota; kingdom Metazoa; phylum Chordata; order Testudines; family Cheloniidae; genus Chelonia; species Chelonia mydas. Next base: position 251,479,946 of record NC_057850.1, on the reverse strand, counting down.
TTGTTGATTTCAGTTGTCCTTACATCTCTTGACCTTTCTCACAGTTGGGCTCACAGTCTAGGTAAATTCAGTGCATGAATTTCAGTCTGTGTGAACCTCCAGGTGACTCTGGACAATGGGACAGTTATGTCAGATGCAGGACATTTAGGAGCAGGGCCTGTACATCTCTTCTGCGCTATTCTTTCAGTTTCCCAAAGTTTTAATCCAGGGCATTTTAATTTTTTTTAAATAACATACATCATTAAAACAATGTACTTCATGGTGGAGCTCATCAAACTAAAGTGAACTCCCAGTAGAGAAAAGGAAGGATGGGCTTGTGGTTAAGTGGGGCAAGTAACTCAGTCTCTCTGCGCCTCCATTCCCCATCTGTAAAAGGAGGAAATGACACTTCCTTTCTGTCACCATGTGTCTGGCTTGTCTAACTTAGATGGAGGCAGCTCTTGATGGCAGGGTTTGTCTCCCCATGTGTATATATAGTGCCTTGTGCAATGGAGCCCTAATCTCTGTTGGGGCTTCTAAGTACCACAGAAATACATAGCATTGCTTTGAAAATTCAAGGAAAACTCTGAGAGCAGTGGTTCTCAACCTTTTTGGGCTCAGAACCCATTTGTATTTATGGCCTGCCGTGACTCAGTAAACAATCAGGGGGTGGGGGCCCTGGGGTGGCTTCGGTTGGGTCCTGCCCCTCCAGACACTCACCCCTCAGTGGTTCTGTGGGGCTGGCTGGGCTTGGCTCTTCACTCGGGGCATTGAAACCTCTGGGGTTGCAGTGCCACTCAAGTTTGCCCCCCCAGCCCCTTCCGACTGGATCAAATGTGTTTGAGTGGAGTTGTGACCTGGCTCATGGGGATGCAATGCCACTCACTCAAATTTGGCCTACTTGGACTCCTGTCATCATGGCAGCTGGGCCAAACCTGAGTGACGCTGGGACCTCAGAGGTTGCAGTACCTGGAACAGGGAGGTAAGCCCAGCCAGCTCCATGGGGCAGGAGCCACAGGACCTGCCACACGACCCTTTGAAACATTCTGGCGACCTAGGTTGGATATTAGGAAAAACTATTTCACTAGGAGGGTGGTGAAGCACTGGAATGGGTTACTTAGGGAGGTGGTAGAATCTCCATCCTTAGAGGTTTTTAAGGCCCGGCTTGACAAAGCCCTGGCTGGGATGATTTAGTTGGTCCTGCTTTGAGCAGGGGGTTAGACTAGATGCCCTCCTCAGGTCAGTTCCAACCCTAATCTTCTATGATTCTATGACCCAATTTTGGGTCCTGACCCATGAGTGAGAAACCCTGCCCTAGAAGACCAGCTTACTCAGTCTATCAACCCGTTTGTTCCTGGACAAATGTACAGTAATTCAATTCAGTGGACCACGTTCTAGATAAGTCTATTGATCACTACAGTATAACTGTGCTCAGATTCCAACCCACTGGGTGTCAACATAATGAAAAAAGAAATTGACACTCTCTCCACAACGTCTTTCCTGGGGTTGCTGTATGGTTTCTCTGGCTGCATGGTGAAGTACCTTTGTTCTCATCTCTGCCTTGGTGGGACTTCTTTATCATCATCATCTCCTTTTTTTTTAATAGGGGATGCCCTCGTCCATGGTCTCCCCTGCCAGTCACCCCCAGAAACTCATCAGTAGGGCTGCAGATTTGGCATGGCATTTTTATCAAATATCACAGAGTAGTCATGGTCAATTTAGTAAAAGTCCTGGGTTACTAAACGTACTGTGACTGCTCCCGAATTTTTGATAAAAATGCCCCCTTCTTTGCCCCACCAAGGGGGGACTAACCACCTGCAGAAGCACCCTCTGCTCCCTCAACCCTAGACCTGGCCCAGTATGAAGAAGAGGCCTGGCCTGGCTGGAGAGTGAGCCTGCCATGCAGTCAGACCACAGCAGTGGTGTGTCAAAGGGAGCTAAGGTAGCTGTCAGAAATGCTCCCCAAATCTTTCCAGGATGTAGGGCTTCAAACTACAAACTCACAGGCTATGAAACCAGGAAATGCTCAGTTAAGGTCTCCCCAAAAAGAATTTTAAAGTGTAACAGGAAGAAAACACATGCCAAAGTTAGAAACACTAGGAAATGCCCAATTAAGGTGCTGCTTTGCACACAACCTAACCATGCAATCTTAACTCTGTCCCTGGAGGGATACCAGCACCGTGAGGCATTCTTCCTTCTGGAGTGGGGGAATGTTTTCCTAAACTGCAGGAAACTCATGTAATGAATTGGTAGCCTCTTTCATGGTGATTGTTCATCTGGAAACAAGTCTGAAAGATAGCTCAATTCGCCTGTCTGTTCCTCAGTTTCCCCCAGCTGTAGAATGGGGATAATGATACTGACCTCCTTGAGATCAACTGATGTAAGCTGCTGAATAAGAGGTAGGTACTATTATTATTGTTATGCATGCATAATTTCTAGGGGGAAATTGGGTGTCTATGGGAAAAACTATTCTCTTTCATATGTGCAGCCCTTTGACTTCAATGGACTTATATAGAATAAAAGGAGAACTCGGCTTTATATTTGAAAATGTGGTCCAAAAGATCATTGTTCTAATTATGTAAACAAAGAATCAAACACACAAGAAGTAGCTAACTGGTGTCTGGATCTTGTAAAGACAGAGTGCTCCCCTTTCAACTTTATTCTATGGGTATTAGTCTGCCTTTTTGTGTGTTTATTCTCTGAAATGTATGAGTTATATTGAAGAATATACATTTTTCCCCCTTCATAGGAAAATCAAAAGAAACTCCTGGGATGAATGTGTCGTTTTCTTTGCAAAGTGTGACTGGTGTCTCTTGGCCAGATTTTGAAAGGTGTTCAGGCACCTGAAGATGCAGATAGGCGCCTAGTGAGATTTCCAGAAGTGCCTAGGTGTCTAACTACTGTTGAGATCAGTGGGACTTAAGCACCTGTGCACTTCTGAAAATCTCATTAAGCATGTAAGCTGCATCTTTAGGGACAGATTTTCAGGGGTACTTAGGTGTTTATATCTTTGCCAAAGTCTTGCTGCTAAAGAAAAGGGGGCATTTGAATCCAATCTGGAGAGTGTGTGTGTGTGTGTGTGTGTGTGTGTAACAATGCATGTAGGTACCTAGTGGGATTTTCAAAACCAACTAACTTTTTAATATCAATGGGAGTTAGACACCTAACCTGCTTAGACATTTTGAAAAATCCTACAAGGTGCATACCAGCATCATTAGGCACCTAAATCACCTAGGTGCATTTAAAAATGGAAACCCTTTGTGCATTAAGCTGCAGAATTCTGTTCAGGATCTCAAATCCCACAAACTGTTGAGTTTAGATCTGGAGATTTGGTTCTAGCTGTTGCTTCACTGGGAGTTGGATCAGTCCCTGTCAAAAATATAAAGGGAAGGGTAACCACCTTACTTTATACAGTGCTATAAAATCCCTCCTGGCCAGAGGCAAAACCCTTTCACCTGTAAAGGGTTAAGAAGCTTAGGTAACGTAGCTGGTACCTGACCCAAATGACCAATGAGAGGACGAGATACTTTCAAATCTGGGGGAGGGGGACAAAGGGTTTTTCTGTCTGTGTGATGCTTTTGCTGGAAACAGATCAGGAAGGCAGCCTCAGAACTTCTGTTAAGTTAGTAAGTAATCTAGCTAGGAAGGCATTAGATTTCCTTTTGTTTAATGGCCGGTAAAATAAGCTGTGCTGGATGGAATGCATATTCCTGTTTTTGTGTCTTTTTGTAACTTAAGGTTTTGCCTAGAGGGATTCTCTGTGTTTTGAATCTGATTACCCTGTAAGGTATTTACCATCCTGATTTTACAGAGGTGATTCTTTTACCTTTTCTTTAATTAAAATTCTTCTTTTAAGAACCTGATTGCTTTTTCATTGTTCTTAAGATCCAAGGGTTTGGGTCTGTGTTCACCTGTACAAATTGGTGAGGATTCTTATCAAGCCTTCCCCAGGAAAGGGGGTGTAGGGCTTGGGGGGATATTTTGGGGGAAGACGTCTGCAAGTGGGCTCTTTCCCTGTTCTTTGTTTAACACGCTTGGTGGTGGCAGCATAGGATTCAAGGACAAGGCAAAGTTTGTACCTTGAGGAAGTTTTTAATCGAAGCTGGTAAGAATAAGCTTAGGGGGTCTTTCATGCAGGTCCCCACATCTGTACCCTGGAGTTCAGAGTGGGGAAGGAACCTTGACAGTCCCTAATTAATCACAAGCAATCTTGGACCCATGCTTGACATGCCCCTTGGCATGGCTCATTTTTCTCACAGACGAATTGTTCACTGGCTGCTCTGCTGTCAAACGGGCACCATTCCCTTCCCTGCCTGAGTGATTCTTGCGTGGCCTTGGTAACATTGTGAGAATGGGTCCGGTACAGTAATAACTGTATAGAACATAGCACGGCAGAGGATGAATTAGAATACTTAAAACTGATGATGCATTTTACGAGACAGTAGTAGCATTTAGGGCTGCCTCCTGCTCTGTGAAACTCAGTGGGAGTTTCACCGCTGGCTTCCATGGCAGCAAGATCAGGACACTTGTCCATGAACATTTCTCTATACTGCCCCATTAAGAAAGAGAACACTATGTTAAAATAATATTAAGGGTGTGAATTATGTACACGAAGATAGGAATTTCAGAAACACTTTATATGAATAATAAATGGTTAAGAGGCACTTTAAGGTTAAGAGGCATCTGATGAAGTGGGTTTTAGCCCACGAAAGCTTATGCCCAAATAAATGTGTTAGTCTCTAAGGTGCCACAAGGACTCCTCATTTTTTTAAAAATAATTGTATGTTACATGTTGTGGAAAAACATTATTTTGAAATACAGTGGGCCAGATTCTGAGCTAGTGAAAACAGTCGGAGCTCTGTTGACATGAGTGCAGTTACAGTCATGTAAAACCCCAGAGGACCTGGCTCAGTACCTAACTGGTGATAATGTGGCATCTGTTCATCTGACAATTTCCTGCAACATTGAGAATGAACTCAATTGAATTAAGTTAAATTGTATTGAATTAGGTTAATACCTTTGTATTAAAAATGCAATTGTGTATGCCTTATTGTGGAATTCTATGTATTTCCAAGGAAACGGTAAATAGGAGAACTGCAGGGGGTGATTAGGGAAATTCACGTAGCTTGTAACATCTTCAGAGAAATCCTTCCCGCTGTCCCAGAAAGTTATGCATATACTAGTTCAAATTGGATTCTCCAGGGACCGACATAAAGCAAAGGGGTTTTGGATAGATAGCCTGGTTTTCAACTGGCTCAGGACCTTCTTCCTGATACAGCAAAGGAGCAGGACCCCCTTATCTGCAGAGGGCCCCAATCTTAGGGTAGGGTTGGAAGGACTGGGCCTGCCAGAATTCTGGTAAGCTTTTTAGCATGCATAGGTTCTTTTATTGTTTTTAATGTGTGCTTTGTAATGCTTTTTACCATAAGAGTAAAGTTGGATTGCACAGGAACTGCTCTGTGGTAACCTATAACTGTTGACAATTGCTTTCTGAAGAGAAAGCAAGCAGGTGTCCTTGGGCAATACACAGTGAAGGCAGGGAATGGTGCAGCCTAGGAATACATTGATCAGAAAGGAGAGAGATGAGGGTCTCCACCCAGAAAGGCAACAGCTGGGGAGTTAAAAGTCAAGAGTGGGTGCCCTTGCTTAACCACTGAGGGGAAATACATGTGCAGTTGCCCTGAACTGTGACACTTGGTTCTATCCCTAGCTCTGCCACTGGCTTGCTGGGTGACCTTGGGCAAGTCACTTAACCTCTCTGTGCCTCAGTTTCCCAGCTGTAAAAATGGGGTGAATAATATTGGCCTTCTTTGTAAAGCAGTTTGAGATCTACTGCAGAAAAATGCTCTATAAGAGCTAGATGGTATTATTTATTATAATGTATAGCACATCTCAAAGAAATGCATAATAAATATAAATGCAGCTTTATAAATATATTACACATGCTGCAAATGCCAGCTATGTATGCCCAGAAGCTAAATTAAGGTAGAGTGTGATTTAGCAACGATATTAGGCTAATAGGCTATTACCAGCAGGAGAGTGAGTTTGTGTGTGTGGTTTTTGGAGAAGGGTGAGGGGGTGAGAGAACCTGGATTTGTGCAGGAAATGGCCCACCTTGATTATCATACACATTGTGAAGAGAGTGGTCACTTTGGATGGGCTATTACCAGCAGGAGAGTGAGTTTGTGTGGGGTGGGGCGGAGGGTGAGAAAACCTGGATTTGTGCTGGAAATGGCCCAACCTGATGATCACTTTAGATAAGCTATTACCAGCAGGAGAGTGGGGTGGGAGGAGGTATTGTTTCATGATCTCTGTGTGTATATAATGTCTTCTGCAGCTTCCACAGTATGCATCCGATGAAGTGAGCTGTAGCTCACGAAAGCTCATGCTCAAATAAATTGGTTAGTCTCTAAGGTGCCACAAGTCCTCCTTTTCTTATTAAGGAGTGTGAGACAATGGGTCCTCAAACTAATGAACTTAGAGCTCCTCCTGAGCTAGGAGATTGGTAAACCTTAGGATGCAAATAAGATATGTATGTATATTGGTCAGTTTCTGCTCCCTTTTGTCTCTTATGTTAAATTGGCTTTCCCTTATCTGTTTAAATAAGTTAGCTTGAGCCTCAGAGAGGGGCTCACATACCTGGGAGCATTGGCAAAGCGCTTTGCTAATAAACAGAGTGGTCTGACAAATTCAGTGAGTCTTGAACCTGACTTTGACAATTTGGAGGTTCCACTGAGATGGCAACCATCTTCACTGGGGCCGTGTGACTCCTGACTGTTCTTAGGACGGCGGTGGCAAGCCGGCACCTGGGCATTTGGCCTGAGCGGTCCTCCGCCAGAACGGAAGGGTGCATGACCACAGTGAAGTCTACGCCATTGAACCTGTTGGTTGCCACTCTGTTCTGGTAGGGATCCCGGGATCTGACATCAGGAATCTGGTCAGGTAATTATTTCTGTGTTTTGTCCGGACTGAGGACTGTCTTGTCTCTGTGTCTATCCGTCCTCCCTGTGGTGTGTTTGAGTCTGGGCGCCGTCTCGTTCCGGGGATCGGCTGACCAAAGGGTTCCTGTCCCCATGGTCTGAGCGAGTGAAATCTGTACAATCGCAGCCGCACCGCGCCTTGGGTAAAACCCTTGGTGTGAAAGCAAGGGCGATTGAGGCAGTAGCCTGTGGGCTCCTTTTGTGTGTTGCACCGGGCATCGCTCTGACGAACCCGACTTTCCTTCTTGTGTGATTGGTGTGTAAAGTCCTCCTGTATGGGTAACCAGACGTCTAAGTCGGGACAGTTCCCTAAAGGAACGCCGGCTCATTTTATGTATTTTAGGAAGGGTCTGGTCTCCTGTAAATTTCTGGAAAAATGGTCTAGGCTAACTCAGGAGGATCCCAAAATTCAGTGGCCACTGTTAGGATCTTGGGACAAAGACCGAGTAGACATCTTAAAAGACAAACTCAGCCAACCTAAAACTAAATTGGCAAAAGGAGAGGTTGATTGTTTCATGCAGTGGTGGGAAGAGGCAAATCATAGGTGGACAGAATCAAAACTTGCCTCTCTCAAAGATTCTGGCTTCTATCCCACCAGATGCAACTCATTTTACTGTTGGTGATTTGTGCTCTGCTTTCTTTTCTGTCCCGGTTCACCCTGACTCCCAGTTCCTGTTTGCCTTTTCTTACAAGGGGCAACAGTACACATGGACCACACTGCCCCAGGGGTATACTGAAAGCCCGTCATATTTTTCCCAAGCATTAGCCCGACACCTTGATGAACTTGTTTTCCCGTCCAGGTCCACACTAGTCCAATATGTAGATGATCTATTCCTCTGTTCCCCTTCATTGTCTGCCTCTGAAACTGACTCTTTAGTGCTCCTTACTGCCCTAGCAAATAAGGGTCACAAAGCTTCTTGCTCTAAACTACAACTCTGTCAAGCTTCTGTCACATACCTTGGCTTTCTCCTCTCCCAGGATTCCCGTGCACTTTCTCCCACCCGCGTCCAAGCTATCCTTAGCTTTCCCCGACCCCGCTCCCCACGCCAGGTCCAGAAGTTTTTAGGCATGGCTGGATTTTGCAGACAATAGATTCCCCAATATGCCTCCCTTGCTAAACCTCTCCAGGAACTCACTCGATTCTCTGTGCCTGACCCCATGCCATGGCCCCCTGAGGCCAATTCTGCCTTTGTTTCCCTCAAACAGGGTTTGGCTTCTGCCCCTGCCTTAGGGCTGCCTGACTATTCTAAGTTTTTACCCTTTTCTGCCACGAACAATCTAGGTGCGCACTTGGAGTTCTCACTCAGATGCACGGAGAAAAGAACCGCCCAGTGGCTTATTTCTCTGCCACTTTAGACCCTGTTGCCCAAGGCTTACCCCCCTGCCTGCGTGCTGTGGCTGCCGCAGTGCGCCTAGTCGAAATGTCTGATTCCCTTGTTCTCCGCTCTCCTCTTCCTCCTGGTCCCTCACTGACCTCACCCTGCTCCAAGACTCTGCCCCAGAAACCGAGAAAGAATCCTGGGTTGCCCAAGGTTGCTCTCTACATCCCAATTCTCTTTGGCGCTCGCCTACTGGCGCCTTTGTAGCCCCCTTTTCACTCTACCCGTCTCTGGCCGCCCTGCTACACGGTGTTTCGCATGTCAGAAAGGAGGGGATGGTCTCTGCTGTAACTAAGACAGGATGGCCCCCCCCCCCATTTTAGCTCTTTTGCAGCCCGCCACTGTGCAGCCAGTACCATTTGCCAAAGCCATAATATTGGTAAACCTGTAAAAGTGGCCCAGGAGTTCCGGGGTCTGCCTCAAGAACCGTTCTTGCATTGGCAACTTGATTTTGTACAAATGCCTAAGTGTCAACAATATGATTTTATATTGGTTATGGTATGTTCATTCTCTGATTGGATTGAAGCCTTTCCTTGTTGCAAGGCTGACTCACTGTCTGTTGCCAAATGTTTGTTAAATCTTATTATGCCTGCCAAGGGAATTCCTGCTACTCTGTCCAGTGATCGGGGTACACATTTTACTGGACAACTTGTTCAACACCTGGACCGTATATTGCATATCAAACACCTGTTGCACTGTCCCTACCACCCACGGAGTGCAGGTGCAGTTGAAAGACAAAATGGTGTACTTAAGAATAAGCTTGCTAAAATTTGTGACTCTACAGGATTAAGCTGGCCAGTAGCCTTACCATTAGCCCTTATGGACATGAGATCCACTCCATCCCAAAGGCATAAATTGAGTCCCTTTGAAATTGTTATGGGACGCCCTATGCGAGCTGTGACTACCATTACTCCCGTTCCAGATTTGAACTTGCCTCACAGTGCGCTCCTTCAGTATTGCAAGGGACTAATGCAAACTGTAAGTCACTTCCATTCACAGGTTCGAGTCGCCTGGCCCATGGAACCCATCTCCGATGCTTGCCACAGCCCCGAGCCAGGTGATTGGGTCCACGTACGGCGCCATCATCGAAAGCACGCCTTGGAGCCCTGGGGGAAGGGTCCTCATCAGGTACTGCTTACTACACAGACGGCTGTTAAACTATCTGGCATCGCAGCGTGGATACATGCTTCACAGTGTAAGAAGGCACCATCCCCAGAGAACCAATCATCACCTCAGGACAACACAGAGTCAATTTTGACTCCAGAAGAAGACGTAGAGGAACAGTCTGCAATACCTTACAATCTACGCTCTCATAAGGGTTGCCAGAAGCAGACGACGAACAAAAAAAAAGCAGTAGCGAGCCTAGCGCCTACTGCCTGGTGGGGGTAAAACCGTGACTGCGGTTCCCTCAGCTGAGGTTGTCAGAACCAGAAGAGCCTTGCCTCCAACGTGCGCCTCTGCCTGTTCCTCGGCTGCTGGTATCTTACGGTCTGGGGAGACCATGATGACAATTCTTTTATCCAGCAGCAGGTGTGGATAGCTCAGACCCTTAATATTTCTAATTGCTGGGTCTGCAGCCACATCCCAGCCCACTCTCAAACTGGTGTTCCTGTCCTGGCTATCCCACTCAAGTCCCCAGACCTCACTGGAGGGCCTTGTCCGTTTAACAAAATATGGAACAGCAATGACACTTGGGAAGCGGTGGGAATAAATGCATCTAAATGGATAAGTGTGGTGGAGGGAAAAGGTCATTGGTGTTGGGTGTGTAATGGGACAGGGCTGGATCTGGGGAAAAGCAATTGCTTTCAGCATATTGTGGCCAATGGTGTATGGGATTATTCAAACAAAACTAAAATTGGCGGGCCGGGAATGGAGATATGAATTTTTTTCTCAACCTGGGATCAAACAGAGAAATCAATCTCTTGTTCCCCCTACAGTCATGCAAATAACACCACTCCTCGTAAGGAGAATTACCCTGTACCCTTTGGGGGATACTCCTCCTCCTTTGCAAACACCTATATGACAAATGGGTGCAACCGACCCTTCCCAGCCTTAATAGGCCATCACTGGGTTTGTGGGACCAGAGCTTATACCGCACTACCAGCTAATTGGTCAGGAATCTGTTATCCTGCCCGACTCTTCCCACAATTCCGAGTGCTAGGAACCTTCCCTTGAGAACGTCTCCACAATTTCAGGCGAAAAAGAAGGGACTTAACAGATGCCCAATGGTATGTAAATAACATAAGCCCCTTAACCTGGGAAGAGGCCATTGACAGTTCCTTCATACCATTAGGGGGAGTAATACACCATGCAAAAAGGCTCCTAAGGTTACAAGCAGTAGTTGAAATAATGGCAAATGAAACCAGAGAAAGTTTAAGAGCCCTGGCCAAAGAAACAGGGGCAATCCGACAGATGGCCCTCCAAAACCATCAGGCATTGGACATAGTACTGGCGGCAAAAGGAGGGACTTGTGCTCTCATTGGAAAAGACTGTTGTGTGTATATACCAGACAACACCAATGAAGTAATAGATCGTGCTAGCCACTTAGAACAAATCGCATATCTTCCCCACAAAGAGCCAAGTTCTTTATGGAAGTGGCTAAGTAACCTTTTCAATTTCTCTGGCATAGGAAACTGGTTGTTTCAGGGAGCCCTAACTCTCCTGTTTGGAATCCTAATAATATTTGTATGTTTTCAGTTACTTTCCTGTTGTATCCAAAATTGTGTCAGGCATGCTACACAGATCCAATCCAATCCAATCCCCAATCCAGAGTGCTAATTTGATGATTTTAAATATCACTGATGAACAAAGAGATAAAGAACAATTGATATGTGGAACCCAGTCATTGTTGGTCATTGCGTAGCTTGACCAAAAGGAGGGATTGTGAAAGTAGAATGAATTATATTGAAATTATAATTCATTAAAGAAATGCTACTTGAAGGGTTTGTTGAAATATAGTTGTCAGGAAGAGAAACGTTAAGGAGTGCGAGACAATGGGTCCTCAAACTAATTACCTTAGAGCTCCTACTGAGCTAGGAGATTGGTAAACGTTAGGATGCAAATAAGATATGTATGTATATTTGTCAGTTTCTGCTTCCTTTTGTCTCTTATGTTAAATTGGCTTTGGCTTATCTGTATAAATAAGTTAGCTTGAGCCTCAGAGAGGGGCTCACATATCTGGGTGCATTGGCAAAGCGCTTTGCTAATAAACAGAGTGGTCTGACAAATTATGTGAGTCCTGTATCTGACTTTGACAATGTTTGATGGACTCAGTGTTTGTTACTGACTGTGGAGCTACTGTTAATACGATCCAGTTAAACTGGCTGTGACATTTCAAATGCACTTCAGCAAATAATATGAAAACAATATTCTCCACAGCAGGTTTAGAATTGAGACCAGGTAATCCTAACTAAACCTGTCACTGAGACCTACAAATTCTGGCAGTTCCACGACTGAGCCCATAGTTTTCCTGTCAGAAGCTCTAAGGCAGCTGCCAAAAGCAACTTTAGTTCCCATATATCAAAGGTGAAAAACCAGGCCTCTGTCCTTGAGTGCTTGCATGCTGGGATTTGAGTGGCCTGGCGCCAAATGTCACAAATGGAAGAGCCTGGGCCAAGAAATAAAGTAGACTTTCCCGCTGCAGCAGGGAGAGCGGTTATGGGAAGAGCTGCTAGATTATTCCAAATGTTTGTGATGCAATATCGTTATACGTTACTGTGTATATTTTATATACTCTATATTTAGTATATTTGTAATCATGGTATCCAGGAGGCTTTGTCTGGAGTGGTGGAGTTCGCATGAGCTCATTTATGTTTGATGTTTTCTACGGTCTGCCGCAAACACTTTTCAATACTAAACTGGTGATGTCATCAGTGGGATCTGTGCTATGTTGGCATTGACAGTGATTCGGATATTAGCCATCTGTCAAAAGAGATTGACATGTGCTGCCAACTGCTGAGTGGAGTTCAGTGGCGGCTAATGATAGCATTGGTATAGTCTGGAATTGATCTCTGTGCAGAGGGACCATACACAGCCTGGGAGAGGAACTTAAGAGGGGCATGTGGCCTCTGTGCTCCAGTGAATTCTACCCATAGTGACATGACAGGCTCAGCTTTTTATATATTGCACTGTTACCTCCATGAGATCAAAGGCACCTCGGCAGAAGAGAAGAGTGAGGGGGGATTTGATAGCAGCCTTCAACTACCTGATGGGGGGTTCCAAAGAGGATGGAGCTAGGCTTTTCTCAGTGGTGACAGATGACAGAACAAGAAGCAGTGGCCTCAAGTTGCAGCGCGGGGAGGTCTAGGTTGGATATTAGGAAACACTATTTCACTAGGAGGGTGGTGAAGCACTGGAATGGGTTACCTGGGGAGGTGGTGGAATCTCCATCCTTAGAGGTTTTTAAGGCCCGGCTTGACAAAGCCTTGGCTGGGATGATTTAGTTGGTGTTGGTCCTGCTTTGATCAGGGGATTGGACTAGATGACCCCCTGAGGTTTCTTCCAACTGTAATAGTCTATGATTCTATGGTGTTGATATACTCCATTTGTGTAGCACGGTGGGCAAAATTCTCCAGTGTGGACACCGAAGTTGCACTTGCCTAAAACTTTAAACATAAGAGTTGCCATACTGATCTAGCTGGTTGTCCATGTAGTCGAGTGTCTTGTATATGGCAATAGTCAATACTAGCTGCTTCAGAGTGTAAGCCAGGGTCTGAATGAGTTCTCCTCTGTCCTCTTATGAACCGGGGGGAAAGGCTTCAGGAGCTGACCATATTTGCATGGACACACCTGCTCTGCCTTGGGGGTTCAACAGACAGAGCTGCTATGCCAAAGTGATCAGTTTGGGTTGTCCAGGGTTAAAATTCACTTTATTGAATTGAATGCAAGGGTAATGAAATGTGGTTGTCCTGATTGCATGAGTGAAGAGCAGCAGAACTGTACATAGCCTGCCCTGACTGAAGGGTGTGCGGGGGGGGGTCACACTAACTTGAGTCACTCTCTCTCTCTAAGCAGGGGGCAGGGATGCCAAATCCAAGTGAAATTCAAAGGAGGATGGGAGATGAAACAGATGTTCCTACCTGGGTCTGGGGATTCTATTTAAAGAGTCCTTGAGACCATTTGACTCATCTCTTTCCAGTGTTTAAGGACCAAGCTGAACAAGCACTCCCAGCCTGTGCCTGAACATCTACACAACAATTTTTAGCCCTGCAGCCTGAGCCAGGTGAGCGCCAGTAAGCTGACCTTGGCCAGCTACAGCCGTGCTGCAGGTCTTTTACTGCAGTGCAGATGTACCCTTAGAGGTGCCCAAATCACTGGGTAGGGGCTTGAGCCAATTCTATTTTGCAATGTTAAGAGAGAGCCCTAGACACTGAACCTCACCCCTATTCCTGCTTCAAAGTAGCAGCCATGTTAGTCTGTATCTGCAAAAAGAAAAGGAGGACTTGTGGCACCTTAGAGACTAACCAATTTATTTGAGCATAAGCTTTGGTGAGCTACAGCTTCACCTCATCAGACGCGTGCAGTGGAAAAGCATTCCACTGACACCACCTAGCAAAAAGGTTACAAGAGGAAAGAGTAAAAACCCCAGGATGGACAATTATGCAATAATGAGGAAGTCTTTTGCTAACCCCAACCAATAAGTAGTTGGCTTATATTATTTATTTATCCAGCACAAAATATCGGAGAAGGGCTAACGTGACGATGTGTGGATTTGGATCCTGATTATGCTTAGGCTGGGGTTCAGGGGAAGTCCACCCCAAGGCTAAGACCAGATTCCACATGTGTCATACTCACGATATTTCAGCTCCAAATGACATAAAGCTCAAGAGATTGTGCCGGTGTTGCAAGATTCCCATTGTCTTATGATATAGGGAATTGATTCTCAACATTGTGAGCTCTATTTGACCCAGATCCAGAAAACAGGAACCTTTTGGACTGGGCTCTGACCGGGAATCAAAGCCCCATCCAAATTCTCCAACATTCTTGGTGGTAAAGATTGATGCAAAGAACACATTTACTTCCCAGCAGTGTCCTTATCTTAATCACTATTTTTAGCCCCTGTGGGTGGAGCAGCCCATTGATTCTTTCACGGGCTTTCTGTTTCTGCTGTAGTTAAAGAGTATTTTTGTTTGGTTTTACACTTTTAGCTGTTTCCTCTTCAAAATCCATTTTGGCCCTTTCTAATTTTCCTTCTTGTAGCCTGCTTGAGCTTTATTGGCTTCACTAGGGTCAGATTTAACAGATTTTGAAGGATTTCTGGGTTTTGGCTGAAATAGCCTCTAAGTCTTTCACCTGCTGCTATGTACCCACAACTTTCAGTTCCTCTTAACAAGGGGTTTTCTGTGGGAATAAACCTCCAGTGATCTGTATAGTGCTTGCTCTCAAGAACTAATATCACTGGGCCAGACCCTTAGCAAGTGTAAACTGGAGTAGCTCCAGGGATTTCAACACAGCTTGTTTTAATTAGAGAAAGGCTGTTTTGTAAATTTAAGTCATCCGGATAACACTTGTATTGATCTTTATAGTTGAAATCCAGGATTTTATACACAAGAATTCCAATGAGATGTTTTTCCTCTGTCTTTTCAGTTCAGCCTCCTAGGGAGAATCCTGTATGAAAAATGTTGTAACCCCTGCGAGTTTTTATGGCTTTGAACATAATTGGCTTTAGCCTCATTAGCCTCCTTTCAATATCAGTGTGATCTAGGCATCTGAGTTTTTACTCTCAAATTAATTTGTGAATGAGGCTCACAGATTCCTTTGATTGCCTGATAAGTGTTTCCTCTCTCTTGAGACATGATGTATGAATTTGCTGTTAGTGAGTAACAGTTTCTATAGCAGTGAAATCCACACTAATCACGCTCATCAGCAGTACACTAGTGAGTCCGTGAATTCAAGACAATACCAAGCTGGGAGGGGTTGCAAGTGCTTTGGAAGATAGGATTATAATTCAAAATGATCTGGACAAACTGGAGAAATGGTCTGAAGTAAATAGGATGATTTTCAATAAGAACAAATGCAAAGTACTCCACTTAGGAAGGAACAATCAGTTGCACATATATGAAATGGGAAATGACTGTCTAGGAAGGAGTACGGCAGAAAGAGATCTGGGGATCATAGTGGATCACAAGCTAAATATGAGTCAACAGAGTAACACGGTTGCAAAAAAAGCAAACATCATTCTGATATATATTAGCAGGAGTGTTGTAAGCAAGATATGAGAAGTAATTCTTCCGCTGTACTCCACACTGATTAGGCCTCAATTGGAGTATTGTGTCCAGTTCTGGGCACCACATTTCAGGAAAGATGTGGATAAACTGGAGAAAGTCCAGAGAAGAGCAACAAAAATGATGAAAGGTCTAGAAAACATGACCTAATAGGAAAGGTTGAAAAAAATTGGTTTGTTTAGTCTGGAAAAGAGAAGACTGAGACATGACATGATAACAGTTTTCAAGTACCTAAAAGGTTGTTACAAGGAGGAGGGAGAAGAATTGTTCTTCTTAACCTCTGAGGATAGGACAAGAAGCAGTGGGCTTAAATTGCAGCAAGGAAGGTTTAGGTTGGACATTAGGAAAAACTTCCTAACTGTCAGGATGGTTAAGCACTGGAATAAATTGCCTACATAGGTTGTGGAGTCTCCATCATTGGAGACTTTTAAAAGCACCTGTCAGGGATGGTCTAGATAATACTTAATCCTGCCATGAATGCAGGGGGCTGGACTAGATGACCTCTTGAGGTCCCTTCCAGTCCTATGATTCTATGATTATAAGTTATAAGGCCATGATATTTCTTGACTCATACTTCATGGGGATGAACTCACATATTTGTGTCTGCTTGAGACCACAGTTTTATATGGAAATGAGCAGCTGCAGGAGAATATGGAACTAAACTGGGAGATTTTAGATGAAGACTCATTCCAGATGCAGTTACTTAAGTCATCATTGTCTTTGGCTAAAATATCTCAGTCACTACAGTGTTGGGCATGATATAGGCAGGAAAATAGGCAGTTCGCTATTTAGATCTATGGTAAAATTTTCCAAGGTCCCATTTTCAATAATAACGTAGGACCAGACTTTTAAAGGTATTTAGGCACCTAAAGATGCAGATAGTCACCCAATGGGATTTACAAAAACTTCGAGTTGCCTAAATCCCATTGATTTCATTGTGTTTCAGTGGAGCTGTGCTGGTTTGCACCAGCTGAAGATCTGGCCTCTAGCCCCTGGGTGTAACCCCTGGATATTCTATCTCTAACAGAAGCCTCACTACAGATGTGCTGCTTCTAAATGGAAATGGTGACCATATCATCCATCCAAGTGGAGTGAGCCTTTCAGACTACATTTCCCTTGATTTATCTGTGCAAAGGGATTCTTTTTATAGCCACGGTTGACCTTGTTCTTAGCAGTGACAATCTCAGTGCCACTACTCCTGTCCTACAGCTCAGATGCAAGACCTTCCTGTTAGCTGCTCTTAATGTGGATGCCACTTGAGATACTGCCTGCAGTTATGAATAAGGATAAGATTTTGTACCAGATATTTTTAGTAAAATCATGGGCAGGTCCCGGGCAAAAAAGAAAAAAATCATGGAAGCCCGTGACCTGTGTGTGACTTTTCCTAAAAATATCTGTGACAAAATGGGGATCTGTGGGTCCACATACCGCTGAAATGGTGCAGATGCGCAGGGGCTAGGAGCCGCTTGCAGCAGCTGGGGGCTGCGGGGTACCCCTGCCACCTGCAGATCCAGGGGTCCCCTGCTGCTTGTGAGGGCCGGGAGCTGTGGGGTGCCACCTCCCGTGTCATCTGGGAGCTCCAGGGTACCCCCACCGCCCCAGCTCAGGGGACCCACAGCAGCTGGGAGCTTGGGGGTTCCCCTGCAGCTGTGGGGGCCGGAAGCTGCGGGGTACCCCTGCTGCCCTCAGCTCCGAGATCCTGAGGTGGCCAGGAGCCTGGGGGTTCCCCACCGCCCTCGGTGACCAGGAGCTTTGGGGGTTCCCCGCTGTCCGCGATGGCTGGGAGCTCTGGAGGTTCCTGTCTGCCACAGGGGTTCCCCCGCCGCCCAATGCAGCCGGGAGCACCAGAGGCCACAGAGGTAGAGGGGGTACCTTGCAGCTCTCTGACCCCCCCTCCACGAGCAGTGGAGGACCCTGCAGCTCCCCACCACCGCAGCCTGAAGTCACAGAGGTTACTGGAAGTCATGGATTCTGTGATTTCTGCAACCTCTGTAGCTAAATCGTATCCTTACTTATGAATGCTAGAGAGGAGGTGGCATTGTCTTGCTGGCTCAGTTTGATCTCAGAAGGCAGGAACACTGCGGGAGGGAGGGGGAAGATAATAAATGAATGGAAGCATCAGGATGTGCGCATACCAGAAATGAATAACCAGCTGATCTTATTACTGTAGCCCTCTCATCCCCCATTCCCCTGTTCCCATCGGGCATGATCCAGGGCAGTGGGAATCTTTCCATTGACTTTGGATCAGGCCTGTTGCTTGTTTACTCTCACTCACTCACGGCATTACATCTGAAATTAGATTGTGAACTCTTGTGGAGCAATTTGTGTCTTCTGAAGCTGCTCTGTAATGCGCCCGCATCCTTTTGGTTTACCCATTAGGAACTGCGCTTATTGCTGAATGTAACTGTTTAAGCCGTAGAGCCTAGGACGTATCTGTGACCTTTTCTGCCAGTCCCGGTAAACCACCCTTGCACTGGAGCGGTGTGCTGCAGAGCTAACGGGGATTCACCAGGGCATTAGAGTATAGAGGGCCTATCGGCTGACGTGGCTTCGGTTTGTCCTGCTGAGTCGTGGCGGACCTGGCGTGGATCTGAAGAGGGGTTGGTTTATAACAGGGCTCCAATGACTTCACGTGGGGGAGATCATCAAAACACTCTCTGCATCTGAAAAATGATCCGAACTCTTCCTAAGCAAACTAAGCAGAAGAGCCTGTTTCATTGGTGGGCCACATGTTCACCACTTCTTTTTGTCATCCTTTAATCCTTCTCCAGCCCCTTCTTCACCCTAAACAGACTCCTCAGAAATAACACTATGGGAAAAGGCATGCAGCACATCACACACACTAGGAGGTCACAAGAGATTTTTTTAAAGTTTCCCTAATGAAGCTTATCTTGTTTTATAATAATCATCATCTTCCTCATTGTCTTAGACTTCCCTGTGAGTAATAAGGAAGAGTGAAACAACCCAGAGTCCCTGCCTGGAATCTCTCTAAACTGGACAAGAGACAGATACAAGGAGATAAGAGAAGAGAGGTGTCTTTGTGTCATTGATTTCTACTGGTTTTTTTTTTTTTGTTCTTTTAAACTGTTTTAATTTAAACATTGGCAACATTTTAATAAACCTGCAACCCGTCACTGACTGTGCTCAGAGAATAACATTTCTCTTGAACCGCAGCAATTTCCACTCTCACTGCTTCAGTTAAATCCTCTCCTGACCCAGTGCAGAGCCCTGAGTGGAACCTTGCCAGCCACGGAAGCAGTCTTAGAGTGTCCTACTCCTGCAAAGCAAGTAGGCTCATGGTGGGGAGTTGGGAGGAATGTGGAATGGGGTCCAGTAGTGGTTCAGTCAGGCCCAAACACAATTATAGGAATATGTTTAAAACCCTGTCAAACAGCACCAATGGACCCCGGGCACTGGGTCCCTTGACAGGGTGTCATTTCAGTACACTCACTGTTAGGAGGTGCATGGTAAGAGGTGCTCAGCAAATGCCTCTTGCAGCATGTAACAACTTTATTAACTCTACTAACTTAGATACAAAACTACATATTCGTATGAGCCAGTAGATGGGGATCTGTCTATTGTGTGTGTGTGTGTGTGTGTGTGTGTGTACAGAGAAAGAGAGAGAGCGAAATCTCTTTTATATATAATAACACCAGCAACTACCTAGCTGGGCGTGTAGTTTGCCTGACCGGTGTAAACAAGGCCATAATCATTTCTTTTATTCCACGGATTATAAAATGGTTATTCCTGGTCTATGCTGGGCAGTTCTAACATGATTCTGTTGAGATGGTTTTACTGCCACTTTATGTGAAGCCTTTGGAGGGTGAAGAAAATCTGGAAGAACTGAGCAAGAACAAGAAGAAGAACAGCTTTGGAAAGAAATAGATTAGACAATTTAAGAAAAGAAGAGTAGGATGCAGTAAAAAGGGGAGACGGGAAGAGGTGTATTATAGGAGGAAGAAAATTGGCCTCTTTTGTTTGCAGGCAGAAATCTTCAAATATCCCTGGCACTCCAAAATCATTCCTTCAGCAGAAAACACTCATGGGTCCAATTCTACCTTCCTGACACTCAATTGCCAACCTCTGACATTAAACAATCGTCAGTCAGGCCCTCCAAAATCATAAGATTGCCTTAAAAATCATAAAATGTATTTTTTTTAAATGAACAAACCAACATTGGGGTTCTTTTTCATTGTCATCTGCTGTTGGACTCTTTAGGGGTCACATTTCCAAGCTTGTTTCTGCAACCAAGAGGGTTAGAAACTCCCTTGTTTGTTGTTTTTAAATGAAAGCTGAGATTCTCCAATCATGCCATGAAGTCAGGACCTGGGGCTTTAAAAAAAGTGACACATTTTTAAATATATCATGAGAGTTTGCCACACTGTAGGAGTACCTTACTCACCAAGTAGCTCCATTGAAATCTGTGGGCTATCTACATAGTAAGGTAATAACGTGAATATGGGTAGCAGAATATGGTCCCTTATTAACAATGGTATTATTAATATTCAGCAGTGATGCGTTTTGAGTGGTCAACTTGAGACATCTTATAGGGGTCTGATTTTTAGCAGAGCGGGTGTGCCACCTTTCTCAAACTCAGATCCCCTTATCTTGTCTCAAATTGGGCATCCAAACTCCCTAGTCACTTCTGAAAACCTTAGCCATCATTATTTGGTCAGGCTTGACAAAGCCCTGGCTGGGATGATTTAGTTGGGGATTGGTCCTGCTTTGAGCAGGGGGTTGGACTAGATGACCTCCTGAGGTCCCTTCCAACCCTGATATTCTATGATTCTATGATTTGTGCTGGGCTTTGTAAAAGACAAATAGAAAAGCCTCGAAAAGCTTTCCAGCTAATGTTAAATCTGATGCAATGAGTTGTGGATAAATACGCACTAGGGAGGGAGGAGAAGGGTAAGACGGGCAGTGTGTGCAGCAGCAAGAGAAACTTTAATTATAAATTAATGTCACTGACATATACTTTTATTCATTCGAGTGGTTGTTTTTAATTTTAAACCAAAACGACAGGATTTTAAGTTAATCCCCTGAAGTGCTGGGAGGCTGCTGAGATGCAGTAAATTTATACCCTCCAGATATGACCTTAATAATAAAGCTATGAGAACACAGCTTGTGGGCACTTAAAGCAGACTTGGTTTAGAGTTTCCCTTCAAGCCAAGTTTGTCAAAGGAGTTACTAAGCTTCGTGAACTTTTCTAGCAAATCTGGGTACAGTTTCAAGCCAACCCAGACCATTTTACAGTTTGGTGCTAAAAAACAGGCAGAGTTGTGACACCAAAACCAGGTGAACCACGACTTGTTTTTGCTTTACATTTTTTGGTTCATTGTGATTTGGAACTTTATTTTATTATTTGCCCCAATGAGTTTAGAGTCTAAATAGACTGGCTGGATAAAAGAAGGCTTCCTAACTCTCCTTTAGAGATGGGAAAACTGATGCACGGAGAGATGAAGAGACATGCCTAAGGTGACACAGGAAATCTGTGGTAGAGCTGGGAATTGATCTGTTGAGCACCAGTATCTTAAATGCAAGATCATCTCTGTTTTCAATACAAACAGCAGAGGATAGTCATTGTGAAGCACAGACATGTGCCAAGATGTTAGCCATATTCAGGTGCCACTTCTGTGATCGTTAAGGTAATTACTGACACTTTGTCTGTGCTTGTCAATGGACACTGTCACTAAAAACAGATTATGCCATCAGAATACATGACGCACTAGAGCACTTCAAGGAATAATGGTGTGGGATCTGCTTTTGCACTGCATTCTTTGAACAGTGAGTCATGTGTAGCCCTCCTGCCAGGTGGTGTAGAACATACTGGGTCAGACCAAAGGTCCATCCAGCCCAGGATCCTGTCTACCGACAGTGGCCAATGCCAGGTGCCCCAGAGGGAGTGAGCCAAACAGGTAATGATCAAGTGATCTCTCTCCGGCCATCCATCTCCACCCTCTGACAAACAGAGGCTAAAGACACCATTCCTTACCCATCCTGGCTAATAGCCATTAATGGACTTAACCTCCATGAATTTATCCTGTTCTCTTTTAAACCCTGTTATAGTTCCTAGCCTTCACAACCTCCTCAGGCAAGGAGTTCCACAGATTGACTGTGTGCTGAGTGAAGAAGAACTTCCTTTTATTTGTTTTAAACCTGCTACCCATTAATTTCATTTGGTGGCCCCTAGTTCTCTCCTCATATGGGACCCGTTCCAAACCCCTAATCATTTTAGTTGCCCTTTTCTGAACCTTTTCTAATGCCAGTATTTCTTTTTTGAGATGAGGAGACCACATCTGTATGCAGTATTCAAGATGTGGGCGTCCCATGGATTTATACAAGGGCAATAAGATATTCTCCGTCTTATTCTCTATCCCTTTTTTAATGATTCCTAACATCCCGTTTGCTTTTTTGACTGCCGCTACACACTGTGTGGACGTCTTCAGAGAACTATCCACGATGACTCCAAGATCTGTCTCATGATTCAAGTTGCAATGGGGGAGGTTTAGATTGGATATTAGGAAAAACTTTTTCACTAAGAGGGTGGTGAAACACTGGAATGCGTTACCTAGGGAGGTGGTGGAATCTCCTTCCTTAGAGGTTTTTAAGGGCAGGCTTGACAAAGCCCTGGCTGGGATGATTTAACTGGGACTTGGTCCTGCTTCGAGCAGGGGGTTGGACTAGATGACCTTCTGGGGTCCCTTCCAACCCTGATATTCTATGATTCTATGATTCTATGATTAGTTGTAGCTAAATTAGCCCCCATCATATTGTATGTATAGTTGGGGTTATTTTTTCCAATGTGCATTACTGTACATTTATCCACATTAAATTTCATTTGCCATTTTGTTGCCCAATCACTTAGTTTTGTGAGATCTTTTTGAAGTTCTTCACAGTCTGCTTTGGTCTTAACTATCTTGAGCCGTTTAGTATCATCTGCAAACTTTGCCACCTTGCTGTTTACCCCTTTCTCCAGATCACTTATGAATAAGTTGAATAGTATTGATCCTAGGACTGACCCTTGGGGAACACTACTAGTTACCCCTCTCCATTTATTCCTATCCTTTGTTCCCTGTCTTTTAACCAGTTCTCAATCCATGAAAGGATCTTCCCTCTTATCCCATGACAACTTAATTTACGTAAGAGCCTTTGGTGAGGGACCTTGTCAAAGGCTTTCTGGAAATCTAAGTACACTATGTCCACTGGATCCCCCTTGTAGGCAGCAACAAGGGTTCTCTTTTTGCCCCTGAGGGGAGAGGGTGCTTGAGTGATGCTCATCAGTGTCTCCGCAGTCTCCACCACCGTTTGTCTCTGTCTCTGCCGCTGTGTGTGGCTGTGACTTGCTATCACTGTCCCTGCCACTGCTTGTCACTGCCACTGCTCACAGCTGGCACCTCCACAGCAACCTCTCGTGGCAATACTGTGCTCTGAGATTCCACCACTTCGCCCAGTTCTCAGTGATTTCCCTGGGGAGTGGGAACCTCTCTGCTGCTGCCTTTTCCACGCTCTAGTGAGTGCTGAGAAAGAACCCTGAATCTAGTCAGCCCCGGCTTTGTACACGGGTGGAGAGTCAAGTGGCTTGGACGACCTTTTAAACAGATCCACATCACCAGCTACAACAATCTGTCCCCACTTCTCCGGCCTCTTTCTTAAATATGGTGTCACCATCCCTTGCTTAGTGAGTAACACTAAGCCAGGGTGACCCCCTCCATGAGTTAATGCTATGTACCGCCCGGCTGCCCTTTTCTCATGCAATCAGGATAGCAACATTCCACTACCCCTGCAGTCAACACAAAAGTAAAGTGTAACTCAAAACAGCCAAAATGGATCCCCTTGGCAATCAGAGGCATGCACAAGGTGGGGAGGGGAAGAAGGGGCACAGCCCTCCCCTCCCCCAACATCCATCTAAAAATATGTATTTCTGCTCCGGCCCTGGCTGCTGACTGCCATTCACTGCCCCAGTCCTGGCCATGCACGGCTCCAGCCCCAGGCCTGGCTGCTGCTCCAGCCCCTGCCACTGACCCGGGCCACTGCTCCAGCCGCTTTCTCAGCTCCAGGCCACTGCTCCAACCTGCCCCTCCAAAAGCAGTCACATTTAAATTCCTGCACACGCCCCTCCCTGTCGGCAATGCAAGTCTGTCTGCTGATCCTCTAGGCAGAGAAGGAGTGTCTATGCACACAGTCTGCTCCAGAGGACTTTGCCCGCAGTCCATCACTAGATGTCAGGGGAGAGCTCATTCAGACCCTGCTTACACGTGTAACACTGGCAGCAGGGACTGAGAGGTTCGTAAGCAGATCTTACACTGAGGGCTGTGTTACTGTTATATTCAATTATCGGTCATTCACATAAGTGGGCTGCATCTTCGCTCAAGCAACGCCCGTGGCCGCTGGACGCGCCATTCTTCTCGGTGCCCCAGGTACCACGCCAGCTCTGCGATGGACGCAAGCGCTCCATCTCCGGCAAGGGGACTCTTACCCATCGCTGGGCTGCGGGACGTGAGCTAAGTTCTACGCCCCCTGATAATAGCAGTACACTTGTAGCCCCCGAGAGAATCTATTAAGAGGCTCAGCCTGAGGCTATATCCGCTTTTCTGCTGAGACCTGTCCACTCTTTATTTTGATTTTAATAATAAAAGCGATGTCTATATAAAGGGCCCAGGCACATTAGCTCTTAATGAATATTACAGCACAGCTCCAGCAGCATGAAAGCAATCCTTCATGGTTCTGGGCCTCACGCTGTACGCTACTCCAGAAAAAACCTTCTCACACAAAATTATGGCTTTTGCTGCCTGCCTATAAGGTCACTGAATCTGGGGCTATTTTGGGCCAAGTCGGGGAGCAAGTCCCAGAGTCCCGGAGCCCTCACAGAGAACATCCTGCCAGCGACCCCCTCTCTTTCATAATGCCCCAGCTCCAGTGTCTCTGCTGCTCAGAGCTGCGGTAGTACGGCATGAGGAGAGAGGCCCTTATGCCGCTCCCTTTGCATTGCTTCAGGATTCAGAGGTTCTGGGGGCTGAGCCCCGGGCCCATCCTGCAGGGGAAGGGTATCAGCTTTCACTCCTGCTCCGACCGAATAATCTGGGCAGATCTTGGAAAGGAGCAGCCTCCCCACAGCAAGTTGTTCTGCAGTAGGGAGCAACGTGCCCAGATGTCCTGAGTGTGGAGAGGAAGAATGGTCTTGTAGGTGAGACCCTGGACTGGGACTCAGCAGGTCTGGCTTCAATCCCCAGCTGTCTTGGGCAAGCCACTTAATCTCTCTGTGCCTCAACTTCCAAGCTGTGAAATGGGCTTAGTAACACTTCCTTAGTCAGTTTTCGCTATTTGGACTGTTAAGTTCTTGGGTGCAGGGATTGCCTCTTAGTATGTGTGCACCCAGTGCCTTGCACAGTGGAGCCCTGATCTGAGTTGAGTGCCTCTGGGCATGACTGTAATACCCACAATAATTAGAATAGTGTTATCGTCTATGGAATGTGGAGAGGGATATGAAAAAAAGCCCAGATAAGTGGAAATGGGGAGAATCATATTATATCCAAATAAATCATATTCTACCAGCACAAATAATGATGATTCTGGTTAATGACTGTTCTGTTGTCACATTCTGTTTGTTTACATCTCAGAAACATTTCAGTGCTCCTGAATTTCCTGAAATCCAACCTTATTCACAAAGCTGACGCTGCAATATTTCTGAATGCCTCCATTCCCAAATATTACAAAGGCACACGCAGAAGTGCAGAGCAGTGCGATGCAGTATTTGCTATCATCCTGGTTTGTTGGTATCTTTTTGCAATGCGAATGGTCCCTGCAGACTGTAGCTGCACTGTGGGGCGTGCTGATGTTTGTTAATGTCCTATGTGCATGGTTATATGTTATTTTCTAGGATGTTTTATACGCTATTCCTTCTGCTACAGAATTACGTAGTGATTTGACTCGCAGCTTCAGCTATACCACTTCCAGCTGTGAACTTATGTTTCCTAAACCAAGCAGGACTGGGCCAGGTGAATACATAGCAGGTAGTGTCTTAGGGTAGACCTAGGGTGCCAGATCCTTGGGTGTAGCCCAGCGGCATTGTAGATCAGTGGAATTGTAAAGGTACTGTAAAGCTCACCTTTGCACTCTCCTGATATTGGAAACTCTGTGTACCAGGCTGGTCCTCCAGCATAATTTAGGGCAGCCTGAAGTCTGTACAATCCTACCCACCCAGAACCCTGGGTATATACTTAAGTGGCTAGCCTGCTCTGCTGTGGGTTCACTGTGGTTGTTATTTGAGGCAGGTAGATCAAAGCTAGCTTGGTTATGTCTACATTTGAGGCAGTCATACCTGCGATTGCATTGTAGACGTGCCCTAATGCAGATTACCGTTGCCGCCCCCCTCCCCCTGCCAGGTCCAAAATTGCACCTGGGAATTTTCACAGTGTAGGGGTGGATCCACCCAGAACTCCTTTCTCCAGCCACGCTTCCATCATGGCAGCAGGGAAGGGGCAAGAGAGAAGCCCTTTTACACAAGCTCTATGCAACCGCATGATCCCCTGCAGCAGGGGTGACTCCTCCAGGGTTAGATTTCACTCGTGGTGTGCTGCAAAACAGCATGAGTGCACCAGAGGAATTGGCTGAGATGGTGAAGGAAGTGCTGTTGAGGGTTCAGAAGAGGCCAGCGTCCCCTCTGGGTTATTTCTAAGCAAATGCTCCAGCAAGATACTGGCAGAGCACTCTGTTGATGGAGGTACCGTCTGTTAGATGAGATGTAAAAACCAACTCCTGGTGGCTTTTGATCAGAAGATCCCATGAGATATTTTGCAGCACTGAAGGGAGATGATCATATTCTAATCTGGGCAGCTGCAGCCTTTCCGCTTAAAATTGCATCTGTCATTTCATTTGGATGGGGTACTCATCCCTTCTCATCCTAAACCCTCACATAATGTTGCAGTGTACTGTTAAAGCAGAATATTCAAGACTCCTGGCCCTAATTAATGTTAGCAAAGAGCGTAGAGGTCCTGAGATAAAAGCAAATATATATGTGAAATATTATTTTTCCTTTGTGGCAGGCTTAGAAAAATGCCATTTTCCAGGAGCCCATGACAAGTGAAATTCCAGTCTGGGTAAGTCAGAGTTCATTGCTTGCTGTGTGGCAGAGAAACAGTAAACTCTTTAAAATATCAGGTGTATTAGCTGCTGCCTCCAAGCCAAAAATTGGGGCTTCTATCATAGCTTCCTTGTGCCAGCAAAGAGCAGTACAAATGGCTGTTGTGGTCCACTTACTTTGCTACTTTCTTCCTTTGGCCCCACTCAATAAAATCCTCCATCCATAATAAAAGAGACATGCAAGTATGACTGAAACAGACAAATATCTAACATACGAATTCTAAGGCTTGTGATATAAGGAGGTCACACAAATGACCTATTGGTCCCTTCTGGCCCTAAAATCTTTGTGTGTGTGTGTGTGTGTGTGTGTGTGTGACCTCCTGTACACACACACACGCACACCAACATCATGGGTAGTTTGTGACAAGCACATATTCTTGCTGGAGAAATAAATATGAGATTCAAGTAATCCTTGAACAGCTCCCTTTACATTTCATTCCTTGTGTATCTGGAGTTTTCCATCCAGTTAATAGCCGTGGATGACCCAAGAAATCACTTGGTGATAACGGAACAAACCACTGAACAAGGACATCATCATAAAAACAAATTGATTTTAAATTAAACTGGAGAGATCTCGTAGAGTGGACCCCATTTTATGGAATTAATGCAAGGAAGGAGAAGAAGATTTTAAATTAAAAAGATAGTTAGAATTACATATAAAATCCCCAATTCCCATAGTATTAACATTGTGATAGCTACACATATTTTGCTTTATATAGTAGTTGAAGACATAATTCCTGCCCTGAGGAGTTTGTGTTCCAAAAGAGTCATTATACAATAGCAGGTAACTGGCCAACATGTATTCATTGATTACAATTGATTTTAGTTGTGATTAATATGGGAATCATGAAATCCTGAAACCAAAGGTAAAATTGATTCAGAAATCCTACGATTGTTGAATAACATTTTGAATGCATTCCCTGCTTACTCTGAAGAATCAAGGCTAGCTAGAGATGGTTGATGGTTTATGTTTGTTTTTTGGTTTTGTTACTACTTTTTGTGGTCAAAAATGGGTTTTTAAAAACAATTACGTGAACTTTTTAAAAAAAATTCAAAATGTTCTGGTTTTCATAATAACATCAAAAAATGTTTGGTTGCTCGATTTTTCTTATTTTTCGGACCTCATTTTTTAAAATTTTCAGTTCTTCTGTTTCCTTCCACCCCACCCCACCCTTTTCTCGGAGGGGAAAATGAGAAGAAAGAAAAAGGAGGGAAAGGAAAACAAGCGAGCGAAAGTGTGTGTGTGTGTGTGTGTTGGGGTGGGAGACCCTAAACCTGGAAAAAAAGGAGTTTCAAAGCTGAAAATTTTCAAAACCTGAACATTTTGAATACAGGAAAAGTTGCAGACCTGGTTGAAAATTTTATGGCAGCGTTTTATGGCATTGAAAATGCTGATTCAATGAAATCAAAATGTTTCACGGGAACATATTGATTTTGTCCAAAAAGTATGGAAAAATATTTAAACATTTTGTTACAATATACAAATGTAAATGATTAATTCAAGATTAAACATTTTAATCTTATCAAAATGAAGCATTTTCACCTTATATAAAGAAAACATTTTGATAAGGTTAAACCAAAATATTTGGGAATATTTAGCTTCATGAATAATTCCAAGATTTCTACTTTTCATTCCAATTCTGGGCAAAATAAAATGTCAAAATATCAGAATTTCCCACAGGACAAAATTCCATTTTTCAACCCCCTCTAAAAATTGTTCTCTTTTAAAAACCTGAATGGAAAATTATTTCAAAAATTTCCACAGAATCATCACAATTGTCCACCTACCTGTACTGCTATTGCTCATACATGTGATTATGCTAATTTATATGGACACATTCGTATACCATAATGGAATTTGGTTTTATCAATCACTTCTGGCAGAGATAGCTCAAGTTCTATGGAGCAAATCTAAACTCCTATCCAAGGCCTATTAGTGCTGATATGTTTATCTGTGTTTATGCTGATCAATGGGGTGTTCATTAGCAGGGATCAGACTGGAAATAATAGGCTTTGATGTATTCACAGCTGGATAAGTATTTTGCACATTTCAGTGCAGCTAGGCTGCAGGTGAAAGATTTAATGGCTTGTTGAAATGCTCATTAGTGACAATTGTGTCCTGATTATTTCTGCCATTTTGGACCAAAATTTTCTGAGATTTCAGTGGCTTTGAATTTGAATCTGAATCCTAGACCTGATTTGGTGTTTAACTCTAACCACTTATACGCTTACCTAAACCTATTTAGATTCTGGTCCAAGTGCTGTATTCTCATCTCTCTTTAATGCATAGTAGGAACACTTCCTAATATTTAAAGTACTTAATAAAGTTCCCAATATCCTTACTATTTCCTAAAAGTTCCTAAAGTATTCTTTTCAGAGTAGCAGCCGTGTTAGTCTGTATCCGCAAAAAGGAAAGGAATACTTGTGGCACCTTAGAGACTAACAAATTTATTTGAGCATAAGCTTTCTTGAGCTACAGCTCACGTCAGCGGATGCATTCAGTGGAAAATACAGTGGGGAGATTTATATACATAGAGAACATGAAACAATGGGTGTTGCCATACAGACTGTAATAAGAGTGATCAGGTAAGGTGAGCTATTACCAGCAGGAGAGCGGGGAGGGGGGAGGGAAAACTTTTGTAGTGATAATCAAGGTGGGCCATTTCCAGCAGCTGACAAGAACGTGTGAGGAACAGTGGGGGTTGGGGGGGGGAATAAACATGGGGAAATAGTTTTACTTTGTGTAATGACACATCCACTCCCAGTCTTTATTCAAGCCTAAGTTAATTGTATCCAGTTTGCAAATTAATTCCAATTCAGCAGTCTCTCGTTGGAGTCTGTTTTTGAAGTTTTTTTGTTGAAGAATTGCAACTTTTAGGTCTGTAATCGAGTGACCAGAGAGATTGAAGTGTTCTCCGACTGGTTTTTGAATGTTATAATTCTTGACGTCTGATTTGTGTCCATTTATTCTTTTACGAGGAGACTGTCCAGTTTGACCAATGTACATGGCAGAGGGGCATTGCTGGCACATGATGGCATATATCACATTGGTAGATGTGCTAGTGAATGAGCCTCTGATAGTGTGGCTGATGTGATTAGGCCCTATGATGGTGTCCCCTGAATAGATATGTGGACACAGTTGGCAACGGGCTTTGTTGCAAGGATAGGTTCCTGGTTTAGTGGTTCTGTTGTGCAGTGTGTGGTTGCTGGTGAGTATTTGTTTCAGGTTGGGGGGCTGTCTGTAGGCAAGGACTGGTCTGTCTCCCAAGATCTGTGAGAGTGATGGGTCGTCCTTCAGGATAGGTTGTAGATCCTTGATGATGCGTTGGAGAGGTTTTAGTTGGGGGCTGAAGGTGATGGCTAGTGGCGTTCTGTTATTTTCTTTGTTGGGCCTGTCCTGTAATAGGTGACTTCTGGGTACTCTTCTGGCTCTGTCAATCTGTTTCTTCACTTCAGCAGGTGGGTATAGTAGTGGGTGTTGCTAATGCAAATGAGGTCTACTTCTGGTTTACCAACAGATGGCGCAGAGGGCTCTTTATCTCTAGAGCCATAGCCACTGGCTAATGGCCTCTTTCTACTTCCTTTGGTCATGCCATGAAAGCACAACTTCAAAGTCCGCATCTATAGCCCTTAGTCAATGGGAATTTTTATTTGGGCTTCTGTAGGCTTTGGATCACAGATTATTGTTTACATTTGTATTTCTTATCACACGTGCTAGTTATTGGAGATGTGTGTTTTCACACAAGGTCTTTCCCCTGGCTACCTCATTCTCCATT
Organism: Chelonia mydas; assembly: GCF_015237465.2. Lineage (NCBI taxonomy): Eukaryota > Metazoa > Chordata > Testudines > Cheloniidae > Chelonia > Chelonia mydas. The sequence continues at coordinate 251,449,470 of NC_057850.1, read as the reverse complement.
TAGTTGATCTTTCAGCCAAATCGTATTGATGGATTTGCACCATCATAGTTTTATTTTATTTACATAGGCTCTGATTAGAGCTGCTTGGAAAGTGGGGGAGGAGGGGGAAATAATTGGTGAGCATTTTCCTTTTTTGTTGAAATTTCCTAATGAGCCCTAGATGTGACACTCACCGATAATGGGAGGAGACTTTCATGGCATGATCAAAAGAAGTAGAAAGAGGCTGTGAGAAGGAGGAGCACAAGCATTGAAAATGACAGCATTAGCCAGTGGCTAGGGCTCTAAAGACAAAGAGCCCTCTCCACCATCTGTTGGTAAACCAGAAGTATACCTCATTTGCATTAGCAACACCCATTGTGCCAGTGTGATTAATTGCCCATTTGGGGTTAAAATTCACTTAATTTTTGAGTGTAGGGGTAACTAAATGTTGCTTTCCTACCTTGCAAGGGAATATAGATAAAACTAGCCAAGGAAACTGTTTGTGTATAAAAGTCTTCCTTTAAACCACTGGCAAGAGGCAGACAGCAGGTTACAGCATCCTGGATAGGAACTGAGGGGTATCTTGTTAAGCTCTCTGAAGTTCAGGTTCTAGCACCCTGCATAAAGATGTAGACAATTACTGCTGACACATGTTGCCAAGTGGATCGTTTGCGTTCCAACCAGGACGTAAGAGGGATTGGAGTGGCTGTGGGAATGGTGAGCTGGGCCAGAGGAAGGTCTGCAAGGAAACCCCAAAGAACAGATAAACGTGGGGAGAAAGCTGGAGCTGAAGTTTATTCTTTTACTTAAGTTACCAGTAAGCCAAAATTCCAGGAAAGAGGTATGTTTTGATTACATACCACCAGGTTGATTCTGTTCCTACCTACACCAGGGTGAACTAGGAGTAACTCCATTAAAGCCAACACCAAGTTAATCAAGGAAAATACAGTGTAACCAGCCTCAAATTCTAGGTATACTCAGTTTAGAGCAGGGTGGGAACTTTCACCAGATTGTCTCATTTTTTAAGATACATGGGATCAAGTGTTTAGAGCGCATGTCTAGGAGGACTATCAGGGCGCTTGGGTTCTATTTCTTTCTCTGCCTGTGTGTGAAGCCACTTAACCTCCATTTGTAAAACAAGGATAATAATAATTACCTTCTTCAAAAGGGTGTTGTGAAGTTTGTTTGCAACATACTTTGGGAGAGAAAGATGAAAGGTCTTACATATTAGGTTGGGGTTTGTTGTTGTTTTTTCCCCTAATTTCAAATTGTGTGCCAATTTTTCCTTTCTGTGAAAGAAAACTCACAGGAAATGTCATCAGCTGTAATATCCTTTCTGATTTTAACCCTGGGGAAAAAGATCTCAAAAGGTAGAGTTGGCTAAATATTCTTTTCTTCTTTCCCACCTATTACAGAGGGGGAAACTGAGGAACAGAGATGGTAAGTGACTTGTGCAAAGTTTCACAGACGGAGTTACTTCTGCAGCATGTTGAAAATATAATCCAGTGCTTTTAGCTTAAAATTCTAGATTATGTATTGCAAACTTTTTTTAAAAAATTCTAGAGCACCTAGTAAGGCTGAATTCAGTTCAGTGAACTGGATTTGTACAATGTTAGCATCTCTGGAGATAATAATTTATCAGATAAGTCGCAATTTCATTTCATTAAAAGTTTATCTGTCTATACAAAACACATTGTCGTGTCTCAGTGGAAAAAACTAACCAACATGAGAACAAACTAATCAGGATCAGAGTGGTAATTGGATAAAGGATCTTGACTGGTAATTTGAAACACATAATTTAGAAGGAATGAATCGCAATCAATCATTTCAAATAACGTGATTAACACTTTGTGTGTGTGAGAGTGTGTGTGCACGCATGTGGTTAGGCTCATTACTCTGCCAGTGCTTTCAGTTTAAACACACAGACTTATCACCGCGTTCCCCAAAGGTAACATTCACGCCAGTTTTAATTATTTCTGGTAAAGCAAGAATCAACATTAAGTTGATTCATCAACATAATAAGATAAGTAACAAATAGTTGCAGTAGTGCTCAAGAATTCCCAACCAGGAGATTTAGCTCAGTTCATAGTGCACCTGTCTGATCTGTTAAGGTTGTATTTGTTCAGTTATCTGGAAAATGGGGGTGATGATACTTCCCTTCATTTGTGAAGCTCTGGAGCCAGATTTCCACAGGTATTTAGAGGCCTAAACATGTAGATAGGCCCTTAGTAAGATTTTCAGAAGCGCTTAAGGACCTTAAGTACCTAACTCCCATTGAAATCAATTGAAGTGAATAGGGATTGGGTGCCTAGCACTTTTGAAAATCTCAGCAGGAGCCTATCTGCATTTTTAAGTGTCTAAACACCTTTGAAACTCTGCCCCCTGGGTATCTATGGATGAAAAGCACAGTGTAAAAGCTCGGTTTCAGAGTAGCAGCCGTGTTAGTCTGTATCCTCAAAAAGAACAGGAGTACTTGTGGCACCTTAGAGACTAACCAATTTGTTAGAGCATAAGCTTTCGTGAGCTACAGCTCACTTCATCAGATGCATAGTATGGAACATATAGTAAGAATATATATATATACATACAGATAAGTTGGAAGTTGCCATACAAATTGTGAGAGGCTAATTAATTAAGATGAGCTATTATCAGCAGGAGAAAAAAACGTTTTGTAGTGATAATCAAGATGGCCCATTTAGACAGTTGACAAGAAGGTGTGAGGATGCTTAACACAGGGAAAGAGATTCAATATGTGTAATGACCCAGCCACTCCCAGTCTCTATTCAAACCCAAGTTAACGGTATCTAGTAAAAGCTAGGTATAGTCACTGATCAGTCAAAAAGTTGTCCTATTAAAATTAAAGGTCTAAATACTGCCCACCTTTAGTCACATGTGTGAAAGCAGAACAGAATTAGTCCCAAGAAGAGTCCATTTATGACTGGCCACATCCTCAGCTTGTGAAAATCAGCATAGCCCTGTTGATGCCGATGAGCAGATGCGTACCTACCGCAGCCAGGAATATGGCCCTGTAGTTGAAAAATTCCTGTTTGTTTTTCTGCACTATTGGCTTCTTTAGGTTGTAAAATTGCATAAGACTCATAATCAAACCACCTCCCCTTCTTTTAAAAGAAAGGCAAAGGAAGTTAAGTGTATTTTCATAGGAGTATTTGACCAGGGAAGCTAATAGACCCGCCATCCCCACTGACTCTGAATCTGCGACTCCTTCCAGTGCCGTCAGGGCACAAACAAGGCTCGGCCATCCCCGTCTATCCTGGGCTGCTCTTTTTATGCCCGGTGTTGTGTTAAGTCCCTTAAGTTTTCCCTGTTCGAGTACTGTTAGACAGAGGGATTCTTGTGGTTGGCTCCTTTTGCATGCTCTCCAGTGGCCCGCCTGCCATGGCAGACACTCTGACATCATTCTTAACACGCGTCCCAGGTATCTCCATCTTCTTTTCCAGATACTGTTAGTGTTAGTAATCTCCCCACTGTATTTTCCACTGCATGCATCCGATGAAGTGAGCTGTAGCTCATGAAAGCTTATGCTCAAATAAATTTGTTAGTCTCTAAGGTACCACAAGTCCTCCTTTTCTTTTTGCGAATACAGATTAACACAGCTGCTACTCTGAAACCTGTTAGTGTTAAGGGGTTGTTAACTCTCTGATGAATCTTGGCACCTATTAGATCTTCATTCCACTTAGTACCTCCTATTTTTCTCAGGCATATGCTTTCGAAGGCTTTCAGAAGTCTGTCTATACCTAGAAGGGTTTCCAGCTTTCCTGCCCATATGTTCAGGTCATAGCTGAAATACCATTTGAGTTGAAAATTCGTAACGTGGTCTTTAAGTTGTAGATTTTCGGTGACCAAATCTTGTTTAAGCTGGTGAATGCCCCTGCTGCCTTGCCAACTACTGCCAACTACTACCAGCAGGCATGTGATTGGCACAGTCAGGGTAAATGGGGTCACCTGCTTTAGGACCAATAGATTCATCTACTGCATTATCCATTTGCAGGTACCATAGATGAAGAAACTGAGATAAAGCATGGTTAAAAACTCTCAGTGGGAAGGAAACATACAGCACTGGTGTGGTGAACTTTCATGGAGCAACAAAGATGATGAGGGGACTGGAACACATGAGTTATGAAAAGAGGCTGAGGGAACTGGGGATGTTTAGTCTACGGAAGAGAAGAATGAGGGGGGGTTTGATAGCTGCTTTCAACTACCTGAAAGCAAAGGGATGGATCGAGACTGTTCTCAGTAGTAGCAGATGACAGAACAAGGAGTAATGGTCTCAAGTTGCAGTGGGGGAGGTTTAGGTTGGATATTAAGAAAAACTTTTTCACTAGGAGGGTGGTGAAACACTGGAATGCGTTACCTAGGGAGGTGGTGGAATCTCCTTCCTTAGAAGTTTTTAAGGTCAGGCTTGACAAAGCCCTGGCTGGGATGATTTAATTGAGGCTTGGTCCTGCTTTGAGCAGGGGGTTTGGACTAGATGACCTCCTGAGGTCCCTTCCAACCCTGATATTCAATGATTCTATGATTCCATATGAAGGGAGATTAAAAAGACTGGGACTGTTTAGCTTAGAAAAGAAATGAGTGAGGTGCATGGAGGGAATATGATAGCGTCTATGCAAAGTCAACCTGTGGAACTCATTGCCAGGGGATGTCGTGAAGGCCAAAAGTATAACTGGGCTCAAAAAAAGAACTAGTTGAGTTCAAGGAGGATAGGTCCATCAGTGGCTATTAGCCAAGATGGTCAGTGACACAACCCCATGCTCCAGGTGTCCCTAAGCTTCCAACTCCCAGAAACTGGGCCTGGATGCCAGGGGATGAATCACTCAAAATGGCCCTGTTCTGTTCATTCCCTCTGAAGCATCTGGCTTTGGCCACTTTCAGACAGGATACTGGGCTAGACGGACCATTGGTCTGAGCCAGTATGGCCAGTCTTATGTTCTAATTATAATATTTTGGTTCCATCCAATTGTTCTGTTGTGAAATTGATTGCTCATGCATGAATATGCTGCACAGCCAATAGAGGAAGATACCTGCTTCAACAGCCACTTGTCCTGTAATGCACGGCAGCAAAGTATCCTCTGAGCCCTGGAATTCTGCAGCACATCAGGGTTCAACCTCTGAGAAAAGGGTGATGAGTAATCAGCTGCCCAACTTCAGCACTGATGGTATACAACTATCTGCAATCCCACACATACAGGAACCAAGTCACTGGGAATATTATCTCTTTCTTGTATCTGGTTCTGGTACATAGGAAATAGACCTGACTTGTACAAAAAAACCTCTAATTTGCAAAGATCTGTGCCCTCTGTTTCCTTTCCTTTCCTATGTGCACATCTCTAAAATCAAATAACATGAAAAGAGGTCTGGTATGTGAAAGAACTAGGCATATTGTATGACTGCCCTAACAAAATGGAACTAGACAAGCAAGTATTAGAGCAAGCTGTGTCTCAGAATGTTTGTGCTTAGTAAAATACCACAAAGCGAAAGTCATCATAACTAATGTACAACTAAATGACTGTAATAATTAAGAGATCCCATGCTAATATAGTGGTATTAGGAAAGGAGTTTCTGTAGAAGCGGCATGGTTTAATTTAATGAGTGGTTACTTTTTTTTGTTTGTTAGTAGAGCAAAGTGGCTGTTAGACGTAATGTTTTCCCCGCTTCAGGCTACTAGATCAAATCTGGCCTAGATCTCAGAGAACTGTAAAATGAATAGGAGTACTTGTGGCACCTTAGAGACTAGCCAATTTATTTGAGCATAAGCTTTCGTGAGCTACAGCTCACTTCATCGGATGCATACTGTGGAAAGTGTAGAAGATCTTTTTATACACACAAAGCGTGAAAAAATACCTGCCCCCACCCCACTCTCCTGCTGGTAATAGCTTATCTAAAGTGATCACTCTCCTTACAATGTGTATGATAATCAAGTTGGGCCATTTCCAGCACAAATCCAGGTTTTCTCACCCCCCACCACACACACACACACCCACTCTCCTGCTAGTGGGTTTGTGTATGGGGGGGGTGAGAAAACCTGGATTTGTGCTGGAAATGGGCCAACTTGATTATCATACACATTGTAAGGAGAGTGATCACTTTAGATAAGCTATTACCAGCAGGAGAGAGGGGTGGGGGGAGGTATTTTTTCATGCTTTGTGTGTATAAAAAGATCTTCTGCAGTTTTCACAGTATGCATCCGATGAAGTGAGCTGTAGCTCACGAAAGCTTATGCTCAAACAAATTGGTTAGTCTCCAAGGTGCCACAAGTACTCCTTTTCTTTTTGCGAATACAGACTAACACGGCTGTTACTCTGAAACCTGTAAAATGAATGGTGGTCTCCGTCCACTTCTCAGAAGATGAGTATCTAAAAATATTGTTGTACCATAGCATTACATTCCATGTTGCTCTTTCAAAGAGCCAATTAACAGTTTCTAATTGCTTGGGGATATTCCTGGCACTCTTGACTTTGCAGCCTCTCTGAATAAGAAAAAGGTCTTCAATTGCATAGAATGGTGGGGATATTTGTTTCTAACAATTCAGTGGTTTGTGCTGGAGCATAATTTTTTTTAAATGGATCCAAACCCTTGAGACTTCATCTTAAGTGGCTGTGGGCACCAAAGATGACTGCTGCTTGGACTGTTTTCCTCTGGGAAAGAATACGAGGAGGCTTTGTGGACAACTATGGCCAGAACAAGAAGAATTTCTGAGATTGCCTCTTCTATCACTACACATATGAGACAGCAGAAGCCCAGCTAAAATATAAGATCTGCAAAGAATGGTGCAAAGTCAAACTGCAAGGCAGGCTCCAATAGGACTGGCATGTCTTTGCTTTCAACTGCACTGAAATAAGACGATGTCCTTATGTCACATATTTCCTTTCCAAATAAAAAGGTACATTGTGTTTATTTCTGTGAAGTGTAGCTGCTTATCAGAAATTTGTACACTTTCCCATTGGGTGCAGTTGGCAGTGATGACCATGCTGCAGAATGAGGAACTCATTTGGGACTCTTATGGAACACGGGAGCAAAGAATTTAAATTTTTTACAAAACTATTTTTGTTGGTGAAGGTACCTCTGCATCAGTTATGCACTCATGTTTGGCAAGAAATAAGTGAGAACTGCTCTCTGCAGGCTGTTCTCTGATGTAAGTTGCAGAGACTTTGGCAGGAGTAGTGATCAAGATGCTAACTGGGGCGGTTCAGTGCTCTGACTCCATCATGTCTATGGCAGTGGATGGTGGTGTGAAGCAAGTAACATTGTACCCAGATGATATGCAGGTATTTTTATCTCCTGCGTCTTCTTTCTGAATTTTGACTTTCCTTATTGACCTGTCTCACTGCAGCTGAAACAGGGGAACTACAGGGAGAGGGACGGGAAAAGATGGAGGCCAATCTAGGCATTGGCTTTTCTTTTCTTGTTTTAAACTGATTACGCACAAGCTGGATTATTCCTTATCAAGAGCACATAGAATCATAGAATATCAGGGTTGGAAGGGACCTCAGGAGGTCATCTAGTCCAACCCCCTACTCAAAGCAGGACCAATCCCCAATTAAATCATCCCAGCCAGGGCTTTGTCAAGCCTGACCTTAAAAACTTCTAAGGAAGGAGATTCTACCACCTCCCTAGGTAATGCATTCCAGTGTTTCACCACCCTCCTAGTGAAAAAGTTTTTCCTAATATCCAACCTAAACCTCCCCCACTGCAACTTGAGACCATTACTCCTTGTCCTGTCCTCTTCTACCACTGAGAATAGTCTAGAACCATCCTCTTTGGAACCACCTCTCAGGTAGTTGAAAGCAGCTATCAAATCTCCCCTCATTCTTCTCTTCTGCAGACTAAACAATCCCAGTTCCCTCAGCCTCTCCTCATAAGTCATGTGTTCCAGACCCCTAATCATTTTTGTTGCCCTTCGCTGGACTCTCTCCAATTTATCCACATATTTCTTGTAGTATGGGGCCCAAAACTGGACACAGTACTCCAAATGAGGCCTCACCAATGTCGAATAGAGGGGAACGATCACGTCCCTCAATCTGCTGGCTATGCCCCTACTTATACATCCCAAAATGCCATTGGCCTTCATGGCAACAAGGGCACACTGTTGACTCATATCCAGCTTCTCATCCACTGTCACCCCTAGGTCCTTTTCCGCAGAACTGCTGCCTAGCCATTCGATCCCTAGTCTGTAGCGGTGCATTGGATTCTTCCGTCCTAAGTGCAGGACCCTGCACTTCTCCTTGTTGAACCTCATCAGATTTCTTTTGGCCCAATCCTCCAATTTGTCTAGGTCCCTCTGTATCCTATCTCTGCCCTCCAGCATATCTACCACTCCTCCTAGTTTAGTATCATCCGCAAATTTGCTGAGAGTGCAATCCACACCATCCTCCAGATCATTTATGAAGATATTGAACAAAACCGGCCACAGGACCGACCCTTCGGGCACTCCACTTGATACGGGCTGCCAACTAGACATGGAGCCATTGATCACTACCCATTGAGCCCGACAATCTAGCCAACTTTCTACCCACCTTATAGTGCATTCATCCAGCCCATACTTCTTTAACTTGCTGACAAGAATACTGTGGGAGACCGTGTCAAAAGCTTTGCTAAAGTCAAGAAACAATACATCCACTGCTTTCCCTTCATCCACAGAACCAGTAATCTCATCATAGAAGGCGTTTAGATTAGTCAGGCATGACCTTCCCTTGGTGAATCCATGCTGACTGTTCCTGATCACTTTCCTCTCGTGTAAGTGCTTCAGGATTGATTCCTTGAGGACCTGCTCCATGATTTTTCCGGGGACTGAGGTGAGGCTGACTGGCCTGTAGTTCCCAGGATCCTCCTTCTTCCCTTTTTTAAAGATTGGCACTACATTAGCCTTTTTCCAGTCATCCGGGACTTCCCCCATTCGCCACGAGTTTTCAAAGATAATGGCCAATGGCTCTGCAATTACAGCCGCCAATTCCTTTAGCACTCTCGGATGCAACTCGTCCGGCCCCATGGACTTGTGCACGTCCAGCTTTTCTAAATAGTCCCTAACTACCTCTTTCTCCACAGAGGGCTGGCCATCTACTCCCCATGCTGTGATGCCCAGCGCAGCAGTCTGGGAGCTGACCTTGTTTGTGAAGACAGAGGCAAAAAAAGCATTGAGTACATTAGCTTTTTCCACATCCTCTGTCACTAGGTTGCCTCCCTCATTCAGTAAGGGGCCCACACTTTCCTTGGCTTTCTTCTTGTTGCCAACATACCTGAAGAAACCCTTCTTGTTACTCTTAACATCTCTTGCTAGCTGCAGCTCCAGGTGCGATTTGGCCCTCCTGATATCTTTCCTACATGCCCGAGCAATATTTTTATACTCTTCCCTGGTCATTTGTCCAATCTTCCACTTCTTGTAAGCTTCTTTTTTATGTTTAAGATCTGCAAGGATTTCACTGTTAAGCCAAGCTGGTCGCCTGCCATATTTACTATTCTTTCGACACATCGGGATGGTTTGTCCCTGTAACCTCAATAGGGATTCCTTGAAATACAGCCAGCTCTCCTGGACTCCTTTCCCCTTCATGTTATTCCCCCAGGGGATCCTACCCATCAGTTCCCTGAGGGAGTCGAAGTCTGCTTTCCTGAAGTCCAGGGTCCGTATTCTGCTGCTTACCTTTCTTCCCTGTGTCAGGATCCTGAACTCAACCAACTCATGGTCACTGCCTCCCAGATTCCCATCCACTTTTGCTTCCCCCACTAATTCTTCCCGGTTTGTGAGCAGCAGGTCAAGAAAAGCTCCCCCCCCCAGTTGGCTCCTCCAGCACTTGCATCAGGAAATTGTCCCCTACATTTTCCAAAAACTTCCTGGATTGTTTTGGCTTGGCAGAGCCCTGACATGGATTGAGTCCTGATCTCAGCTACCTTGCCTCAGCCACAAAGACCAGCTTTCCTGCCTTCAGCCAATCTGCCCCTTCCAACTTTCTGTGAGTCACTCCCAGAATGACAGTTTGCCCCTTCACTGCCATTGGTTAAGAGGAAGCAAGGGGAGGCCAGCATCATCCAGGCATGCAAAGACAAGGCAAGTCAGAAACACACTGCTGGGGAACAATGATTATCAAGGCCCTACAATAAAGCACCCCTCAAAATGCAACAGGTAAAATCACTAACAATATTATTTTTTAAAATGATTTATTTTAAATCAGTGATATCAGGAAGGCCAAATCATACCTGGAGTTGCAGCTAGCAAGAGATGTTAAGAGTAACAAGAAGGGTTTCTTCAGGTATGTTAGCAACAAGAAGAAAGTCAAGGAAAGTGTGGGCCCCTTACTGAATGAGGGAGGCAACCTAGTGACAGAGGATGTGGAAAAAGCTAATGTACTCAATGCTTTTTTTGCCTCTGTCTTCACGAACAGGGTCAGCTCCCAGACTGCTGCACTGGGCACCGCAGCATGGGGAGGAGGTGACCAGCCGTCTGTGGAGAAAGAAGTGGTTCGGGACTATTTAGAAAAGCTGGAAGTGCACAAGTCCATGGGGCCGGATGCGCTGCAACCGAGAGTGCTAAAGGAGTTGGTGGATGTGATTGCAGAGCCACTGGCCATTATCTTTGAAAACTCATGGCGATCCGGGGAAGTCCTGGACGACTGGAAAAAGGCAAATGTAGTGCCCATCTTTAAAAAAGGGAAGAAGGAGGATCCTGGGAACTACAGGCCAGTCAGCCTCACCTCAGTCCCTGGAAAAATCATGGAGCAGGTCCTCAAGTAATCAATCCTGAAGCACTTACACGAGAGGAAAGTGATCAGGAACAGTCAGCACGGATTCACCGAGGGCAAGTCATGCCTGACTAATCTAATTGCCTTCTATGATGAGATAACTGGCTCTGTGGATAAAGGGAAAGCAATGGACGTGTTGTTCCTTAACTTTAGCAAAGCTTTTGACACGGTCTCCCATAGTATTCTTGTCAGCAAGTTAAAAAAGTATGGGCTGGATGAATGGACTATAAGGTGGATAGAAAGCTGGCTTGATTGTCGGGCTCAATGGGTAGTGATCAATGGCTCCATGTCTAGTTGGCAGCCGGTATCAAGTGGAGTGCCCCAAGGGTCAGTCCTGGGGCCAGTTTTGTTCAATTTCTTCATAAATGATCTGGAGGATGGTGTGGATTGCACCCTCAGCAAGTTTGCAGGTGACACTAAACTGGGAGGAGAGGTAGATACGCTGGAGGGTAGGAATAGGATACAGAGGGACCTAGACAAATTGGAGGATTGAGCCAAAAGAAATCTGATGAGGTTCAACAAGGAGAAGTGCAGAATCCTTAGGACGGAAGAATCCAATGCACCACTACGGGCTAGGGACCGAATGGCTCGGCAGCAGTTCTGCAGAAAAGGACCTAGGGGTTACAGAGGACGAGAAGCTGGATATGAGTTAGCAGTGTGCCCTTGTTGCCAAGAAGGCCAATGGCATTTTGGGATGTATAAGTAGGGGCATTGCCAGCAGATCGAGGGACGTGATCGTTCCCCTCTATTCGACACTGGTGAGTCCTCATCTGGAGTATTGTGTCCAGTTTTGGGCCCTATACTACAAGAAGGATGTGGAAAAATTGGAAAGAGTCCAGCGGAGGGCAACAAAAATGATTAGGGGTCTGGAACACATGAGTTATGAGGAGAGGCTGAGGGAACTGGGGATGTTTAGTCTACAGAAGAGAAGAATGAGGGGGGATTTGATAGCTGCTTTCAACTACCTGAAAGGGGGTTCCAAAGAGGATGGCTCTAGACTGTTCTCAGTGGTAGAAGAGGACAGAACAAGGAGTAACGGTCTCAAGTTGCAGTGGGGGAGATTTAGGTTGGATATTAGGAAAAACTTTTTCACTAGGAGGGTGGTGAAACACTGGAATGCGTTACCTAGGGAGGTGGTGGAATCTCCTTCCTTAGAAGTTTTTAAGGTCAGGCTTGACAAAGCCCTGGCTGGGATGATTTAATTGGGGATCGGTCCTGCTTTGAGCAGGGGATTGGACTAGATGACCTCCTGAGGTCCCTTCCAACCCTGATATTCTATGATTCTATGATTGACATCATGCTGGACTTTGAGCAGAAAGTCCCCTGAAAACCTATGCTTGAAAATTGAAGAAGATAAAAATGTTGACATTAAAAGCATGGTAACCCACATAATTTCCCCCTTCAAATAAAAATTAGAGGTTATGATAATACATAGACACTGAATGATGATATGGAAGTATAAAGGTGAAGAATTGTTAAATGGTAAAAATAAGACTTTTGTTACTTTATAATTATGAATAGTGAATGAGTGTGGATGAGGTAACTTTGCAGTCAAGGCCTCAGCCTAAATTTGCCTGGTGTGAGTGTTGCTTTGCCAGTTTTTTTCTTACATAGATTTGCTGATTTGCTTAAATATTGCTGTTGCTGACAGGACAAAGGTGCTATGTTGTGTTGGAAGATTTTAGGTAAAAGGAAAAGTGAATTAGTATGATAAATACACAAACCTGTCACGCTAAAATCCCCTTTACTAGGAAACACAAGGGAGAGGTGACATGAAGACATAATGACACAAAAATAAGGCAAATAGCAAAAATTGTGTGAATCGAAGCTTACGCATGCCTAGTGTGTGGATTACATAAGACAAATGCTTTATGCTGATTTGAGAAGGGCTAATGAATATGTAATGTAGAAATGTATAAGAATCCAAGGGAAAGGGGAGGGGCAAATTGAAGGAACAAGGCTAAAGGACCAAACCAGGGATCAGAGGTTCAGACAACCATCATGAAGTACAGAAGAGCTTCCCAGTACCCCGAGACTTGGTAAATTGGGTCCCTACCTGTTCCATTTTATCTGTTCACTGACTGGCATAAAATATATGCTCAGACACTGTAAGCAACAATAATTCCATCTGAAAATTTATAAATAGAGGTGAAAATTAATTAAGCCTGAGTTGGGTGGACTTGTGACTCAATTTCCTACCTTTACATTTCCAACAACTGAGTTGGCATTTGCTGTTTCCCATTCATCCTGATAGGAGACTGCAATACTGCATTGCTGCCACCTTGTGGTGCTTTGATAGACTAAATGAGAAGCACACTTAGGACCTCCTGCATAATTCCAAGATGGTAGTTCTCAGTGGTAAGTGGGCACTGCTTTTTTTTTTTTGACCTGTGTCCCTGAATCCACAGTTTAAGAACCCTAGGGAAATTGTACCCCAAGGTTAAGAGGGTAGTATTACCTGTCTTTCTATATTATCCATTATTTGTATTACCATCATGCCATGGATCAGTACCCCACTGGGCTAGGTGCTGTACAAACACAGAATAAAAGATGGTTCCTGCTCCAAAAAGCTTACAATCCAAGTATGAGTCAAGAAACAACAGCTGTGAATTGTGCACTGAGCTGTTGGTTCTTAATTCTCTATTGTTCCCTTGGGGTTTTGTGTTAGACTTCAGAGAAAGCTGTGGTTTCATAAAATCTCTGCCTTAACCTGTCAATAGGTAGTTCTCCCCACTTGGGTCTTCTGTTAGACTGCTCTCTCATACGAGCAGTTAAACTTTTCTTTGAGCTTCAGGATGAATTTTCAAACATCCGAGGCTCCCATTATAAGAGAGCAGAATTTTCCCCCAGTTTGGGGTCCATTGGGGAACATGTCTGGGTCATTTCTAATTGTAATGAAACCATTTCTAACATTCCTTAAGCACAGGTTTTATTGGGGAGCTGATAAACTATGACCCAAAGTTGGATGGTTTTTATGGTAGTAAGAGAATGCCTTTTGTTGTGGTTAGTTTCTCTTCCTATTCACGAACAAGTTATCTGAATATCAATTTGCTGGGCTGGTATATGTGCTGATAGAACAGTGGCATTTGTAAGTGTAGGTAGGCATTTTGTCCTGGAGTTGTAATGAAAGGCTGCCTTCTTCACACACACTCTTTCCATTTAAAGGGCTGAGGGAGAGGTGTGTGCAAATCTGTATGTTTCATTACAAATCCATCGCTATAGATGAACTTCACAGTTGTTGCTGTGCCGTACTCCAGGGATGCTCTGAACATATTGGAAAATCTGAACAAATCAGATCCTCCTTCTCTAAGAACACAAGGTCCTTGAAGGAGAATCTCTGTTAGCTGTATAGGGTCCATGAGACCCATTTGAGCTCTTCAGATTGCATCCTGCCCATGGCAGTGTTGCACAAACTCTAGCCTGTTAATTATAATGACCCAAATCAGGAGGTTCTTCTTCTTGCTGAGCAATACACACTAGGTAGTGCATTGCACTATTTGGGAGCCTTCTTTTACAGAGGACATGCTGTTTATAATATATAACATCTTAAACATAGCCTTAAATAGAGGGAAATGGCCAGCCTTTAATATTTTGTTTTACAAAACAAGGAGCTGCAAATTTCCCCAAAAGTCTCTGCTAGTTCATTTTGAAACATAGAATCATAGGGTTAAAAGGGACCACAAGGGTCATGTGGTCTAACCCCCTGCCAAGATGCAGGATTTGTTGTGTCTCAACCATCCGAGACAGGTGGCTCTCCAGCCTCCTTTTCACAGCCTCCAGGGAAGGAGCTTCCACAACCTCCCAAGGCAGCCTGTTCCATTGTCCTGCTGTTCTTACAGTTGGGACGTTTTTCCTGAGATTTAATCTAAATCTGCTATAATGTAGTTTGAACCCACTGCCTCTTGTCCTGCCCTCTGTAGCAAAAGAGAACAACTTTTCTCCATCTTTTTTTATGGCAGCCTTTCATGTATCTGAAGACTACTATCATATCCTCCCTTAATCTCCTCTTTTCCAGACTAAACATACCCAGTTCCTTCAGCCTTTGCTCATATGGCTTGCATTCCATCTCTTTCACCATCTCTGTTGCTCGCCATGGGATCCTTTCCAGTTTCTGTACATCCTTTCTATACATTGTTGACCAAAATTGGGCACAGTACTTCAGCTGGGGCCTAACCAGCACAGAGTAGAGCAGTACTATCACCTCCCGTCACTTGCATGCGCTGTCTCTGTTAACGCAGCCTAAAATTGCATTTGTTTTTTTTTGCAAGAGCATCTCATTGCTGACTCATGTTGAAGTTGTGATCCACCACAACTCCCAGATCCTTCTCAGCAGTGCTGCTGCCAAGCCATTCCCCTCCCCTCCCCGTATTTATGCATATGGTTTCTCTTCCCTAAGTGTAGCACCTTACATTTGTCTTTGTTGAATTTCATTTTGTTGTCTATAGCCCAGTTCTCCAATTTATCAAGATCCCTCCGAATTTTAGGTCTATCCTCGAATGTATTGGCAACCCCCCTGCCAGCTTTGTGTTATCTGCAAATTTAATCAGTATGCTCTCTCTACCTGCATCCAGGTCATTAATAAAGATGTTAAACAACATCGGACCCAGAACAGATCCCTGTGGAACCCCACTTGAGACCTCACTCCAATCCGGCATCACACCATTAATAGTTACTCTTTGTTTGCAGTTATGCAGTTATGTATCCACTTAATGGTAGTTCTGTCAAGCCTGCATTTCTCCAGCTTACATATCAAAATGTCATGTGGGACTGTGTCAAAAGCCTTGCTGAAGGCCAAGTATATTGTGTTCACTGCATTCCCCCTGTCCACCAAATCAGTTACCCTGTCAGAGAAGGAAATCATGCTGGTTTGGTATGATTTGTTCTTGGCAAATCCATGCTCACTGCTAGTGATCACCTCTCCATCCTCCAGGCAGTCACACAGTTGAATGTTTTATCCATTGGTCTAGTAGCTCCCCAGGTATCAAAGTCAGGCTGACTGGTCTATTGTTTCTCAGCTCCTCCTTTGCCCTCTTTTTCTCCAGTCTTCCTGGACCTCTCCTGTCATCCATGAATTTGTAAATATTATTGCCAGTGGCTCTGAGATTTCTTCAGCTAATTCCTTCAGTACCCTGGGGTGAATAGCATCCAGCCCTGCTGACTTGAATCCATTTAAATTGGTCAGAAGATCTCTGGCGTGTTCTTTACTTATCCCAGTCTGGATCCCTTCCCCTGTATTGTCTGTGGTAACTTTGCTAGTCGTCCGGTCACATCTTATTTTTTGTGAGAAGACTGAAGCTAAGTAGGCATTGAGCAGCTTTTTCTTCCGATCATCTTCCATTGCCAGCTCACCTGCTCCATTGAGCAGTGGACCCACGCCATTCTTGAACTTTCTTTTTTGTCTGACATAGTTGAAGAACCCCTTCCTGTTGTAGCTAACATTTCTTGCCAGCTGTAACTCATTCTTTGCCTTGGCTTTTCTGATTTTTATCCCTACACGCTCTCGCTATTCCCATGTATGCTTCCTTGGTGACATGCCCCTCCTTCCATGTCCTGTAGGTATCCCTTTTGGTTTTTAAATCGCAAAAAGCTCCTTGTGCAGCCACATTGGCCTCCCGTGGCTCTTCTTATCTTTGCTCTGCATCGGAATAGCTTGATGTTGAGCCTCGCCAGCCCCCTTCGACTCCTTTTCTTCCTAATTGGTCATGGCACTTAATGTGATGTTCTTTACGTTATACCAGTGTTCACATTAGCCCGTGGCAGCTCAGATGCTGTAGATGTTTATGGCGGTTTGCAAAATTGCCAAAACACATCAATTTTTGAGCTGTAGCATTGCTTCGTTGATTAAGAGTACAAAGCCCAAGCTCTTAGGAACAGGGTGGCAGTAGCTACTTACCTTTTTATTGGAGTACGCAGATTATGGCAAGATGAACCACTTCTGAGTGACTGGTCCGTAGGGCTCAGCTATATTTCTCCTGTGACCTGCATGTTTTGGAAATAAAGGGTCACAAAAATATTCGGCTCAGAAAACGTAAAAGGCCAGATCTTCAGGAGGTATAGAGCTGTGTAGCTGCATTGAAATCAAAGAAGCTATGAAAGTTTGCATCAAATGAGGATTTGACCCAAAATATTGCTTTATTTTAACCACTGCCCAAGGAAAAGCAATGGGGAAAGGGGCAGGTGCTTACAAAATGTATGTCGGCTATCCAAGCCAAGAAGGTCTCACAAGAACAGTGTCCCCAACAAATGACTGACTCATTTGAATGGATGGCCATGCTAAACAGCTGCAAATTAAAACGATATGCTCAGTTTATACATTATTGACACAAGGCCAGTAATTTCATCATTGGCCTTATTAAGGCAGTTAAGCTTACACCAGCTGGGTATAATTGATTTAAAAGGGAGAGAGAAAATCTTCTTTATAATGCAATTGCTCTGCTGCATGATAATCCATCAAATGTGGGAGCATCTCTCTTTTCTACACTGACCTACATAAGTTTCAAAGAAGATTAGATTTTTTAAAAAATATTTATATAAGAGCTTCCCCTGTGGAAAGTAAAAATAGCATCTCTATTTCTGCTACTTGGAGAGAACAGTGATCTGGCGAGGCCTCATAGCGATCATCTGCAAGGGACTGATGTGTTATGTTTGGGCCTGGTGGTCTTGTATTCTCCATACCTCCCTGTGTGTTACTCGCTAGGTATTAGGCCAGTATTTCTTTCATAGGCAGGGATCTGCCAGGTTTTACATTATAAACACCATAACTTGGTTATAAAAATTTGCCTAAAGGCCTGGCCTAAACGTTGACGCAGATGATTTCAGTTCAAGAGAGTGTTATTTTTGGAGAGGAGTGGGGCAGGGTGAATGAGAATCCTCTAGCTGTGTGCAACTAAAACTTCAATCCTGCAGTTGGATCTGCAGTGTCCCGTAATCGCTTGGAGCCAAGGTTTATGTCTTTCTGTGTCTGAGTTCTAACTGATCAGCATTGCATAACACGAGCCACCGCATAACAAACGGTTCCGACTGGCCCTGACCAGAGCTTTTTAAAGGTACAATTCCCCACATCTTCCTTCCCCAGCCAAACAGTGGCACTCTGTCCCCCTCTAGTGGCGGCTAGGCCAGCTAGAGATTAATGAGCCTGCTTCAGCCTTGGCTGCAAGACAGGGGTCTTTTAGCTCATGCATTAGAGGCTCATACATGTAGCTCCAGAGGTCCCAGGTTTTATTCCCACTGCCAATACCCCTGTGTGGGTTGGTGTTACAAGTGGTACATAGGTTCAAGTGCTTAGAACTACTGAACTTGCTAACAGTCTTCAGCCTCTGAGGTGCCCTGAGTTGTCGCTCGGACCTGTCGGGCTCCTGGAAGAGCCGCACTTCTGCTGTCAGGAGGCAGCAAGTCCACTTGTTCTGGTTGATCCATGTCCTGGGGCACCTGCTGTTGGTTGTTACCGTTCCCCACAGAATGCCCAGTGTTTGTGCAGAGCCTTGGTGACTCCTGGTTCAGTGGCACATAGAACACGTTGTAATTTGCAGGGGAAGCTCTTAATATAATTTAATTCATGATGTAAATGACTTCAGTGGTGCTCTACCTGAGTGCAGGGGTTCGTGTGGCAGGCTGAGGGCCTTAGCTGTACCTGGGCCAGAGGTTTCACACTGATTTCAATGGGACTGTTCCCGGCATGAGCTACTACTCAGTACAAGATTGGCAGAAACTGGCCCTAGCCTTATATAGGCCAGGACCGCTTTCTCACACTCCGCTTGCTGGAAGGAGTTGCTGTGTGGTTTTAGGTAGCGATGCTTTTATTCTGGGAAGAGGGAGCATTTACAAGAGTCCCCGTAGCAGCAGAAGCATTGCCCCGATTGCCCATATTTCACACTGAAAAAGTATCGGCGCTGTGGAAGTAACAGGTTGGGGCCCGACACTGCTGTGGAAAATACAACCATGTGCAGACAACACGGGTCTGACCAGTGAGCAAATGGTGACACGCGTGGGTGTCATTCCACTGCAGAGCTCAGCAAAGCAGGTTCCATTCAGGATGGTCACTTGTGGGCTGATAAGGGAGGATACGGGATGCCTACCAGAATGCTGTGTCCCTGCAAATCGCAAGACTGATCCTTGTTAACTGCATTATGCAAGTTCCCCTTAGAAGCTCCTTGGAGCAAAGACTGTCTTTGTGTGTGTGTTTAGCACATGTAGGACATCCTGGTGCATGCCTGGGGCTCCAAGGTACTACTGCAATACAAGAGGATGGTCCAGTGGTCAGAGCACTAGCTGGGACTCTGAGATGTCTAACTCCCTGCTCCACCACAGATGTCCTGTTTTATCTTGGCTAAGTCACTTAGCCTGTCAGTGCCTTAGTTCCCCATTGGTAACATGGGGATAGTAGCACTGCCCTACCTTACAGGGCTGTTGGGAGGATGAATGCATTGCAGAGGTGAGGCTCAGATACTGTAGTGATTGCGGGGATGGGGGTTCATGTAACTACATAAAATAGAAGTCAGCACTAGTGTCTGTCATGCTAGCATCTACATAGTTAAAAGGGATGTGGTGGTGGGACA
The DNA here is from genome assembly GCF_015237465.2 of Chelonia mydas. NCBI lineage: Eukaryota > Metazoa > Chordata > Testudines > Cheloniidae > Chelonia > Chelonia mydas. Next base: position 251,430,185 of record NC_057850.1, on the reverse strand, counting down.
CCTGCCCCACAGTGGGCTCTAAGGGGTTAATAGAGCCCTTGGGAGGCTGTGCAGGAGGCAGCCAATCAGAGAGGGGCTGTGAGGAGCAGCCAATCAGGGCCAGGCTGGCCCATATAAGAAGGGCTGCAGAACTTTAGGAAAGCGGAGGATTGGTTACTTTGCAGGCGGAGGACAGCCAGCACCCTGGACAGAGCAGTGCTGCTGGCATGGACCCAGGGAACTAAAGGCAGCTTCTGATGGGCTGCAGGGATCTGCAGGCTGAGACCCTGAGGCAAGGGCAAAGAGGGTGCTGGGGCTGCAGGGAAGTGGCCCAGGGAGATCTACAGAGGAGTCGGAGGGGGTGCCGCAAGCTGTCCATCTACAGGTTCCCTGGGCTGGGACCCGGAGTAGTGGGCAAGCCAAGATTCCCTCCCCGCTCCGGTGTCCCCACCTGCCACTGAGGAAGTGGCTGGACTAAGGGACTGGGACATTCCCCCAGAAGGGGGGAGCACAAAGTTTGGCACAGCCGGAGGGCTGTGCCATGAGGAGGATGCCCCGGTCCTGGGAGTGATGTGGATCCCTGGAGTGACTGCGGCGAGATGCCACCAGAAGAGGGCACACTGGCTAGCAGAGCTGATCCTTGGGACATCCAGCAGGGGGCACCGCAGTGGTGAGTCCCACCCCATCACAGATATTTATTTATTTATGTAGAAATTTAGCTTCATCATGGAAATAAATAAGTAAAATAAAAATAGAAAGAAGGTAACACCAGTGCCTGGGATATGCTAACTCCTGGTATCTGATCCACAGCCATTCAAAAATACTGGCCACTCAGCTTTTTTTAAAATGTTGAATTTAAAATAAAGGGCAAAAGATTTATTTTTTTTTACCAGACAGGATCTTCCCTACCTCTCTTGCCCCCAGCAGCTCTGCCCAAACATGAGGGAAAATTTCATTTATTTCAGTGGGGCCAGGATTTCATCTTAGGTCTAGTATTGCCTAGAATTTCTCTTCTGCTTGAGGTATTGGGCTACACAGCATTCACTAGTGTATTGAGGAAGAATAGTTCCTCCCATTGTAGGCATTGGGGGTGGGGTGAAATCCTGTGACCTGTGTGGTAGGTAGGAGGTGGGATTAGGTGATCATAATGGTTCTTTCTAGCTGTAAACCCTATGAATCTACTACTGATCAAAGTAAACTTGTTTGTAAAGAAATCTGCTGGTGGAAACAGATGCAAGAATAAAGGTGGAAACAGAGGCAAGAGTTTTGAAAACTTCTGTTTTGTCCACTTAACCGAGCCAGTGGAAATCTTCTCCAACAAATCCAAGAGTTCATTGGCCAATTTGCTACTGTGAGGTTTTATTCTCCCAAGGGCCTTACATATATCTCGGGAGGGCAGATATGGTCGCATCAAAGGCCAGGAAACAGCCAAGATGTTCTGATCTACTTAATATGAGGCACATCTTCTGCTTTCTCAGCTTGACGCTTAGCAGGGGCAGGGATATTAAGGAAACAACAATGCCGCACCAAGGAGCCAAACCCTCAGCTGGTGGCTGTCTCAGTTACTGGGCTAGCTGCACCTCTGCCCCTTTGCTGGTCTCTCTGACAGCATCCACCTCAGATCTTGGGCCTCTCGACCTTACCTGTCTTGGGCTGGAATCTTGTGGTTCTGCCATTCTTAGACCAAGATCTGTCTATTCTACCCTGTGTATACCAACTACTTAGCACCCTGCAGGTAAACATACCATTTACACATCGTAATAGCTTGTCATTTCTGGTCTTGTGGCTGTTTCTACCGTTAGGCAAGAGGATTGAAACTATCAGCTACCCTCTGATGGTATGGGTACTTCCACCTTTTCATGTCTCTGTATGTATAAATATCTTCTTACTATATATTCCATTCTATGCATCCGATGAAGTGTGCTGTAGCCCACAAAAGCTTACGCTCAAATAAATTTGTTAGTCTCTAAGGTGCCACAAGTACTCCTTTTCTTTTTGCTGATACAGACTAACATGGCTGCTACTCTGAAACCTCTGATAACTGAGCACACCATCTTAAAAATCCAATATAGGAATCACATTTCTGGGATACTGATCAATAGTCGGTACTGAGTTCCACTGCATTCATCATAATGGTGGAGCTCCTTTAATGTAAACGGAGCTACACCGCTTACCGCTAGCTGGGGATCTAGCGCCACATAGCTTTTCACTTATTGCAAGGAATTATCTTATTGATTAAATTTCATCCATCATGAGTAGGATTCCAAACTGGTTGAGCATATAAAATATCTACTTATCTGAGAACTTATTACTTTGTTGCTCCTTTACCTTGACTCTGTAGATCCTAAATCAAAATCATTAAACTGCAATACGCATATTTATGCTTCACTCCTGGGGTCAGCATTATAGAGTAAAGCAACTCTGTTTCCAAGCACAGTATGAATGAACAGTTTTAATCTTCCTTGATGACATCCAGTTCTGTTGGATGTTATCTGGGATCCTTGCCAAGAGGTGGTTTTAAGCAATTCTGTGATTAAGTCAATTGAGAAATGCCTGAGTAAAGTCTTTCCAGGATGGTCTCGATCTCCAAACCCAGGATTTCAAATCACAGCCTCGATGTTACCATTGTTCATTATTTTATAGCTCTGAAAAGTGTGCTAGGCTCTGGAAGCCAGTGTGCTTGCAGGCAGGGCTGGCCTTACCATGAGGCGAACTGAGGTGGCCGCCTCAGGTGCCAGACTGGGGGGGCGGGGGGGCGCCACCAGGACCCAGAGTGTAGAAAATTGTGTCTGCTGCTGGTGCATATGTATTCTCTCTGCTCTAGATGCACAGAGATGGTGGAGTGCTGTGCTGGAGGAAGGAGGGCACAAGAGACGTGGCAGGCAGGCAGGAGAAAAGGTGAGAGGGAATAATAGAAAGCAGCAGGAGCTGCAGGGAGAGAGAGGAGGAGGAGCCTCTTATGTACCTCTCTAGCACCCCCAGGAGCCTGGACTGATTAACACCAGCTTCTCAGGGAGCTTCCTGTTTTCTGCTGCTTCCCTGAACCCACCTGAGGAGAACAGGCAGTCAGCTGAAGTAGTAGGAGCCAGTTAGGCCCTTAAGACGCTGATATCTTCCCTCACTCAGGCCCTGCTACCAGCCTGCTTATTTGTCCCCTTCAATTGAGTGCTGAGGGCCACTATAGCTGGCACAGAACAGCAGTCATGAGTGAAAGAAGAAAACGCCCCTCTGGGGCAGCATTCAGAAAAAGAAAGGAAGCTTTTCTATCTAAGCAGGAAGGAGCTCTCCTGAGATACATAGACACAAATGTTCACAGTGAGGATGTGAGTGGTGAGGAGATGCCTGATCTTCCAGTTAGAGTGCAGGTGACCTGGCAGCTGCTGCAGCATCCATATCTCCATCTCAAATGGATGTAACCGTGCACATTCCTGTAGAAAAGTGTAGATCAGAGAAGAGTGTGGTGGAGGCGCAAGAAACAGCTGCTGCTGAGTTTAGTTCCTTAAGTCTAGATGATCCAGGACTGTGGACCCACCTGAGCAGTAGCCTGAGGGACTTTCTTGTACTGCATGGGCCACAGCAAGTGAAAAACTTCATGTTCTCCAACGACAATGAAAATAGAAGTTTCCATCCAACACATTACTGGCGTGAAATCCCCAATGGTGACAAAGTGGAGAGGCCATGGCTTATGTACTCAAAAACCCAGAATGCTGCATACTGTTTTTGTTGCAAACTCTTCCAGTCTCATGTTCCAGCTACATTGGGTTCTACAGGAACAAAGGACTGGAATAATCTGGGTAGAAATCTGGCATGCCATAAGAAGGTAGCAAATCACCAGAGAGCATTCCATAGGTGGAAAGAGCTTGAGATGAGACTAAGGGTAAAGGCCACCATCGATTATCAGCATCAAGAGAAGATTGCATCAGAGTCTCTTTACTGGCCAAATGTTCTGAAAAGGCTCATTGCTGTTGTGAGAATGTTTGCTACCCAAAACCTAGCACTACGTGGCACTTCAGATCAGCTGTATGTGCCAAACTATGGAAACTTCCTTAAAATTGTGGAGCTGATGGCTGAGTTTGATGCTGTACTCCAGGAACATCTAAGAAGAGTCACCACCCAAGAAATGTACACACACCACTACCTTGGAAAAACAATTCAAAATGAGATCGTACAGTTACTGGCAACAAAAGTCAAACAGAAGATTGTGGCAGATCTGAAGCCAGCAAGATATTACTCTGTTATTCTGGACTGCACACTTGACATCAGCCCTATGGAACAAATGACTTTAATGGTGCATTTTGTAACAACAACAGAACCTAGTGAAAATGTCCCTGCAATGGTGACTGTCAGAGAGCGTTTTCTAGAATTTATTGACATTGATGATACTACAGGAGCTGGTATGACAAACGTGCTTCTTAAAAAGCTGGAAGATACGGGAATTGTGATAGCTGACATGAGAGGTCAGGGCTACGATAATATTGCCAACATGAGAGGAAAGAACAGAGGAGTGCAGACACGGATCCGAGAGTTAAACCCTCGAGCTTTTTTTGTCCCATGCAGTTCTCATTCATTGAACTTGGTGGTCAGTGATGCAGCATCAGCTTCTAGTGAGGCTGCTCAATTTTTTAATGTAATTCAAAGCATCTATGTATTTTTCTCTGCATCAACTCATCGATGGTAAATTTTGAAGCAACATCTGGGAACATCCTCTCTGACACTGAAACCACTGAGTGCCACACGATGGGAAAGTCGAGTGGAGGCCATAAAGCCTATCAAACACCAGATTGGGAAGACTGATGATGCCATAGTTGCCATTATGGAGGATAATGCTGTGACAGGAACTGTTCGTGGGAGAACAGTGGCAGAGGGAAATGGAATCACCAGAAACATACATAACTTCAAATTTCTGTGTGGCGTAGTGTTGTGGCATGACACACTGTTTGAAATAAATGTTGTAAGCAAGAGACTCCAAGGTGTTGACCTTGATATATCTGGAGCAATGGAACAACTGGACAAAGCAAAGTTATACCTACAGTCTTACCGGTCAGATGAGGGATTTCAAAACATTCTGAAGAGTGCACAGAAGTTGGCAGAGGAACTTCACTCTGAATCTATTCCCACCCACTCAAGAATACAAGAAGAAGATATTTTGATTATGAGGCACGGGATAATCCCATAAGAGACCCCAAACAACAATTCAAAGTTGAATTCTTTAACCAGGTGCTAGATTGTGCAATACAGTCAGTTGAAGAATGTTTCATGCAGCTCAAGGAATACAGCAGTATATTTGGGATGTTGTGTGATATTCCAAAACTCCTCACTATACCTGAAGATCTACATCAGCAATGCAGGGCACTAGAGACAGTGTTGACACATGATGACATGTGCAATATTGATGTGAGGCAGCGAGTGATTTAGGTGATGAACTGAAAGCCCTTTCAAGATACATTTCAGGAGCATCAACTCCAAAGGCTGTTCTGGAATATATGTGCACAGATAAGATGACCAAATGCTTTTGTTGCTCTGCACATACTTCTAACACTTCCCGTAACAGTTGTCAGTGGAGAACGCAGCTTTTCCAAGCTGAAGTTAATAAAAACACATCTACACTCCACAATGACACAGGAGAGGCCAGTTGGCCTTGCAACCATCTCAATAGAGCATGAGCTGGCCCAGACTGTGGCCCTTCAGGAAGCAGTTCAAATCTTTGCAAGCAAGAAGGCACAGAAAGCACCACTTGATTATTCAAACAGATAAAAACGCCAGTGTTTACTATGCAGACAAGAAAAGTTACATTTGCTGTTCAGGCTTTTGAAAGTTAAATGTTACTTAAAATTTTTGAAAAGGCATTTTAAGTTGTTAGTTCTCCTTTATTGGGGTAGGTAGCAGAGCAGTACCATGAGAGGAGTAGAACAGGAAGAAGGCAGAATTGAGACCTTTCAAAGTTTTGGCCCAAGTGAGGAGGCATGGGGACATCATTTAAGCTCCCCACCTCAGGTGCCACAATGTTGTGAGCCGGCCCTGCTTGCAGGAGACAGAGAGACAAGGTCGTTGCTTCAATTTGCTGTCATGTATTCACATAGAAATCCTGCCACACATTTGCCTGCAACTGGTTCCATGCGGACAGACCCCCCATTGACGTCAGTGAAGCAGTGGTGGGTTGAGGGATCTGAGCAGAGCTAATCAACCATCAGATAAGTTGGTAAGAGTCAAGTATATGAAGGGCGTAAAGGCCAAGGAGAAAGCGGGATTATTTAAGTGGCTGGGAGAGAACTAGGGGTCCTGGAATTAAACTGAGAAATGGGAAACTGCCTATAAGTGAGATCTATTCGGCTGAGGAACTGTCTCTCCAAGGGGGTGGTTGACGCTCCATCACTTGGGAGATTTAAAACTGGGCTGAGCCATGAACATACTGTACAGATCCTGCGCTAGACTGAGAAAGGGACAGGCTGGTCTGCACTAAATGGTCATCCTCATCTCTTATCTCTCTTTCTGGGACAATATTTTCTAAACATTGTTTTCACTGACATTTTCAAAATAAAACTACAATTATTTCAATCTCTCAGAAAGACTCATGTCTTCTGCGAGGGTTACAAGAAACCAGCTGACAAAGGCCCCAATGTCGCCATCTGTTCTATTCCAGCAGGCCGCCCTGTGACTGCATAGATGAGCATTCAGAACCTATTTTTCTGCTTAACTATTTAACGAATGCCCCCCATGAGTAAACTGCATATTTATGGGGAAAGGGGGCTGAAAAGACATGGGATTTAATGCTGGAACCGAGGCTGGGAACTGGAGTGGAGGAAGAGGAAGGGTGGGATTTTGAATTGCTCTGAGCATGTGTGACAGAGAATCCCTGGGACCCTCTTTGTGGGTAAAGGTCACCTGCTGAAGGTGACTGTGTTTGACAAGCAGGACATTTCTCAAGGTGATCCTGTGTCTGGCTAGTCTAGGTCAGCCATGAGGAAGCATTTTGAAATCAGGTGCCTGGAAGCTTTGAAAAGCACCACGTTTTCTCTTTAAACACTTCTTGGGCCAGAAGCCCTCAACTGAAGTCAACAAGGCCAGATACTCGGTCATTATAAACTGGTGCAGCACCCCTGGCTTTCTCAGACCCTTTTTGCATCAGAATGCAGTATTTAGTGTCCAGCAATTTCAAAAAGAGCCAATTTCCTACATCCCTAATTTCAATTTCCCTGGATATAGACTAGGCAGCAGCAACAAAATAAACTGGGGAATCTTAATGAGGCAGAAGGGTCATAATTTTCATTTGCTTTGACAGATTCAGACAGCCAGTCTGGAGTGCACTTTACTTGTCCTAATGTAGTTCAGCAAGACTGGTGTCTCACTCCCTGAAGGCATGCTGTAACACGTCTCTGGTAACTTCTGATACCTTGGCCGGTCCCTCAGGCAAATCAGTCTGAATCTCCTTCCTTTCCATGCATCCGATGAAGTGAGCTGTAGCTCACGAAAGCTTATGCTCAAATAAATTTGTTAGTCTCTAAGGTGCCACAAGTACTCCTTTTCTTTTTGCGGATACAGACTAACATGGCTGCTACTCCTTTACTATTCCTTTCTGTCCGGGAAGGATACACAGAATGCATAGAAATAGCAACATCTGGGTTAGCCTCTGTCCAGTATAGGAAGGCAGAGCTGTGGCCTTCTCTGAATCCTCCATGGTATGTTTAATAACAGCCATTATGTTCATTGTATATGGGAGGAGAGATATGGAGGCCAAGATAAGTGATATGTCCCTTGGCTCACTTGGATGGAAAATTGCCTTGTAATTCATTTCTTTGGAGCCCATGGAGGTTGCAAAGTTGCTGCAGGAGTCAGAAAAAGAGCCCACTAATGGGAGATAATTTTAGGAATGAATGAATTTACCTCCCTTTTGGGGTTGGAAGATGAAAGGTAGCCCCAGATGAATGGTCCATGTGAGCTCTTAGTCAGCTCGTCACATCCATTTACGGTTGGCTCCTGAGGCTATGACCAGAGTTTCAAGGAGGTAGGCAGCTACAATGCTGATGTACTAGACTAGAAACTGCATGGGATTTAGGGGGAGTGTAACAGGACTTTAAGATCACAGGGTCTCATTCACCTCTGTAGTTACTCCAATAATATGCAAATAGGACTGTGCTGATGCCATGGTGAGTCAGGCTGACAGACTGAAAGCCCAAGGGGTTTTAAAACGAAAGCTACATATTTCTGTGAAAATATGCCAAAAAGCTCCCTCTGCTGACCCCAGTGCCCCGCTGCAGGCTGATGGAGATTGTCCAGTGAAAGCAGCCTGCTGTCATTAGATACAGACCATGTCTCTGAGGAAAACAACTCCGACTGCTCTAATTTCTCCACAAGGGAAGAAAATCACCTGACGTATTTCTCCAGCCTTAGGAACCTGTGTGTCCAGATTGAACAACAGCAAAATAATCAGCCTCACAGAAAACATTCCCTCTAGGTTTTTGTAAGTAAAGCAAGAAGAGCCAGAGAGAAGAGACAATGGGAGCCATCCCCCCTTTGTGTGAGGGCATCTGGCATCCCAGCCCTGTGGTCCCAATTGCGCCGGAAGGAAAAGCCACCCCAATTTCATGTTGATAGAATTCTACTCCGTAACAATCATGTGGTATTTGTATGGGTAAGGACTGCAGCTGACACCACATGCTTTTGCCCCACCAGCTGCCAGGATGGCTCAAAGGCCTTCACAGCCTTGGACAGTAATGCAGGCCATCCCAGTGAGAGTACTGGGCATGTGTATATCACCCTGATCACCTTCCTTGTGGTCACAATAAAGCTTCCAGGCAAAGTGTGAAAAGCACACTTGATCTCAACCAAGAACAATTGCCTCTGTCTACAGGTACAGCAGCTAAACTAAATCCCTTATTGCCCAGAAGGTGGGCTGGTAACCCTCAAATTCCCCGTTTGATCCTGCATCTCTAAAAGTGTTATTCTCAGTCAAATAACATAGGGCCCAGTTGTGCCCCTGAGATGCATGTGAAGAGGGGATCTTCTGTGAGCTGATCTCTCTATCCAATATGGAAGCAAGGTCAGACACTTCTGCAGCAGCATCCCGTCTCTCCCCGGTCCCTACACCGTGCATCTTTGGAATGGGATGGGTGAAGCGTCATGCGTGTGTATGCACATCTTTTGCTCACTTGGCCTGCAGAACTGAAGGTGGTATAATATTATTATTTGTATCATGGTAGCACCTCGCAGTCCCAGTCATGGATGAGGACCCCGTTGTGCCAGGCACTTTACAAGCATAGACCAAAAAGCTGGTCCCTTCCTCAAGGAGCTTACAATCTATGGCTAGCCCCTGGCCATAGCAGACGCACGGTGGTTCCACACAGAGCTGCTTCCTCACCTCTCAGGATCCACCTATCGTAGATCCGTGGGAACTGGTGGCCAACCCGTTGGTCTGTTCTGATTGGTGGGGTGAATATCACAGTGATTTCTTCCCCTTTACCCCCTGCCCACGGGTTTTCCTGAAGGACTTAGTGATAAGGTCCATCATGTTTGCCCTGTGGCTTCAAAAGATCCTTGTGCGGTCCTGGGCCACTTGCACCTACTAGTATTTATTCACCAGTCTCTGACTCTGCCTACATCTTAAACCTGATGTGAGTGTATCACAAGATATAGTGACTCCCTTCAGAGGAGCTCCAGAAACTAAGCTGCTGAATGAGGTGTAATGCCCTGTGAAATATGACTCACTTGAATGGAGTCTGAACATAGGATTGCTGAATGACAAATGATTCAGCCTCCAGCTAATCCAATTAGAATAATCAGCATGGGAGGTAGCTTTGCATATGCTGATCTAATTGTGGAGTGGACTCTTGAAACAATGGCTCACCTTCATCTAGTTTTAGAAATAAGTATATGCGATGTGACCTGCTTAGAGCAATGTCATTTTATCCAAGGGACACTTCACTTTCATTAGAATTGCAGCTTACACACTGCAACAATTGGAAACTTCCATTCCACATCACTCTAAGCAGAGTTGCTCGTCATCAGACTGGATTCCTCTAGATTCTCGAAATGCCAATCAATGTCACAACTGGGACAAGAGGATCAAAACCCCTTTATCGCTGTATTATGACTAGTCAGAGGCAACGTATCTCTGGACCTGCTTGAGCTCAGTAGACTTGACAAGTAATACCCAAACCGTGCTGAGAATATCGTATACCATGGATAGTAGGGGCATATATATTTCCCAGCACAGAAGGATAGTCCTAAACAAAATGTCCTCTGATCAGCATTTTACAGACAAAATCACTAGATCTCCCCAGATTTGAAAGATAAAATGGGCACACGGTCCAGACCTGTCCTTTTAGTAGACACTTGGGCTTAATAAAGATGGGCACTAGTCACAAAGCCTAGATGAACATCTAGATCCAAACCTCTACCAGAGTTCAGGCAGCTTCTGACCCAGAGTTACAGTTCCACCCTTTGAGTACCATGAACTTGGTGAGAGGTTTACTCTTGACTTCAGTGGGCACAGAATCAAGCCCTTAGAAAGAAGGACAGAGTTCAGCTCTGGTATAAACTGGCATATCTCCATTGCTGTTAGTGGATTTATGCTAGTTTACAACCGCAAGAATCTCTGGCCCCAAAACTTTCATGACGCTTGGGTCTGTTTGGCTCCAAGGATTTGGTTGGGGCCTATCACTTTCATTTCGCAATTCTTTCAGGCTCAGCACTTGTCTCTACAAACACCATAGCACCAATTTATCACTGTGCTACACCAGTAATAAATCACGCAGCACCTACATTCCAGCCGGAGCAGCTAATAAAGAAAACATTCTACAATCATAAAACCTGGCAATAAATAGGGCACCAATTGACGAAAGCTGCAGTAATATAACTGCAGCTATGTCTAAACCGTGGTTGCACAGAAATCCAGAAAAGGTATGGACCTATGCAGTAATCATAAAAGGCAGCAGTGTGATGGAAACTACCACGGGAACACTGAGCTGACCTGTGCTGACAAAGGGGGGGAAAAAATTCAGTCTCCCACCATAATACACAAGGCTTTGCTGCCATAACTGTCACTTTATAAATCGGGGAAGGTCATAACTCTAATGCAAGCATTTGTCTTCTCATCCACCAGCTATCTAAATGAAATACTTGCTGCTGAGCTAGCTAGCTAGTTTTTATAATGCTGCCTATCACCATAGTATCTGATCGCCTGCTATGTAAAATTGATACCAATAGCAAAGTCCCTAGTGGACTTCATGCTGGTGTGACAACTATGGCAATTTCCTGCAGTACCTTTGGGAGTGCTCCCTGTATTAAGTTTATGTATCATTGTGGGCCATGGACTGTCATTCCATGGGGGATGGTGACCAGGAACTAAGAACAGTAGGGGGTGATTAGGCAAATTCATTCAGGGTGTACCATTTCCCCGAGAGACACCACCTCATGGAAAGGCTCTCATATACTGATTCAAACTGGAGTCTCTAGAGACCAACAGACAAAAATAAATAGCCTCAGTTTAAACGGACTTAGGCCCTTCTTTCTGCTCCAGTAAGTGGACGGGACCTGCTGTCCAAGAGGTGCCACAGTCCATCCTGGGAAGGGTTAGAAGGACTTGACCAATTCATGGGGCTGCCTGTTCTGAGCTAACAGCTCTCATGAACTTGTAACCTCACAGAAACCTGTGGATGGGTGTAACAGAGTGCAGCTGGCCCTCCTGGCTCCTGCCAGGCACAGATAAAGTCACTCGGAGACCGTCTGGTTCTGAAACCACTGGTGCTTTTATTTACAAGTCTGTGTTCACCACCTTCTCACCATACAGTGCACACAGCTCTGGGTTCCTTGTGTCTGAACCCAGGAGTGAAGGGCTTTCTCCCTGCCTGCCTGGACTCCCTCACTCTTCTCCGTCCTGCCTCCCTGGCTTCCTTCTTCCCAGCCTCTTATACAGCCCTGGGCCCATTGGGCTGGCAGCTGGCTCTCATTCCCCAATTGGGGCAGGTTCTTTCCAGCCAGCTCCACTTTATTATTAAATGGGGCTGCTGTGGCAGGGGGCTGATTCTGCAGTCGTTCTGCTCAGTGCCCTGCCATGGTGGGGTTTGAAGGACGGATCGGAGCCCTTGTTGGAGTTCAGGGTGATCTCTGGTAAGCTTATTAGCATGTGTATAGGTTCTTTTATTGTGTTTAGTGTTTTCTCTGTAATGTTTTCACCTTAAGAATAAATGTGCTTGTTTAGAAACAGCTGGGTGTTAATTTAACCGTGCTCCATTACACTGTTTGTAACCTCTCAAGAGAAAGCAAAGCAGGACTACTTAGGCAGTCTGACTTGCTGGGGAATTCACAGTGTAGGCAGAAAACTGCAGCCTATAAAAGCCCCAGTCAGGAGGGAGTGAGACGTGGGTCTCTACCCAGGAGAGGTGATGGCTGAGGGGTCAGGAGCTTAGAGGGGGAATACAGGTGCACTTGAATTGCGACATCTTCTTTTCCTTTATTAGGTAAAAACCTTTGTTTGGGGGGTATTTTTGTGGCAGTTGGCTGATTTGTTTGTTTGGTGGTTAGAGTTTTTGGGGGTGAGGGAAGGGTTATCCAGGCCTAACTTCCCAAAATAGATTTTCTTAATCTTAAAACATTTTTATTATTTGTTTTAACTGCAAGAACAAAAAATGTGTAACAAGATAGCATGTTCTTTCACCCAGTAAAACCTAACCAAAGCCATAAATGCAAAAGAATACACATGGTAGGGGACAGAACCTTCTACATTAGTGTTTTACATCTGATTATAATCATCACTCCAATTCTATGTTTAAAATCGAAATCTAATTGTCTCTAGATCTGCTGATAAACTTGTATTTTCTAGGACTGTCTCTTGCTGTGACTTGCTGAGTGCCCTACCACTGGGATATCCTGGAACATACACACCCCCTGCCCTGGTTGTTAAAGGCTTTCCCTTCGCCCTACACCCCCCCTCACCCCCATGGTTCTTGTCATGCAGACAGAAAGCAGAAGACCAGAAGTCTGAAGTGCAGGCAATGCAATGTTTATTGGGGTTAATTCAAACAAGCATATCCATTGCTCTGCATGCTGGCAGAGCCTTTTCCCCCAGTGTCCCAGTTTCCCCATCTTAGCAGGCATAACTATATCTATAGTGTATGCCCTTGGGCCCAGCCCTTACAATTTATGGTCATGTTCCATTTTGGAGGGTCTTGGGTCTGGGAGCTTTGGTACCACCGCTTTTGTATCCCATGGGAGAGTAAGGAATGAGGTTGTGCTTTGGTCACGGACAGGCATTTCTTTGGCCTTTTAGTGTTTCTTATACCTCCCTCTCCTCCTATTCCCCTCGCCCCTCCCAACTGTGAGAGACCTTATCTCGGGAGAGGAGTTTGAGGCAGGACTGTCCTTCAAGTGTACACTCGTATCTTACACTCCCATTCAGATATTTGTAGACTGGTGTCATGCTCCCACCTTAGTAAGCAGTTTGCCACGCTAAATATATTTTTATCTTTTAACTTTTCTAAGTTTAACCCTTCTGGATCTTTATAACGTTCAACCTAGTTGCTCTTCTCTGATCTTCTTCCAATGTCTGATATTGTAGTACTCAGAACTGAATGCAATATTCTAAGTCTGGTCTCAGCAGAGTCTTATAAAGGAAGGAGCATTATCTGCAGGTGTTTTGAAGTCTCAGCATTTGCGCTTTTTTTGTGACCATACCACTTTGCAAACACATCTGCTGCAGTTTGCTCCCCACTTGCACTCCAAGTTCTCTTTCAGCATTAATTTCTCAAGGATTTTTTCCCTCTATTTGCAGATCTGTCCTTTCGAGTATTGTTCCCTAGAAGCATTAGCTTGCATTTTGTCAAGATATGCCTCATTTTCTTAGATAGTCTGATCACAATAAGTGTCCATCCAAAAGTGCTCTGAGCATTTTTACAGTAATGAAAACTACAGTATCAAGATCAGACACCGCAAACATAGTATAGTGAGCTATCCACATGCTTCTAGCATTACCCATCAGTAATAAGACTCCCTCTAGACCTAATAACCAAAATTCCTCTCCACCCTTCAAATCACACCCTATCCTCCTATCGTATTCCAGATGCCTGAGAGAAGACGACCTTGGCACAATATCCAGAAAGTTAGTAAATCCAGACCTCAGCAGACTGAGCTGGAGAAGCAAATTCCAAAGCTTAAGAGCCTTTATGGAGAACAACATGCTAGTACTACCCTCTGCACTTGGCCCAGTGTTTGAACTTCTCTATTGTAGATCACTTTGTATTCGTGAAAAGCAATCAAGTTTGTAACTCCCTCTGCACTTAAGAGATGTATCTGACCATCTCAATTCCATCCTCTACCTAATATACCACCACCAGCCAATATTACCAAGACTACATGCACATTCTATACCCCGATGTCCCAGTCAACAAGAAATCATTCCTCTTTGCAAATAATGAAGAGTCTCTCTGCTCAGGATTGCAATCAGGGACTTGAGCAAGCTCTTACTTAACGATATGCATTTTTAAAATATTTGTGTTCGCAGCATTATTCACGCATGACATTCCATCTGAAAGTGCTGCAGGATACATTGTATGGTATATTGTAAAATTTAATTAGCAATATTTCAGTCTGAAAGGAGCCCTGCAATTGCTGATCTCTGCTGCATTCGTCCTCTGAATTCATGTGGAACCACCAGCTTTAATTTTTCTTTTTAATTGAAATGTGCGCCGATATGCAGTACTTCCCCGCAAAGAGAAGCAATGGTCATTGCAGCCAGAGCTCATTCTACTGAGTTACACTAGAGAGTTCCACTTGACTATGTAATACCTATCCCATATTCCCGATGGAAATTCTGTGCACCCCTGTGCATCAAAGGTCCTCCCTGCAGATCAGAGAATAATATTCTACCCAGAAAATTAAGGTGGATGAAGCTAATGTTTCCTGCTAATCCACCTCTATTATATAGAGGGGTTTTTTTTGGTTGCTTTTGTGGGTATATGTGTGTGCATGAGCAATTATCCTGCTAACCATATAAGCAATAAATGCACAATTTTAAGGCTCAGTGGCACACAGTTTCCAGATTTTGGTGCCTCAGTTTTTGGGTGCCCAATTCGAGAGATCTAGAGCTTGATTTTTTGAGATACTGACACAACTCCAGCTCCCATCAGTCTTGAGCCATTGGTGATCAGCATGACTGACAAACAGCCACAGGAGTCACAAGTTGGAAAAACAAACAAAATTAGAAGCTGCTTTTGAAAACTAACAGTATAACTGACAGCAGCAACTTCCAAGGAAGAGCCATAAAAAACAGGACATTATTCCAATCTCTGAAATGGTTTGGATTCAAATTCGAGGAAGGAGCAAATACATGTGTCCAACTTGTAGCCTTACACTCTTATATGTGAGTAAGATAAATGCCTACATGCCCCCTTGCAAATAAAAAAGTTAGCCTTGTGTAATTAGCAACGAGAAGAATTTAAATGACAAAGCATGTTAGCATCTAGCATCAATGTAGCTCAGAGAGTCCAGTTGCTGTTTTACTGGTTTTACTGTTATTTGTTTAATCAAAACCTCATGACAAAACATTTACATGTTCTATGCATAGTGAAACGCAACCATGAGATGGATTGAATGGCTCAGAGGTTGGACTATGGACCCTTTCATCTCTATGGCACCTTCAGTCCAAACTCAACCCAGGTCAGTAGAGACCAGAAACTGGTACCAGCTGGACTGTTGATCAGCTTATGTCACGTGAGTTGGTGTTCTCACTCTTGAGGGAAACTCCATGCCGCAAAAACAAACTAACCTTTCTTGGCAGCCTCAGCACAGAATTAGAGGATTGAATGTGCCTAGAGACTAAGAATGGGGTTTTCAGTAGTGCTTAGCATTGACCTACTCTGTCATCGCTGGGAGTTTTACCGTACACCTCAATAGGAGCAGAGTTTGGCCAATGCTAAGCACTGAAAACTTCCTCTCATCCTGGAGTTTGTCCCTTCAGCTCAGATTTTAAGAGGCTAATGGGGGCAAGGAAGGGAACCTTTCAGCGCTTGTACTTATTCTGTGGACAAACCAAGGACTTCAGTATCCAGTGTTTTTATGAGTACTACAATTGCTTTTTGTTTTAAATGGAGGGAATTTCTATTAGCTAAGCTGAACATAAAATTTATGCCTCGGGCTGCAAACAGGCTATTATTATGATGGTTATTACTACCATATGTTTAATTTCCATCTTTCTAGTGTCTGTCTGTGATGGATGCTGTGACAAATTAATCCTCACTCAAACAGATTACATAGAGCACAATAAAGTAATTCTGTTTCTCTTAGTCATTACAGTAAAATCTCCATTGCTCAAGTAAAGCGGAGTCTCATTATCTCATCTCCACAATTACGGTCTAAGAAGCTTAAGTCAGAGAGAGTTGGAATAATCTGTTGCTGAGCCTGACAATGCAGGATGTCTTGAGCCAAAACGCATGTGTATTTTCGGAGGTATTAAATGGATTGGCTGTTCGGTGAAGTAACTGGGCTATGTTGTTGTTATAACAGGTGAATTAAAGTTCAGCAAGAAAGACCTGCAGCAAAATATGATTGGTCATAATAAAATGCCAGATGATTTGATTCTGCCTGGCATTTCAATAAAGTTTCAGACTGTGTCAGTTGATAAATCCAAAAATAATCAGTTCATTGTGTCCCAGCCTCGGGGAATTTTGTGTTAGTACTTGTTCCCAGATCGTCTGGTGTATATCTCCATGTACTGCGAAAAAACTAAGGTATTGCACTTGCATGCTATCTAAACAGATCTCTGTAGGGCACTGTGATGGGGTGCTCAAAGGGCCGGGTGGTTTAGTGGTTAGCACACCTGACCTCCAGCCCCTTGTCTCTCTGTCAGGAGGTGGTAGAGATGCCCAGTTCCTGACCTCAGGCCCGGTATGTTTGGGACTTCACCCACATCGGACCTTTGCTCTTCAGTGGGGCGTAGTAGGGGAACCTGGGCCCTCCCTCTTCACTGGGTCCCAGTTCAGGCCTCTGTGGGAAGTAGCACCAGCAGGGTCCCTCCTGCAGAGAGTCTAAAGTCTACCACCCTGGGCTACTTCTTACCTATGTGCTCCTTCAGTTTGGGGCATGCCCCTATAATCCAAACAGTCAATAGCTTAACAAAAGGTCCAACTGAACAAGGCCCTGAAGGACCAGCTGGTTCTCAAAGGGGGGGGTAGCTGCAGAAGGCACTGCCTGTGGGCCTGACATACTCTGTGGTTCACGCTGAGGCGCAACCTTCGATCTGGCTTCCCAGAGTATTAATCTCTCCTGCAGTCTGCCCACCACCCTTTGCCTGGGTTTCTGAGCTCCTTTTAACCTGCTCCTCCAGGGAGAGTGCGCGGGGCAGGCCCAGAGGGGTAGGGCTATCTGGGCCCAGCATTGCCTTTTAACTCCTTCAGGCCCTGGGTGGGGTTTGTACACCCTATCACAGTGCCATGTGCAGAGGGCAAGCCAAAGGCCTATGTTACCGTTATTACTTATTATTTGTATTACTATAACGCCTAGGAGCCTTACATATGGACCAGGACCCCATTGTGCTAGACCCTGTACAAACTCAGAACGATGCCACTTAAATTCTCAAAATGGTGATGCATAGGCCTTGTGCTGTGTATTTTCACAGCAGGTTTTTCTATTTTAAACTGGGCTGTGAGTGAGAGAGATTAATTTGGTTAAACATGGGTGAATTTTGCCCGGTGAGAGTGACTTTTAGCCCCCCCCACACACACACACACTGACTTTGTGCAATAATAGCATTGGTGGCGTCAGTCAGCGGTGGTCCCGCTTCATGGTTTGAGTAAGTTATGCAGTGCTCTCCACTCGCAACTGCACACTGAGTGACTGGGCCTTTACTTATCAATATCATCTGCTCACTTTCCAATTTCACCAACTTCCACTGGATCCAGCCTTCTCAGAATCTCAGCCTTGGTCTTCAATAGAACCTCTCTCCAATATAGTCATGTCAATGAGGGGGGTGATTTTTTTTGACAATTCTATGCCAGCCCAAACTCTGGTGTAGACGCAGTTATACCAGCAAGAGGCTGGCATAGCTTATTTCTTTTGGGGAACTGGTATAAATTATACTGGCAAAACAACTTTTTGCCAGTGCAAGCTGCATCTATACTAAAAGGATTTGCCAGTATTGCCATATTGAAACCATGTTCTAGCATAGGCCTTCATCTCCCTGGAAGTCAGTAATATCAGTAATGCCAGACATAACAATGAAAAAAGCCATGTTCTCCTTCCAGTTTGCCAAAGTCCTGGTCATAGTTAGAGCTGCAGCTTTGTCAGGACCATGTTTTAATGAAATTGCAAATAAAGTTATGTGCAGTGTGGCTGTAGCTGTATTGGTCCCAGGATTTGAGAGAGATAAGGTGAGTGAGGTAATATTTTTAATTGGGCCAACTTCTGTTGGTCAAAGAGACAAGGTTTCAAGCTCCACAGAGCTCTTCTTCCGATCAGTTTGTAAATAAGGTTGCCAACTCTGGGACACAGAAAAACTGACCGCTGACACCACCACCCCAGTCCCCCAAAACACCTCAGCCCTTCAAAGAGCCTGGGTGGGGATGGTAGGGGGACTCCCTTGAAAACTCTGAGAAGTGGATTGGACCTGAAGCTTGCCAGCAGGGAAGGATAAGGAGCCCCTGTCTCCTCCACCCTGCTGCCTCTTCTCTCTCCATGCTCATGAGCCTTGGGTGACAGGTCTGTCCTGCTTCCCAGTCTGTGGCACTGAGAGGAGCCATTTGACCTTGGCAGCTGAGGGCCCAACATGCAGAGCAGGGCCTGGGTGCTGGCCATGGTGTGCTCTCTCATGAATCGCTAGTAGTTACAAGATCACTGTGCACAAGGAGCATAAAAACCCAGCATGTTAAATTTTTTGACTGGCAACCCACCAGCCGGTAGAAAAACCAGCCAGGCTGGTTAAAAATGGCCAGGTTCAACCCTGTTTGTAAAAGCTCATGGGACACTGGCTGCACTCAAAGACCGCTGGTCTGCAGATCCATCTGGAATGCCACCCCGTGCTCTGCGTGTGGGAACCTGGATCTTTCAGTAGGCTTCCATGGGGCTATTATAAAACTCTTTGCTTGTTTTTATTTGTTCCCCTGTTCCATGAACACATGTCCACTTAAAATAATGGGTGTAGAGACTTTTTTGGACCTGTTTCAGTGATGGTGCCCAGCTGTCCACTGCTGGGAGTTGGTGCGTGGTTGTGACATGGTCAGAAAGGCCCAACCAGCCAATCAGAATGTGTCTGTGGACAATCCAGATTCCACCCCAATAGCCTGTCTCTGGAACTCTAAGGCTATGTCTACACTACAGCTTATGTTGGCCTAACTTATGTCACTCAGTAGGGTGAATAAATCACTCCCCGAGCGACATAAGTTACACCAACATAAGCACCAGTGTGGACAGTGCTATGTCGGCGGGAGAGTTTCTGCTACTGCTGTTCGTTGGGAGTGGAGTCGTTAAGCCAGCGGGAGAGCTCGCTCCCGTCAGCTTAGAGAGAGCTTACACTGTGCCACTGTAAACTCTCGAGTGTATCCATGCCCTAACTCTCTCCTCTCTATCTATCTATCTTAGGGTTTTATACTGCTGCCCATCACCACAGAATGCGAGGACCTTCCATGTAAAATCAATAGCAAAGCAAAACTAAGTCCCTAGTGGACTTCATGGAGTCAGGCAAAAATGTTACTGTTTTGAAATTCATAACAGAGATTTTAGATACGGTGGTTACAGGCGTGTTAAAAGCGCATATAAAATTAGATTTCTAATGAGGCCATTCAGAATGCATTGAATTGCATCTATTGACTACATCTTTCTGCGAACATCAAGACATGAAAGTGTCTCTGAGGGTTAACATTGACCAAGGAAAATGCCGTCAATATTTACCTTTTGGGTTAATAAATCTTATTCTCCTCAACAGAAGTCAAAACCTGGTGATTAGTCATTTTTAAAATGATCTGAATAAGAAAAATTACTTAAGGAGATATGACCTGCCTGCCCTGTGCTCATAACTAACTGAGAAAGATTTCTTATTTTCATTAAAACTGATCTTGAAAAGCTCCAGCAACAAAAAGCAAAGGAAATGAAGACAGAAGGAACGATCTGGAGTAATAGTATTAATTAGAGGTGGTCAAAAGTCTTTTGTCTGAATAGTTTTTCATCAAAACATGTAATTTCATTGAAACTGAAATGTTTTTGAGAACAGTGATGAAAAGTTTCATTTCAATAGTGTCATTTAGATTCATATTATTTCAACTTCTTAGATTATATTCATTCTAATAGTCTATTAATATTATATTTATATGTAATACTGTGTGTTATATATTGCATTTCACATTTTAATAAATGATCAACATTGAAACCAAATGAACTGAAGCAACAGCACTGATACCAAATGTTTTTATGCCATCACAAGAACATTTTTCAGAATTTTTATTTCACAGGACGCTTAATGTGGAAATGTCAGAATTTCTGGTAGAACGGATATTCCAGTTCCCAACCAGCTCTAACAATAAGAACAGCAAGCTCTTATATAGTGCTTTTCATCAGTAGCTCTCACAATGCTTGACAAATGAGGGAAAGGTCATTGGCCCCATTTTGCAGGTGGGGAAACTGAGGCACAAAAGGGTCAAATAATTTGCCCAAGATCATCCAGCAGGCCAGTGGCAGAGCCAGGAATTGAAGAACCCAGGTCTCCTGAGTCCTAATCCAGTGCAGTAGCCACTCGGTCACATGCCTGCCTATCACTGTAAAGGTCTGAATTAAATCAATAGGCACAGAGGGAGTGAGGTTTCAGGCTGCAGGTTGACTCTGCCATTCATTTGCTCCACTGTAGTAACATGGTGCAGAGGCCAGAGCCTCTCGTGTCATATTTACAGCAGTAACTACAGGAGACCTATTTCTTCCCATAGCTCCCTCTAGAATGATGCGGCCTCCGTTTACTCAGGCCGTGGCATAGTGGGCCCGGCGAGGCCTCAAATAAAAGGGCTTTCAGTGCTCAGCAAAATTAGCACACGTAGTGCTATTTTAAGATGGTGTGTGTGTGAGAGAGTCATTAAACAGGGCACCATTTCCGAGCAGCTCATGAGGGAAGCTACTCTGTGGTATCTCATCCACACAATCTTAACTGCATGACAGTCCACGCAAATTGTTATTGGCAGATCCAGCTGTTTCTATATCTCCACTGCTCAGTAGGTTCCTTTATTCTTGAATAGATACAAGTGAAATGATGAGAGAGAGAGAGAGCGGGGAAGAATGAGGCAGTGTGATGCATAGACATGGATAGCAGGCCAAATTCTGTTCTCAGTAACTTTAGTGTAGTCTAGTGTAACTCCATTCACATCAGTGGCGTTATTGCAGGTTTAGGCTGGTGTAACCAAGAGCAGAATCTGCCCTGCTGTTCTAACTGTATGCATGTGCATGGCAAAGGAGAATTACTTGAGGATAATCTGTGTCCCCAGGGGCAGTGTTGCCAGCAAACTGCTGATATCAAAATAGTAATAACTGCTGTTCTTGCTCCTCTAACATCACTGGCATGGTAGTACTCTAGGAATTTTCATTCTGCCTTGACAAGTGTGAAAATGAATGAATCTTTCAGACATGTTTGTATGCAAATATAACATTGAGGAATGGCACCTACACATAATATTCAAAACCAAGCTTTGTCAGGTCTAAAATCAGACTTTGATTATATATTATTTCAGCAGGGCATGGCATTCATCTTCACTTCCTGTCGTAAACTGGTGTGTAGTGTGCTCTTAAAAGAGCCGCTGCGTTCCTTCTAAGCAGTGGCTGCATTTCAGTGACATCGCTAGTGATTCATGCATAGAATGTGAAGTGACTTGGAATCTTTAGGTATGAACGGCTGGTTCTTGTGGGTGATATTAATGTCATTATTTCAGTCATTATTACAAGCAATTACTTGGCACCCACCTATGTGGTATCTGGGCATGAATAACTTTAGGCTGGAAATTAGAAGATTGTTTCTAATAATCAGCGGAGTGACATTCTGGGACAGCCTCTCAGTAGGAGTAGTGGGGGAAAACAACCTAACTAGTTTTAAGATGGGCTTGATAAGTTCATGAGCAGGATAATTTGATGGAGTTGTCTGTGATAGCAGGACACTGGACCCAATGACTCAGGAAATCCTTTCCAGTCATATTGCTTATGTTCCTACATTTTGTGTGTTTTATAAGACTTAAAGCCAGTCAATGGCTGAGAAAGGAACAGAATCAAGGACTTTCCGACTCTCAGTAATGTGCCTAATCTGCTGTTTGTGTGGCACTGTTGCTACATCTAAACTCACAGATTTTTACATTACCACATCCCTCCCTGTGAATAATATTCAATCCCTGAAATTCTGTACACACTGACATTCTGTACACACTGAAATTTCAGGGATTGCAAAACACAGAACAAATTTCATGCACATTTCCAGTTCAACATTTTCACCCACTTTTGTGTGCTCTGATCTTGCTCATGAAGCAACCCTCTGATCAATAGTGTTAATGTTGTCCAGTCTGATAATATAATACTATCAGCCTGGACAACATTAAAACTGAAAATTGACTCTGCAGAGCCATATTAATTTGTAGCCAAACTAGAATGATCCGATGTCCAGGCAGTGTTCCAAGATCATCATGGTTAGGAAGCTCTGTTGGGACTTCTACGCCAAATTTTTCAAAAGTGAAGCATGATTCTGAGCGCCTCCATTTTTGGATGCCCACCGTGAGACACCTTACAGGTGCCTGATTTTCAGAGGATGGATGCTGAGTACTTTCTTCTCTTCTGTCTTCCAAGAGAAGGTATCAGAGCCAGCTTCTACTGCCTATGAGGCTGCAGAATGTTCTCTCTAAGGGGAAAATCAAAGCCCCATCATTTGAAAATGTTTAAGATTAGGATCCACATCCTCAGCCAGTACATATCAGCAGAGATCCATTTCAGTCAGGTGAGCTACATTTATTTACACCAGCTGAGGATCTGACCCTGGACTGGATGTTATAAAATGTTCTGTAGACAATAGTCCTGCATGATCTAGAGGACTTAGTCCATCTCTAACTTCAGCCCATTTGCAAATTTTTCAATATTATTTTTAATCCTTATAGACTATTTTTAAATTATTGAGAACGGGAGCATATGGCAGCAGAATAATGAATGAAAATGGATGTGCTATGTCCCATCAGAAATGGACTCCATGTTCCAGTGGTGCCCATGAACAGTAGATGGCTTTTGATCACTGCATTGTCCACTGGGAAATTCAATGGAGCAGTTTCTCTGAGAATGTAAGAAAGCTGCAGAACGAGGAAGAGAGAGTGAGAAGGTAAATTAGAAGATATTTAGCGGCTGAGATATGTGCCCAGGCATTCAACAGCTTTGAATAAGATCGATCCATTGGAAGAGAAGAGTAACAAAATAGTGCTATTTATCTCAACCAATTTTCAGATCCGGGTGGGCACTGAAAATTATTATGGAGATGATTGGGAAGGAATGAATCACTGATGTGAATCTGGAGTAGGTATAAGGCATCTTGATAGGAAAAACATCACTGGGAGCCCTTTCCATGGCTGTGCAATGTGTGTGCCTCTTTGTCTATGTGTGTGTATGTGTGTTGGGAGTGGGGTGTGAGGAGAACAAAAAGTGGCTTATATAAAAGCCTGCCGAGAATTGCACTGAAGTGCAGGAATTGCTCCCTCCTTATTCCTCTGAAGGAACTCAGCACTCCATAGATGGCAGGGAGGAGGAACATCCCCCCCCCCCAAAAAAAACCCCAGCCCACTGACAAGAGGAGTTGGCTGGCCGTATGTGGGGATAGTAATGGATGTGTAGTAGTGGTCATGTAGCTTCAGCATGGGCCAGGTCAAAAGCTATAATGATACAAAATTAACATGGCACACATTAGTGGACTGGTCTTAAATGTAATGGTAAACGGGAATCACCTTAAAGTGGGTATGTTTCTAGTGGGGTTCGCTGCTGGAATAGTGGGTCCAGTTTTGATGCCCACAATTCAAGAAAGATGATGATAAATTGGAGAGGGTGCAGGGTAGAGTCAGGTGAATGAGTAAAAGATTGGAAAACCTGCCGTATGCTGATAGATTAAAGGAGCTCAGTCTATCTAGCTGAACAAAGAGTGATGGGTGACTTGATTACAGTCAATAAGTACTTATATAGGGAACAAATATTTGACACTGGAATCTTCAAAGTAAGAGACAAAGGAATGGCAAGAGCTGACAAATTAGAGCTAGACAAATTCAGACTGGAGAGGTAGCATATTTTAGCAGTGAGGTAATTAACCAGTGGAACAATTTACCAAGGGTTGTGGTGGATTCTCCATCACTGGCAATTTTAAAATCAAGACTGGATGTTTTCCTGGAAGGTGTGCTCTAATTCAAACATGAATTATTACTGTGGACTGTGTTGTACAGGAGGTCGGACTAGGTGATCACAGGGGTCTCTTCTGGCCTTGGAATCTATGAATCTATTAAAAGTCCATTGAGGTCAGTGGGAGGCTTGCCATTGATTTCATGGGAGCTCCAAGGCATTCTGTCTTCAGGAATCTGGATCAGTGTCACTCTGTGCCATCGCTTTCTTAGGGATGGGGCTAAATAGCACAGTCTGGCCCTGGGAGCTGAGGATCAGAACTACAAAGATTGGGCAATGTCAAGGATTACTTGTCTCTTAAGTACCAATGTCTCAGGACTGAGGGGAAGTGTGAGGTGATGAGTCATTCCTGTGCTAGGCTCCAGCCAATCCAAAAGCCAGGTACTGGTCATGTGACTCCCAGACCAGCTATATAAGACCCACAGGAGGAACAGCAGCTTAGTCTCCTCAATGTCACTCCAGGGTTTGGAACTCTCTCTTGCCTGATGGTGGCAACAGACTTCCCAAGCCTTAGCCTGCTCCAGCCTTGCTCTTGCTCCAGCCCTGTTCCTAGTCCTGTGCCAGCCCTGCTCTAACCCCTTCCCGGACTCCTGATTCCAGCTCTGACCACTAGGCCTGACCGTCTCCATCCTAGTTTCTGACAGGAAGTTTTTCCTTGTTGATATGGCATTGGAAGGAAGAAGGATATGGTAGAGAAATTGACCCTTCTTGATTGACGTGATAACAAAACTGACGTCAGCCTTTAAGGGCCAGACTGCAGTACCTCTAACTAACACTGAGAAGTATCGTACTAGAGGACTATTCACAGAGTGAGGTGGCACTCATCATTAGTACAGATATCAAAATCTGGCTGAAAGTGATGCAATTTTCCTTAAGACACCAGGGTACACAGCAAAACTACTTCCTCCACCTTCCAGTTCCTGTAGCATGGCAGAAGATATGAACTGAATGCTCTAACCAGTCCACGTAGACTCACTGAGAAGGTTGAGTCGCAAATAACTGGACAAACTCCTGCAAAATAACCCAGAAATAGACTTAAAGACATATGTTCAGAGAGAACAACACTGAATCTTTGAAGACAACTGTGTACCTAATAACTACAGGCTAATAATGAAAGCAGACTTCTGGCACAGACTCAACGATTTAAATATCCAGGGAAGAATGCAATTAAGACAGATGTTTAACAAATGGCAGCCTGGCTGTCAAGTTATTATTCTGGAAATGTATTTAGAACAACTAAGTTGATCATGAATAGATAATGGAAAGAATACCAGCCAGCCAGCCCCCCTACCAAAATTCCCGATCTGCTCACCCCCAGCTGGGCGAGGCATGCAGTGAGCACAACAACCAGATTGGGCCCTGCAGGTGGAGGAATGCAGAGTCTAGGAATACAGCTAGAACTTGAGCGTGAACTAAGCGCTGAACAGATTGGTTGTGTCAAGACTTAGGCGATTTTGTGCATGTCCACAGGCAGAAATTTAGGTGCCATGGGCATTTAGGTGGCAGCCCAAAGGGGGTTTTGAGAATCTCCATGGTACGTAAATGATGGATTTAGGCAGCTAGGGTAGCAGTTAGGCACCAGTCCCTGTGCGGATCTAGCTCTTGGTTGAGCTCTGTGCCTCAGTTTCCCAACTATAAAATGGGGACAATAGTTCCCCTACCTCACAAGGGTGTTGTGAGGATAAATACATTAAAGATAGTCAGACCCAGATACTACGGCGATGGGAGCCATATCGGTACCTAGGATAGCTAGACTATACGGGCATACAAAATCACGCACTCTCTAAGAAGGAAATTCATGCCTCCCTAGTTCCCTTCATCCCCTACAGGCACCTTCGTGGCAGGTTGAAATCCCCTCAAGTTTAGTTATTCTTAATGAACTGTCTGTTTCCTAGGAAAGGCTTCTCAAGGATTAATGAAAACATTGCAAATGATGATTAAAAAGTAAAAAAAGAACTTTGTAAAATCTCGGATAGAAGAATGGCGCCACCCACTTTGCGATTTATGTTTTAGTACAAAGACAGGCTCAGTGAGATACCAATTTAATCGCCCTTTTCTGGATGTGTTAAAATTAGCTTGAAAATGTGTTCTGTCCCAGTCGTCATTGTCTCCTGAAAAATTCTTGTTGCATGAGGGTAATGTCATGTTTTTAGAAAAGTAATTAGAAGCTGAATGGAGTGTTGAAAGCAAGCTGTAGTTGCCTAATGCATGGAGCATTAATTAATAATAAGACACTTACATAGCACTTTACAGCTATTGGCTAGCTAATCCTTATGTGATATAGGTAGGTATTATTCCCATTTCACAGATAAGGTAACCAAGACACAAATTCAACCCTGGTGTAAGGGTATTGAAGTGGATAAAGATACACCAGGGAAATTTTGAGCAGAGAATTTAGGGGTCCAATCCTGCAGTATGCTGAGAGCCCTGACTTCAGTGGGAGCAGACAGCACTAGGCTGTGGTAGGAAACATCTAAAGCCAGACCTCAGATCAGTGGCATGGCAGGATTCATGCTCAGATTTTCCTTGCTTCCTGCCCTGTTGTCAGTCTAGTAGACAACGCTGCCTTTCTGGTATCCAGGCGTGTCCAGTTGAAATTCTATCATCATCTGTACAAATACCCTGTTCATTTTCACCTTATAATAGCGACAGCAGCCTTAACACAGAGCATGCCTGGAGGTTTATCACCACCTAAATTGTAAGAGGATAGAAGATCCAGAAATAACTGATGGGACCCACACAATATCACAATAGAAGACTTTGCACTTCAGGACAAACAGTGAAAAAGGTCGGCTGAATCACAGACTCATAGGGGTAGAAGGGTCCTCGAGAGGTCATCTAGTCCAGTCCCCTGCACTCATGGCAAGACTAAGTATTATCTAGACCAATTCTGACAGGTGTTTCTCTCACCTGCTCTTAAAAATCTCTAATGATGGCAATTCCACAATTTCCCTGGGCAATTTTTTCCAGTGCTTAACCACCCTGACAGGAAATTTTTCCTCATGTCCAGCGTAAACCACCCTTGCTGCAATTTAAGCCCATTACTTCTTGTCCTATCCTCAGAAGTTAAGAAGAACAATTTTTCTCCCTCGTCCTTGTGACAACTTTTTATGTATTTGAAAACTGTTATCATGTCCTCCCTCAGTCTTCTCTTCTCCAGACTAAACAAACCCAATGTTTTCAATCTTCCCTCATAGGTCACGTTTTCTAAAGCTTTAATCCTTTTTGTTGCTCTTCTCTGGACTTTCTCCAATTTGTCCACATCTTTCCTGAAATGTGGTGAAGACTACCACAGTCTCTCGTTATGTCTACTCCGCAGTCACAGGTTGTGATTGGCACTGGCAATCACTGAGAGGTACTGGCGCAGGGAAGCTGTGGCAGCCCAGGGCTCAGATGGAGCTGTATAATACCACCCAGAATCCTCGGGATTTGCACTGGTGGCTTGGGCATGCTGCTGCAACTTCACTGCTTCCATACCTGAGCTAGCTAGCATAACGCTAGCTTGGGTACGCCTACCTGAGCTGCGGTCATACTCCATGCAATTGAAGTAGGATGTGTCCTCTGAGACAAAAGTAGTTTGTACAGGCAGGAAAGTGGAGTTTCACCACCAATCAAACCCTCGTCTGATGCAGCAAAGGACATTGTTCGATGCTAGGAAGGCATGCCACACTCTTGGGCTTTGTCTGACATTTTATTGTGTACGCTACATAACTGATAACCCCCAAATCCCTGTTGTATTTTATGAGGAAAAGCGTCAACATTGTGTCAGCTCTTTTTCATCTGCGCTCGGGGCTCCATCCTGCTAGGTGCTGAGCACTCAGGGCCCCATCCAGTAAATTGCGTAAGCATGTGTGTAACTTTAAGCACATGGATAGTCTCATTGAGCTGGATGGCACCAGACATGTGCTTAAAGTTAATCATGTCCTTAAGTGCTTTGCTTTAGTGGGCCCTGAGTGCAGCCAAAAAGGAGCTGATAAAGTGTTGATGCTTTTCCCCACAAAATACATCAAGGCTATCAGTTATATAGTATATAAAATAAAATGCCAGACAAAGCCTAAGTGTCACATGCCAGCACTGAAGTTGTCCTGAAGTTAACAGACAAAAATCCCTCTTATGTTCCATTTCATTGTAACACCAACAAAAATAGATGGCAAGCTGGCTGCAAAGAAAATGAAATCCATGCTGACAGTCGGCTTCCTCGGGACTCTCAGTGTTACGTATGCATATGTCCTGCCCAGATCACTGCCTCCAGGCAAACTTCCATCATCCATGTCTTAAAGCTGAAGAAAAAACTCCAACCTAGTAGTGAAGGTCAGAGCAAGGCAAGAGGTTTCCTGTTTCAGTGCATCTATTTTCTCTTGCTCTGCTGCTGTCGTTGGTGTTGCAGAGAGCTGAAAACAAGGAGTTCCCGTGAATGGAGGTAATGTATTTTATTCCTGATTTCCATGAACATCCTGGGAAAGGGAAGCAGGTAGCACAATGCAAGGCTCCAAAAGTAGATATCATTTTGTTTATAATGCCCTCCCCCAGACACACACACACATATTGCAAATGTTTGTGGCTACTTTAGACAGAATAGGAACGGCGACAAGTTGAGGGGCAAGAAAAATGACCATACAATGCCCCAACAGTGCAAGATGACCTCATGCAATATGGGCCTGATCCTGTGCTCATGGAACTCAAGTGACAAAGGCTCCCACTGATTTCAGTGATGCAAGGTCAGGATTTATGGGGCAGATTCTGCCACCCTGAACTCCTAATGAGTAGTGTCTTCAATGGGACTACTCGCAATATAAGGTTCAAATCAAGGCATCAGACTAAAAATAATACCAAGCTAATACATAGTGCTTTTCATTACTAGATCTCAAAATGCTTTACAAAGGAGTTCAGTATCATAATCCCCATTTTATAGATGGGGAAATGAGACACAGAGGGGTTACAGTGACTTGCCTGAGGTCACCCAGCAGGTTATGGTAGAGCTAGGAATAGAACCGAGATCTTCTGAGGCCCAGTGTATTGCATTACCTACAGGTGCTGACTTTCATTTTTCCAGGTGGATGTGCTACTTCCCCTCTGACCCAAGGCCCCAATCAGCCCCTTCTCCCAAGGGCCCACTCTCTCTCCCTCTTCCTGCCCCGCCCTTCCCCTCCCGCCCACCGCTGATCGGCAGGTGGGTGCTGAGCACCCGCAATTTTTTGTTTGCATGGGTGCTCCAGCCCCAGAGCACCCACGGAGTCAGCGTCTATGGCACTACCCACGAGGCTACATGGCCTCTGTTACAATAACAGCCCTGGGCCACAGTCAGGAATAGGACTGCTGTACAAACATATACTGTCAAGACAGTCCCTGCCACAGAGAGTTTACAATTGGTATAATGCAACTTGTACTCCTTACGGAGGAGACTTTATCAGTCCTTTCGAGAGTGGGGGTTTTGCCTAGGTAACTTTCTATCTTCCATCTGTCCAGCCTATGTTCATTCCTAGGTAGGTCTGCTGTATACGTCACCTTGGTCTCTGTATATAGTTGGCTGTAAGGATTAGACCCCATTGGTGTAGTGTGGATTTTATGCTTTCAATTCCTGCGCAGTTCTTCTGTACAACACCTGTTTACTGGGGCTCTGTGCACGGTAACCCAGTGCACACAATCTTTCCCGTTGCCCACCCACTACTGTAATTAAAGTGACTTGAAACTGCATTGATGACCCGCTCATTTGTAGTTTTTAAAGGCTGCACTGGATTGGGCATGTTGTCGAAACAATTTGCTAACAAGTTCAGAAGCACAGGGGCAGCAGAACTGGGGTGGGGATTAGAGCTCCCACCGTGGAAATATTGGGAGAGGGTGCAGATCTATGCTGCTGCCTCCCCCTAGCATTTTCTGACCCAGTGCTCTCGTGAAGGGGAGGTAGCTATGGTCAGCCCCCAAACACATGCCGTGGATTGAGGGTGGAGTGTGGGGAGACAAGAGTTGGACCTGGAGGAAGGGCTGGAGTGTCTGCTGCAGTGCAGGAGGTCGGGCCAGCCTGGTCCTACCTTCCAGCCCCTGCAGGTCCCAGTGGAGACCCCAGCCCATGGGAGGGGCAAGAGCATGTGCGCCCAGCCGCCAAGGTGGGATGGATGACAGGCCAGGGCACTGGCAGGTGGGTGGGCGGCAGGGAGGCATTGGTGTACAGGACACCAGCCACCCAAGAGAGAGGGGGGAGCACAAGGCACTGGTCACAAGCTGCCCAGGAATGGGATGCCTCATCCCAGCGTGAAGCCAACTGCCCCCAAGTCTCTGTCCTCGCCTTGCTCCCCCTCTTATCTTTCCACTGCCCACCCGTGTAAGCATGCCAGCAAATGGACTTGTGAAGTAGCTAATGACAGCAACTCAGTTATGAGAACAAACTCTATGACTTGAAGTCATCTGGACGAGGGATTTGTACAGATTTCTGCCTTGGATCTGATGCTCTCCATATGCAAGCCTGTACAGCTCAGTGATTACAGCAGCTTCCAGAGCACAATAAACCATCAGGACAGAAAACCCTTGTCAGACAACAATGCTACAAGAAGCAATCACCATTACACCTCAGCTGTCTCCATCACTCATGTGTCTCCGTACAAGCATGAACATTTTTGGTTTGCCTGTGCACGGGCAGACCTAAAAGTGGGAGATAAATACATACATTAGCAATCGGAAGAAGCGGCACTCCATTTAATTTGATCTCAACACTGGAAATTGGTGTTGTGAGTAGCACGGCATATACTTTGTTAATTTGCATGCTCACTGTCAGTGGGTGTTTAGTATTATTCTCTGGCGGGACAACTTTAGAATCGGTGTTTGAAACCTTACCCTCACTAGAAGATCTCGGTCTTATATGCTCTTACTGTCCAGCTGCTCCTTACTGTTTATTAGGTTCAGGGACTAAGTGTTACCAGTTGTCTGTGCAACTCAAGGATTTGACAGGTGCACCCAAATAATTTTTCTAAGGGTTCATAAAGGCAGGAATTATAAGGGTTATGTTCTTTTGCAGGGCATAAGCTAATCACTAGTTGGAGTAGGGAAGAAATTCCCTCCCTGCTATATTTTGTACAATTAGGACCAAGTACTACTCCCACTGAAATCAAAGGGGTTTTGCAATTTTACTTAATCGAGAATAGGATTGTCCGTTGTTAGATGGCTTTCCCTTCACCCTTTCCCCTGGTTCTTGTCACACAGACAGAAAGCAGAAGACCAGAAGTCCGAAGTGCAGGCAATGTGATGTTTATTGGGGTTAGTTTTCAGCAAGTATGTCCGTAACTCTGACATCGCAGAGCCTTGTTTCCAAGTGTCGCATTCCACCCCTCCGTAGCAGGCATAATTAACCTGAAATGCACACCCTCGGTCCCACCCCTTACAATTTATGGTCATGTTCCGTTTTGGGGGATCATGAGTCTGGGGTCTTTGTTCCACCTCTTTTGTATCCCATGGGAGGGATAAAGAGTAAGGTTGTATTCTGGCCAAGGCCAGGCTTTTCTTTGGCTTTTAGTGTTTCTTATGCCTGCCCCACCATCCCACCTTGACCCTCCTAACTGGTTGCTTGACCTTGGCTTGAGAGAAGAGCCAGGCACTCTTCTGGTGTATGCTCATGTATTACACTCCCACCATACCTTGTAACACTAACTCTTTTCCTTATCTCTTCCCATTATACTAACAAACCCAACTGGCCAGGTATAAGCAACACACTGTGTCTTTGCCCTTTGTTCACACATATTAGTATAAGATCTAAGAGTATATAGATATACTTTAGACCTTAGACCATCCCATGCTTTGCTGCATATTGGGCTACCTACATTTGCCATCCTTGCCTATCAACTGCCCCTCTCTTCAAGTCTTCCCATTTCATGGTGAGGTGCTTAATGTCATTCAGAACTGTTCATTTCCATGTTATTTGTGGTCTTCCTCTCTTTCTTCTTGTGTTTTAGAGTATCTATACTCAAACGGGCAAACAAAACCCAAGATGAAGATACAGGCCTGAATCCTACATTGTCACTAACACTCCTAACATCCCCCTAATGAAAGTATGGGGCCTTCATTTTTAGAAGTGACCTCTGATTTTGGGTGCCCACCTCAGGCACTTTGGGCCCCGTTTTTAGAGAAGTGCACTCAAAATCCAGCTGACTCCGCACCTCTGAAAATTAGGTTCCTGGTATCTCCAGCTGGGCACCCCAAAAAGTGAGGCACCCAAAATTAGTGGCCACTTTTGAAACTTTGGCCTGGGAGTTTTGTGCCTTCTTATAAATCAGCCTGAGAGACAGGATGCCCAGCCTAATAAGACCACTAGTATGTCCCAGCATAGGAATTCCTATGTTCTTTAGAATACACGATGAAAGGGAAAAGCTAAACAAACACAAATCTTCAGCTGGTGTAAACTGGCAATGCTCAATTGACCTAAATGGATCTAAACCCATTTACACCACCCCAGAATCTGAAAAATCAACTCCAGGTCCATGATTTCTTTTGCAGTATTCAGTTTAGTGAAGAGGTTTTGCAGTTTATAGTCAATCTCCCACACAAATCAGTTTGAATGGATGAAACATATAATAAGAAGCTGCAATTTAGGAAGGTGCAGCTTCATACATATGCACCTCACAGCAAATTAAATTACATTAAGATACCTCTACCAAGATCTAAAATAATAGCAGTAAAAAAGGGACAGTGACGTATGTTGCATCAAGGTAGAGAGTCCTTGTGCAAATAACTTTTGGCAGCATACCATTTTCTTTTGCCCTTCAGAGTTTCAGGTATTTAAAATATTCAGTTATCTAAAGTAACTACCTGAGGGGAAGCCAGTAGCAGGCACTCAGATCCCGTAGGGATGGGCAAGTTATAGGGCCTGATCTAAAGCCCACTGAAGTCAATGGGAAAACTCCCATTGACTTCAGTGGCTTTGGATCAGACTCATATAATACCTAGAATAGAATAGAAGTCTTGAAGCTTCAAACCTTGGTCAATAGAGGCTTGTAGTGTATTCACCAAGTGATAATGCAAACCGTAAAATATATCAAAGGGAATGGGTGTAAATTATCTTCTGGCTGAGAAGTGGTTGATTGTTTAAAATCAGGCAACTGCTGGCTAAGAGGGGCAGGAGATCATATTGAAAGTATTGTTTGAAATCTGTAATCTGACTTTTTCAACATGCCAGCCCACTGACAGCTGTGGGACGCTAAATTTAGAAGGGACAGATTGGGAGGACTCTAAATTTGTCCATTTTAAAAACTGTGCACAGTGTGACTGAACCTGCAGTGTGTCATGTGGAATTATGGCTGTCCGGCACAAAAGGCATTTGGGGATGTGCATAAAAATGGCCACGCAGCTTTTCACAGTTTCATAGCTTTTAAGGCCAGAAAGGACCACTAGATCGTCCAGCCTGACCTCCTATATACCAGAAGCCAGAGAATTCCATCCAGTTACCTCTGTGTTGAGTCCAGTTACTTAGGTTGGACTAATTTTAGTCCTCAGGAGCCTGAACTATTTGTGTGCCACAGTCAGAGAACAGGAGAGACCAAGGTGCCAGGCCCCAAGGCCCCTGCAATGGCAGGAATTTGATGAGGAGAAATATGCCCAGATGATCATAGCAGGCAATCCATGCCCTATGCTGCAGAGCCAGGTGAGGTTCATTTTAAATTCGTTGCCAGGACTGATGGTAGGGTGACAGTCACATGGTTGAAGTCACTTGGCATTGCTTCTGGTGCTCTGATTGGCCTAGCTGACCCTATATACTCAAAAGGATGCTTTTGCTTGGTTTGTGTTTTATACAGGAATGCTCCTCAGCTCTAGCATCCATACATATGTATTATAGCTCAGGTGATTGTTCTACCACATCTTTTAATTTCCCATATTCACTTCTCACCTCTGATGGCTACTGTACACATCTCCTGCTTGTCCTTTGCTTAACATAACTGGGTAGCTCACACCAGTGGTTCTCAAACTTTTTATATTGGTGACCCCTTTCACGCAGCAAGCCTCTCAGTGTGACCCCCCCTTATAAATTAAAAATGGGGGGTTAATTTAATTTAACGGGGCTTGGGGCTGTCAACCACATGGAGCTGACAGCTTGTGACCCCACCATATAACCACCTTGTGACCCCCTGCGGGGTCATGACCCCCAATTTGAGAACCTCTGGCTTACACGATATCCTTTCTTTCACACATTGATTTTAGCAGCTACTTTGAACGGTTCTGTCCATCCTCTGTCATTTCCATTTGCCATCCATTCTGTTGAATGACTCCATCAGAACAGTGCATCCAGTTCTGGTGTCTGTAATTCAAGAAGGATACTGATAACAGGGTTCAGAGAAGAACCTCAAGAATGCCTGAAGGACTGAAAACATCCTGTGTAGTAATAGACTCAAGGAGCTCAATCTATTCATCTTAACAAAGAGAAGATTAAGGAGTGCCTTGATCACAGTCTATAAGTACCTACATGGGGGCCAAAAATTTGATAACTGGCCCTTCAACCTAGTAGACAAAGATTGGTGGCAGCGGTTATCCCTTGAAACGAGGATGATGCCTGCGGGGAGAAAAGTCATTGATGAGACTTAAGATGGCCAAGGAGTTCAGTTCGTGCTCTACAGATTTTTCTACATATGTAACAGGTGGTTGCTTGGAGAGAGCTCAACTGCTGGCCGGGACACTGTACCCTTTCCTTCCTCCTCTGCTGTTTCTCAGACTCTTGAGCAAGGCGATTCTCTTCAAAATGGGGAGAGGCTTGGTGTATGATGCGACGCCATTGCAGTGTGTGGCCAGCCAGCTCTTCCCAATTCGTGGGGTCAATGGCTCCTGTGATACAGCACGGCCAGAGGGCAGCAGGAGGGTGATAGAGGGGAGATATGTAGGCCCCAGGATGATGAGAGCCTTATTTCCTGTAGAGGGAAGAGAGGTTGCTATAGATTAATTAGAGCACCTGAAGCCAGTCACCTGATAAAAACCTCCTGCTTCATTCGGACGGTTGGAGGAGCTGAAGCAGAGTGGTTTGGTGTTGGAGCAGAGAGCAGTTTGGAGGGAAGAAGAGGAGAGTTTGGAGAAGTGCTGTGGCGGGCCAGAAAACCAAGACCCTAGGTAAAGGGAAACCCAGCTTGTGCAGAGCAGAGGGACTCCACAGACACAAGGGGTTGGGAGAAACCTGGCCCAAGCAGAGAGAGGGCAGGAAGCCCCACAAGCTGAAGGGCCAGAGAGGGAAGGAGCCCAGGGGAAGGAATCGCTCGCTAGTTCAAGTGGTTTGCTGCTATCTCTAGGGCCCCTAGGCTGGGACCCGGAGTAGAGGGCAGGCCCGGGTCCCTCCTTCTCCACTCCCCTTTTCTGGGATACTAGTGGGACAGTTAACACCCCAGATCAGGGGTGAGAAACGGTTCCCTGAACCGCCCCCACAAGAAGAGAAAGCGCGGGACCCATCATAGTAGTGCCAGCAATTTGCCACACTGCATACTTAAGATATACTTTCAGGGTGTCCTTGTAGCATTTCCTTTGTCCCCCCCCAAGTCCGCTTACCATTGACAAAAGAGGACTTGCTTTGGAAGACGAGTCTCAGCCATATGCACACAATGGCCAGCCCAGCAAAGTTCATGTTTCATGATCTTTGCCTCAACACTGGTGATGTTAGCTGCAGAGAGAACACTGGTATTGGTGTGACAGTCTTCCCATCTGATACGGAGGATCTTCCTAAGGCAGCGCTGTTGGTACCACTAGCAGACAAAGTGCTAACAAGATCCAATGGCTGGACGTTGAAGCTAGACACATTCAGACTAGAAACAAAGGGCAATTTTTTAGCAATGAGGGTAAATAACCATTCGAACAACTTACAAAGGGTTGTGGTGGATTCTCCATCACTGGAAATTTGAAATCAAGATTGAATGTTGTCAAAGTCAGATTCAGGACTCACATAATTTGTCAGACCACTCTGTTTATTAGCAAAGCGCTTTGCCAATGCACCCAGATATACGTGAGCCCCCTGCAAAAGCTCAGTCTAACTTATTTATACAGAAGCCAAAGCCAATTTAACATAGGAGACAAAAGGAAGCACAAACTGACAAATATACATACATATCTTATTTGCATACTAACGTTTACCAATCTCCTAGCTCAGTAGGAGCTCTAAGTTCATTAGTTTGAGGACCCATTGTCTCACACTCCTTAATGTTTCTCTTCCTGACAACTATATTTTAACAAACTCTTCAAGCAGCATTTCTTTAATGAATTATAAATTCAATATAATTCATTCTACTTTCACAGTGTTTTTACACTGTAGACTGTAGCTACTCCTTCTGTGTTGAAAATACAGATCAAGGAGACAGTTGACATTTAAAAAGGACAAAGCCCTCTAGGCTCACCTGATGAAGATCCCAGCTGCCCGTCTCAGCTGTCAGCATCAGTACGAAGTGTCAGCAGGAACAGTGGCATCTCCTCTCAGTGGTCCCGACCCCTTGCAGCCACAGGCTGTATCAAACATCATGTCAGCACTGCTTCCGTTACTTGAGCTGTCCACCTGTTTCAGTGAAAGTAACGGCTAAGGATACCTGTCTCCTGATGGATGTCCTCTTCCTAAGAGCAGATTTTTGCCCAAATATCTTGGCTGAGGCTTCCCCCTCTTCAAACACTCTCACACACGTGCCCATGCAACATGCTGTGTGCAACAGTCAGCCCCAGCGGCAGAAGACTTTCCGTGCTCGTGTATTAATACAGGACCAAATTCTGCTCTTACTCATAATCCTCGCCATCCCAAGGGGTGTACTTCAGGACTGAATGTGGTGCATAGTCTAGAAAGCACTTTGAGAGCTGGAAGAACTTTGTAAATGCAAAATAATCTTATTACTTAGCACTGAACCGGAGTTTAGACATCCCTTATTTTGAGGGACTTCCAAGCTCAGCCTTCACAAGCAAGTATCTGGGGTTCCTGCACTCTTGATGGCTCAGGGTAGCCTCTCTATTTCCTGCCTGGTCTCTCTCCTTTGGCAGCAAGATCAGAGGGGAAGACCCTGTTCTTCTGGAGCTTTACCAGTTGGTGTCCTGCTAGTGCTGAGTTTATACTTCCCCGCTGCCTGCCAAGCCTGAGGACTCATCCAGCAACACCTAACCAATATCAGTGGGAGTCATGTGGCCCTTGTGCAACAGGCTGGAAAATCCTCAGCTGAAAAATCTTGGGGCAAAATGTTCATTCCTGATCATGCTGCAGATGAGACCACTGTAGCCTCTGTAAATGCAGAATATGCAATGGAGTGAATAGGGAACAGTTTCCATGATGTAGTCATAAAATCTACTGTTTTACAAATTAAGAATCTATAGTGCTTTATTTTAAAATCTGTGCGTGCACGGGCACTATGCTAATGAAACGAAGTGCTGTTTCCTTTGTGTCGCTGTTCTTCATGTCTTTGCTGAGCCACTAATCATGGCCTAAGTTGTTAAATGTGCCCTGTGAATTTGGGTGCTTCCACTTATAGGTGACCAAGCTGAGATACTTTAAAAGGGCGTGGTTTTCAGAGGGTCAGTGCTCAGTGCCATGTGAAAACCAGGCCCTTTTGTGGTACCCACAAGATCACAGGGCAAGATACCCCAAGATATCAGTAGTTACTTTTGAAAATTCAGGCCATATGCCTTTTAATGGGAGTTTAAAAAACAGCCTAAAAGAATTGCACTTTCTAGTTCCCCAACGTCAGCTGAGCCTTAACTTTTGTTGCCCCATGTGCTTTGGGGTGTGAAGTCATTGCCTACCCAGAGGTCTCTCCTCAAGGGCAGTGAGATGTGAGATATATCCGGTGCTGAGTACCAGTGATGTAACTTGGACATCTGCCAGTCTTTTGGCACTTCCTGGTTTCTTGTCAACCGTTTGTTTATACATAAGTACACAGCCCAGCAGCTTTGTTGAAAGAAGATTATATCGAGCAGCTTTGAGCTTGAAACAAATATATCTTCTGTATCAGATTGTATTGTGTGAATAGTTGATCCTATCTTCATGTAATCCCCAGCAGAGGCTTGACTTTGCTGTGTAAAGCTCCAAGATTATAACAACCAAGGAAAGTTCATAGAATAGAATATCAGGGTTGGAAGGGACCTCAGGAGGTCATTTAGTCCAACCCCCTGCTCAAAGCAGGACCAATCCCCAATTTTTGCCCCAGATCCCTAAATGGCCCCCTCAAGGATTGAACTCATAACCCTGGGTTTAGCAGGCCAATGCTCAAACCACTGAGCTATCCTTCCCCCCTAACCATGGCTTTCCCTACCGAGAAGGTAACTAAGTCACCAGCAGGGGTTTCTACTTGTACCTTTCCACTCTGCTGAGGACTGAACAGGTTTTCCCTTTATGATTCCTGAGGGAAAAAAAGGAAGACTTCTGTGTTTGCTATTTTCACCAGTCCCCCAAATGTCAGGTCTGTTGGGTAACTGCGAAAAGCCATGCTACCCTCTGTCCTTCAGAGAAGGTGCTGGCCAGGTAGAAAGGGACTCTTAGAGCAAAAGTCTGAGATTCACATGAATATTGTCAGTTTTGATCTGCAGGGATTTAATCTCCCCTCCCCCAATGAGTTTCACACTGAGGATGTGTTTACTCTCCCCAGGGGAGATGTGATTGTAGCATGTGTAGACACACCTGAGCTAGTTTTGATCATCCACTTGACTATGAACCCAAGGTCCCTGGTGAGTGGTGCCAGCCCATTTGGCTGTGGCTTCACTGCTATTATTACTGGAGCTAGCTAGATCAAAGCTTGCTCAGGCATGTCTACATGTGCTGCATTCATACCTCCAACTGCAGTGTAGACATACCCTGAGTCTCAGGTTCGAAAAAACCCAAACATTAAAGCAAAGTTGATTGGAAATGGCTGAGTTTCATCTGGATTTGCACAGAAACCATGAGAATGTGGCAAGCTCTGAGTGGTTTCAATGTGTTACCGTAAACCAGCCACTCAACATGGGCCCAGCTTCTTGAAAGGCTCATAAACCCTTGCATACCATTCAGTGAAGTGTTCAGCCTTTAGATACCATGTCGATAGATTCTATGCATAAACCCTGGATGAACAGACAGCATAAGAACATGGGTATTTGTATTTGTACCGGAATCTGAAACTAGGTGATTTCAGGTTTCATAACAAATTTTTTTTTCAGGGCAGCTGTTGTTCAGGTACTGTAGCCCTTGGCTGCTAGAGAAACAGATAGGCCTTTAAAGAGAGAAGAACAAAGATACACAGATCTGAAATAGTTTTGTTGATTTAAGACTCCTGTGAGCCCTTAAATCTCCCTGAAACAAGCTCGTGTTTTTGAAAAGTTGGTGGGGAGAAGGTTGGCAGACGCCATTAACAGTGATTCAAAGATAGTCAGAACATTGTGAAATATATTACAGGTGTGTCCTTTGGCAAGTAACATGCATTGCAAGGTTGAGGCAGGAGAGATCATGCCATTGGCAAAGTCAAACTGAGAAGAAGATTTCATGGAATCTAAATGTTTGATGCACTGGATTAAAAGTTTGATCCCTTCCATAGATACCAGTGGGAGTTTTGTTACCCCAGCATTATTTTAGCTCTATATTTGCAGCCTGTTGGGGATGCCTCATAAGTTTATTATTGATTTATTAGTTGCCGGCTTCTGTTTATTATTTCTAAGAAATCGACATGCTGGCCTTATCAGTGCCCTCCTTTCACATCACCCAAAAGACATAAAAGAATGAATAAAAGATAGCCGGGGCCTGTTGGATCACTAGTCGTTCTGATGCAAAAGCTCAGTGCCAGATTTGTTCAAAATCAAAACCATTAGCAGTAAAGGCTATTTTTGGCCTTGTCTTCACTAGCAGAAGGTGTATTTTTAACACAGTAGCTAACATGTTAAGTAACGTGTGAACACCCTCGTAGATGAGGGAATTCGTAGTTTTAACAGGTTCCTAGAGTCACAGCACACACCCCATTGGCCAGGGGAGTGGAAGAGGGCTGTGGTGGTTTGAAGCCACCTTCGTGCTCTTGCGATCCTGGGCTGTTCCTGGGGCTGGAGAACCCCCACCCCCAGCAAAACTTTGACAGCCCTGTGGGCCTGTCGAAGTTACAGTAGCCTCCCCATGTGCAGCAACACTGCTCAATCTCCATAGCATGGCATGTTGGGCACCTGTCCCCACTTCCGACATGCCTCCTATACCAGCCTGACAGCCACTCTCCACAATGTCTGTGCTGAGGGAATCCTCCCCTGGCTACAGTCACAACTTTTAAGGCCCCTCCAGCCCTCTTACCCTGGGTAAAGGGGCTGGAACTGGGGTAAGCATCTCAGCCAAGATTGTTAACTATCACAGAATCATAGAAATGTAGGGCTGGAAGGGACCACAAGAGGTCATCAAGTCCAGCCTCCTCGAGAGGCAGGACCAAGTACACATAGACCTACCTTAGGCACCGGGGATCTTTGACAGGAAGGGAGCATATTTGCTGCCAAGATGGGCTCCACCTTAACCACAGTGGAACCAGACTGCTCGGACAGAAAGTTAACAAGGTTTGGAGAACTTATTTAAAGGAGGAGCATGGGATTTCAGTTAGGAAAAGGTAGGTCTGTATCTAGTAATACAGGGATAGGGCAGAAGTTACAGCTGAAATAGAGGAAGGCCAGGTTAAGATCACAGAAGTACCTCCCAGAAAAATAGCAGGTTGACCCAAATACATTGTTTTCTATCTGTACAAGCTGGGGGGGGGGAGATATGCTGATCACTTGTCCATGGGCAGCTAAGACCACAAATATGGTTGTCTAGTAAGAAAATGTGGTTGTCTCAATTTTGTCTCATTCTCTCAGGTAAATTTAAATGAAATATTGTCGTTTCTGTGGTTGTCTAAAGAGACTGCTCCGCCTTCTGCTTCCTCTGTCCTGATCTATTTTATCAAGGTTTCTCATTTTTATGCCTTTGTGTTTAGTGTGTCAGACTCTCCCTTCTCTGCATGCTTAGTTTTGTCCTTTCTTTAATATAAATTCAAATGTCATTGCCACTACCAGGCTGAGACTGAATCAGAACTGAGGCGAGACTGTGTAATAATTTGTTTCAATCTTGAGTAAAAAAAAAATCTAAAAACATATATAACATTGTGAATAATGCCTACATAATTTGAAATCTATACAGATTGGCACTAAACTGTTTGACTTTCTGGCAAAAACAGCTGCTTTTGACACCTCTGATGTGATCTCAAGCTTACAAGCGTTATCCCGTTTTTAAAACTAAAGTGCACTGTCTCTGCTTAGTTGGCCACTTCCAAGGCTTTAAACATTGCTACACAGCCTACTCTAGCTTGGCTGGAACTAAACTGTTGCCTTTCTGGCAAAATAACTGACTGCCTTTGGTTCAACAAGGACAGGTGCAGAGTCCTGCACTTAGGATGGAAGAATCCCATGCACCGCTACAGACTAGGGGATCGACTGACTAAGCGGCAGTTCTGCAGAAAAGGACCTGGGGATTACAGTGGACGAGAAGCTGGATACGAGTCAACAGTGTGCCCTTGTTGCCAAGAAGGCTAAGGGCATATTCAGCTGCATTAGTAGGAGCATTGCCAGCAGATCAAGGGAAGTGATTATTCCCCTCTTTCAGCACTGGTGAGGCCACATCTGAAGTACTGCATCCAGTTTTGGGTCCCCCACTACAGAAAGGATGTGGACAAATTGGAGAGAGTCCAGCGGAGGGCAACAAAAATGATTAGGGGGCTAGGGCACATGACTTATGAGGTGGGGCTGAGGGAACTGGGCTTATTTAGTCTGCAGAAGAGAAGAGTGAGGGGGGATTTGATAGCAGCCTTCAGCTGCCTGAAGGGGGGTTCCAAAGAGGACAGAGCTCGGCTGTTCTCAGTAGTGGCAGATGACAGAACAAGAAGCAATGGTCTCAAGTTGTAGTGGGGGAGGTCTAGGTTGGATATCTGGAAAAACTATTTCACTAGGAGGGTGGTGAAGCACTGGAATGGGTTATCTAGGGAGGTGGTGGAATCTCCTTCCTTAGAGGTTTTTAAGGCCCGGCTTGACAAATCCCTGGCTGGGATGATTTGTCTGGGGTTGGTCCTGCTTTGAGCAGGGGGTTGGACTAGGTGACCTCCTAAGGTCTCTTCCAACACTAATCTTCTATGATTCTATATCTGACTATAGTTAGAAAGCCCAGACCCAGTCTCTCGTTGAAACAGGATTAGATCAGAGCACATTAATGTACTGTTAATGCATGTCAGCAGGGTACCCATGGGCAGCTAGAGCATGTCAGGTTAGTGCAGA
Source organism: Chelonia mydas (assembly GCF_015237465.2). Classification (NCBI taxonomy): domain Eukaryota; kingdom Metazoa; phylum Chordata; order Testudines; family Cheloniidae; genus Chelonia; species Chelonia mydas. Next base: position 251,387,630 of record NC_057850.1, on the reverse strand, counting down.
GTAGATTAACACCCCAGCTTGCTGAAAATTTAATGTAGACAAGTTCTTGGGCTCAGCTCATCCGTGTACTTGTCCCTGATCCTGCCTCCTTCTCCCAAAGCATTGTTGTATGGTTCATGTAAGATAGAACCACCCACCAACCCTCGGATTGGCATCTTAGTTCTGTTGCTCCACTTAGCCGCTCTTCCTTTTGTGCCCTCCCCCTCTGATTGCAAGCCCACTTTTATTGCTTTTCTTTCCACCGCCTCCCTGATAAAAGACAGCTCAGTGCAGCTCATCCCAGGCTCCTCTGTTGTCTTTGCCTGACCCTTAGTTATCCTATTTGTCCTGCCTCTCTCAGCAATCAAAACATATAAACAATGTCCCTTAAAAGTAAGAGTTCACCATTTAGCTGCCTCTGGAGGATGCAATCCATTTAGAAAAGTACAATTTAGCTGTGCATTAGCTTCTCACTGAGGAATACCATGATGATGTGACTTCCCTTCATATACCTTTAAAGCTGCTTAAACATCCCAAATTCATTTGTATCAAATGCTGTGTTCAGCACAGTGTAAAATAGCTCTGGACAAACTATACAAGTTAATGGCACCAAAGAGAAATCTGTCATGGGGAGAAACAAACTAACACGGGAACGTAAATGCACTTTGACTTCCACCTACATCACCTTTACCACTGGGCTGGCAAATAACAAAGAGCCACCAAACTTAATAAAACATTGAGATCACCATTCAAATGGCTTTGCTGTGCTGAACATGGCTAACTGAATGATGAGTTGCAATTAGGACATTGAAGCGTATATATTGTGACAGGGTCGGGTCGGATGGCTGCAGGAGAGTACTAGAAGGCAGCTATATTAGCCCCAGGTTAAGTAGGTCCCTTTTCCCTGGGTAAGGTAAAAGGGAAGGTTCCAGAACAATCAGGAACCTTCTGGAGACAATTAAGACAGACATGCTGATTAGAACACCTGCAGCCAATCAAGAAGCTGCTAGAATCAATTAAGGCAGACTAATCAGGGCACGTGGGTTTAAAAAGGAGCTCACTTCAGTTTGTGGTGTGCGTGTAAGGAGCTGGGAGCAAGAGGCGCTAGGAGCTGAGAGTGAGAACACACACTGTTGGAGGACTGAAGAGTACAAGCATTATCAGACACCAGGAGGAAGGTCCCATGGTGAGGATAAAGAAGGTGTTGGGAGGAGGCCATGGGGAAGTAGCCCAGGGAGTTGTAGCTGTCGCACAGCTGTTCCAGGAGGCACTCTAGACAGCTGCATTCCACAAGGCTCTGGGCTGGAACCCGGAGTAGAGAGCGGGCCCAGGTTCCCCACAAACCTCCCAACTCCTGGTCAGACACAGGAGGAGTTGACCTGGACTGTGGGTTCACAAAAACGGCCAAAGTGAGGGCTTCCATGAAGCTCCAAGGCGAGCAAATCCGCCAATTAGCGCAAGACCCACCAAGGTAGAGGAGGAACTTTGTCACAATATATATATAGTTGGAACAGAAAATGATTTCAATTCAAGTATCCTGGGCATCCAGAATGAAAGCAGGAAGAGATGCGGAGAAAGTTTCTACACTGGGATTTTGACTGGTAGTTTATTCTCCCTACAGATGCAGCTATTTTCATGGCTGTAAGGAATAAGAATAAGAGGAGACTAGAGCTGCTTGGCATCTAAGAACTGAGTTTTGCTCTGTTCCTGTAAGAAGTTTTACCCTAATTTTAAAGGAACTCAAACGGTAGTGGGAGTTGGGTGGAGAGTCATTGACATTGATGGACTGGCGATCGTGCAAGAGGTGGGAAGAGGGATGAGTGCCTTGTGTTGAAGGAGCTGAGGTCATGGTTACAGAGCGGCAATGCAGATATTGAGAGATTAGAGAAGGAGCAGCACTTAGTGAGGGCAAGATCAAGGGGTGGCCATTTTGATGAGTGGAGGAAGCTGAAAGTCAAACAAGGAGGTGAAGGTAAGAATCTTGGATACCTTACTCACCAGGGGACCTAATTTGGTAGACACATTGGGTATCTAGCTGAGACTTTAGGTATCTAACATTAATTAGACCATTTGGCCCATGTCTGTAGGTGTTTCAGCCTAGTACATGGTTCAGTGCACCATGGGACAGATCTTTAGAGGGAATCTTCCAGTAATTCTTTGTTTCACAGGATGAAAAGGAACAGTCCACAGGCAGGAATAATAGTAATAATGCTGATAAAGCAGTTCTGCATCAACTATGGTGGTTTATATATGAAGACATGAACCCTTCCCACAGTGCTTAAAACGTAACATGTTCACAGCACCCACGGGTATCCGCAAGGGAAATATAAATTGTATGTAAAAAGTGGTTTGAAATTTCTATCTAGGTGTGGGAAGTACAGGAGTGTTTGTGGGGGATGGGTTTGAAAAGATGTATTACTTGTCATATCTCTCCTCCCAGACACTGTAATTGGACTAATAACAGCTGGGAGGCCAAAGAAGAAATCAAAGGAGACTTAGAATCATAGAATCATAGGACTGGAAGGGACCTCGAGAGGTCATCTAATCCAGTCCCCTGAACTCAAGGCAGGACTAGGTATTATCTAGACCATCCCTGACAGGAGTTTGTCCAACCTGCTCTTAAAAATCCCCAATGATGGAGATTCCACAACCTTCCTAGGCAATTTATTCCAGTGCTTAACCACTCTGACAGTTAGGAAGTTTTTCCTAATGTCCAGTCTAAACTGCCCTTGCTGCAATTTAAGCCCATTGCTTCCTGTCCTATCCTCAGAGGTTGAAAAGAACAATTTTTCTCCCTCCTCCTTGTAACGACCTTTTAGGTACTTGAAAACTGTTATCATGTCCCCCCTCAGTCTTCCCTTTTCCAGACTACACAAACCCAATTATTTCAATTTTCCCTCATAGATCATGTTTTCTAGACCTTTAATAATTTTTGTTGCTCTTCTCTGGACTTTCTCCAATTTGTCCACATTTTTCCTGAAATGTGGCACCTAGAACTGGACACAATACTCCAGCAGAGGCCTAATCAGCACGGAGTAGAGTGGAAGAATTACTTCTCGTGTCTTGCTTACAATACTCCTGCTAATACATCCCAGAATGATGTTTGCTTTATTTGCAACAGCGTTACACTGTTGACTCATACTTAGCTAGTGATTCACTATGACCCCCAGATCCCTTTCTGCAGTACTCCTTGCAAGGCAGTCATTTCCCATTGTGTATGTGTGCAACTGATTGTTCCTTCCTAAGTGGAGTACTTTGCATTTGTCCTTATTGAATTTCATCCTATTTACTTCAGACCATTTCTCCAGTTTGTCCAGATCATATTGAATTTTAATCCTATCCTCCAAAGCACTTGCAACTCCTCCCAGCTTGGTATCGTCTGCAAACTTTATAAGTGTACTCTCTATGGCATTATCTAAATCACTGATGAAGATATTGAACAGAACCTGACCCAGAACCAATCCCTGCAGGACCCCACTTGTTATACCCTTCCAGCATGACTATGAACCACGGATAACTACTGTCTGGGACTTCATCTGGTGCAGAAGCAATCCAATTTATTTAAACAATCCCACACATCAGGGTTGAATTGCTCAATGGCAAATAATCCCAAGTGTCCATCAAATCTTGTCAATGTGCAATGTTATGTTTGGGAGATAATTGGCCTGATTCTCCTCCAGATCTGAGGTTCAAATCCTACTGTTGGCCCATGATGTGCAGTTATATCTGCATCCTATGTAGTCATTGGCACTAATGCAATATGCTGCCATTCTCATTGGGCTTCACATTCACTTTGCATAGGTGCCAAACTCCTAGAAGTCAGACATTAAAATTTGATGATCATGCAGGAAGTGTTTTCACAGCTCAGGATATAAATGTGTATCTGGTATCAGAGAGAGAACATGGAGACCCCTAATGATCAAAAGCCCCTTGGAGCCATGCCTTCGCAGCAGAAGGCTATTATGTAATGACACTGCAAGCAGAAAAAACCCTGAGAAGAGTAGGGATTCTTTTGTCTTGATGCCAGTGATCTCAGTGTGCAGAGAGGCATAATGAGAAATGTCTTCCTTCCTCACAACTGAACCTTCCTTTTAAGAACCTCCATCCTTTATATGCATGTGATTCTATCCTCCATTGTTCCCAATATGTGTTAAGATTTTTCTGCTGGTCTGCAGCTTGTCCGTGAGCAGTTTAACAGTCAACCTCTACCAAGTGGAGCATATTCATCTTTCCATAATATGCTAGCACAAGGGGGCAGAAGCTAGAAAAGAGGCTAACCCCATTCTATTATTTATTGATATTCTGGTTGTACTTAACAGCTGCAGCTGAGATCAGGACCCTAATGTACATACCCACGGTAAGAGACAGCCCCTACCCCAAAGAATTTACAGACTATATAGACTAGACAGACCAAGGGTGGGAGAGCAGAATGATCGTAATCTCTATTTTACATCTTGGGAAGTAAGGCACAGAGAAATTAAATGATTTGCCCACTCAGAGAGCCATGGGCAGTGCCAGGAACTGAGCTGAGTCCTATGCCAGTGCTTCAACCACAAGATCCTTCATCCTCTCTGTTCTATATCTACTTCCTTACTTGCACCCAATAATAAGCTTTCTGAACCAGCTGGTTTAACAAACCTTAAGTGCATATTGAAAGTTAATCATGCCTGGTGCTGGCACCCCTAACTATCACCGAAGCTGCCTTTAATCCTTCCATATTTATTTTTTATTTGTAATTGTTCAACAAAGACTAAGAACAAAATGTATTCAGAAGCTGTTTGCTACAACTATGCCATTGATTATTCACCATCCCTTGAGTGCTTGGACACCTGAATTACACAGCACTGTTTCTGTTTCCTACATGGAGAGTGGAAACTGTATAAACAGCTGGTGGTGTTGCCAGTTTATCAGGAGTCACAATATGGTGCTTTTCTTAAATCCCCAGCTCCTGGAGTCATGTGTTTATGTGAGAATCTCAGTTTCTAATTTTAAAAAAAAGTGTGCTGTAAAAGAAAAGGGCTTGGGTTCACAGGATGGGCTAAGATTTGGACTTATTCTTGTTTCTTCTGAATTTGTTCACTCTGACCTAATAAAGATCTTACCCATATATTTTTATTAGCCTTCTTTTTCCAACTCTGAAATTCAGTGTGAAGATAAGTTTCCAGCATTTTTGGACTATGCCTGCCACTTCGTAAATAGTCCAGACATGATAACCACGCTCAGATTGTCTTTACAAGTTCATGATATCAGCAGGATTAGTTAAAGTGCTTTACTACTTCTCTTCCTCCCAAATAATTCTGAGATCAGACAGCTCACTGCCATAAATTTCATAGAGAAAATGTAACAAGGCTAGAGCAAGAGATAGGAAATGCTTAAGTCTAACAATGGAAATGTGGCCACCCCTTTTGACTTTGTGAACTAAATATGTCCTCTAGAGTCCATTATCTCATTGTATTACAGTCTCAGTTAAAAGCAGTAAATACCTTTGAATTCAGACTTTTGGAATCACTTTACATGATATCAGAAAGAAATATCTGAGGATTTGGATGTGATCCTACTTTTATACTAGCCTAAGCCAGAATACAGCGCAAAGCCACAATTTTCCATGCATCTCCTTAACTCGTGAAATTATGTCTTGTTTTTCCTCTTACTGTTAAATGATAAGAGTTTGTACTTATCACTTTTTCGTCGATAGATCCCAAAGGGCTTTATCAAAGATAGGTAAACATCACTATCCCCATTTTGCAAATGGGGAAACTGAGGCACAGAGCGGTTACTGTCTTCTGTGGGTCACACAAAGCAATTCAGTACCAATGTGGAAAAGAAACCAAAGAATCCAATTCGCCACTGTCCGTTCCAGGTTTATACTGGTGTAACTATTGGAATCAGCCACTGATTCCATTGCAATGGTGCTATGTTGACATAGCACATTGGTGAATCAGGCTCAGCATCTCCTTGGACTCGCCTTTAAAAGACTGACCCTCCAACCTCATTCTTTTGTATAATTTTCATTTCTCTGTTTACCTCTGGGTGTGATGAATTCCTGGATCTAATCGCTCTCGTTATCATTTTAGTAGGGCACAACTCTGCTATTATCAGCAAGATGCCAACCTCTTTCAGTGTTTCGTTATAAAAACCTTTCAGTGAGGTGAAAATGTACAAAAATGGTAATTGCAGGGAAAAAATGTATGCGGGGGGAAGACATTGGCCTACTTTTAATGTTAAATCTTTACTGAATTGTTTGATGAGTGACATCTAGACCACTTAACTTTGAGCAGTTTTTCATTGTGTCAGTTACCAGGGCATAGCCTACCTGTAAGGAAATGTGGTTTCAATGTGCTTTGCGTTTACACACGGGATTTTTTCTGTAACTATCTGCTTACAACCAGGGCTAGCATATGATTGTTTCTGTACCCAGCTGCAGACACACGTGTACGCCTCTGTAGAGTTAGTTAATGTGGTTAACCCAGTTGGTCTCTGATCTTTCATTTTTCTCAGGAAAGTTGATCCTAAAGTCATCAAGAACAATGGGTTTACAGGGTTTCCAATCCAAAGTGTTGAAAACTCATGAGTTGTGTACCTCAAAATAATGAGATTTAAAAAAATGAATCCCTCATAGCAGCAGGCTTTTGCACATCTCCCATTCAGAAAGATCAGATAAAAAACAAATAACCCTGTGGCAGAAGCTGCCACCGTAAGACCATAAGAACGGTGTGACGTTCCACCACACCAACCCTCCTGCAGGCTGTCACTGGGATTAGCTCTTCTCACCAGTGCGCCCTCTTCTGGTGGTGCCTCACCACTGTCACTTCTGCTCTGGGCCTGACATCACTTCCAAGTCCGCGGCATCCTCTTCAGTGATACAGCCCTCCGGTCATGTAACACCGTGTTTGTGGTGACTGGGGAGGGGGTGGGAACCCAGGCCCGCCCCCTACTCTGGGTCCCAGCCTAGGGACCCTGTAGATGGCTGCCACTTGCTGCAGCCCCTCCAACTCCTCTGTAGATCTCCTTGGACCATTTCCTTATGGCCCCAGCACACTCTTTGCCCTTGCCTCAGGGCCTCAGCCTGCAGATCCCTGCAGCCGGTCAGGAGCTGCCTTTAGCTCCCTGGGTCTCTGTCTGCAGCACTGCTCTGTCCAGAGTGCTTGCAGCCTGCAAGGCAGCCAGTCCCACACAAGCTCCAGGGAGTGACTGAAACTGCTCTGCAGTCCTTCTTATATAGGCCAGCCTGGCCCTGATTGGCAGCTCCTCTCAGCCCCTCTCTGATTGGCAGCCTCCTGCACAGCCTCCCAATGGCTCTATTAACCCCTTAGAGCCCACTGTGTGGCAGGCGCCTCACCACAAACAGCCATACTGGGTCAGACCAATGGTCCATCTAGCCCAGTATCCTGTCTTTCAACAGTGGATGATAGCAGATGCTTCAGAGAGAACGAATAGAACAGGGAAATTATCAAGTGATCATCCCCTGTCCCCTGTCGTCCAGTCCTAGCATCTGTCAGTCAGAGGTTTAGGGACAGTTTGGATAACCCCTGTATCAAGAAGGGGAAAACACCAGTGTGTTAGATGAGACATGAAACTCCTGAGGGAGCTAATGAAGAACAACAGTGTCCTGATATACATGGGGCACGAAGCATAAATGCAGACTGAGGACTGTGACTGGAGAAGGTGGTCTGCAGATAGCAGAGAGAGCAAACCCAAGCTCCATACGAGGCTGGCAGAACATTTTTGCCAGCACCCTCATTGCCAGCCTTGCAGGTGCAGCCTGACATACCCTCAGGAGTCTCTATTCCAGCGGTTATCCTTGACACCACCATCAAGTCCAAAGGGCTGGAGACTCCAGTCCATCAAGGTCACGTTGTGCTGCTCACTTGGCACAAAGTCAACTGAAATGGCCACAGATTCCCACTAGAGAATGTGTAGGCGGAATCTCTGCCAGTGCAAGATGGCAAACGTGGCTTTGATGCCTCCTGGGCCAGCTCTACTGCTGGCTCTGTGGCGGTTCAATGATGAGACAGAACACAGATTTATTCAAGCAAGCAAGCTGGTCAGCTGAAATGGGCTGCTGCCTGTCAGCTTTCCACCTTCCCTTTTATTATATTTCTCCCCCCTGCACATTACCTACTTTCACCGCAAAGGAATGCATGACATTGATTAATATTCTTGTTTTTCAGCCTCTATCTACTACAATCCTAATTCTCAGGCCTTAAGGCCAAGCCAAGGAAGCTTCCCACGATTACTGTCCTTTAATCAAGTTCCCAGGGTTCATATCTGGTCCTCGTCCTTGGACGGAGCAATGTGTTGCTCCTCACAATGGTCAGGGTGTGCCCTGACCGTTTGCAGGTGGATGGACCAAACATGAGCCTTCATCTCCCCCTTTTTGTTTAATTATACTCGGCCCTCTCATGGGAGCCGTCAATTTGCTTTTGCGAGCAATTTAACTCCCAAATAGGCAAGGACATAACTCGGGGAGCTTGCCAGGGCGAATCTCTACAAAGCCTTAGCAAAGAGGGAATACATTGTACACAGCAGCAGCAAAAAATAAGCCCAATGATTATAAACACAGCATAACCAAAAAATTGTCGCAGCCAGCCTAGAGATGGCTTGTACTAGTGCAGTTAACCACACGCGCACAGGTGACATCGTTGGCCCCGGCCGGGTACGGTGTGTGGAGGGATATAGCCGTGTGAGGCAAGGTATAGTGGGCCGGGCCCCAATTTGCCATGCCAGAGTACTGGGAAGAGAGATTCGCGTAAGCAGCGAGCATCGTCTCATTCCCTATCTCCTCAGGGTGATGACATACTGGAATAAGGCATGTACCTAACAATTCTCCGGCTTCTACAGAATTAGACAAACAAAAGTGGGTAACATTTGCTATTGAAGCCAATCTTTCCCATATGTTATATGTCATTCGGGCCCGTAACGGGGGATGCGCTTCCGAGCCAACCCCTACAGGAAATAGCAGGCACAAAAGGCATACAATCAGTACAGAATTAGCAGTGATTTGGGCGAGAATCGCCACAAACAAAGTCTCAGGAGTCTCTGGCTGTTGGTTTGCTGCCAGTCTTCGTTGAGCCGCCGCGACCAATGCTTTTACTGCTCCCCATGTCACGGGCTGGCTTGGGGCGCTACGCCTCTTCCGTTTCCGTCCCGCCGTTGTTGACCCGGGAGGCACCGCATTCTCCTCCAAGGTCAGCTGAAACTCCGGTATGGGGTTCGGCAGCCCCTGGCGCCATGCCATGCTGTTTCAGTGCCGGTCGCACACACCGGGCTGGAACCCACAACGGTCCTGCAGGGAGAGACACCGCAGCATATCCCCGACCCCAAGTGATTAGAGGTACTGGGCCCAGCCACTGCGGATCAGGCAGCTGACGGTAAAAGACACGCGGTCTTTCCAGTACCTCAGATTTGTGAAAATGCCGATCCGCGGGGGTCTGCTGATCTGCGTTCAGCGTTAAATTATTTAAAGTAAACAAAAGGATATGCATTTGTTGTTGAATGTCTCCTAAGGTTCGGAGACGCAGCTCCCCTTGTTTTAATTGTTTATCAAGCAAGGTTTTGAGCGTGCGATTGGCACGTTCAACAATGGCTTGGCCCGTGGAATTATAAGGGATCCCGTGTTTAAGACGGACGTCCCATCGGGCACAAAAGGTGGAGAGGGCTGTGGAGCAGTAGGCTGGGGCGTTATCTGTTTTAATCTGGCATGGGCGACCCATAACAGAAAAACAGGCTAGCAAATGGTGAATCACTTTGGCAGTGGCTTCCCCACGCTGTGGGGTTGCCCAGAGAAATCCCGAATAAGTATCAACAGAAACATGTAAAAAGGAATAGGGGCGGAATTGTGGCACGTGAGTGACATCCATTTGCCACAGCTGATTCGCTGCGGTACCTCTGGGGTTAACGGCATAAGAAAAGGTAGGGGCAGCAGCGGCACAGTGGGGGCAGGAACGAACAATGGAACGTGCATGATCAGTAGGAATGTGAAACTGCCGGGCCAAAACAGAGGCAGACTGATGAAAAAAGGCATGGCTTTCAATGGGGTCAGAAAAAAGGGAATTTACCTGACCACGTAGCGCGCGATCGGCGCGCGCATTGCCCTCAGTGAGTGACCCAGGCAAAGGGGTATGACTGCGAATGTGAGCAACAAAATAAGGAAAATTACGAGTGGAGATAAGATATTGCAAAGACAAAAATAGGCGAAGGAGGTCCGCATCGACCTGAGGGGTAACGAGGGCAAGGGGTAAATGATCAATCACTTGATAAACATAATGGGTGTCCACAATTAAATTAAAGGGGCAATCAGCAAAAAGTTGAAAGGCCAAAATAACAGCAGCCAGTTCCGAGCGCTGCGCGGAACGCTGAGGCAGTGTAAAACGAGAATGCCAGCGAGGGGGGTCACCGGATTGATAGGTGACAACACCTCGATGTGGAGAGCCATCAGTAAAAAGAGTAACAGCAGAAACAATGGGTTGAGAGTGGCTAAGACGATGAACAATCAGAGGCACCTTTTGGGTAATTACCAACCGAGGATCTTTTGGGGAATTATAAGAAATTTCTCCCACATAATCACAAAGAGCAACCTGCCAAGCCAAGGAGGTGTGGCACAAGGAATCAAATTCACTACGGGACAAGGGAAACACAATATCAACTAAATCAATGCCAGTGAGTTGCACTGCACGGTGGCGGGCTTTACGAACAAGATCAGACAGGGCATCTAGATAGGGGTAAATATTCCGAGGAGGAGTGGAGGAGAGGTACAGCCACTCTATGATAGAGACGGCTGTATTCGTACGGGGTACAAACAGAGCCGCAGTGGGCGTATGAGGGGTGGCAAGAAGAATCAACCGTAGGGGACGGACCTCAGGGGGTCTGTCCACAAACTGCTGACTCAATGCTGCATTAATTTGTCGAATGCAGGCAATGTGCTCTTCAGTGATGGCAATAACTGCACCCGGTGCTCGGGCTCCACGTAGGAGGTCGAACAACGGCTGCAGCATTGAGGTGGGGAGACGAAAATAGGGCCGAATCCAATTTAAATGACCCAAAATCTGTTGTAATTTAACAAGGGTTAGGGGTTGAGGTAGAGTTAGTGCCGGACGAACCGGAGCAGCATAGGTTTGTAAAACCTTATGGCCGAGGTAGTGGTAGGGATAAGAGCGTTGGATTTTTTCTGGTGCCACCAACAGGCCATTTTGGCCGAGAATTTGAGACAAAGATTCAATCTGTTGTTCCGTGACCTGGGGACCACTAAGCAAAATGTCATCCATATAATGGTAGACCTTTAGCGTAGGGTACCGGGCACGGAAAGGGGTGAGGGCCCGATCCACAAAAAGCTGACATAAGGTTGGACTATTTTGCATTCCCTGGGGTAAGACCTTCCACTGATATCTTTGAGAGGGTTGCTGATTATTATATTGTGGCACCGTAAACGCGAATTTCTCGCGATCTTGCGGGCAAAGGGGGATGGTGAAAAAACAATCTTTTAAATCTAACACACAGAGCTGATCGGTTTGAGGAATTAAATTTGGATTTGGTAAGCCAAACTGCAAGGGGCCCATAGGTTGGATGCGTTTATTTATTTCCCTTAAATCATGTAACAGCCGCCAAGCACCAGATTTTTTCTTAATAACGAACACCGGGGTGTTCCAGGGACTAGTAGAGTACTCCAAGCGCTGTGCCTGCAAATGCTGCTGCACAAGCGAATGAAGTGCTTTCAGTTTTTCTAGAGGGAGGGGCCACTGGTCAATCCAGACAGGTTCTAAGGATTGCCATACCAAGGGTAATGCGGAGGGCAATGTGGGTAAGGGAGGGTTTTGAGCCATCAGATATTAATATCGAGGGTGGTGTCCAACTTTGTAAGTAAATCACGGCCCCAAATATTGAGGTGGACAGGGAGCACAAAAGGGCGGATAGTAGCAAGGGTACGGCCTCCCGGTTTAGAGACTGTGACCCAAGACAAACTCTGTCGCCCGGGTTTACTACCCCCGATCCCCCACAACTCTTTAGAAGGAACCGTAGGCCAACTAACCGGCCACTCCGGATCACGAATCACCGTAACGTCAGCTCCAGTGTCCACCAGCCCTGTGAAGGGAACATCATTTAAGAGAAGTGTTAACTGAGGTTTCGAGGGGCGGACTGACATTGTCAGAGCAACAAGTGGAGAGGACGCGCTGTGAGACGGCGAGTGAGACAACGTTGATCCAAAGCCGCCTCCGCCCCGAGTTCGATCCTCGGCAGCTGGCACCTGATAGGGGACTAAAATCAATTGTGCAATTGATCGTCCACGCGGGAGCGACTGTGGAAGATGAGTCCACACCTGAACCTTAATAATGCCGGTGTAATCGGCATCGATGACTCCGGGGATGACAAAAAAGCCCTGTTTCCCAGCATGAGAGCGAGGGAGAACGAGACCCACAAAGCCGGCAGGGAGAGGTCCCGTCACCTGGGTAGGTATGGCGCAGACCTCCCCTGGCAGCCGAAAATCAGTGTCCTCCTGCATGATCAAATCAAGCCCTGCACTTCCAGCAGTCGCCGCCCTCATAGAGCCTATGGATTTAAAGGCAGAGGAACGGTTGTCTGAGTGGGAAACACCCCCGTTTGGCCCTGGGTTCGGGGGGAACCCGTCGCGCGGTTTCCCGACCCACTACGACACTGATTAGCCCAGTGATAGCCCTTCTGACACTTGGGGCACTTCTTTGAGGGTCGAGCGGGTGCCTTTGATGAGCGGCACTCCCGCTGAAAGTGACCCTCCTTACCACAGCGGTAACAACGCTTCCCCTCCCTCCCGGTTTTTCTCAGGGCGGCAGCCAGAACTCCAGCCTTATGGGCTTGTGTGCCGATGTTCTGGCACGCCCGTAGCATGTCTGAGAGCTCTAAAATGCCAGAGGCTTGCGCCGTCTGGAGGGCACGGCGGCAATCCTCGTTCGCATTCTCAACCGCCAATTTTAACAGAATCTCCTGAGCTGCCGCAGCGTTATCCACCTGTCGGAGGATAGCCTCCTGCAATCTGTTGGTAAAATCCAGATAGGACTCTGATGCACCCTGACGGATACTGACAAAGCTTTTTGTAGGCTTGCCTGAATCCGGCACCTTCCGGAAAGCATGCTGGGCGCAGGTGGAAATGAGGGGGAAGAGGGCCTGAGGGAGTTGAGTCTGCACCTCAATGGTAACAAACTGTCCCTCCCCTGCCAATTGCTCATAAATAACATTAACACCTGCTGCTCTATGAATCTGGGCCTGACGGTCCGCCTCCTGCCGAAACTCACTAACCCAAATAACATACTGACTGGGTGACAGCATCATGCGGAACAGCGCCTTCCAATCCTCAGGGATCAAGGAGTACCCACTACCTAGCCCTTCAATGAGACCACGCACAAACGTGCTAGTCAGACCGAACTCGCGAATCGCCTTCTTTACCTCTCTAACCACCGAGTAAGGCAAAGTAACCCAGGTTCCAACCGGGTTGCCCTGGTCGTCATTCTGCCAGGTCACCGGACAAACTGAGACCAGCTCAGCCAGCTCCTCTGCTGTAAGATCTGAGCGAGTCTTCGCTGCGTGAACCATTTGTTGCACCAGCGAAAGCCTCTGAGCAGATGCAGACGACCTCCCGGGGGGCCCCGAAGCATGGGGTCCTAGCGGGGGAGGGTAATCACACACCGGCTCCGGCGGGGAAGGTAAGGGAGGCGGTGGTAATAAAGGCACTGGGGGCAAAGCAGGGAGAGGGATGGCTGTAGGAGCCGACGGCGGTGGCGGAATTGGCAGTCCCTCTATTGGCGCGAGAGAAGGTTCTTCCGAGGCGACACACTGTGTTGCATCGGTAGGAGGGGGGGTGACTGCAGGAGCCGACGGGCGTGGCGAGATCACCAGCCTCGCGAGGGAGGGCCTGTCCGAGGCGACACGCTGTATCGCATCGCGGCAGAGGTGCCAGGCATGTAAAGCCTGCACGGGCGCCCGAGGTTCTTCATGCAATGTCTGGCCCAAACGCTCCCAGTCCGCTAGCTTAAGGGTTCCGGCCTCAGGGTACCACGGGCACTGGGCACTCACCTCCTGTAACAGGAGAGTGAGTTCTCGAGTGGGGCAGACATGCTGAGCCTTACGCAGCAAATACTGTAGCTCAGTGCGATGTTGCACTTGCAGAGCAGAGAGGGAACTTCCCATACTTACCACAACGAAAAATACTCACCGGGATCCACGAAGCGGATGAGTGACGCGTCTGAAACCCTTGCCGGGCGAGGTGAGTGCTGAGGGCCCCACGTTTGGGCGCCAGTTGTGGCGGTTCAATGATGAGACAGAACACAGATTTATTCAAGCAAGCAAGCTGGTCAGCTGAAATGGGCTGCTGCCTGTCAGCTTTCCACCTTCCCTTTTATTATATTTCTCCCCCCTGCACATTACCTACTTTCACCGCAAAGGAATGCATGACATTGATTAATATTCTTGTTTTTCAGCCTCTATCTACTACAATCCTAATTCTCAGGCCTTAAGGCCAAGCCAAGGAAGCTTCCCACGATTACTGTCCTTTAATCAAGTTCCCAGGGTTCATATCTGGTCCTCGTCCTTGGACGGAGCAATGTGTTGCTCCTCACAATGGTCAGGGTGTGCCCTGACCGTTTGCAGGTGGATGGACCAAACATGAGCCTTCATGGCTCTGTTGCCTCTATGTTGGAAGCCTCCTCCCAGGCATCATGGGAAGAGACAGGGCCACGGCAGCGTGAATCTCCACTATGCCCAAGTCTCATGGAGTTAGGTCCTTGAAGGACCCTGTACGTTAAAATCCCACCCCACACACACAGCTTTGACTTGTGCTGGGGCCAGGCAGCTGAGAATCAGGGAGCTCCCACCAGCCTCCCCTCTCCCCTGCGCCTGAGCTGAGTGTGGCTGCCATGGAGATGTCTGTTCCACTGACTGACTGTGTTGGTCGCCAAGCTCCCAGCACACACACAAATGCGCCTCTCCTCCCCCACCATCCATAAGAGACTCAGAAGTCCCATTCCTCAACTCCCAGTATACACCCGCGGCAGGGTCACGGTAATAAATAACCCCTTGTACATATGCAACATCCTTCATCCGTGGAATGTGAAACACTTTATAAAGAGGGGCGGGAGCTGCACTTTACAGATGGGGTAGTTGAGCTGCAGGGAGGATGAGTGACTTGTCCAGCATCACTCAACAATCCACAGCAGAATGAGAAGTAGAACCTAAGTCATCCAACTCCCAGCTCCGTGTTCAATACACTTTACTCCAGCGGCCCTGATGTTCTGTAAGTTGGAAACAGCTTCCCCGTATCACTACATTTCTCTGTCCATTTAGCTGTGTCTTTCTAAATGCTGCAGTTTTGATCCGACCTGCAGTCCACTCCCTCTCTGATACTCCTAAGGCACCTTTTCATCGTTGAATACAATATCCTTTGTTTCTATCAGGCTTAACGCAATGCTGTCAACTTGTTTATGCTTCAACATGAACCTTCCTTAAAGGAAGGAAGTATCCCATATGACATCCCCAGAGGTTGTTGTTAATTAAACTTTTTTTTTGTATTTTGTTGGAAAAATGCCATTTTGTTGAAACCAAAACATTTTGTGGAGATGTATCAATTTTGAGGAAGTTTTCTGCAGTCCAGTGTTGACTCTATGGGCAATTCGAGAGAGAGAGACTAATTGAGCCCTGATATTTCTGTTCTGATAAGGAACGTTTTGACACAATTCTGTTTTGTTACAACTTTTGAAAGGTTTTTTTTTCCCAATGCAGAATGAAAAGAAATTCTGAAACCTCAAAAGTTGTTGCAAAATGGAATTGCTATTCCCTGGCCAGCTCTAGTTAGTATGATATTTTCCATACACAAAGAGCAACCACATAATTTCAGTCAAAATTATCTTTATTGTATATTAAGAAAACAAGAAGGAACAAAAATAATGTCTCCTGGAGAGAGTAGTGTGTTTCTTCCCTGGAATGGTCTGTGCTGAGCTGTATACAAAAGTGCTGGCTGGCTCTGTAGACAGATTTTATGTCAATGCAAGGAGGATTGGACGCAGTGCTATTTATGAAGTGGGCTTGAAACAACCAACACATTGCTAAGCCATCAAAAAATCCCTCACGTGTTAACAATCTGTGGGCAGTAACAACCTTAGCTGATTTTGAACAAGTAGCTACAGTAATTAAGAAAATCTCCATGGTTAATTATTATTCCTCTTGCAATTTTTTATATTGTTTCTTTTAGTTTCAAATGTGAAAGTACCATAGGAGCCTATTTCTATTGCCAAAACTAATGATGTACATTAAAATACACCCTAAGGAATTCAAATCTATGTTACTCAGTTCTGTGATAATCTCATCATGAAAGTGGAGACAAACTGCTAATATTCGAGCACGCCAATAGGAGCCATAGAAACCCCACTCATCTGCATATAAAAATGAGCAGGAGCAGATGGAATTATAGTATTTAGAGTTGGTTCTACAGGGAGTTCTCAAATGGTAAAGTAAGCTTTGTTATCGCCATTCATTACTGAGGCCTTTTGTTAAATGCATGAAGGAAGCCATAATTACCAAGTGCTCAGCAGGCTGGAGATTACAGCTATTGCAGAAATACTAGGACCCCTTACCAAAGAAAGGAATAAAATCTTTTTTTCCGGTGGCTGGGTTTATTCTGCAGAAAGATCACAGAATCATCAGGGAGCGAAGGACTGGAACCAAAGTTATCTGTACTCCATTCCCGCCTACAACACCAACGTGTAACATGCTTTTGGTGAGTTGGGTGTTGTGTTAGCTAACTGTCAACATTCAGATCTAACAGGTTTGGTTCTCCTTCACTTACACCAATTGACTTCAGTGAAGTTACTCCCAATGTGTACCTTTGTATCGGGGAGGAGAATCAGGACTCGTGTTTTTGGTTCTCTGCTTATTAAGCCCGCATACAAACTATAACTATTGTTGCATCAGGAAACAGACCCTGAGGCCTGACTTTGCAACCCCTTACTTATGTAAGTCACCCTTACTCAATCAAGTAAGTTTCAGCGGGACTATTCAGGTGGGTAAGAACTGCTGACATGAGAGGGTTTACAAGATCTAACTCAGAACATTGCGGCAGAATAGCTTGACAAATCACAAAACTGGAAGAAATTTTGAAGCTACTTTAAGGGTCAAGACACTTGAAAATAAAGTTAAGCTTATGGGACTTAAGGGCATGTGTAAATCCTCAAAGGATTGGGGCATTAATGATTTAGCCTTTCAAGTATGACATTCCACCTTGACATTATTGGAACTTTGATTTCTTTTCAACAAGACAAATGGGGAATGGGACTCAAATGAATTACAGGATTCAGTGCTCTTGATTAGTATGTGAGAAAGGTTATTGCATTGTTCTGTGTTCTCCATCTTACACCTTGGATAATGAATACGTCACCAAAAACAATGCCATGGGTCATTTCTCAGTAATTAAGAAATAACACGGGTGGTTATATTTGCATCTTCCTTTCTTTCTATTCTGAAAAATAAATGCTTTTTTAAAAATCTCCTCCTAAATGTCTGCATGATTATTGTATTGGCTGACTTTCAGACTTTCCTCACATGGGGGAAAATGAAATGCTACATAAAAACTCTTTATTGAAAACCTACTGATTGACATTAAACTCCATAAATATGCAATACCCAGTACGAGGCAGGTCCAAATGCAATTAACTTTCCCACTCTGGTATTACATTATTTAAACTAGGTAATAAGACTAGTCTGCTGTTTATGAAACATCTGTATCCAAGCTGGTCTGTATCAAGTTAAGTTTAATGGTACTGTACGTTTTTATATTTGTAATTGAATTGTACGCAACTTTTAAAAAATAAACAAACATGCAAACTAGAACACATATAGACCAATCCTACCATAGCTATTCCCAGTGAATAGTTCCTTATTCTCTGAGTAGTAATTGGACTTCAGTGGGATGACTCCAGGAGTAAGGTATTATTCAAAAGGTTAAGTTGTCAGGGTCACATTTTCCAAAGCACTTAAGTGTCTGAGGAGCCTAAGTCTGATTGAAGGTCAATGGAACTCAAGATCCTAAGGCCCAAATACACAAAGGTTTTAGGCACCTATTTTCTCGATGGCAGTTAGACACCTAAACATCTGGTGCAATCTGGTCCTAAGTGCTTAGGTCATTTTTGAAAAAAGGGACTTTGGCTCCTAAATCACTTGTGTGCTTTTGAAACTCTTACCCATTCCATACAGTGATTATACATCAATTTGTTGTTTAGTATAGTGTCATTTCTAAAAAGGTAATCAGTTCAGTGAATGAGATCAGCTGAAGACCTTGACTCTTTCTCCAGCCACATAACAATGAAGTCAATCGCAACTGAAGTCAGTGGCAACATTCCTACTGACATCTGCTGAATTAGACCACAACTATCTGCCCCTGTTTACTGATAGAAGAACGAATTCCTTAGGATCTCCTGTGGGCACAAATATATACTCTAGACACAATATGGAAGCTACAAGGTCAAAGAAAAGTGTGTGACAAAGCACAGATAAATAGGAACATAAAAAAAAACCGAGGAAAGAATAATTCACCAATAAAACTGTTAGTGAGGTAACTGGATATTCAAGGGGACTAGATATCAAACACTAGGAAAATATAAACACTTGCCATACTAAAGGGCACCAGAATCATTCATTAATGACAACTTGTCATTTTTTGTGTAGATATTACTCTGGGAAAGTCTACCTTTTTTCTCCCCATTGTATTGAGTTTATTCACTCTTACTAGCACTCACCTGTGATGATTTGGGAATGTGTCTGTACAACATATGAATTCTATGTGAGATTAGGAACTCTGTGTGTGTGTCTTTACCAAGCTGCAAACTCCATTTTCGGTGTGACAAGGTGGCTTGCCCTGTGGGCTGGAGCTTAGCCAACCTGATTACAGAATGAGCCCCACCGGAGGGTAATCAGGGAAATTCCCCATAAAGAGCAGAAGATGGCTGTAGTAATGGGAATTTCACTGCAACACCCTAGTAAGAGCATCAGGAAAATGGGGCCCTTTTAAAAAAAACAACAATACTGCAAGTATTGGGGGATAGCCGTGTTAGTCTGTATCCACAAAAACAACAAGGAGTCCGGTGGCACCTTAAACAGATTTATATATAAACCCCACCAAGTTTTTACCCATGAAAGCTTATGCTCAAATAAATCTGTTAGTCTTTAAGGTGCCACCGGACTCCTAACAATATTGCAATTCTCTAAAAATACTGGGGAAAGGTGAAAGAGTTTATGGTGTCCAGTGTTCGGCAGTCATAGACTCAGCAAGTGAGCGTGCTTTGTCATAAAACACAAGAAGAAGAAGAAATAGAAATGAGAACCAGGCTTAAGTGTTGATAAAGCCCAGCTGGAGAGAGAGACAGGCAGAAAGCTCAGGGAGTAAGGAAGCCTCTCCAGTTAGGGAGAGACATTTCTTAAGCAGGGACGAGACAGAGTGACCCAGAGGAGAATTTAAGATGCTGGGGAGGAAGTGGCCCAGGGAAAACTACAGCACAGATAAAGGAGCAGACCTTGGTGTTCAATATAGGGCCCTGGGCTGGAACCCAGAGTAGAGGGTGGGACTGCATTCCCCCTAATAGCCCTAAGGAAGGTGGTGTACAAATCTACCACAAGGGTTTTCAAGCCCAGCAAGGGAGCTACAGGTTGAGGAATAGCCCCAGTGAGAGCAGAAAAATTTTGTGTTTAAGATGTTTTTGGGACTCTTAGTTTGGGTAATTGTGACCCCAAATGGTGTGGACTTAAGGCAGTGACTCAGTGGGAGGGCTGAGTAAATGGAAGGAAAAAAACCACCATAGTGCCAGAACAACTATCAGCAGTAGGGTGGCTTGAGAAGTACGAGCTGCTGTCCCACACCTGGCCATGAGAGGATGCCTAGCAGTGAGTGATTTTATTTAAAGAGGGCTAGTTGTCTTCTTTGTGGTCACTTTACCTCCATGTTAGGCTGAAATTTCAAGAGAAGTGGTTCAGGGCTTACAATGGAGGGTCATGAAATCAGGATAGTCCTCTATTGAAATACAGACTCTTTAGACAATTAACTGGTTCCCAGCTGGGAGAACTGGTTAATTAGGAGAGGAGGCCTGGCAATGAGGTCACCTGAGGAGGCAAATCTAGGAGTCAGCTGACAGAGGTTATAAAAGGCATGAGCTGATGTATTTGACTGTTTTTACCAGCTCAAGCTGAGGACCTGCACGTGGGAACCTCATGAGGCAGGGGGAGCCCTGCCTTCCTGGACATAGTCCCCCAGGGACTCCCAGTGGAAAGGTGAGCTAGGGTGGAGCATTGCATTTGTTGCTCTCTAAATGGTCTGAAATCTCTTGTGCTTTATTTCTTAAGAAAAGAGCAATGGCATTAGAATTCTGTGCAAAACCTGTGTATTTGCACCTATTGTGTGCTGCTTGAGAGAGCCAGACTGAAACCCAGAAGACTTATTGCAACAGAATATACACCCTACACAGTATTGTAATGTTTGTAGAAGGTGTGCCTTGTGAGATCATAAAAAAAACTCATAATTTTCTGATTAATAATATGGCAAAACGCATGTGGCAGTGTTATATGTGAAGTTATAAACATAAGCTGAGATCCTGACAAAAAGTGTGTTGTTTTTTTTTCAGAGAAATCTGGGGAGTGGCCAAACCCATTGGTAAGATACAAAGGACCAGTTGATGCCTCAGCCAGACATAAACAAGGCTGATGGATCATTACCTCCTAAGTGGCCATTCTCTGGCAGGAAGGGGGACAGCAGCAAAATCTACATTTTAGCAAAGAAACAGCATGGAGTTCCCTTCCCCACAGACTGCCTGTCACCTTGCTCCCAGCTGGAAATGTTTGCCAGGGTGGGGGGACTGAAACTATTAGTAAACAGGGGCAAACAACCCAAGATACCACCCCCCCCACCTGTTAGGCTCTGGGGGAGGAGTCCTGACCTAAAGAGTTTGGTCAGCAAGACTGCTGAAAGCACGTGGTGAGAGAACTTTGCTTTGAATCTAACGGAGTTTAAGTTAGGCATCAGTAAGCGTTTTCTCTTTATTTTTCTTATAACCATTTCTGACTTGTATGCCTCATTACTTGGACTCACTTAATCTCTTTTTGTTGTTAATAATCTTGTTGTATTGTTTTATCTAATCCAGCATGTTGAAGTGTCTGGGTAACTTCATTTGGGGTGACAAGTTGTGTGCATATTATTCCCTTGAAAGAATAATGGACTCAGTATATTTGTGCTGGGCAGTATAGGACATATGTTTGTGGGGGACAATTTGGGATGGGGAATGTGTTGGGGTCACCCTGTGGTAATCTTTAAGGCTGGTAAGAGCCAAGGTGTGGCTGGCTGGCTGCAGCACTCACACAGACATGGCTGGGACTGACTTTCACGCTGGAGGCTGTCTGTGAGCAGTCCAGGTTGAAGGCATTGCAAAGGGCACCTGAGGTGACATGGCAGGGGTGACAAAGCTGCTCATTGGTCTGGGTTGTACCCTGGTATGTCACATTCACTTCTTTGGGTGGAATTCTGGGAGATGGTGTCTTTAAGCCACAGGTGGAGTCTGAGGAGTCAGCGCTGGTTCCAGAAGCTTGGCAGTTGACTGAATGGTTGTAGTTCTCAGCGCAGGGTGCTAGGTAGAGGGTCTTCACCCTGAGAGTGGGTCCAGGGACCCCAAGGCAGGGAAAATGTCTGGGTTCTGTTATCCAGAAGGTTAAAACACATGGGACCCAGTAGCTGGATGCCTACTGAGATGTAGGGAAGCTTTAAGCATGTCAGGGGGAGGGGTTCAGTGTCTGCATCCTCTCAAAGCAGCCTGGTGTGCCTCCAGCAGGTGGAGCTCATCCAGATCTCTGACATACCCTCTAGTTTCTCGGGCTCAGGTTCTCAAGGGCATTTATGCCACTTGGTGTTACGGCAATACAGAGACTAGTAACAATAAATCATTCTGTTCACTGGGAATTGAGACCATCCAGCACCTCCCAGGATCAGGCCATAGTCAACACAAAGATCCTTAAGGCCTCGGTACTGAATTCATGCTCTTGCCTCTTTATTGTCTACCTCTCCCTGACAAAATCAGGCCAGAGGCTCTCTTTTTGTAATAGACATCGCACTTGTCCCCTCTCCCCCAAAAATGTGCAAACAGGATGCCGAGGTCCCTTGCTGAGTTTCCTTGCAGAGCTCCTCGCACCCATTCTCGAGGCGGTCTGTGAATCATTGATGTGGTTACAGCCTTAATTGCACACCTAAATGGTCAATCTCCGGCTCCCCTTGAGGATGATGATGAACCAGTGAATGCAAAGGAGCTTGTTAAATGGAGCTTTCAGAGTAGCAGCCGTGTTAGTCTGTATTCGCCAAAAGAAAAGGAGTACTTGTGCACCTTAGAGACTAGCCAATTGATTAGTCTCTAAGGTGCCACAAGCACTCCTTTTCTTTAAATGGAGCTGCAACTCTGTCAGTTGACAGAGGCTCCAGGTAATGTACAGGCCCAGCCCTAATGCAGCTGTGCAGGAGTACAAGGGGTAGTGAGCTCCACCCACATCCCTACCCAGCCAAGCTAATAGTGCACCCACTATTCTCCTGCCCTGTGGGCAGGAAGGAGAGACATAGGAGGTGGGCGGAGTCTTGGTTTTCGCCCACCTCCCTGTCCATGGCTTTGGGTAGCTGTAAAGCAAAGAAGCAAATTACATAGAAACCGGCATTGCCATAATGGATCTAACTATTGGTCCATCTAGTCCAGAATTCTGTCTCCTATGTGGCCAGCACCTGATGCATCATAGTAAGATTCAAGCAGCCCCACAGTAGACCGATTTGAGATAATCTGAGCCTGCCCCCCCCCGATTGTAGTTCCTAATAGAGATCGTTTTTAAACCCTGTACATGAGGTTTCCCCCTCCAGACTGTTTGCATTAGCTCTTATGACTCTGGCTGATGATCTTCTTCTCCATGTAAATGTGTGGTCTGTCTTTGAATCTTACTAAGTTCTTTGCCTGGATGACATCATGTGGCCATGAGTTTCACAGTCTAATTACACATTGAATGAAAGAGCATTTTTCATTGCTTTTGAAAGTGACACCTTTTCAATTTAATTGGATGTCCTGCTTTTGTGTTTTCTGTTCCAGCCAAGGCAAGGGATGGAATTGTGGCTCAGACACCCTTCGTTCCCCAGACTCCTCCTGGGGAAGTAAAGCCATGTGCTGCCCCTTATGCAGGGCTTTCCCCAAAAAGTCTCAATGTAGCCCTTCGAGAATAATGCTACTTTGAGCTGAGTGGGGTTCCATGCAGATGGAAGAATCCATGTAAGGTTCCCTGGAACAGCCATTTTTGGGGTGGCAGCGAAGCAGCCATCCTGTCCCAGCAACACAACACAACTGGTTGGAAAAAGAAGAAGAATTTCTCTCTCAAAACTATATGGGCAATTGTTCCGGCTGAGCATAATTGCTCAAGCTCGGATTTCAACACTTACGTTATTTAATTGTATTGCTGTGGCACTTAACAGTCCCTCTCATGGACCGGACCCCCATTGTGCTAGGCGCTGTACAAACAGAACAAAAAGACGGTCCCTGCCCCCAAAGAACTTACAGTCTAAGTATGAGACAGACAACTGATGGATACAGACAAACCCAGGAACAAGGAGACACAATTGAAATGAGGCATGTCAGCAAGCAACATGTCACTGAAATTACCTAGTATTGTTTCTGACTGAAACACTATAAGCAGGAAAATAGCAGATGACAAGTAGGGGATACTCTTGTTCACACTCAAATAACCTTTTTCATGTATGTATGTGGACGTTCACACAAAGATCCACCATCTCCTGAATATCTGTGTGAACAAAAACGTTATTTCCACTAATTCTGGGGCATAATCAATGCTAATGGGCCAGTACCTGGGCAAGCAGAAGACTCTTTCAGGATTCAAATGACAATCCATGAACTCTGTTTATGCAGTATTCAGCCAGAACAACTGCAGAGTAATTAAAGAGCATCTAAAAATAACAATGCAGGGACTGGTTTGTTCACTTCAGTAAGAGTAAGGGGAGTGGGGAAAATATGAGACCAATTGATATCATTTTTACAGATATCGGGTTATTCTCCCTGTGTTTGAGTGGTATATGGAACACTAGGGGTTAACTCAGTCCTTGGGGGCTCTGGAGGAATGCAGACAATGAGTGCACTTAATCCCAGTCACCAATACTGGACACACAGTACAAGTGTTAGTTCCCTTAATGGAATCCCCACCATATTCTGATCAAACGTCTGACTGAACCCACTGGGGGGATAACAGCAGGGAGAGGATTCCACCTTGAAATCACAGGGGCTTTTAAGCGGCGGCTGTCAAACAAAGCTGGAATACAGTTAAAAACCTGAACCCCTGAGGAGACAGGAGTCAGGAGGGTCTGCAGAAAAACAGGCTGCAAGTTGTCCCCAGGAGAGCAGAATGCAGGGTGGGGGAGCTTAAGGATAAGTCAGCCTACCTATTTGCATGAGGCAAATGCCTAGGTGAGGTAAGACACTCTGCATTTAGGCTTTTGTTGTTTTAACCCTGGTGTCTTTACACATTCCTGTGGCTTAATAAATCACTTTGTTCTGAACAAGCTGTTCTCTAGCACTATGTTTACCAGGTAGTCACAGCTCCCGGAGGCAGTAGATACCATGGGCCAAAGCCAGTTGGTCCTGCTGATATAATAGGGTTGACTAATGGGGTGCTTTAGCTTGGTGATCTAGTCTAAAAGTGGGATGAATCACAGGATTCCACTCTGGGAGAAGTGCAGGTGTGGGCATGGGTGGCGCGTGAACCACCTACTGGGGGAAACTAGCCCCTAGCTCTGCCCCCTCCACCCGAGACCCCTCCCCTCCCCCCTTCCCCGCTGGAGCCCAGAGCGCACACCCCCCCGTAACCGCTAGCCTCCACCCCCACCCCAGAGCACCAGGAGGGCCGGCAGCGTGCAGCCGCAGCCTCCCCTGCCCTGAAACACTGGGAGGGCAAACGGTGCGGCCCCAGCCTGAGACAGGGTCAGAGGGATGGAGCCGCACACAGAGCGGGAAGCAGGGTAGGAGGGTCTGGGGGTGGAGCATGGGCAGGGCTATGCCTGACTGCTTGGGGAGGCATAGCCTCCCCCAGCCTATGGTACCTGCCACCCATGGGTGTGGGCCTGTCTCTTGAAAGGTGCCCACAAAGAGAGAGGTCAAAGGACCAGCTCACCCCTGAATTGTAACAGGGAACGTGTAGAGTTGTGCAATGGGGATACCAAGCTTGGTGGCCTTGAAATTCTTCCAAGGTCATTCTGGGGTGTCACAACCATTTCCTAGCCTGGCATCACTTCTGACATATTTCCCTGAAATACCCTCTATGTGCAAATGTGATTTATGAGCTAGAGGAATGCAGCACTGGGAAACTACAATTAGGGATTCAGCGTAAGAGACCTTCAAGGAAAGTCTGAGCTTACACTGAACTAGAGGACAACATGTGGATAGATTTCTCTCTCTGCGATTTCCCAGCACTGAGGCAGATTTAAAAACAAAAGCCAGGATAAAGACACGTGTTGCTACTATAAAGCCTGCGAGTATCAACAGACGCATTCTCTTACGATAAGCACAAGTTCCTAAATCAGGCTGGCTTGCCACCAGGCTATTTTGGAAGCTAGGATGTCACTTTGTACAACCCGGAGGTTATGGTATCCTTTTCAACCTAGATTTCATTACTACCAAGCCTTGCTGAAACTAGCATGCCACCTTGTGAGTTGGCACAATGGCATCCCAACAGATGGCCAGCAGAGTTGATGTGCCAGCAAAACCAACGAGCTAAGCAAGTCTGAGTATTAGAAGGCCGGATTCCTCTCCAGGAACTTCAGAATAGGAGCCTGTGGGAAGCTCGTACACCTATGATTTAAGGGATGTGCTATTGCCTCGCTAGCTCAGGGACAGATTTACTTTAAAGAGCGAAAAATAGCTTCTATAGCCACTTAATGCTGAGTTCTCAGACTGGGTGAAATAGGATTATTAGTGTTGAGTGGAGAAGGCAGAGAAGCTTCAGAATAAACCTATTAATCCCCAGCGGCTCTCCACAGGAGGGGACCAGCAGATCCCTGCAAAAATGCTTATTCAGCCTGCCTCAGAGCTGCCTCCAGCTCCACAGGGCTGCTGCTCCTGCAAAGATGAAGCATCATATCTAATTTGTGCTGAATACCCCCAATCAGGGCTGGATTACCCAATAGGCAGACTAAGCACGTGCTTAGGGCACGAGCAAAGCAGGGGGCACCAAAAAAAAGAGATTTTTTTTTGGAAAAAATTTGATATTTCAAAAAAAGCATTGAAGTAGTCATCAAGGGAAAAATCATAACTTTGTTAGACTTCCTTACACTCCACTACACACTCTTCCCCCGTTTTTCTGTTCTTTTTTTATTACTTATCTCCACCTTAACCATGGGGGGCATCCTACTAACATAGATCGAAATAATGAGAGGAAATCGGATCCTGTCATGTATTGCAATAAATTTATGTTTTATTATTGATATACTCTTCTGAGTTATATGTACTTGATTCGTTTTTTTCTTTCATATATACATAAAAATAGTGTACATTGTGTAATTTGGGGGTTTTTTTAAGTTCAGATAACTGAGATAAGGGGCAGGATGAAACTTAACCAACTCAGTGGAGCACAGAAATGTAAACTGGTGGAAGGAAAGAAACAAAAAACTAGTGAAATTTTTCAAAATCTTCCAAAGCTGACATTTTTCAAAGTGAATCCATCAGAAGCAACATCTTCTCTCAGTAGCACAGACATCGTTCCAAAACCTGTAGGTGTTTCAGAGACTGACCCTTCTTCTATTGATGAAACAAACATCTTTCCAGAACATGTGGATGTGTCAGAGACTGCAACTGATCATCCTACTCCTGGTGGTAAAACAGACATTGTTCTAGGAGGTGTGGATGTGTCAGAGACTGAACCTGCTCATGCTGTAAATAATAGGAGAAAAGATCCTGGTATGTGGGTTGATTTCAGTACCGATGATGTAGCTGACTGGATAGATCGTGGACCAAATGACTGTCAACACCACACTGGGCCATTTGAGAAATCACGTCGGACTTTTACCAATGGCAAACAAACAAGATATTGTCCACAAAAAATATTTTTTGGCATGAAAGCGAATGGTGAGCAATACACTCGAGAATGGCTACTGTATTCACTGTCAACAGGGTCTGTGTACTGTTCTGTTTGCAAACGTTTTGCATATAAGCCTTCAACATCCCGGTTTGCTGCAGATGGATTTAGTGACTGACGGAATACATGAAAATAGCACTACTCAGAGAGATTCAATGTTGACATATTTAAATCGAAGACAGGGCTTTGGATTGACACAAAAATTGGAAGAACAAATTAAAGGGGAGGGTGAATACTGGCAACATGTCTTGCAGCGTGTTATGGCTGTTGTTCAAACATTAGCTGAACGTGGTCTGCCTTTCCAGGGATCAAATGACACATTTGGATCATTGCAGAATGGAAATTTCTTGGGATTGTTGGAGCTTGTGGCTCAGTTTGACCCATTTTTAGCAGGCCATATCTCAAAATATGGGAATTTTGGCAAAGGTAACCCATCATACTTATCCAAGACAATATGTGATGAACTCCTTGGTCTAATGAGTGACAAAGTTCATTCAGCTATTGTGGATGAAATAAGTACTGCTGGATAACCAGTTGAATGATTTATAACATTCCTCAATTTGAAAAGCCACACTGGTGAAGAAATGGCAAATCAAGTACTGCATTATCTGTGCCAAGTTTGCAAAATAGATTTCTCAAAGTGCAGAGGTCAATTTTATGACAACACTGCCAACATGTCAGGGCATTATCAAGGATGAGGGATAGCTCAGTGGTTTGAGCATTGGCCTGCTAAACCCAGGGTTGTGAGTTCAATCGTTGAGGGGGCCATTTAGGGATCTGGGGCAAAAATTGGGGATTGGTCCTGCTTTGAGCAGGGGGTTGGACGAGATGACCTCCTGAGGTCCCTTCCAACCTTGATATTCTATGTGAATGCAGAAGCTTTTAGAACAGAACAAATATGCCATATTCATACCATGTGCTGCACACTCTCAATCTTGTTGGCCGCGGTGCTGCTGATTGTTGTCCGGTGGCAGTAAGTTTTTTCTCAACAGTCCAGTTACTTGATACATTTTTCTCTGCCTCAACACTCCGATGGGCAGTTCTTAAAACATATTTGGGCCATGATCGTGTGTTGAAATCTCTTTCTAATACTCGCGGGGAGGCACGTGCAGTGGCAACAAGTGCAATTCTGGAGTCCTACTCAAAGATTGTGGATGCATTTGAAAGTATAGCTGAAGACCAATCACAAAAGGGAGAAACTGTACGAGAGGCAGAAAACATTGCAAACAAGATGCAAGAACTAGAGTTTGTATTCCTGTTGACCACGTGGAATGAAATTTTACACTTTTACCACACAAGTCAACCTCTCCAAGAAAAAGAATTGGATTTGAAAACATGTGCAGACCTCTGTCAATCATTAGCAGACCACTTACACACTTCGAGGAATGATTTCGAAAGATCTGAAGACACATCAAAAGAGATTTTGCCTGATACTAACTACAAAGAAGCCCAGTCCCGCAAGCGAATCAGGAAAAAACAAGCAAATGATAGCCGTGCAACAGAAACAGCATTGAATCCAAAGACAAATTTTGCGTATCTACTTACTACGCCATAATTGATACACTTGAAGCTCATATGAAGAGGAGAGGTGAAGTGTACAAAGAAGTATCAAGTAGATTTTCTTTTCTGAACGATATGGACTTATCAGATGATCAATAGTCACAAGGTTCCCAAAAGCTAGTTGTCTCATACCCTGTTGGCTTGAACATGAATCTCTGTGGAGAAGTGCGGCAGTTCCACTGTTATATGCGCGCAAAGTTTAATGAAACAGGAAAAATGAAATTCAGTCACATTGATCTTCATGACCCAATACTGAAAGACGAATACAGTGTGTATTTCCAAATGCAGAGATCACACTTCGTGTTTTTCTAACATTGATGATTACTAACTGCTCCGCAGAACGCTCTTTCTCAGCTGAAAAGAATAAAAAACCCTCAGAGAACAACAATGTGTCAGGACAGACTTGATTCATTTTCCCTATTGTGTATGGAAGCGGACATGCTTCGTCAAGTCAGCTTCAATGAACTTATCCAGAATTTTGCAATCAGAAAATCTAGAAAGAAGCTTTTTTAATTTCAGCATACATGTAAGTTTTTTGTGTCATTTAGAAAAATAAAATTGTATTTTACGGTATAGTATTGTTTTTATTTTGAATTACATATGGGGGGGCACCATAATCATTTCAGTGCTTGGGGGCAGGGCCAGATTAAGACCTTTAGAGGCCCTAATCTTATTATCAAGCAGTACAATAGTGCAGCTCTTGGGGGGCAATTCGGGGCATATTAGTATTGTGCTCCCAGGGAGTTGGAGTTTTCCCATTCTGCACTCTGCTTCTTAGCAGATTAGAATATTCCTTTAGTGCTCATAAATTTTTAATTCCCTCACTTCCACCCAACATACCTGTAAACTACTGACATCTGACTTAGGGCCAGATCCTCTGGTTTGGCCAAACTGTGGTTGGCACAAGACGGGATGGAGGGGCAAAGGTGTCTCTATGCCACCTTTGTTTTTCCTTGATCATTGTGGGAACTAGTCCAGTCCTCAGCATAATTTAGAGCAGTCCTAAGGGGCTGTTCTGGCTGCCAGAGATGACCAAGGTGTAAAGACACCTGAGAAATGCCTGCTTCCCTCCCTGGGAATATTCCTTGTTCTAGGAATAGGGAGTAAGCTGCTTTGTGCTACCCCATGATAGCTGGCCATCGCAGAGGGATTCCCCCATGCAAATGAAATCCTCAAGTAGCAGCTACATTGCACTGTTAAAACAGAACAAAGCAGCCGCACGCTCCCCTAAGCAGTTGATTCCTGTGTACAGGAGCCGTGGACCTTCTACAGTAGATCTTACTATGAGGAAATCATTACAGAAATTCATCCTCATTTTCTTTTCTTAACTTCCACCTAACTAACTGAAAGGATTTTCACGCTCAGTAACCCCAGGAGCTTCTGGAATTCTTCAGCAGGATTCCAGTCCCCACAGCAGACAAATATGCCAGTCAAACGCTCCGGTCCTACTCTATGTGAGAGGAGACTCGAAATGGCTCCAGCTGCTTACTGATGTGTGTGAGGCAGTCTCCAAAGCTAGTGCTTGACAAGCCATGTATGAGCCCAGAGTATGGCACTGCCTTTGAGTTACCTAGCTGGAAGCATTCAGGTCGAGGAAGTCAATTACACTCTTTCTCTTCAAACTTACATTTCCTATGTCTCTGCAGGAATGCTATTATTTGTACTACCATAGTGTCTAGAGGCCCGGGACTACAACAAATGCCCCACTCGCTAGCTGTGTTCAAACACTGAGCTAGCTGTATTCCCCACCCCAAATAGCTTAGAATCTTAATAGACAAGAGTGGTAAAGGATGGGAGGGGAAACTGAGGCACTGTGACATGTCCAATATCACATAGCAAGTCAGTGGCAAAGCTGCCCAGCTCTTCCGGGTCCCACCCTAGTGCCCTATCCACTAGACCACATTGCCTCCGGTATGTCTGCATTTGAATTTTTATTTCTTTTGTCATCTTGTTTGTGGTAACTTGGAGCAGGTGTAGCGATGGCGCCCATGCGGACAGTAAAACTCTGAGTGTAAACTGTGAGTGGGAAAAGAAGATAGTCCAAGTTCCTTGAAATGAGAGGGAAATCTAGGGTTGAACTGTAAAATCGCAGGTGGCTTTCTCAGGCTGAATGACACAAACTAAGCAAGTCTACGGCAGTGCTCTTCTTTGGACTGTCACGTGTTAGCTCTGGAGGTTGCCTTTTGTAGGTCAGTAAGCAAAAGTAGCCACTTAGATTCATAGATATTTAGGTCAGAAGGGACCATTATGATCATCTAGTCTGACCTCCTGCACAACGCAGGCCACAGAATTTCACCCACCACTCCTGTGAAAAACCTCTCACCTATGTCTGAGCTATTGAAGTCCTCAAATCGTGGTTTAAAGACTTCAAGGAGCAGAGAATCCTCCAGCAAGTGACCCGTGCCCCATGCTACAGAGGAAGGCGAAAAACGAAAAAAAAGGCGAAAAATTCCTTCCCAACCCCAAATTTGGCGATCAGCTAAACCCTGAGCATATGGGCAAGATTCACCAGCCAGATACTACAGAAAATTCTTTCCTGGGTAACTCAGATCCCACCCCATCTAATATCCCATCACAGGCCATTGGGCCTATTTACCATGAATATTTAATTACCAAAACCATGTTATCCCATCATACCATCTCCTCCATAAACTTATCAAGGATCTTCCCTCCTGCAGAACAGACATGGGGCTTTTTGCTGGCATAGTCATCTGCCTTGAGTTTTAGGAAGAATAGATGACCTTGTCTAGGGGAAGGTGATATAGAAACTTTGGCTGGACACAGCCCACTTTTTCCCTCAGGGTACAAGATGAATATACAGGATCAGCGTAGATGATTGACCAGGATGAAAAATTCAAATGTGACGCTCCCAGAATGATTTTGGTTTGTTTGTGAGACCATTTCAGAAACAAATGGGCTGGCACCAAGTCAGCCTGGAGTAACAAAAGTTCTGTACGATTCACTTCTTAAATGGTCTGTGGGACCAAGTCAAGTCACTGCTAACCAGCACAAGTAAGGATTGAAGAATGGAACCCATGGAAGTACATTACTAAGTAAACCAGGAGATACATCTCAATCATCAGTTTAAAAATAGAATGATTCCCGGCTCTGATGCTTCCCATTTGCTTTACTTTAGAATCGTCTCGAGACTCCGATCATCTCTGTCTCTAACAAGGAGTTAGCCTGGCAGATATTTAATCTGGCTGGCTGGCTAATTTTATTCCTGAAAGTTAATACTCTGTTGTCTAGGTCTGGATCTCTTCAATGAGCAGGCTAATACATGTCATGAGGTGATTGCCTGGTGGGCCAGGTTCCTTGGCTGACCACAGAAATAGGGGAAGCAGGGAGGAAGGAAGCCAGAGAACGTAGCAGTACTTTAAAACAAAGGTTTGTTGGTATTTATTTTACCAAAGTTTTACACCCAATTTATTTTTTAGTCTCAGATCCTATAAATTCCACATGCTCTGAGTTTCTCAAGTGCAATTAAAGCCTTTTTCCTTGTAGGAATAGAAAGGGAGGCAGGCCCAGCCTGTGCCCAAACTCTCTCTGGGTCAGAACTTTCCACAGGTCTGTCCTGTTTTTCAGGCTTCTGTCGTCCTTTGTTCCTGGGCTCCACTCTGGCCTTCCTGTGTCACTTGTGAGTGTCCATACATCCAGATTTCACTTAGCCAGCCCTTAAGATGCAACAGCTAGTGCTGGGTGAATAATGAATTTTTCAGTTTACTGGCGAGTCTCAATCATCGGAGTTAAAAATCATTTTGGGTTGAATCAAAAACAATTTTTAAAAGTTTTTGGAGACGTGAAAACTCAAAAAATTGTTGCAGGTTTAACAAAATGTTTCATTTCAAGCTATTTTACACATTTTTAAAATTTTATTTAATAAAATTAAAGCAAATCTTGAGACAAAGACATTACACATTGAAAACTCAACTTTTTTTTTGTAAATGTTGACATGAAACATTTTGATTTTTCTCATTTTGGGGGGGAGGGTAGGCGAGGTGTGTGTGTGTTGGGGGGGGCAGTTCTGGAAATGAACAATTTCATTAAATCGATACAAATTCATGAAACATTTCATTTTCACCAAATCTGTTTTTTGCAGAAAAAAAAATTCACTTAGTTCTAGCAGCACCAGCACCTTTCCTGAAGTTGAATCACCCTCTTCTCCTGGCAGAGTGAGCTGGACTGATTTATATAGGCCCCAGGCCCCTCCCATTCCCAGCAGCCAAAATGGGTTGCCATCCTCTGACTCCTCCACAACAATATGTCTGTGACAGTTGTCAGCAATGGATCGGAAAAGGTCTCTTCCTAGCTCCAACCCTTTTCTCCATTTTTCTTGCTGTCATCCTCCTTCTCATCGTTGACAAGCTCCTCTCCAGACTTGACATCCAAGACAGAATGGACAGCAAGTTTTTCAACCTCTAAGACTATCACTAAATCAGTTATTGAACTCCAGTATGCAGATGGTTGTGCCCTGTATGCCCGCTCAGAAGAAGATCTTCAAAAAATAGTTGACACGTTCTCTGAGACCTACAACCAACTTGGCCTCATGCTCAACACCAAGAGCACAAAAGTACTCCACCAACAGGCTCTGAATCACCAGGATCCTGCTCCCATAATTCAGATCAATAAAGAGACCTTCAGAATGTCTAGCACTTCCCTTACCTCAGCAATTATCTGTCCCAGAAAGCTGACATTGATGAGAAAATTCAACACTGCTTTCAGACACTTAAAAAATGTGCCTTTGAAGATCATGACATCAAAAATCAAACCAAGCCACTGTTATCCCTGCTCTCTTGTATGGTGCTGACACCTGGGTCACATACAACAGACACCTCAAAGTTCTTGAACGGTGCCTCTGCAAGATCTTTAGACTCAAGTAAGATGACCGGCGCACCAACATCCGTGTTTAGTCCCACGCCAAAACCTCCAGCACTAAAGCTGTGATCATCCATCACCAACTCCATTGGGTTGGTCATGTTCTTCGAGTGCCAGAAAATAGACTCCCAGAGGAGGTCATGTTCTCACAACTGAGCCATGGCCAACAGACGAGGGGCAGGCAAAAAAGTGTTTCAAAGACACCCTCAAAGCCAACATGAAGAAGTGCAATATTGACATAAACTCATGGGAAACCCAAGCCCTTGACCAACCAAAATGGAAAAGGACCTTGTGGCAAGGATCCCAGTATTGAGAGATCCAACAGAGAAATGGGAAAGGAGGAAAGAGCATACGACAGCTTGACTCAACAATCCAGATCCGCCCCCTTTCATTGGGAAATATGTGCCCCAATTGTGACAAGATCTGTGGATCCTGGATCAGTCTTATTAGCCACCTGTGGATCCATCAGCAATAACTGGCTATCATTTTATGGAAGACGATAATCCTCAAACTCCGAGAGATCGCTGACAATTAGCCTCTTGTGGAAATAACTTCCTGCTCAAATACATCACTGTGTGTTGTACCCCCTTTTTATTTTCTTGAAATAAGCTACTTCAAGGATAACTCCTGAAGCATCAGCTTTTACTATAAATTCAGCTGACTAAGCCCCAGGAATACCCCTTCTATGTCTTCCTTTTGGGCTCTAGACAATTGCTCTGAGCCATGGGACCACTTCATTTCCTTAAACAGGGACTGTAGCTTCCTAAATTCAGCCTCCATCTCTATGTCCCTCTTTTCTTGATGACTCCAAAATTGCTGGAAGAGGATGCTCAAGTTAGGAAATGATTCCTTGAGTCTGAGAGATGATGTTTTCCTGCCCAAACTAATTTGAAATGCAATGCAGGAGTAGCCATTCTCTCTTTCTTTTCCTGAGATTTCTTCTCCACTCACCCTTTCTCCTGCCCTCTCTCTCCTGTGTAGTGTATGCGGTTCCTCTAGACTGAGATCCTGTTTCCCCACAATCTCCTGAACCCTCAGTAACCTCTGATTTCTGGTCTCCATCTCCTTTCTTGTCTCCCCACTCAGGGATATCCCACCCTGACACCAAACGTCATCCCTGCTTACCAAGGAATAACCTGGGGACAGGAGTCTTATAGAATCACATTAATTAATAAACATGAAATTACTCATCTCAATTTTCAGTATAAAATGGAATAATTGTTCATTGCTTTTTTAAAATAATCTTGGGCCTCAGAGGCAGACACACTCTAACAAGGAATTAGCTTGGCAGATACTTTATATGTCTGATTTAATTTCTGAAAGTTAATACTTTGCTATCCAAGTCTGGATCTTTTTAATGAGCAGTCTAATATAGTTAGGTTTTTATCAAGCCAATCAAATAACAATTTCACAATACATTAATGGATGTCCTTTGGTTTCATATAGTAAATAAAGCATAGGTAAGTAATAGCTTAATCAACGGCTGGGCTAGCCAGAATGCCTTACCATTGAGGCTAGCTATTTAACTTTATTATTACAACAGTGCAGGTGGATTATTATATTGCATAATGGAACAGTACTCTTAAAACATAACGTTTGAATTTTTCTTATTATAGGCCGTAATTCTTTCTTCTTTGATTCCCTTCTATGAGCTCAGCAGCAACAATGGGGTTCAATGAAGTCTTTCCACCACTTTGTCTTCTACCAGCTTCACAGCTTTGTTCATCTTTAAACCTTTTTGTTGTATGTCCTTCCTCACTGTGTCTATCCAGCACTTCGTGGGCCGTCCTCTGTTTCTAGTTCCTTGCACTCTAGAGCGTCTCACCATGCATGGTGACATTTTCAGATCCCTTTTTGACACATGTCCAAACCTTTTCAGTCATCTTTTTCGACTTGTCTGTAACAGTGTCATTTCTTGCCCTAGCTGGTTTTGGGTCCCTTTTCGTTGTCTGTGGTCTTGAACCTCTCAGTATTTCCCTTAGCTGCTCATTTCTGCCATCAATATCTTTTGTTCGTTGGCTTTCCTCATGCTCCAACGTTACAACTCATACAGGATTATCAGCATGACAATTGCCTCATACGTGCTGATTTCGTTTTTATCAACATGGGTTTAGATTTCCAGATCTTGCAGACTTTTCCTAATATAGGAGCTGTTAATCCAATACTGCTTATGTCATCATCACAATTGCTATGCTTCAATATTAATCCTCCAAGGTACACGCATTTTTCCACATGTTTTACTTCTTTGTCTCCAACTTTGGTCTTTATCTCTTCCTCTTGTCTTCCGACTGACCTAATTTTTGCCTTCTCCATACTGATTGTCAATCAGAATTTTTCTGCTTCCTATCTACCTTTGTCCGTTATTTTCTGTAAATCCTGCTTGGTCAACATCATCTGGAAATCTAAGGTTATTCACTCTCCTCCCACATAACATGACTCTTCCTGTTTCATCTCTTGGTGCTACAGCCATTACTGCTTCCAGTACCAAGTTGAACAAAATTTGCCATAGCGTGCATCCTTGTCTCACTCCCAGCAGCGCCTGGAGCTATATGTGTGTTATGCATGGTGAGTACTGTTGGCAGGGCACCAAGTCATCAGGACTGGTCCCTCTCAACAGTAGAATGAGGAGGAGCATTACTGACTGCCCCACTGCTTGCTCAGGTTTGTCCCCTCCATCATAATGGTGGCAGGGGAGGGAATTGAGTGATGCGTTGAGTGAATGATGTTGTGACATGGTGTGTGGAGGTCACAGCGCCTCTCAGATTTGGCCCTGTGGCCACTCCATCACAATGGGGAGGTGGCAGGGCCAAACTGAGTGAGTGGCATTGTGACCTGGTGCTTGGGGGTTGCAGCGCTGCTCACTCAATTTTGACCCTGCAGCCTCCCCATCATGATAACGAGGCCACAGGTCAAACCTCAGCAGCATCATGACCCGCGGGCATCGGGTTGCAACACCACTCACTCAGTTTTGTCCCCTGCACTTCCCTCCATTTTGGGTCAATTGAAACATTTCATTTTTATTGTG
This sequence comes from Chelonia mydas, assembly GCF_015237465.2. NCBI lineage: Eukaryota > Metazoa > Chordata > Testudines > Cheloniidae > Chelonia > Chelonia mydas. Next base: position 251,351,041 of record NC_057850.1, on the reverse strand, counting down.
ATTTTTAAAATTATTATTTTGTTTTCCAATAATATGGTTGGAAATATATATACAGCAACACAAAATGTCATTTCAAAACAACATGTTTTGTTCAGAAAATGTCCAAATGGGATGTTTTGACATTCTTGGAACTTTCCCCCCCAGTTTTCTTCAGAGATGAAATTCTGACAAAATTGGCCCAATTTCCCATAGTGTTTTGATTTGGCCGGAACTCCACATTCCAACTGGATATTGTTCCATTGAAGATTCTCCAGCCAGCTCTATAGGAGGCTGCTTTAACTTGCCCTAGGAGTCCATTTGCCTTCCAACAGCCCCAAGGAGTTGGGAGTGGGATGAGAAAAGATACCATAAAACCACCTGTGGATACCTTCCCCCATCCCAGTCCCCAGGTGCATCACAGTCTGCTCTGATGCACCCAGGGATTCTGGTCCTAAGAGTTTTCTCGATTCACTTTCCCACATATAGTTTAAACTAACACTAGATCTTCTGGTTTATTTCAAGCCAGGGGGTGTGCTAAGCCAATGGGAGCTTTCCCTGAGCATTAACGGTGGGTTCATGCCCTCATTTTTACAATACCATCATGACTGGAAGCGAATTAAAATAGCAATTCACTCAGACTGCAAGTCTCAGCTCTTTGCCAACCATGAGGATGTATGGCAAGATCCTGCGATTCTGAATTGCTGGCTAAATAAATACCCAGTGTGAGGTTTGAATGCTATTCACCTGGGCTGCAGACATCTCCATCTCTGCAGGAAAGGATTTCTGATCTTCCCTTTTCCCTTTAAAATCTCTGCTTCTATCGAAAAATAAACATGAAAACACTTTGAATGAGCCAACGGTAACTGGGCATGATGAAGAAGCTCCCCTGATATTTCACTACTCTAAGGAAGGAAAACAATGAGATGCTACATCCTTGAGTGCTGCAGGGCTCCTTCTCTTAACTAGGGTGCTTTCACCCCTCCTTCACCCGTACCTCCACCCATGTGTTCATTTCATCCACCTGTCGTGAACCAAAATGGTAAACTCTCTGGGGGCAGGGACTGGCTCCTTACTACATATGTGTAGGGGTCCCAGCAGTAGGGGGCCCTGATCTCTGTTTGGGCCTGTCTGCAAGATAAATAATAATGTAATAATACAAATCAGGCCTCAGAAAGCAAGCCTTCATGACAATGAGCTTTTTATCCTCAAAGGGTTGAATATTTAATCCTGCCGAAAATTGAGTGATGGTTTAGCTTTCACTGTTGAAGGATTTGAGAGGGCTCCCTTTTTTTTAGGGGAAGGATCCAACTATTGCTGAAATCAACATAAAGACATCCATGGATTTTGGATTGGGCCCTATTGGGTTATCCCAGTTCATAAAAGGAATATAGATAGTTACAAACTTTAAACCATCCTAAAATCTTTACGTTTTGAAAGTTACAAATTAAGAGCCAGAGTCTCCCATGCTCTGTGGTCCCTCAGCCTGTACTGCTGGAGTAAAACAACTTTAAATCTGGCCTAGCCAGCCCAGGGCATAGTGCTGGCGTAGTCACTCAGATGATACACTCCTCCTGACGTAGAGGCTGTTGCAAAGGGCGGGGTAGGGCTCCCCTGTACCCACCGATCCCCAGCTGCCATATCCCTTGTGGCCAGTGGTGTGCAGAGGACTGGAGGAGCACGTAGATGGTCACAGATCAGGGAGCGACCATGATGATGTTACGGCACCGTTGCTTCCCACTCCTCCAACACCCATAGAGGATCTGTATGCTCCCCAGCCACAATCAACAGCCTGAGGTTTTAAAAAGCCATTCCTCCTTCACCCAAGTTCAGCATTCTTGGGCATCGATAGAAACAACAGCATTGTAAAGTGTCCAGCTTCCTGTTCTCTCCAGCTGGCAATGATGTTTCCAAGGAAACGCAAAACTTTGAATTGAGGAGCGAGCACATAAAGATGCCTTTAAGTTCGCCTTGTAACTGTCCGAATCTGAATCCTCCCCATGCTCGCAGACATCATTTAGGGCACAAATAAGGCCCTTGCCATCCCTGTCTATTTGCTCTTTGTCTGAGTGGCTGCCTTGTTGTGTTTCTGTCACTTAGCTCTATCGCTCAACCCCCAACCTGAGGGACCAGCTTTTCACCTGTTCCCTGCACTTTGACCTGCGTGGCTTGGGTGGAATTAAAACTCCCATTGGCAGAGCTCTCAGGGTCACTGGAACATGTAATCCCCTCCCTACCGCGTCAAGGTGCCGTCTCCAGGGAAAGCCTATGAATGATCAGATTGTTTGAAATCCCTCATAATGTGAGCCTTAGCTGTGCTGAGCTCATCTTGTATGGCAGATTCAGGCTTTTGAGGTGCTCTCAGAGGAATGGTGTTCCATGGAGTGTACCAGCATGAAATCACCAGTGTATTTAGTAACTACTTATTCAACAGCCTTCTGTTTTAATGTGGGCTTCTGCAGAAAGTAGTTATGCATGCGGGGCTCGCTTTGCTAGGGGACAAAGTGTACTGAACAGTGACAATATTTATGTTGCGTGTACTGTATAATCGCAGAGCTGACTGTATTCTTTTCTCCTCCACCCTCCACTTGTTTGATTAAAACAAACACTTTGTACATGTTGGTCATTAGTCCAGGATCTGCTGAAAGCAGATGATTCATATCTAGTTCTGTGTGGAATTGCTACAGTATATCAGGTAATCCTGATTTTGGGGGGCAAACATGGATGTTCTTCTGAACACACTGATATGCATCTAAGGTGACTGGCAAATCGGTTGTTTAATCTGGAAACATGCTACATAGCCCCTGGCCTGCTAGGGAATATGATCTGATACCACCAGGCAAACATCTGTCAGCTGAGAAGTGGAGCAGACCACCCGTTGGTTTCTCACTGCGAATCAATGTGCACAACCTCGTTACAGAAGCACTGATTTATAAATGCCTCCAGAAGCATAACATGGTGGGTCTGGGAGTCTAACTGTCTGCACGTATTTAGAAATGAAGTCCCCACTCACTGCTCATCCTTTTGTGGATCACAGAGGTCTCCAATTATTTTTCAGTTTGCCCTCTCCATACACCCTGGATGATGTAGTGTATCAAGAAAAATGGTATCCGGTATGTGTCTAAGTAAAGTAGAGGGCCACGAGGAAATAAGTAGTTTGTGGGATTCATGCAAATATTTCTTTGATTTTGATCTGAGGGAGTTGATACTCCTGAATATGGCTTTGATTTCAGCTCCAAACAAGCCCAACGTCTCAAAGAAATATTCAGTCTAAACAGGGGAGTTTCAAGTAGGTTTGCAACTAAAATGATGTGATGCAGTAAAGTTCAAATTATTTTAGTACAAATTCACATATTTGGCTGAGGCTCACTTGAAAATACCATGCACATTAGCAGAGCTTCCGGTGAGCCTGCTTCGAGCTTTGTTTGCGACAGACCCTGAAACCAAGCGGATGCTGTAGAGAGTTGGGTTTTGTTGCAAGTGCTTTGTACTGCTCCAAGAAAATGCTGTCCATGCACAAAGGTGTACCGCAGTTATTCACACCCACCTCTGGCATCACGAACACTTGCAAAGGAGCACAATTGCTTTGTTCTCAATGCTGCATACTGTGCAAGGATTTGCAGGCTCAAAGCCTGGACTTACAAAGAAAATAGAGCAAGTGATGCTGTTGACAATGGAGATGCCACAAGATGCTATGTGTTTCTGTGAAGTGAAGGCATCAATTACCTTATTCACATATAGTCTGCTTTGTTTGGAAGTAACTTGTAATCTGTGTATGAGGTCTTTGGCACAGGGATTGTCAATTAGTATATAATTGGACAGCACCTAGCACAATCGGTCCCAGCACTGGTTGAGGCATGTAGGCACTACAGACACATACTTCATCTTGGTGGGAGGGTATTCTTCTTTCCAGCCTATGCTGAGACAAATCAAGCAGACCTTGTCTACCTCTTATTGGGTAATATGTGAGCTGAAAAGGATTATGCTATTGTTACATCCTCCCCATTGTCAAATCTGGGTTCAAGACCTGATGCCTGTTGGGTTGGGAAATCTGATCTATCGAATCAAGTTTCTATAAATGTATGTAACCAGAGCTGATGAGCAAAACCGGTCGATTGTGTTCCCACATGCCTTTCTTTGTGCAAACTTCAGCTGAAGTAACTTAATTTATCAGCACAGTGCATCATGTGACCTCATGGCATGGAGCTCCTTATTCCTGGCATATGTCCTTGTCTTAGCAGAGAAATGACGTGGGAGAAAGCATGGGGCACAGATGTAAATCCTGGAAAATAAAATATCAGTGACTGTGACTGTATGCATGCGATCGGCAGATGGAATCAGATTATCTTCAAAACCACTAGGCTTCATTTTAATAACAATAAATCTATAAAGGAGCTCAGAGAAGAATCCAAATACAATCAGGAGAGTGAAAAATACAATAGACACCCGCTCCTCCCAGATGTAAATCAGACCAGAAACATAGAAAAATATTATGCTTCCCTATTTGGTGCTGGCTGCACAGCTTGTGATGGAAAGATGCAGAAACTAAAAATAAGCAGAATATAGGGATTTAGGTCAGAAACTTTTCAGAAAGCATGGAAGGAGATATGAGGTAGGATCTAGAATCCTAAAAGCTCTCGCTCTCAGCAGGGGTTTCAACAGAAGGTCATTAATGTTGTAGTAGCAGAGAGAGAAAAGACTCAAGGAGTAGGATTTTCAAAAGTGCTCAGATCTGGCCCAAATTTTCTCCCACTGAAGTCACCCCATTTGCTTCCATACAGAGCTCGAGAACTATCTCCTTCCATCACTTTAATAAGTCTTCCATACAACACGTCCTGGTCTTGTCAAGGAACAGGGAAACCAAAAATCCCATCTTTTCACGTGCTTTAATGTATATACTTGCCTATTATATTTTTCAGTGCATGCATCTGATGAAGTGAGTTTTAGCCCACAAAAGCATATGCCCAAATAAATTTGTTAGTCTCTAAGGTGCCACAAGGACTCCTTGTTGTTTTTGCAAAAATTCTATGAATTTAAGTCCACAAACCTCATCAGGCTCTTTTATATGTCATAAATGCATCTTTTTTGGTTTGTTTAAATCTGTGTTGGAGGGATTGTAAATGGTGTGGCGCAAAAGATTGGGAGTTTAGGATCATACAGGTCAACTAAGCATTTGGAAATTTATCCTGAGTCTGCAAAAAAAGTGGCTGGAAATCTCATTAGGAACAGGTTCTCTCTTGCTTCCAGTCAAGGCTGGAGAAATTGGGAAACAGCTTTTCCTGTGTTATTTCAGCGCTTCTGCTTCTGGAGAGTACTCGGAAGTGGAAAACCAAAACATTTCTCAACCTTCAAGCTCCATTCCACATATTAGCCAAGGTATGTTTGTTTATTTTTTTCCCAAGCTGGCTTTGCCCCTCTGCAAGGGAGATATTAGTAGAGTTGGTAGAAAATTGGGCATCAACACTGGTTTTCAAAAGAAAATTGGGTTTTCAACTAAATGAAACTTTTGCACAAAGTGTCTGTCTTAAAAAACTTCAGCTGAAAACTTTAGTTTTTCACGGTTTTGGCTGAAATCTTTCCAGTTTATTGTGTAGTGTCCCAGTCCACCTTTTTTAACACCAGCCTCTTTACGGGACAGGCCTGGGTTCATCTGGATCCTACCTCCAGCACTGCAGGTGTAATTCCCTCATCCTCTTCCCAGATAAATTGACTCGGCGGTGTCTCCATCCCCTTCACGAGCTTCTGGTGAGATCACCAGGGCAGCTTGGATGGAAAATTCTAACCACAGAGTAACTCAGAGTTACTTGCCAGATATTGGAGACTCCCAAAGACTAACACGAACACGCACAAAATTATGAACAGAGTAATTGTATTAAATAGGAAGTTAAATATGATATATCAGGGCAAACCATTACTCTCATGGTCACCAGTAGGCTGGGCCCTTCCCCGGCTGATGATATCAATGACTTTCCTCAAAAGTCCTAGTCCTGGGACCTGATATAGCAGGAATAAAATTCAGTGTCCCCTTGGTAAGTGTACTCCATGTGGGCTCTTGATGACCTGTGAAAACGATATCTTCTACAACACCAATAAGCAATTTGGCTGACTTGGTTCAACCCAGTCAAAAGACTCTCATGTGGGATAAGATGGTAAGTCCCTCCGACAGGTTTGATAGACAGTTGGTAATAAAATCCCCAAATCCTTACCCCCTGGCTTCAGGGCACAGTTTGGGAAATAGGGGGGTCTCCCAAACGATTTCCCTGACTATCTAACTGAAAGATGAGGCATTCACAACTCCGCCAATGATCCTCAGATGCGGAGCTGCATCCGGACACCTCAGCAACTACAGGGAGGCTGACCGTTTCAGTTGGCAGGTGTCCTCTTCCTGCAGGAATCAGGCTGCTTCTGTTCCTGAGATGACCTCCTCACCACAAGGGGCGCAGGGATCAGGTGCAGATTATAATAACAATCCTAAAACTCCTAAATCCTGAGCTCCTGCTGTAGAGCTCGGATACAATTGCAGCTGGAGGGCAGACCTGAACTAGCTGCAAGAGCAGTACTGGCCACATGGCAACGGATTTATTTAGGGAGCTGAAGGACTAACTCAGCCTGATGGGGTGGGGGATTTTTCCAACACAATTCTATACACTGGGCGTTACCTTGAACAGAGAAAGGAACAAGCTGAGGAATACTACTACCAGGCACCCAGAGATCAGGTCTCAGGGAGAACCCTGCATGTAGGCCTAGGGCTCACCATCTCATCCGCAGCATGTCCTACTCTTCCAGGGGTTGGCTCCAGCCACTTCCCAAGATGGCATCTCTCCTCTCGTACTGCTTTTGGGGCAAGCATCTCGCTGAGGACCTTCCTTATTGGTCAGGCTAGCTCTGCTGGGCTTTTTCCTATCAGTCATTCGCACTCTAACACCCTTTGAAACTTCTGAAGAATCTTTTGTCCTCTGACCAGCTCCAGTTGATTAAATCACCTGGATCTTTCTGATACTTAAACATATTCAGGAAGCCCATTGCAAAGCAATTATTATTCGCACTACAGTTGCACTGTCGCCAAGGGACTGGCCCCTTAAAGGGGAAGTAGGGCCTTCCCCACCTGTGGCTTACTTGTGTCCCAGCCTACATTGTGAGGTAGGGGTGTGATTTCCCCTGCCCGTACACGTGTATTCATTGAGCTAGCACAAGTAGAAACAGCAGTGTAGCTGCGGGAGCCCAGTTAGCAGCTGCTTAGCTGTGCCCATACAAACTCAACTGAAACTGGTGGTTGCGTACTTGGGTTGGCTAAGCCACGCCATCGCTGCCGCGGCCTGGGCTGTCATGGCTACACTACTGCTTCTACTTGTGCCAGCTTTAGCCATTCGGACTTCCCTAGAACCAGAACGGGGGGAATCGCGGATGCTAGAGACACAGACACCTGCAACGCCACTCAGTGACACCAGGGCATGCTCTGGCAGTGAGTCCCCCCCCCCCCCGCATTACAAGCACATGGAGGCCTCATCTGAGATTGGGGCCCATTTGTACCAGTGGAAAAACATGTGGTAAGAGATAGTTGCTGCCCGGAAGAGCGTACATTCTTGATACACAAGAGAGAGAGGGTGGGAGGAGAAACTGAGGCACAGAGAGATAAAACGATTTGCACAAGACCCCACAGCTGCTCAATGGCAGAGCTCCAGATCTTTTGCCTCCCAGTCCAGTACCACTGGGCCAAACAAAGGAGTTTATGTTCTGGTTTTATTTCTCACCATGGTCATATATTTGTATGTTTTGTGAACTTTGTGAGCACTGTTTTGTGAATGAAAACAACACAGGACCCTTTTACTGAAGAATATCTAAGAAAAGAATGTTTGGTGCCACCTGTAGGAAAAAGGAGGAATTGAGTGAAAGATCTACAAATTTGCATATGCGAGACATTAAAGTGGATGCTGGCTTTTTAAGTGACAGTATGGTTATTTCTATTAAAATGTTAGCAAACAGGCTACTCTTTTATTGAATCTGCCCTAGCGTGGATTTTTGGGAAGGGTTTGTTGTTATCCAGATTAGTCATGGGAACTTACAAAGAGCTGCAGGAAGACAGGGAGCCTCAAGGGCTATTAAACTAAAAGACCTTTCACTTTAAACACCTTAAAGTTTCTAAAACACTACCCATGCTGGTAGTGGTTTTTCTGTACTAAGGCATTGGAAAGGCAGCCAGAGCAGCAGCGCTCCCCTCTGAAATGCAGATGGTCTGTGAGGAACTAAAGCAGGAGTGGGACATATCAGAGCCATTTGGAGCTGTCCTCAGAGGACCACATCAGACAGAGGTAATTGTGAGTTTGTGGGGAAAACAGAAGAGGCCCGTGTCATAAATATAAAGGGGAAGGTAACCACCTTTCTGTATACAGTGCTATAAAATCCCTCCTGGCCAGAGGCAACATCCTGTTACCAGTAAAGGGTTAAGAAGCTCAGCTAACCTGGCTGAGACCTGACCCAAAGGACCAATAAGGGGACAAGATACTTTCAAATCTTGGGCGGGGAGAGGAAGGCTTTTGTTTGTGCTCTTTGTTTACATGGTTCTCTCTTGGGACTGAGAGAGGCCAGACAGAAATCCATCCTCTCCAACCCATCCTAATCCAAGTCTCCAATATTGCAACCAGTATGGGTAAGCCAGGCAAGGCGGATTAGTTTATCTTTTGTTTGATGTGAATTTTCCCTGTGTTAAGAAGGAGGTTTATTCCTGTTTTCTGTAACTTTAAGGTTTTGCCCAGAGGGGGATCCTCTGTGTTTTGAATCTGAATACCCTGTAAAGTATTTTCCATCCTGATTTTACAGAGATGATTTTTACCTTTCTTTTTTTTTTAAGAAGCTGACTGATTTTTCCATTTCTCCAAGATCCAGGGGTTTGGGTCTTTGATGATTTTGTAACCAATTGGTTAGGATATTATTCTCAACCCCGCCCCCCCCAGGAAAAGGGGTGTGTAGGGCTTGGGGGGGATTTTTTTTTGGGGGGGGGGAAGACGTCTCCAAGTGGTTTCTTTCCCTGTTCTTTGTTTAAAACGCTTGGTGGTGGCAGCATACGGTTCAAGGACAAGGCAGAGTTTGTACCTTGGGAAAGTTTTTAACCTAAGCTGGTAAGAATAAGCTTAGGGGGTCTTTCATGCGGGTCCCCACATCTGTACCCTAGAGTTCAGAGAAGGGAAGGAACCCTGACAGCCCGTCACAAGGCACCTTAGCCAGACACTTCATGAATATTTCAAGTATTTACCAAGGATCTTACAGTGGCATGATACTGACTCAAATAGCAGCTCCCAAGGGACCTAATACATTGGGGCATGTTTACATTTAAAGTCTAAACAAGTCCTTCATTGTTTCTCTAAGGATGTTTACTGAATGAATTAGTTTCATCTATTATGAAGGTGGTGGAATCTCCTTCCTAGGGAATCACCTAGGAAGGTGGTAGAATCTCCTTCCTTAGATATTTTTAAGGTCAGGCTTGACAAAGCCCTGGCTGGGATGATTTAGTTGGGGATTGGTCCTGCTTTGAGCAGGGGGTTGGACTAGATGACCTCCTGAGGTCCCTTTCAACCCTGATATTCTATGATTCTATGAAGCCATATGGTGGTTGGTAATATTCTCAGAGTAGTTTCAGAAATTCTTGCTGCATGTATGTAGTAGGTCACCAGTGTAAAATTGCCCCTTCCATTAAGATAAACCTATAGATAGATTTTTGTTTCTTTTCTTTACCCATCTGCACTGCTGTGATTTCAATGATCATTGATTTTTTTAAGAAAACAGGGAAATTAGTTCTAGGAATGTGTGTCCAGACTGACACTTTACGGGGCACTTGCAAGTAGCTTAGCTTCAAAATGAAGTTTTCAAACAAAAGGGTTCTGCCAAACCCAATACAAATAACAGTATTTTTATGATCTTTTTTTAAAAAAAAAATCAGTGCATTTTTATTTTAAATTTCAAAATTTCCCTGTACTGGGAAGACTGGGAACACAAACACAATAGTATGTTCCAAGAAGAACAGGTCACATGGGTTGTGTTGTTCAAACTGAGTTAAATACAAAAAGTGAAACAACACAAAAAAGGTGAAAAACAAATTAGATTTTTTTTAAATCAGCTTTAATCATTTAAAGGTATTATTAGTGTCACAGGTAACAAAATGTATATATTTTTAACTGAACAGCATCCATTTGATGAAGCTGTGAATGTAGGGATGATCAAAATGAAAGAGAGAGAAGATAGTCAATTAGTGAAACAGGTTGCTAATTCTGTATTGAAGTACTTTGCCCAAAACTGTGATGAATTGTTGCTCAGACTGGTTTTTCATGTGATCTCATTCATTTAACATCTCCCTCAACATCTTTTATAGTAGCCTTTAACTCCCTTCTTCATCATTTGGATGCTCCTTTGCATTCCTGTATTCGGCAGCCTTTTTATTGCCCTCTCCTTAGATTGTCTTTTCCCTTAGTGTGCACCAGCTACAAGGCAGATAGATCCCATTAAGTATGCTGGTGGATTTGAAATAATGATCAAGTTTAATGTAAAAAAAAAACCAGGGCCCGTCCTGACCCGCTGCCCCCTTTAAAGAGAAGCCTGCCTGGTGGAGTGGTAGCGTGACTCATACGCTAGGTCCCAGACCTTCTGTGGATTTCTGATGGAGGCCTCTGGGAACATTGTTACTCAGAGAGGTGCTGGTATAAAATGGCAAAATAACAAAGGGTCATCAAAGTCAACCTGAGAAAAGACCAGGGCCAGTGAGGGCTGGAACTGCTCAATAAACCCTGGATAGGTGTATCATTGGGAACAAATGTAAAGCTGAAATGTCAGCCTGCCATTGAAATTGCTTTTAGTCATGCACTGGCTTTGATCTTGTCAGTTCTGTTAAACTGAGGGTCATACAGCAGGTCATTCCTGGGTTAGTATTACGTATTTTGCCTTGGTTTCCCCCACTGAGACACGGTAATGCTGAAAAAACCTGGTTGTCGGCCAGGATCAAACCGGGGACCTTTGGAGCTTAACGCATGAGACTCTACTGTGTGAGCTAAAAGATGCCGCTCTCTGAGCCAAGGCTGTAGCAGACTCATTAATCTCTAACTGCCACTAAAGGAGGACAGAGTACCACACCAAGCAGGCCTGGGTTACAACAGTATAAGCAGTTGTTCCAGCAGGGGGTTGAGAGCAATGCTTCTAAATTAGAGGCAAGCAATATCTCAAAGGCCATATCCTCATTCAGTGTAAATCGGCGGAGCTCCATTGACTTTGTTTCCTAGAACACCAGAAATTGGAGTCGGGTTCATCCTCTGCCCCCTTCCTAAATATAAAAGCTCCAACATTGGGGCATACTCCTATAGTAGGGAGTTTCTACTGCAACGGGAACACCCAGGATGGTTAATAGTATATCAGCTTTGGTATAAATAGGCTTGAAAAAAATATTTCCATCAATAATTTAAATTTACAGATAGGCGAAATAAGAAGAATGCTGCTTGAGGACTAGAGTTTGATTTAAGGATATTTGCCATGTGTATTTTGACCTGTGATGTCGACAGTGTATGCCTTAACAGTTATAAAGCTTTAACTTGTTGAATCTCAACATCTACTCTCATTAAATAATTACTGTCTGGCACCCCCTCTCTTCCCCCCCAATTGACCTATATCCCATTATTTACTGCAACTGTGAAAATTTAAATTAAAAAAAAAAGTTTAAAAATAACTATTGATGTGATCCATTGAGATTATATAAACATTAAAATTGAATTCTGCGAAGCCAACGTATAAACTTCAACAACACCTTTTTGGCAATGACTGCATAGTTTGGGTAACTCCTCTGGGCCCCAGTTCAGCCAGGTATTTAAGCATGCGCCTAACTTTAAGGCCATTGATTTCAAAATTAGACATCTGACCTCTTAACTTTTCCCAAAGAAAACTCCTTTAATAACTCATTTGATACCCAAGCATCCAAGAAATAGCTCTCTTTCGTCAACATGTGTCCTATTTCAGAGTAAGACCAGCACGCTTCAGGATTCCCTCAGACCACACCAAAAAAAAAGTAAATATCTGCTGGCCAGGAAAAGAAAAGGAATGGAGTAAGTCCCCACACACTCATTCCAGATGGTGACCCCCATGCACCGATGCTTGGCACAGAGACAGGTGTGGGTGTCTGGGCCAGGGGGAATATGTGGTGCTCAGAGAGGGCATGTCCTAAAGGGCAAGAGGGGGCCCTAGAAGAGGAAAAGGATCCAGAAGGGGGAAGCTTAAGGAAGGGGTTAGGCTGGGAGAGGGCTAGGGAGCATCTTGAAGAGGACCTCAAGTTTTGGTAGTGTCCTTGTGGCGGGGATGCCTCGATGTATATAGGAGTAAATGGGTTACAGTTTGATATCAGAGTCCACAAATAACAGGAAGACCCTGAGAACTGGATGTAGAACAAACCTTCCAGGAGGTCTAGTGGTGGGGGCTTGCCAGGCCCTGTCATGTATGCCAGTGGCAATGGTGTAAACAATGACTGCTGTTAGGGAATGATATTTTACGTGTCTCTAGCCCTGCAAAGCAGCATAGTCTAGTGAATAAAGCCTTGGGTTGGGGGCTGAAGTCTGTGGTTCTATTCTCAATTCTGTGCCAATCCACGTGTGCCCTTGGACAAGTCACTTCCCCTCTCTGATTGTCCTGCCACCCTTGCTTTGGCTTATCTATTGAAATTGTGAGCTCTTCAAGGCAGGACTGTCGCTTACCATGTGCACCTACAGTACCTAGCAGAGCAGTGCCCCGACTGTGTTGGGACCCAGAGGCACTGCTGTGGTATAAATGATTAATTGCACACATACTGGAAGGTTTCAGAGTAACAGCCGTGTTAGTCTGTATTCGCAAAAAGAAAAGGAGTACTTGTGGCACCTTAGAGACCAACCAATTTATTTGAGCATAAGCTTTCGTGAGCTACAGCTCACTTCATCGGATGCATACTGTGGAAAGTGGAGAAGATCTTTTTATACACATAAAGCATGAAAAAATACCTCCTCCCACCCCACTCTCCTGCTGGTAATAGCTTATCTAAAGTGATCACTCTCCTTACAATGTGTATGATAATCAAGTTGGGCCATTTCCAGCACAAATCCAGGTTTTCTCACCCCCCCCCCCCCACACACAAACCCACTCTCCTGCTGGTAATAGCTTATCTAAAGTGACCACTCTCCTTACAATGTGTATGATAATCAAGGTGGGCCATTTCCAGCCCAAATCCAGGGTTTAACAAGAACGTCTGGGGGTAGGGGGGTAGGAAAAACAAGGGGAAATAGGTTACCTTGCATAATGACTTAGCCACTCCCAGTCTCTATTCAAGCCTAAGTTAATTGTATCCAATTTGCAAATGAATTCCAATTCAACAGTTTCTCGCTGGAGTCTGGATTTGAAGTTTTTTTGTTGTAATATAGCAACTTTCATGTCTGTAATCACGTGACCAGAGAGACTGAAGTGTTCTCCGACTGGTTTATGAATGTTATAATTCTTGACGTCTGATTTGTGTCCATTTATTCTTTTACGTAGAGACTGTCCAGTTTGACCAATGTACATGGCAGAGGGGCATTGCTGGCACATGATGGCATATATCACATTGGTAGATGCGCAGGTGAATGAGCCTCTGATAGTGTGGCTGATGTTATTAGGCCCTGTGATGGTGTCCCCTGAATAGATATGTGGGCACAGTTGGCAACGGGCTTTGTTGCAAGGATAGGTTCCTGGGTTAGTGGTTCTGTTGTGTGGTATGTGGTTGCTGGTGAGTATTTGGATGTAGAACAAACCTTCCAGGAGGTCTAGTGGTGGGGGCTTGCCAGGACCTGTCATGTATGCCAGTGGCAATGGTGTAAACAATGACTGCTGGTAGGGAGTGATATTTTGCGACACAACCGCATTTGCTCCAACCCCTCAGACAGAGACAAACACCTACAAGATCTCTATCAAGCATTCTTACAACTACAATAATCACCTGCGGAAGTGAAGAAACAGATTGATAGATCCAGAAGAGTTCCCAGAAGTCACCTACTACAGGACACGCCTAACAAAGAAAATAACAGAACGCCACTAGCCGTCACCTTCAGCCCCCAACTAAAACCTCTCCAACGCATCATCAAGGATCTACAACCTATCCTGAAGGATGACCCAACACTCTCACAAATCTTGGGAGACAGGCCAGTCCTTGCCTACAGACAGCCCCTCCAACCTGAAGCAAATACTCACCAGCAACCACACACCACACAGCAGAACCACTAACCCAGGAACCTATCCTTGCAACAAAGCCCGTTGCCAACTGTGTCCACATATCTATTCAGGGGACACCATCACAGGGCCTAATCACATCAACCACACTATCAGAGGCTCGTTCACCTGCACATCCACCAATGTGATATATGCCATCATGTGCCAGCAATGCCCCTCTGCCATGTACATTGGTCAAACTGGACAGTCTCTACGTAAAAGAATAAATGGACACAAATCAGATGTCAAGAATTATAACATTCATAAACCAGTCGGAGAACACTTCAATCTCTCTGGTCACGTGATTACAGACATGAAAGTTGCTATATTACAACAAAAAAACTTCAAATCCAGACTCCAGCGAGAAACTGTTGAATTGGAATTCATTTGCAAATTGGATACAATTAACTTAGGCTTGAATAGAGACTGGGAGTGGCTAAGTCATTATGCAAGGTAACCTATTTCCCCTTGTTTTTTCCTACCCCCCGCCCCCCCAAGACGTTCTTGTTAAACCCTGGATTTGGGCTGGAAATGGCCCACCTTGATTATCATACACATTGTAAGGAGAGTGATCACTTTAGACAAGCTATTACCAGCAGGAGAGTGGGGTGGGAGGAGGTATTTTTTCATGCTTTATGTGTATAAAAAGATCTTCTACACTTTCCACAGTATGCATCCAATGAAGTGAGCTGTAGCTCACGAAAGCTTATGCTCAAATAAATTGGTTAGTCTCTAAGGTGCCACAAGTACCCCTTTTCTTTTTACACATACTGGAAGTGACTTGTATTTTCTGTCCCAGGCATATCTAACACCCAATCCAGGCAGCTACTGGACACCATAATTATAGCAAGCCTTTAAACCCCAATAAATACCACCCAGCCAGCTAACTAGAGTCTCTCATGCCTCCCACTCTTCTCTCTGATCTGCACTACAGATTTCTATTGCATATTCTGCATTTGCTCCATGTTACTGTGCTACCTTTGGTCTCCATCAGAGTTCTGCATCGAAAGCAGGGGTGTCCAACGTATGGGCTGCAGGCCGGATCTGGCCTGCAGAACTGTTTCATCCAACCTGTGGGCTTCCCATAAATCTTTGGACTTGTCTACACAACCCCGGAGTCTGCACTATGGAGCTGTGATTTGTAAAGCTCATCAGTGGGTTGTGCTCGAACTCCCCCATGCCGACCCGCCTGCATGCATTGATGCAGTCCTATTTCAAAGTGGACAACATCAATGTGCACTGAGAAACATTTAGTGCGTGCCAGCAGGGTGAGCACATGGGAATTAGAGTGCAACACACTGGTGTGTGCTACAAGTGTAGTCTAGACTCCAGCGCAGACACCCAATAAAACTTCACGTGCAGGCGTAGATGAACTTGGGTGCGTTTAAGACACATTGGAGAGGTATACGTCTGGTGGAAGCTGGCATGTGTCCAGGCAAGGGGAAATGGCACTGAAGAATGCTTAGCTGCCAGCTGGAGAGTACATATGCCAAACTGGCAAGCCAAAGAAAAGGAAACTTCAGATAAGTCAAAGGTTGAATGTTGATTGCAGCCGGTAGACCAGCAAACTCTCCTTTAAATAAAAAACAAAAAAGGAAAGGGAGGGAGATATCCTTCCCTTCTCTCATTTCTTTTATTCAGCTTGTGACAAGTGACGATTATGCCTTTATACGAGAAGAGGAAGGTAAATCAAGAGTATCCTGCATTTCAAGAGAAATGGGGAATTTTATATTTCTTTATGGCCATGAATGGAAAGACCCACATGCTTGATCTGTAAGCAAAAGGTAGCTGTGATAAACTACTACAGCAGTCGAAGGCACTATGAAGCAAACCATGGTCAGAAATGTGATCAGTACCTAGGAAAGTTACACGAAGTTAAACACGCTGAATTACCACATTGTCTGAAAAAAGCAGCAATTGGTATTTACTAATACTGGTCATATGAGCGATGCTGCTGTTAAGGTGAGCTGTGTGATGGCCCATGAAATCCCTGTGTAGTTGAAACCATTTTCTGAGAGAGAACTTTTGAGGAAACTGCATGCTAAAAGCTGCCCAGATAAGCGGTAAACTGTTTGCAGATATCAGCCTCTCAGGAAACACAATTGCTGAAAGGATCAATGGTATATAGCTGAGAATTTGAACTGTCACTCTGGGATAAAAAATTCTTTGCTGCTTTTTCAGCTGCAACTGATGAAAGCACAGATGTCAATGGTGTGTCTCAGCTCGCAGTGTTCATTCATGGAGTCTGAGAACATGTGAGTAGCAGAGGAGCTTGTAAAACTAGTGCCGATGAGAGAAACACCAACGGCAAATGACCTCTTCAACAACTAGGTGGAAGCTGTGAACAAATTGGACGTGGACTGGACAAGAGCTGTGATTCTGGCCACAGCTGGAGCACCCTCTCTAGCGGGCAAGGAAGCGGGAGTTGTGACAAAACTGAAGGCCAGATTGCAGACTGTCAACCATAAGCAGCAGTTTAGCAAATTTTTCACTGCATTTTACAGCCAGAAGTTCTCCATAGTAAAACTTTTGAAAATGAATCGTGATGGATGTGGTTGTTAAAACCTACATTTTATTTTAGCTAGTGGTCTCAGCCACCAGCCAGTCAGCTGACTCTTGGGAGAGTGTGACGTTCTTTGTGGACTGCGGTATCACATTGAAGTTTGGTGGCTAAGCTGGGACCTGTGTTGAAGCACATTTTTGAACTGTCTGGTGAGACCCAAGTCCTTGAAGTCTTTAAACCACGATTTGAGGACTTCAATAGCTCAGACATAGGTGAGAGGATTTTCCGCAGGAGTGGGCGGGTGAAATTCTGTGGCCTGCGTTGTGCAGGAGGTCAGACTAGATGATCACAATGGTCCCTTCTGACCTAAATATCTATGAATCTGTGAACTTTTCTTGGATCAGGAATAGAAAATTGTCACGAAATTACAGGACACTGAATGGCTTCTAGACCTTGCTTTCATGGTGGATGTTATGGAGAACTTGAAAGCACTCAATACAAGAATGCAGGGGGCACAGCCAAATACTTGTGAGATTTCTCATCTGGTTGCTGCTGTTTTTGAAATACCAGAACATCCTTCAGCTGCTTCTGGTGGCAGCAGAATCCAGGAAGTACATCAGAGTGTAATGTGGTAAAGGAATATAATTACCATATTAGATCAGACCAATGCCACATCTAATCCAGTAAACTGCTTCCAGCGGTGGCCAGAACCACTAATTCCTGCTCATTGGCAATCGGTTTAAAACCAGAAGCATGAGATTTGATATCGCTTCCAAAATGTGTGTTATCAGTAACTATTATAACCCTGGATATTCTTTTAGCCATGTAAATGTAGAGCTGGTCAGGAATTTTTTAATGAAACAATTTTTTTCACTGAAACCAAAACTTGTCATGGACATATGTTGGGTCCGATGAACATTCCCTAGGGTCCAGGATGAAATTTCTGATCAAAATGAGAACAAGAGAGAGTCTGAAATAGCCCAGTGGTTAGGGTACTCAGCTGACCCGGAGACGACCTAGGTGCCAGTCTGTTTCAGAGCAGGGACTTGAACCAGGATCTTACGGGTGACTGCCTTAACTGCTGGGTTATTGGCTATTTGGGATGGGCTGGTCTTTTGGTCTCTTTAAAATACTTCAGAAGGTCTCCGCTTTTTCTTGGTGAGGAAAGAAACCAAATGTCAAAACCTCACAATTTTTACAAAATGTACTTTTTGTTTCCGGGCCAGCCCTATGTAAATTTCCAGTGCAGAGTGTAAACTCTTTGTGGCAAAGCCCGAGATCTTGTTAATTGTATGTACAGTACAGTCAGACACTACTGCAATTGACTCATAAATAATAAGAGAGCTGCCCAAAGATTAATGGAAATATTAACTATATTATTTTGCACTTAAAAATGCCCTTAGTTTAGATCAAGTTTTGGGCGTCTTGCATCGGTTCTTATTTTATCTGGAGCAGTTGGCTCATCCCTAAAGATTACAAAGATTTTAATAAATCTTCAGATGGTAATGAAGGGTACTGGACACTCTCCTGGCCTTGCTGCAGCTCCTCTGTCTTGAATATTCATTCGTTTTGTGCCATTTTCATTATAGTCTTTGTCACACACGAGAGGGGGAAATGGGAATATCAAGGTTACGTGACTGGTTGTACAGCTGAAGAAGGGCTAAACCTTTGATGGGTTTGTTAATATGGATGTTAATAGACTTCAATGAGTGGAGGTGAACTGTATATAAATTGCCTCTTGCTCCCCTTCCCCTAATCTCTGCCTGCTTGCCTAAAATGTGAACTTCTCGGGTCTCTGTTCTGGAATATTTGGAAGGTGCCTAGCACATCCTGTGTGCTGCCACAGCACGTAGTAAATGCTCATGGCGGCTAGATTGTGCCATTTAGGCATAGGCCTGCGTTGGGACGATCGGAAGCCAAGTGGAGGTTCAAAGAGGGATTCTGCCTCTGGGGAGCCGAATCCCTTTCTCAGCTGCCTGGTGAAGCTGGAGAGTTGTACCTTGAAGATATAGTCTCCCCCACAATGCACGTGGCCCACTCAGTGCACCCTTCAGTCATGCTGCTGCAGTGATAGCAAGCAAAGTATTTTGGAAAGAATAGAAAAAGGCAAATAACACTAGACTGGTGGAGAAAAATCTTACTTGTATGAGTTTCAGTGATGTAGCTATCTCAGCTCTTCCTTCCCTACCTGCCTCTAGACCCCCTGACAGAACACCAAAAACCACAAGGAAAAACAACTACAAGTTTGACTTTTCAAGGCCTTACAGAGCTTATTTTACACAGCACAGAAATGTCTTCATTTTTCTGTGAATAACTCATAGACTCATGGACCTTACGGCCAAAAGGGACCATCAGGATCATCTAGTCTGACCTCCTGCACATCTCAGGCCACAGAAGCTCACCCAACTCCTGCAATAGGCCTATAACCTCTGGCTGAGTTACTGAAGTCTTCAAATCTTGATTTAAAGACTCCAAATTACAAAGAATCCACCATTTACTCTAGTTCAAACCAGGAACAGACCTGTCCCCCCTGCTGCAAAGGAAGGTAAAAAAAACAACAACCCAGGGTCTCTGCCAGTCTGTCTGACCTGGAGGGAAATTCCTTCCTGCCCCCAAATATGGTGATCAGTTAGACCCTGAGCATGTGAACAAGACCCACCAGCCAGACACCTGGGAAAGAATTCTCTGTAGTAACTCAGAGCCCTCTGCATCTAGTGTCCCATGTTTGGCCATTGGAGATATTTACTAATAGCAGTTGTGGATCATGTGCCATTATATGCAACCTCATCATACCATCCCCTCGATAAAAGTATCAAGCTCAGTCTGGAAACGAGTTAGGTTTTTTACCCACACTACTCCCCTTGGAAGGCTGTTCCAGAGCTTCACTCCATTTATGATTAGAAATCTTCATCTAATTGCAAGCCTAAACTTGTTGATGGCCAGTTTATATACATTGTTCTTGTGCCAACATTGGGCCTTAACTAAAATAACTCCTGTCCCTCCCTTGTATTTATAGAGAGCAATCAAATTTCCCCTCAGCCTTCATTTTGTTAGGCTAAACAAGCCAAACACCTTAAATCTCTTCTCATAAACCAGGTTCTCAATTCCTCTGATCATCCTAGTAGCCCATCTCAGCACCTGTTCCAGTTTGAATTCATCTTTCTTAAACATGGGAGACCAGAACTGCTCACAGTATTCCGGACAAGGTCTCACTAGTTCCCTTATACAATGGTAATAACACTCGCCTATCTCTACAGGAAATATTTTGCCTAATGCATCTGAGGATTGCACTAGCCTTTTTCAGGGCTGCATAACATTGTTGGCTCATAATCATCCTGTGATCAACCAATTTATCCAGGTCTGTCTTCTCCTCTGTCGCTTCCAACTGGTAAATCCTCAGTTTATAACACTACAATTTGTTAGTCCCTAAGTACATGACCTTTCACTTCAAATTATTAAATTTCTTCCCATTTCTATTACCGTTTTCAAGGTTCTCCAAATCTTCTTGTACGAGATTGTATGTATGCATGATCATTAATGAAAATGTTGAATAAGATCTGCCAAAGACTGATCCGAGAGGAAGTTCACTAGTAGCCCCCCTCACGGCTGGCAGTTCACCGTTCGGTATGACCCGTTCTAGTCTCCCCTTAATCTGTTCTTTATGCACCTTTTGATTCTCACATTAATCCGCATCGTCTCCAATTTAACTAATCATGTCCATCTGGAACTGTATCAAATGCTTACTGAAATCCAGATAGATTAGATCGACTGCATTTCCTTTGTCTAGAAAATCCGTTATCTTCTCAAAGAAAGAGATCTGTTTGGTCCGGCATGATCTACCTTTTGTAAAACTGTGTTGTATTAATCCCAATTGCCATTTACCTCTATGTCTTACTCTCTCCTTTAAAATTTGTTATAAGACCTTGATACAATGAACGTCAAACTAACAGGCCTCTAGTTTCCTGGATCACTTTTTTTTTTCTTTCTTAATTATAGGTACTATATGAGGAATTCTCCAGTCATGGGGCACAACCCCCAAGTTTACATATTCATTAAAAATCCTTGGTATTGGGCTTGCAATTTCATGTGCTAATTTCTATCCAAGAATATTAAAGGAATTATCTTCCCCCTCTTCACCCCATTTGGTTCCATTAAGATGTTTGAGTTTGGCTTCCATCTCTGATGTGATAATTTCTACTTCCAGACAGAATTTATGTTCAGAGTTCCCCAGGTCTGTTTAACCTTTCTTGTTTATTGCCTATCTTTTATTTTTAGACTCAGAGAGCGTTAGAAGAGAAGCACATAATAGATCCATCGACCTTGAAGCACCAAGCAAGAGATTCTCAGAAAACCTTGCAAACGCATGTTTCTGACACTGGGGAACAACACAAAGCAAGACAGGGTAGTGACTTTACAGATTACTTTGGCGAGGCTGTTCCATGCATAACGGGCTGCATAGAAGAAAGTGTGAGCGAAGATGCTTGTGGGATGAGCAGACAGACCGTGGCTGCCACAGAGCAAATCAATGAATGCTGTTCCCCAGCATGGTGTTTACTCTCTGTGTCCAGGTCTGTGTCCTCCCGTTCATTATCTAGGTGCTGGTTGATCAACCAGGCATTTGGGATTAGCAGATTAGCAGAGTGCAAAGAGCAGACTGCAGGACTTTTAACGTGTTCTGCCCCCAAGGGACTGGCAGGCTCATTGCTTTCATATGTTTCTGTGTTTCCCCTGGAATATCCAAGCGTCACAGTGATACACCTTGTTTGTAGCTGTTTGCACTCTAGGAAACTGTTTGCCTGTGTGATCTGGTGCTGAATACAAATGGCCTCTCTGCCTTTCCCTCCCTGGATCTGCACATTTTGTTGTTGATATTGTTATAAAGCCTAAACCTTACCCTTGCCCAAAACATAGAGGCAATCTGAGACACAAGGCATGCGAGTGGGGCATTCAAGAGGCAAACCCTGTGCAGCAAATGGAATCAGAGTTGACTGCTTGTGATACTCTATTATTATTTGAACTATGGAGTTGTAGTCTTCAGCAGCAGCCCCTGCAAACGCCTTTTAACATAGAGATCAAGTATCATTTCAGTTATCTGAACTCCCATGATACAAACCTCCTTGTCTAAGGAACCATCAGTGCGTTTCTTTGGTCTGTTGATTCCCAGATATGTGATTATCCAATTAGCCAAACATATTTGCTGCAATCCACCGGTATGGATAAACAGGATTCCCCTGTAAATTAAAGCTTGCTGTATATAGAGTTGTATCGGTTGATTTGTTCTTTCTGATAGTACAGGGTATTTTCTGCTCAAGAACTTTTCCTTTCACTCCCACCCTGTGTCACTCACATGCTGTAGTGATGACAGATTCAGTCATTAGGTCAGATCCGCAGTTCATGTAAACTGGCATAGCTCCATCAGAATCAACAGAGCTACAGCCGAGGGAGCTGATCCATTTATTCCGTATTCCCATTAATATTTTACTATGTCATAAATAATTATTATTTCTGGACAAAGGCTGAATTTGTTTATTAGCTGGAGGGGTTTCTGTGCAGAAAGCAGCTGCAATAGTATAGTTTACTTTGCTGGCTATGGGCCTAGTTTTGTAGTCCCTTCCAGTTTTCCCCGTGTCAGGACTGTTGGAGGTGTCCCTGGTCTTCTTTCTTTTTTTCTTTAGCATTCTCTCTGAGATAGACGTGGTAGCGCATTCAGCAACATAGCCTCATTTGCAGCAAGATTTCATCTCCCATAAATATAAAGGGAAGGGTAACCACCTTTCTGTATACAGAACTGTAAAATCCCTCCTGGCCAGAGGCAAAACCCTTTCACCTGTAAAGGGTTAAGAAGCTAGGATAACCTCGCTGGCACCTGACCCAAAATGACCAATGAGGAGACAAGATACTTTCAAAGCTGGAGCGGGGGGTGGGGAGGAGGGAACAAAGGGTCTGTCTGTCTGTGTGATGCTTTTGCCGGGAACAGATCAGGAATGCAGGTCAGAACTCCTGTAAAAAGTTAGTAAGCAATCTAGCTAGAAATGCGTTAGATTTTCTTTTGTTTAATGGCTGGTAAAATAGCTGTGCTGAATGGAATGTATATTCTTGTTTTTGTGTCTTTTTCTAACTTAAGGTTTTGCCTAGAGGGATTCTCTGTGTTTTGAATCGGATTACCCTGTAAGATATTTACCATCCTGATTTTACAGAGGTGATTCTTTTACTTTTTCTTTAATTAAAATTCTTCCTTTAAGATCCTGATTGCTTTTTCATTGTTCTTAAGATCCAAGGATTTGGGTCTGCATTCACCTATGCAAATTGGTGAGGATTTTTATCAAGCCTTCCCCAGGAAAGGGGGTGTAGGGCTTGAGGGGATATTCTGGGGGGAAGACATCTCCAAGTGGGCTCTTTCCCTGTTCTTTGTTTAACACGCTTGGTGGTGGCAGCATACAATTCAAGGACAAGGGAAAGTTTGTACCTTGAGGAAGTTTTTAATCTAAGCTGGTAAGAATAAGCTTAGGGGGTCTTTCGTGCAGGTCCTCACATCTGTACCCTAGAGTTCAGAGTGGGGAAGGAACCTTGACAGAAGGCTATGAAGATTCTTATCCTTACCTTTTAAGAGGTAGCCCAGTGGGCCAGCTTACCGCTGTTATATTCACTGCTTTGCATTATATTCTGCTTATTATGTTCAGCAGTAATGCAAGCAAACTACAGGCTTGTATCCTGTAAGACATTGGCTTCAGCCGTTAGCATGAGGCTTGAGGCCTTCGAACACTGGCATAGATAAACAGGTAAATCATAAGTTTTGGGGAACTGGAAGTAGGGTGTAGGGGGGAATTTTGTCCATGATGACATCAGCCAACCACAGAACATGAACAGACACCAGCTTCTGGAGGGTTTTGGATGGAACATCCGACCACAAGAGAGTCGTGGCAACGAATTGACATATATGGTAATGGGGTAAAATCATCAATATACTAACCTATAGAACCTTAACATTGGCAAAGGGAGGAAATACAAATAAGAAAGAGGGGAGAAACCTCTATTGAACGCATTAGACATGGTAACATCGGCATAACATATTATAAAAATGGCATCCCTGCCTGGGAGCAGTAGGTAGGGGGACCAGACAGCAAGTGTTAAAAAGCGGGACAGGGGGTTGGGGGTAATAGGAGCCTATGTAAGAAAAAGACCCAAAAATCGGGACTGTCCCTATAAAATTGGGATATCTGGTCACCCCAGCAGTAGGAGAGAGAGATGTAGCCAGTGGATGAGCTGCCAAAATCTTAACAGCCGGTTCCCTCCTCACCCCATGAGGGGGTCGTGGCCTGCCCCTGCCCTCCAGGACTCCTGCCCCATCCAAGCCCCCGCATTACTTGATGCCCCCCCGGGACCCCTGCCCCATCCACCCCTGTCCCCTGACTGCCCCCAGAACCGGGCAGGAGGATCTTGTGGGCCACTGTAGTGGGTGCCCGCCCCACTCCTAAGAGCCAGAGGGACCTGCCAGGGGACGAGGTGGGGAGTCCCGATGGTGCTTACCTGGGGCAGCTCCCAGGAAGCATCCGGCAGGTCCCTCTGCCTCCTAGGGATGGGGTAGTGTAGCTAGGGAGGGAGCAGGGGGAGCGGCCACTCCCCCCACTGATCACATCAAAAGTGGCACCTTAGACACCGACTCCGTGGGTGCTCTGGGGCTGGAGCCCCCACGGTGAAAATTTGGTGGGTGCAGAGCACCCACCGGCAGCTCCCTGCCCCGCGCCTGGCCCCAGCTCACCTCCGCTCCGCCTCCGCCTCCTCCCCTGAACGTGCCGCCCCGTTCTGCTTCTCCGCCCCCCACCCCGGCTTCCCGTGAATCAGCTGTTCATGTGGGAAGCCTGGAGGGCTGAGAAGCAAGCGGCAGCTTCGCGCTCAGGCCCAAGGAGGCTGAGGGGAGGGCCCCCCGCGCCACAGCAGATAACCCAGGGGGCGTGCAGGGGAACCGCTCCCCACCCCAGCTCACCTCCGCCACCCTGGGCCCGAGCGCGAGGCCGCCACCTGCTTCTCAGCCCTCCCAGGCTTCCTGCCGAACAGCTGATTCACGGGAAGCCGGGGTGGCTGGCGGAGAAGCAGAGCGGGGCGGCGCGTTCAGGGGAGGAGGTGGAGGCGGAGCAGAGGTGAGCTGGGGCCAGGCGCGGGGCGGAGAGCTGCCGGTGGGTGCTCCGCACCCGCCAAATTTTCACTGTGGGTGCTCCAGCCCCGGAGCACCCATGGAGTCAGCGCCTAAGGTGCCACTTTTGGCCGGTTGTTAAATTTAGAAACCGTTTTAGAATCTTGTTTCTAAATTTAAGAACCAGTTCCAGCGAGCCAGCCCTTGGGAGGGGCCAGGATGATGGCCACTGGTGAAGATGAGGAAGGTGACAGTGACGAGGAAGATAATGGCTAGCGTTTCAGGTTGTTCTGCAAGGGATGGTGTGAGTATGGATGTTCAGATGTGCTTTTTGTAGTACTTTTGGTATAGGACAGACTCTTCTGCCGGGCTAAGAGTATAGCTGGAAAGATTAACAATATTGTTGGGTGTGTTAAGGGAACTACCGTTGTGGCTCTGTAGTATCTCTAGCTACCTTACTGAGTTAGAGTGCGTGTGACTTTGCTAAATGTATTAATAAATTATTTAGTTGTAGATATAGAAGAGTTCCTATCGTGTGAGTGTTGCACCTGTGCACACTGAGGTTCCCAACTATATCATAATTTTAATAATACTGGGCTTGATCTTGGGACGAGAACGTGTCAACCCTCAAAGTGATAACTGGGAATTTTTATTCATAATCTATAGATCAGGCTACAAAATGTACAACTTTCACAAGTTTTGCCGATGTGAAAGACTACTGGTTTCAAAGAGATTCTTGATTCTTAACACAGGACACATTGGGGGAGCCAGTGACATCTCCCAAAGCTGAACAAACTGAAGGGCAACCAGTGCAATGAGCCATACAGCTCAATCAGCTTTCGCTCCTCTGCTTATTTTCGTGACGCTTCTATTTCTACGAAAAAATGAGATCATGCAAGAGAATGTTAATTATAGCTGCAGCCGTTGCTGAGGGCGCACCATCCTAAGGATACAATCTCAGCAAAACAGCACTTATGCATTGTAACACTGCATTCCACACACCGAAAAGGAGGCATCTAATCTAGCAATGTAGTGGCTAGGTGCCATGTAGAAAAATGAGATTCACATAAGTTCTGTCCCCAAAGGCCCCAAACTCTCTCTCCATCCCTGGATTTATCTGGTATCCTCAGCATGTTGAGTGCAGGAGGATGTTCTTGGTCATTCTGCAACCTGAGAAGACCTGTGCAAAGTGGCCTTGCAACGTGCCCTAACAATGAGGCTCACCCTGCTATCTAAACTCTGCCTGAAGTTCTTCCACCAGGAACCTTTTGCTCCCAGACCCAGCTATTTTCACTTGGAGGACCTGACCAAAATGTCCCATTGATCATAGCTGTGGTGGGGACTTAGGAATATGTGGCTCTTGAGAGAGCATGTCTGAAGCAACTGAGTGCTTTGGAGATCAGGAGAAACTCCTTAAACCAGATGATCCAGCCTTAAAGCCTGTTCCAGCTCCCACTGAAGTTAGTGCCTGTCTTTCCACTGACTTTCTGGACATTGGATCGAACTCTTGGATTGGGAACCAGGAAAGAAAGTGGCGGCAAAGTTCACTTTTTGCGTTTAATTTTAAAACTTGCATTTGACTTTTCATTCCACAAGTATTTCATATTGCCTCAAGCATTTCTCTCTGATATTACAGTTAGTCCTATATGTAGCCATATCTGCCATGAAATGTAATCATTCTCTCTGTCTTGGTGGAACACTGATCTTCCAATGCCTAAAAAGAAAGTGTTTTTGCCCTACAATGGCCTCAACTTCTTAGCTACTCCTGAAGCATCTTTCAGATTATGGGTTGGAATCCCTAGTCCTTGATACCAGTGCAATGTGAGTGTAAAACGCTACCACTGGTGTGATCTGGTAATGGTCTACAACCACTTTCCATAGGGGTAAGTGACTAAAACAGAGATCAGGCACGAGGGCATCTGACCGAAATCCAGATCTATGTTATTGTGTGTCCATGTTTCACAAAATGGCACTGGTTTATCAAAATAAAATACCTAGAATCATGCTGAAAAGTCCCAGTGGCCAGATTTTCCTAGGTATTTTGCCACCTAATGATGCAGGTAGGCGCCCCATATCATTTTCAGCAGCGCCTAAGCAGGGTTATGCACCTAACAACCATTCAAACTAATTGATGTCACTGGGAGTTAGGTGCCTACTTAGGCACTTTTGAAGATTCCATTAGCTGCCTATCTGTATGTTAGGGGCATAAATAACTTGGAAAATCTGGCCCTAGGTGAGATTTCAGCAAGAAGGCAGTTGAATCACCCCATTCTCGGGAGACTGCCTGGTCTTCAGGCTGCACATTATTGGCATAGCTGCTTAAAAACAGTGAATCATCCAAAGGAACAGGGCAACTGCTAACACAACAGACTCCTGCACTGTTATTAACACCCAGCCAGACAAATGTGCATAATATTCTTGGTGTCAGGAGAACAGGTGTAGGCTTCAATCAACAGGGTTTTTTTCTCCCTGTCTCTGGCTTTGCCTGACAAAGTACAAGTCCATAAGCATCAAGAGATTGTACACTAGATCACTAATCCTATTTCCTTCAATGCTGTGCTGTTCCACTGGCTACTCAAGAGAGACCTGTAGGTCTGCTCTCTGATCAGTTTGCTCTGAAGGCCTCTTGTATACTGTGTGCTTTCAGAATCACTGCAGTCCAGTGTCATTGAGTAACACTATCCTCATACCATCCATACTTACGCCATCTCAGATTACGTAGTGCCTCTGTGAAGCTGTCTTAATGAAGCCATCTGATTACCATTATCCTAGATTTCCTGGTGTCCAGACGTTTCCCTGAATGGCCAATGCAAAGTTCACAATATAAGACTGGGGTAGATTGGGTATGTAAATTCCCTCTTTGGCTGCATGAGAACAGAGCTAACTCCTGCATTTATAGATTTGCTGGCAGAACTCTTTGTTATTTGTGCTACAGCTTCCCCAGTGACTATATCTGGAACAGAATCTTATCCAAGTCCTTATCATTAATCAACTAACAGCAGCAAATAAAATAGATCTAGAAACAAATCTACAAAAAAGAAAAGTGCCTGGTGATATTCTGAGCTCTCTGCACAACAGATGAAGTCAGCTACCTGGTGTAAATCTGGTTTAATCCACTGAAGTAAACGGCAATACTCTCGATTTACACTGTGTAACTGACATCAGAATTGGCGTCCCATTAGACACTATCCAATATCATCAAAGAGCTTTTAAAAAGAGCAAGCTGTCAAATGCTCGTTCCCTTGTTTATTCACTCTTCTCTAAACCTTTCTCCTCAGCCACCAAAACAGTGTTGGCTTTCTATTGAATTCCCACCAGCAGCCTTTTGTATTAGCTGAACAAAAACAACAGCCAAAAGAAAAGAAAACAAAAACCAAATATAATGCCCACGAGAGAGCACAGTGTATGTCACTCTTCAGCAGGCCCCAGTAACTCTGAGACAAAGATGGCTGCTCTCTCTCCCGTCAGGCAGAGTTCTTAGAAACACAAAGATGCCATCCACAGAAAACAGTGGTACCACAATTTCATGGGTGCATAAGCTACAGAAGAATATTCCATGTAAAAAAGGCTCACTGGGACAACACACATTCACCTTGGCATGGGAAATTATAGCATGCTATGGCATTGACTAGGTCCAAGCTGAAATTCCCTCGAGGGAAATATGTTAGAGGAGATATTGTAATAACACACTGAGCTGTGACTGTACTGAACCACCAGCTGACTTTTAAGTTCTGATTTGATTGCCAGCTAAATCTGCTCCTGCTATGGGGGCAGAAAATTGTGGCCCAATAACTTGTACCCTCTTTCTGTCTTTCCCAAGCCCCACTGGGAGGAAAACTGCACACATGAAACTGAACAGAGTGGCAAACATTCATCCTCCTGAAAAGTGTGACTAAGGGGAGGTGCAAAGCAAGAGCTGGGCAGAGTCAAGCAGACTGCACCACACCTATATACAGTTGCAGTCTAGTGGCTACATCCATTGCAAAACCATCACCAAACATGCCTCAGTGTGGCAACCACTGGGATCAACCAAGAAATCATTGGTTACCTGTGAAATATGCCACCAGAGAATGACAAGGGGGGACTGAAAAGCGTCACTATAGGCTCAGATGAGATCACTGGCAGGAATGGCTGCAGAAATAGCACACTTTGCGGGAATATTGTAGAACAGTGTTGTAAATATTTATAGAAAAGAAGTCACTGGTAACCTCTGATTTTAGATTTGTACATGAGCCTATTTGCACCAGACACCTGATTCATTCTGAGGGTTATCCATCTCCAGTCAGGGAGGAGAAACATACCAGGAGACCTATGTGGCCAATCAAAATGGCTTGAATTTTGAATGTCCAATATTATTATTATTTATTTATTTGTACTACTGAAGTGCCTAGGAGCCCAGTTTTGCAATAAGCTGTTCATGAACAATCTACAGATCAAGCATTATTTGCGGGAAGGTTTTTGATGAATTATTTTGAACAATAGGTAATCACAACCTGGTCACAGTCAACTTGCAAACAGGAACATGAGAACTAATTAGTCTTTTTGGACTATTCACCCATTTCTACTGAACATGTTTTAATTTTCTTCTCTCTTTTTCTCTGTCTCCCTCTGAACTGCCCTAGCCAAGTTGCTCTTAACCTTCTTTGTCTTTTCATATAAAGCACTGACTTTGTTTCTATTTTTATTTGACTGACTAGTCCCTTTGTGGATTTGGTGTCATTAATATCCCCTGGCTGTTGTCTCAGTGCCAAATCAGTGAGTTGTTTGTCTTTCCCATCCATGGATACACTTCTGAGACAGTAGGTTCAGTTAACTATACATTTGTCAATTAAGTCATTCATCTATTGGAGGGAAGAGCATCTTTCCACGAATTCCATATTAACTGCTTTGTGGAAATGGAAGGCTTGATTGGACTTGCAAACTATACCTTCTGACTCAACATAGATACTTGAGACTTAGCACATGTAACTCATTATACAAGCAAACAACTGTAATTTCTGATTGGTAGCTAATAGTGAATTTGTGGCTGTGAAAGACAATGGACACAAAAGATAGTACATGGCTTTTAATCTGTAGGATGGCAACGAATACATTTTGAACAGAAATCTTGGTCCATTTAAACAGATCATGTCATAGTGCTCGAAGAGTCTGGTTTGCATCACCTTACACTCAACCTCTGTATCTGGCCCACTGACCCAACTAGGACCAAAACTTGGCCTCACGCTCAGGGAGATCAACTGTTGTTAGTCATGGCTATGACTATTCATTTATTATTTTCTATTGCCTCTGAGTGTTCGAGATGCTTCAGAGAAGACAAACAAAGACCTAGTCCCTGCACTAAAGAGCCTGCAATTTAAATATTTGAAATGCTGCCATAATAATAATGATAAATAATAATAAGACAGGTGTCTATAATGCTGATCATTTTGCCTAGTAGTTGTATCTATTTTTCCTCACTCATCATCTATCTTTGTCTTTTAGAATGTATCAGAGGGGTAGCCGTGTCAGTCTGGATCTGTAAAAGCAGCAAAGAATCTTGTGACACCTGAAAGACTGCAGGGACTGTGTCCTCCTATTATTGTTATTATTTGATTGTTTCCCCAGTCTGGCTCCTCTGGGTTTGAAAGGTGCCTAGCACAGTTGGAGCATTACAGTAATCTTAATATTTACACACAAAACACCCTACATTAAAAGAACATTATTAAGAATGCAAAGTGAAGCACTCAAAAATTCATTAACGGCAGAATTCAGGTTGCCTGTGCAACCTTCGTTTGGCCCCCCTTTTTGTGTATGCATTATAGAATCATAGAAATGTAGGGCTGGAAGGGACCTTGAGAAGTCATCAAGTCCAGTCCCCTGCACTGTGGCAGGACCAAGTAAATCTAGACCATTGCTGACAGGTTGTTTGTACAACCTGTTCTTAAAAACCTCTCGTGACAGGGATTCCACAACCTTCCTTGGAAACCTGTTCCAGAGCTTAACTATCCTTAGAAAGTTTTTCCTAATTTCTAACCTAAATCTCTTTTGCTGCAGATTAAGCCCATTACTTCTTGTCCTACCCGCAGTGGACATGGAGAACAAGTGATCACTGTCCTCTTTATAGCAGCCCTGAATGTATTTGAAGACTATTATCAGGTCCCCCTTCGCCTTTTTCACAGTGGCAACTCATTATCAACTGATATTCAATTTGTGATCGTCTGTAACCCCCAGATCCTTTTCACCAGCACCTAGCCTTGATGTAGCCTTTGCTTACATGGGCACATATTATTTTCCCCACTGCATCTGTATCTCATTCAGTGCACAGTATGGGCAGTGCTCACATAATCAGCAGCTATTCAATATTTTGTTTTCTCCTCCTTGTTCAATGTGTGGCCCCAGGCCTTATTTGCTGCACACTTTTCAAACCTTGCTCTGAAGACAGAATTATTAATTTCCTTGTGGGCTTTTCCATAGCACCCATCACTGTAGTATCTGAGTGCCCCAAAATATTAACATATTTATCTTCACAACATCCATGTATGTGTGTGTATGGTGGGGGGGAAGCTGTTATCCTGCTTTCGTAGATGGGAAATTGAGGCACAGAGACTAAGGTCAACAGTTTCCATTAATTTTGGGTGACTGATTTGAGGCATCTAGGACCTGATTTTGTCAGAGCACTTTGCATTAAATAGTAATGTATATGTTCAAGGCACAGCTTCCTTTCACTTCAGCTCAGCACTTCTGCAAATCAGACCCCAGGGTCTCAAGATGGGCACCCGGACAATGAGACACACAATTAGTGAGCATCTGTGAAAAAATTTGGTTTAAATGACTTTACTAGCAACACGCAGGAACTCTGTGACAGAGGCTGCGATAGAATCCAGCACTCCAGGGCAGCATTCAACTGACTTATCTAGGAGACCCTCCCTTTTCTTCCTGCAGTCCCCTGCCTTATTAACGGTGCACTGTCCAACTTCTGTAATAAATGAGGTAGGGATCCTACAGACAACAGTCTCCTGCACTACATGGAACAGAGCAGGTCCATCCTGTGCACTGAATGAGGCATGGGACTGGTGGAAAAAACCGTGATTGCGTAATGAAAGACTGTATCATGGTGCATATGAATAAGGTTGCCCCAGGAACCTTAATTCTGGCATTTTCCAACTTCTGAGTGCTTGACTTTGCAACCTAAATAATGTTATTTTACAGAGTTTTTGTGGATGTGTAATTTCCTAGTTTTTTTAAAAACAAACTGACAAAACAGAAATTCCATCACGTGGCATCATATTGACCCCCTACATTGTTCATCATCAGAGTAGGAAACTTCAGATCTGCCCCACAGACCTCTGTCACTGGAGCTAATGCAATGATTGATAGCAATGTTAGGTTATCTGCTATGTGGACCAGCGCTAAAGGGGGATGGACACTTTGCCACTAGATTTCACAGATATTTGCTGAGAGCAGAGGAATGGTGAGACTCAGGTAACTTGGGTTCCATTCCAGGCTCTGGAGGGGACTGTTCTCTAGTGCAGTGGTTCTCAAAGCCGGTCCGCCGTTTGTTCAGGGAAAGCCCCTGGTGGGCCGGACCGGTTTGTTTACCTGCCGCGTCCACAGGTTCGGCCGATCGCGGCTCCCACTGGCCGCGGTTCACCGCTCCAGGCCAATGGGGGCTGCAGGAAGCGGCGCGGGCCGAGGGATGTGCTGGCCGCCCTTCCCGCAGCCCCCATTGGCCTGGAGCAGCGAACCGCGGCCAGTGGGAGCTGCGATCGGCCGAACCTGCGGATGCGGCAGGTAAACAAACCTGCCCGGCCCTCCCAGGGCTTTCCCTGAACAAGCAGCGGACCGGCTTTGAGAACCACTGTTCTAGTGGGCACAAACTCTTCCTCCCATTCCCCACAAGTATGATCCCTTCTGCCCCATCCCTTCCAGCCTGAACCAATCCTGTCTCTTCCTTGTCTTCCTCAGATAGCCATCTGTCTTGGGTGGTTTAGACACAACAAATCCTGCACCTTGGCAGGGGGTTGGACTAGATGACCCTTGTGGGCCCTTCTAACCCTATGATTCTATGATCCCTGGTTCTTTGAACCAGCCCCATTCTCCTTGCCTACCCAGGCCCCATCTCCTTTCTCAGGAAGTCCTAGTCTCAGCTCTTCAGACTCGCCCTCCCAGTCTCCCCCAGTCCCAATATCCCTGCCCAGCCATGCCCAACTCCCCCCCCCCTCCACCCCCACATGCCAGCTCCTTGCCCCCAGTCTCCTTGCTCAGCCAGTCCAAGTTCCATCCATACCAGCTCCTCATCTAATCTCTCTCTCTCCCACATCCTGGCCTCTAGTCACCCCACCCTATCCTTGCCGAAGGTTCCCAATCTCCACTGACTCCCCATGCCAATCATAGAATCATGGAATAGAATTAGAATTATTCCTCCACCTTAGCTCCTTAGCTCCTCTGCCACCAGCTCCCAGTCCCAATCTTCTTGCCCAGACCGTCCTAATCTCCCCACATCCCAACTCCCAGTTCCAGTTTCCCCCCCACACACACCAGCCTGAGCCTCCATCCCTCCCCACCTGGCACCTTGTCCCAACCTACTCCCCCTACCCACCTTTGGCTGTTGTCCCTTCTTCATTCAAATTGGGCAGCTTCCCTCCTCATGCTGTGTGGACCCAGCAGGGGAGGCATTGAGAGCACAGAAGGGACAGGTTCCCTGCTCTCAGTTCAGGGACCCAGACCCAGCCTGGTTTGCAGCAGCCCAGAGCTACATTTACAGGAAACAACCTGCTCCGCCTCAGGCTGGAACATGCTCAGTTCAGACAGAATCATCAGGGAATTTAGCTGCTCAATGCTAGGAAGTCTCTACTGAGCATGAGTGACCTGTACATTTTTTATAGGCTTATAACTTGGTCACATGGGAGCAGGTTTTCCAAGGGATGGCTAAAGGCCACCCCACCTTGCTAAAATTCAAGTCCCTGCTCCAAAGCATGAGCGTGCCAGAGCTTCTCAAAAGAAAAAGTGGCCAGCATTTTTGAACACGGGCAAAACAACGCAGTTTCCCCTAGCCTCGTTCTCAGAAACAGAGACATTGTTTTGGCTGAAAGATTCCGAAAACATTCCACCCAAGGCAGACCCCCAACATGGAAAATTTCATCCTAATAAAGCAGTGTTACCAGCCGCGCCTATTACAAGACCCATCTCTATCAATAACCTACATGTTCCACCTTCTGAACAGAAACAGCCCACTGTGCCAAAGTGTGGCACGGCATGTACATTGATTGGTGATGAAGTTAATTTCCCCCGGCAAACTTCTGGTAAAGTTAACTCAGGGCATAGTGCTCAGTAAGTGCTAATTAATTCTCAAGGCAAAGAATCATGCAAGAAGGCACATTGTGTGGAAAAAATATTCATTTACTGCTAATGTGCAATTCTTATTTCCTATTTAGTGAAGAAGGGGCTAAGTTTCATCACAGATTTTTTTTTTTTAAATCTATTCACAATGGATCCTAGGAGACATCTGGCTGGAGGAGCTGCAGGAGCTTTGGGCTAGTTCTGATCAGCACTAGAGAATGCATGCCAGAGATAGATGAAATGAGGACGTGCATAGTAATTTATTGTAGGCCTGGTGTAAAACACACCGATAAAATGGTTGCTTCCCCTAGGAAGACATGTCTTGCTTTGCAAGCTGCTCCGCTGCTTCCAGCAAACTATCTGTCAAGTGCAGAGAGGGAGAGGAAACGAGTGGCAGTTGTGCCAAACGTCAGCCAGGGTAGTGAGTGGCATTAATAAAGAGTAAACACCCACCTGGAGTCCTCTTCTTGCCTTGCTGCTTTTCTTTGCAAAGCCCATTATAATTACAGAGCGTATATTGGCTTCTCTACCACATCGTTCTACTGCACCTCATCCATTTTAACCCCAGACTTACCTCCCTCTCATACAAATGTGCTATTGTCTTGCATTTCTTTGCAGGTTTATTCCTGCCAATTGCTGACACTGGGAAGGTGAAGTCTTAGCGCTGAGGTTATAAAGTGTAAATACATGTTGGAATGGGGTGTGTGAAGCTCCCTACAACATTTCAAGTTTCCCTATTCTGCCACCTTTTGGCCCATCCTAAAAGGTACTAAATACCCTTCAACTTCAGATAAAGTCAACAATGACTTCAGACGAAATGCATGGTGTTGGCGTTTTCCACTGTGACGCAGCCAAAAGCTGATCCTGAGAGGCTGAGCACCCACAACTCCAGCTGAAGTCTTCATTATTGCCACCATGTTTGATCTACTTCATGCTGGGTAATAATATCAGAGGACTCTGCCTGTGAAACTAAACTGGCTCTTTATTAAGAGAACTATTTATGGAGATGCTGTAACTGCAGCTAGCATTCCAGCCAGGTGCACACAGACTAACTCCCTGTTGCCGCCTCCAAACTCCTCCCTCCTGTAACCTGGGCACCTCCTTATAAGTTCCATGCAGGTTGCTACAGTTACTTGATAGTTGGCTTTATATGGCGTGAAGGGTGCTCTGAACTTTGCAGGATTAGGGCTCCTGTGCTTGCATCCCAATTAAGAAGGGCTGATACTACACATTTGGTGTATGAAGCCGGGCTTAGTTTAGTGCTGGGTTTGCTAGCGAGTCTGCTTGTGGGTAGGGAGAACAGGCAAAGACTCCCCTTATATTTTCATTGCTCTATGATCTAAGGCAAGAACCACTTAGACTACGGGGGAAACAAATAAACAACAGAAGGGAAAATACCCAACTCAGAGAGAGGCGAGTGTTTCTGTCCTCTCTCTCCTCTGCTTTCCAACTCTTTTCTGTCCTTTTTGGCCAGGCCAAATCTGAGCGGCACTGTGATCCTATGCACCAGGTCACAACATCACTCACTACAATTTGGAGGGTGAGGGTGTAGGGCTGATGGGCTAGGAAGGTCAGGCTACTGATGGGGTGTGGTGAAGAGGTGGGTTGGGGGTAAATCCTCCCCATGCTTAAAATGGTGCTTCATAGCCCCTGATTTGTATTTATTTAAAGGAGTAACAATACTTAATATGAAAGCACTTTTCTGAGGAAAGGCCTAAGGAGAGATAAGTATGTTGTGGGTATATAGCTGTTGGGCTCTCAGCTCAACTGATATATTCACGTGGATAAAACATATCAAAATATCTGGTTTTGAATGAGAAAGCTTGAATATTTCAGGGTCGCTACAGCACCTTAACTTTGAACAATGGCGAGGATGCGATTTTCAGACCATCACATAGTCCATTTTGTCAGTTTCCCAAGGAGATTAAAAATCTGCCATGGTAGTTCCAGTATTTAGAAAACAGGCTTTTCAATTATTGTTGTAATCAGTGCCTATTAACCATCCTCTGCTGCCAGCCCTTCAGAAATGCCAACATCATCACTGGATGTGCCATGTCCTCCCATCGGATCATACAAATGCTAGTCTGTATGATAGGTTCTGCACCACCTAAGGAGCCTGCAGGACGAAACAGCCTCTCCTCAGACAGATGGGCAAGTGTCCTCCATCTTCATTGTAAAAGGCTTTTGATTTTAAAATTAAACTCAGTCATTGATTCTGTAACAAAGAAATAAAGACTTTGCCAAGAGTGGAAAACTCCATAACCCACAGCAACTGATATGCAGATGCTGTAAAATGATGTTCATTTATTAAAATGCATGTCAAGCCAACAGTGATATTACTGTGGAGTGATCATCAGGAGATTATAGGTATCCAGCAAAGCATGAGAGGAGCAGTGAACTCCACCTTTGATGCCCTGCAGAGTACAATAAATACTACAGGGTGGAATCCAGGCCTCATTGAAGTCAATGGGAGTTTTGCCATTGACTTCAATGGAGGCAGGATTTCACCTGTTGTGTTTGCTGTTGCCTAGGAATCCCCATACCAGATTAGATCAAGGGCCCGTCTATCTAGTCACTGTCTACTGTCTTTGGAACTGGCCAGTACCAGATGTGTCAGAGGACGGTGCAAGAAACACTGTAGTGGATGATTATGGAATAATGTGCCCAAGGAGGAAGTTTCTTTCTGACCCACTTGTAGTTAGCAGTTGGCTTGTACCCTGAAGCGTGGTTTATATCCCTTATAAAAGTTTACCCTATTTAAATGTAATTGTGGATGTTTTTATTATTTATATAAATGTCTAGACTTTATTGGATCTCACCAAGATCTTGATCTCAGTAATATCTTGTGGTAGTGAGTTCCACAGGTCAATTTGTGTTCCCTTCATTTACCTAAGTCAGTATTTGAAGGTGTTGCTATCCCATCACCCTTAGTAATAGGTGGGAGTTGATGGCTCAGTGGAGGAGGGGTTGCTGTACTAAAGCCTTTCTACATGTGGTCACTGGTTTGAAACTAGGCTGGATCTCAGGGGAACAAAAATTGCTACCTTCTTATGCCTGTGTGGCAGCCTCAGTGAAGAGTTTGTAGTGGAAAATTGTCCACACAACAGAATCACCACTTTAGTTAGCAACCTTATCAGTGTCAGGACATAGGCCGAGGCCTGAATGATTACACACAGACTGAACCACTCTCTTGGGCACAAAGCTGCTTCCTTCAGGTTAGAGTGGAGACACACTGATAGGGATGTGTGAAGAAGCTTGTGCTTGCATTGCCTGGATAGATCAAGAAATTCTGCCTTCAGGGCTGTCAAACCAGCCCTAAAAGTACAACAAGAGCCAGATGTTCAGCCTCTGGTTTTGGGTGCTTCCACATTTTAGCACCTGTCTTTAAGCAGCTGAGCACCCGCAGCTCCCCTTGACTTCCACTGGAGTTTTAGGTGTTTAGCATCTTCAATCAGGTCCTGGGGGACTCAAGCTGGACACCCAAAAATAGTCACATCCCAAATTTGAGACTGAAAACTGTGACCTAAACATTTTAGGGGTTGGTTTGTTTCCTTTAAAGAAAAATATTGATGTCAGAGTATTTTATTGGGTAGCATTTCTTGGAGACCCATTTGCTCACATAGGCATTACAGGGCATTTGGACCTTGACTCAGATGCTTCAGTGTCAGCGAAGTTGAGGAGAAATGTGCATTATAGAGGTAGGATCATGGAGTTTAACCTGTTTAGCTGACAAAGAGAAGGTTAAGGGCTGACTAGATGACAGTCTATAAACATGTACCAGGGGAATATATATTTGATAATGGGCTCTTCAGTCAAGGAGACAAATTTATAACATGATCCAATGGCTGGAAGTTGCAGCTAGACAAATTCAGACAGGAAATAAGGTGTCAATTTTTAACAATGAAGGTAATTAACCATTGGGACAATTTACCAAGGGTCATGGTAGATACTCCATCACTGGCAATTTTTCAATTAAGACTGGCTGTTTTTCTAAAAGATCTGCTCTACTTCAAACAGGAATGAATTCAGGGAAGTTCTCTGGCCTGTGTAATCCAGGAGGTCAGACTAGATGATCACAGTGGGCCCTTCTGGCCTCAGAATCTATGGATAAACTCCTCTCAGGAGGCACTCAGCACCTTGCAAGGCCAGGCCTTTATCTGTGGCCATTTTATCAATAGAGCTTTTTGGATTATGATGTAGGGGGAAAATTGCTAGTATGAGATGTGAGTATCAGCCTGAGGCTGCTTGGAATGATGCCAGTTTTCAGGGCATGCAAATTAAGACCATTGCATAAGGGTTCCCTTAGCAATCTCCTTGGCTGGTAATGCTCGATGCCTGAAGCTTGATTTTACCTGCGTATTGTGCATTGAAAACATGTAATCCGATTTTATGTGACTCATTATAAGTTGTTGGGTTTTGGTTGTTCCCTCCACCCCTCCCTTAAATAAAGGATTTTTTGTTACTTTGCTACAAAACAGGCAGGGCCTGGCTGGAAGAGTCATTAGTTACAGTCTGCTACAACCTCAGGGCCTTGGCCACTAAGACCTTACATGCTGGGAGACTAAATAAGGATCTTTAAGCTCCTAAAAGGCTGATGTCCATTGCAAAACATGGCCCAGAGTCCGAGCTGGCCCTCGATTTTTGCAGACTCTGTGAATAGTAAGGCTGTGTTTTTACGGCATAACATGGTGTGCTTTTTTACATCAAGATTGTCATCTCAGTGTAAAATCTTAGTGCAGACTGTGGCCCTGGCAGACCAGATGCCAGCTCATGCCAAGGCCCCTATGTTTCACTGAACACTGACAAAGGCAGAATTGGAAACCCGTCTGGCTCACCTGTGTGGTAGCATTGTTAAAATAGATATTAAGTTCATAATAATGTGTTTAGGGTTTGGACTTTCTGATACGCTTGTGAGTTGCTGCATGCACTAACCTCATTTATAGTCAGGAGTGCAAGCAGGGTGGTACCCTCCAGTATGCAGTGCCGGCAAGAGATTTTTAGTGGGTACGGGGTACCGGAAAGACTTGGGGAGGCTGGCCTTCTCCCCGCCCCCCAGAAGGGGGTGGAGCTGCACTCTGCAGCACAAGGTGGCTAGGGAGGGCATTCATTTCTCATATGGGTTTAACAGCACAATGCATATGCTAACAAACTGAAACAAAGGCTTTGTTTAAATTTGTTCGTGTATATATTGTGCTGTTAAGTTGATCAGGAGTCCTCAAGAAGGGAAAGGTGCAGGGGACGGAAGGTGTTTAAACAGTGTTTTTGATTCCTGCTCCAGCCTCTGGACTATGAACATATACTGATGAGAGCATTCTACCCAAGGGATTGAGGACTTTAAGGTAATCTGGAGCCTTCATATTTTCTTGGTCCTTTGCAGATGGATTTATGAATTGGATATGGTACAAAGACTGTTCTAGCCTCATCGATTGCTGATTTCTCCCTTGCAATGGACAAAGATCAGATATCTGCTGACTTTCTCACATGAGTCAGCAGCCTTTGATACTTGTGGTATAAGCAACATAGCCCTTGCTTGAGTGGTTTTGTTCTTGCCTCTTCAAATGACAAAGCCTGTTCCCACTGAACTCAATAGCAAAACTCCTTTTGATCTCAATGGGAACAGGATTTGGCCCCAAGAGATCAGAGAATGTGATTTTGATCAATTGCTGATCTGTCCAAAGACAGTTCTCAGGCATGTTCTGCCAGGCTGGTTTTGATTGCCCCTCCTGTATGTCATGCTGAGGAAAATAATGAAACAATCTGGTCTGTAGTTCTGTCGAGGTGCACACGGCACACACAGTCCTGTGCCTCTTTTCCATCAAACCCAGATGGCTCAGCACCTTTGCTTTCCTAGTGCCTGGCGGAGAGCAATTCTTAGGCCTTGTCTACACTGGCACTTTATAGCGCTGAAACTTCCTCGCTCAAGGGTGTGAAAAAAACACCCCCTGAGCACTGCAAGTTTCAGCGCTGTAAAGTGGCAGTGTAGACAGTTCACCAGGGCCAGGGGTGGGGGTGGGAGTACTCCTTCGTGGGGGTGGGTTTTTTTATAGCACTGGGAGAGCTCACTCCCAGCGCTGGTGCCGCGACTACACAGCCACGTTAAAGTGTTGCCACGGCAGTGCTTTAACGTTGGTAGTGAAGACATGCCCGTAGATAAAGGATAATGTGGCCAGGCACCTTCTCGGTCTCAGCAGCCTCAGCTGTTTCTAGTCTAGGTGAGACGGGCTTGGGGTAAAACAGTCCCTCTTGGCTGCACAGGGACAGTCCGTCCTTCTCTCAGCCAGTGTATTGGGCTTGTTTTTCTTCCTTATGGGAGGGAATGCAGCCTCCCCTCCTGGAGAGGCTTGCTCCCTTGATGCTACTTGCCTACTGGTAGCTTGACTCCTCCTTCTCCTTCTCTCTCTCTCTCTCTTTCCATTCTCCCAACAGGGGAGGGTTTAAAAAGGTCTCAGGCAGCCCTTATTTGGAATCAGCTGATCCTAATTGACCTCAGGTAACTCCCTCTCAGCTGACCCTAATTGATCTCTGGCAACCCCTTCTCAGCTGAACCTGATTGACCTGTAGTCACCCCTCCCTTGCAGCCTTCTGTCCTGAGTTTATCACAGTAAAATGGCAGAAGCTTAGTCTGGACAGAAGGGAGGCACTGATCGTGTGCTAAGGGAAAGTGGGGTGCTTGTTCTTCCTATCCTTCTTTCATTTAAGAAAGTTTTCAATTTGGGGTGCTGCTGGCTCCCCAATTACACCTGAAAGTACAGGTGGCACCAGGGGCCCAAGGCATCATTTTACATCTGCATCTGTTTCACAGATGCAGTTGTCAAAGTTTAGACCGGTAAGGGGGGGTGTCGGAGGGGACGGGGAGAGCCTGGGAGCCCCGGGCTGGGGCGGGGTGGGGAGGGGAGGAGGCACATGGAGGGTCACGTGGGGAGGTCACGGGCCCCCTGTTGTGTCCCTCCCATGAGTGCAGTACCGGCAAGAAATGATGTCTTCTTGCACCACTGCTTAGAATATCTGTATCCCACACAGTACCGGGTTTATAATGGTGCCAGTGGCTCCATGGCACCGGGCCCACAGTCGGGAAAGGGCCCATAATCCCAGGTCAGGTGTGTGGCGAGGGCAGCAGCTGTCTGCCCGCCACCTAAAGGCAGAGCGCACAGAGGGCAGCAAGTGGGAGGCAGCATCCGGCCCCACCTCCCCACAGCTGCTCGGACCACTTGGCAGAGCAAGCGGGAGGCGAAGGCTTGGCAGGCCCGGGTTAGGGGTTTCTGGCTCCACGCGGACAGCTGGGCTCCCCCGTGGCGCCCACACGCAGATCGTGCAGCCCCCACCTCGTCCCTGGGCTCTAAGGCCCCTGCCGGGCCTGGGGTAGCACTGAGGGGAGAGTGCCGTGCACACAGCTCCCACGCCGCCGTGTGCCTGCCATTATTCGAATGCGGAGGCCAGGGAGCGTGAGGGTCCTGGACCATGCCGGGCAGGAAGCGGCACCAGCCCGCAGCACACGGGCACCCCAAGCAGTGGGTGCTCATTGCACCAGGTAACCCCCCTTAGCCCCACAGATCAGCTGGAACACCATCGCCCATCCCCCCACCAGCACCCCAGGGAGTAACTGGACCTCCCCCAGCATCCCCTGCCCCATAGCCACACCAGCACCACTGCGGGAGACTTGAGCCCTCTACCCCTTGAGCTCGCTTGGCCCACCTGTGCTCCAGACCTGGTGGGGAGCCGCACCCGGCCAAGCTGCAGCCAGGTGTGGCCCAACCCGGTTTGGTTTGGAGGAGAACAGGGGCAGATCAACAGCAGGGGTGGCTCTAGAATGGGGGGCCCAAGAGTGGTCTGGCGGGATTTGGGAGGGTCTGGTTTGGGAATAGAGGTTCAGGAGAAGCCCTGTTCTGGTAGGCAGTGGGAAGGTTCAGGTCGAGAAGGATCAGTTCATAGCGGTGTCTGATCCGGTTCAGGCTGGAAGGTGATCTGGGCCAGTCTGGGGGTTTTGGTCTCGGGGGGCATGGGGATCTGGTCC
Source organism: Chelonia mydas (assembly GCF_015237465.2). NCBI lineage: Eukaryota > Metazoa > Chordata > Testudines > Cheloniidae > Chelonia > Chelonia mydas. Next base: position 251,308,867 of record NC_057850.1, on the reverse strand, counting down.
AGTTTGGTCCAGTTCAATCTGAGGAGGGATGTGGGTCTGATCTAGTTCAGTCTGAGGAGGGATGGAGGTCTGGTCCAGTCTAGGGAGGGATGGGGATCTGGTCCAGTTCAGTCTGGGGAGGGATGTCAGTCTGGTCCAGTTCGGGGGGTTCAGTCTGGGGAGGGACGTGGGTCTGGTCCAATTTTGGAGAGTTGGCCCGGTCTTTTGGGGGCACAGCTGGTCCTGATCATTGTGCCTCTTTACAAGCAAGACTAGTATGAATAATGATGCTGTAAAGAAAATGTCTGAAAGTTTTTCATATTTTTATTTTTAAGTGTATTAAACAGTTTTTTAAATCCACCCCAATTTCATGCAAACGTTTAATTCAAGCCCTGGTAGTTCATCTGAGAAATGTGAAGGGTGAGATTGTGTGATGGTTACTTTTAGTGGGAGCAGCACGCATGCTTTGGCCAGCTTTGGCTTTTGTTGGCGGTTTTTACCCACTCTGGTTCCGTTTGTATTTTTGTTTCTTTCAGAATTTATTTTATGTGCTCTTGTGTGTTTTCTTTTTGCCCCAGGGCTACCATTGCTGGTACCGTGATGGCAGCCACCTCAATCTGCAACTTAAACTTGTAAATATAACCTGTGTGCTGTGTCAAAGACAACTCCCACGTCAATCTCCTGCCTTTTACAATTGTTCCCTGAAGGGGCCCACAAATACGTTTGGAGCCAGGCCCACAAAAGGTTAATCCACCATGGCAGGTCCTCTCATCTCTCCATGACTTTCTCCCAGTAAGTTTTCAAAATGCCTCATGAACTTTACCTGTCCCACTTCCATTAAGGTAACTGGCAATCACACGATTGAGGTGCCGTGCATCTCTTTCAGGGCAGGGGTACACACACACTGGCAGATGGTGGTGTTCCAGGAGGATTTTCAGAAGGAGCTGGATCACACTGGCATTTTGCATTGTGCCTAATGAATGAAATCAACAAGCACTTAACAAAGTGGGTGATCTAATACCTCTCTGTGCTGGAGTGGAGCACTATCAAACGTACTTGGAGAGACTCGCTTCTTGACTCTAAACAAGCTTTCCCTGTTCATGTGTTTACTCTTTAGTGTTCAATAATTGCTCAGAATCTCAGCAAATTAAATCCTCCTTTGATGGGTGGTGCCGTCAGCTGAAAAGCAGGAGATAAACTTATTTCTTTAAGTTTAATGAATGAGACTGGGTCATTGGTTTTGAAACAGAAATTGCCTTTGAGATCAATGGGAATTTCTGCTTTAAAATGGATGGTACAATCTGTCCCAATATTGAGGCAAATACTGCTCTCATTGACAATGGTGTGAAACCAGAATAGCATTTACGACATCAAATGAGTTACTCCAGTTGACACCAGCATAACTATAAGCAGAGTGTGGTCTATGATCGCTTTCCAGTTGATTTGACATGCATCATTTTTCCCTACATAAGCATGCACCATTTTAATGATGTTTCATTATGTTATATACACTTCTTTTCACCTTTAGTGAGACCTCTGTTTGCATACACCACCACTTTTAAGGACAAACCTGGTTGGGTCATCTGCAGGGACTGAACCTGAGAACCTGTGATTTGAAAGCATGAGCCTCTATTCTAGACTATGAAGCCCATTAGCTGGAAGTGGTAGCAGACTCCCAAACTGCTATACATGTTCCATCCACCAGAGGGGGACACATCTACACTTGGCCAAGGTGTTTCGCATACATGTTGTGAACATAATTAAAATCTGGGCAGATACTGCTCTGTTATATTCACATTCACTACCATAGTCCCGAGACTTCCAATAGAAAATAAACATACCATGGCATTTGGGGTAACAAATGAAGACACTTACAGCCAGATTCTGATCTTGCTTAAGCTACTATTACACTAACTCCATTGTGACTTAATTGATGATATGCTTAGTTTTACAGCAGTTTTACTGACATCAGAATTGTGACCTAAATGTCCAGATTTCAGTTGTGTCCACTGCATGTGAATATTGTGACCAAGATTTTAACAAATGGATGCCTAGGTGGAATCTCCATCCTTAGAAGTTTTTAAGACCCAGCTTGACAAAGCCCCGGCTGGGATGATTTAGTTGGTGTTGGTCCTGCTTTGAGCAGGGGATTGGACTAGATGACCTCCTGAGGTCTCTTCCAACCCTAATAGTCTATGATTCACTTGAATGCAACTTTAAGGTCCTATTCCGGAAAAAAGTGTGTGTGTGTGTGTGTGTGTACAGCAGGGATAACTGTAAAACTAATGTAAGTGAGATCAAAAATATTATTATACTTATCTATCTGTATCTATTCCTCCAATTCCGCTTTCGGCTTTTGGAAAGCTGATTATCATCTTTGTGACTGAAAGGGCTACAGGTTTCTGCTCACTTAAAATACCATTACCTGCCACTTCATTAATCTAATTTAAAGAGCTGAATGCAGGCCTATTAATAACATTCTTTGCATGCCTCAATGATTCCAAACAAACCATATGCCTAATAATTTTGAACTGTTTTCAAGATCTTTTAAAAATCTCATTAAGCTGGCATTAGTTGGTCATATTAAATCCCCTTACTTTATACTTTCTACACCCTTAACTATTAACTAGTTAATAAAGATAACATGGTCACCTTTAGTCTACTATTCATGAAACCTACTAATCAGCTTCTTACCAGTGCAACGGGCATATCTGTATACTTACCCTTCCATCTCTGAATCAAAATGCTTTGTGTAGTTTAAATCTGCAATAGGCATGCACTCCATATACTGCGGGTTAAAGCTTATTGGGTATTACTTATATTGTGGTCATGCCCACAATGTGCTAGGGGATGTACATTTTACAGCTTGGAAAACCAAAATGGAGAGAAGTGACCTGTCCAAAGCTGCACAGCAAGTCAGCCACAGAGCCAGATAGAACTCAGGAGTCCTGATTCACAAACCCTCACTAGACAACCGTGCCTTGCTTGATTCTTGCCTTCTTGCTCTGAAGCCAGTAATCAGTGAAGTAACTGGGAATGCAAGTGGGGGCTTGGTCAACAGATTAGAAGTAAGAGTGTTTTTAAAAAGTGGTGAGCATGTTTTGTGAAAACATGGTGTAAATTTTTGAAAGGTGCAAAAAAAGTTTGGTTTTGATCAAGTCTTTGATGAATTTTTTAATTTTTCCAGACAAACCCAATAATAACCAGTCCCCTGGTTACTTTTCCCACATTTTTACTCCCTCCCTCCCCCCTTCCCCCCAATTTTCCCAGTGGAAATTTTTTAAAGCCATTTTTCATCAAAATAACATTTTGGCAAAACAAATTCAACCAGCTCTAGTTAGAGTCAGCCGATATCTTGTGATGTCAACAGTTCACTCTCACTTCCTGGCTAACAGCTCTATAATATTCCAGAGCCAAGCAAGCCTGGGGAAACCTGTGTTACTTCTTGTCTACACATGGAGTTATTCAGGAAAAGCTATTCCAGAATAACTATTCCTGACAAACTCCATGTGTGGACACTCCAGTTCTACAATAGGAGTGCCTTATATCTTGTTAGCTTAATCCAATCATTCAGGAATGTATTGGGGTCAGTGGAGATGGGGATAGAGAATGGGGAACAAGGAAGGAGCAGCGATGACAAGAGATGAGGGATGGGAATGAGGACAGGGCCATGAGGGATGAGAGACGTGACCTGGGATGAAAAGCGAGAAGTCTGGACAGAAGAGAAGAGTTGATGAGAGGGGTCTTGCAGGGGGTGTCTGAAGCCACAGGTGCTGGAACAATTTTTATAGTGGGGGCGCTGAGAGCCATTGAACCAAACTGTAAACCTTGTATATGATGGAAACTGCTTCAAGCCAGAGGATGCAGCAGCAAGCCCCACACCCCTAGTTCCAGCACCTCTGTCGGAAGCCCTGTCCTTGTGTATCTGTGAAGCGCCTTGAACCCCTCAAATGCTGGGGAAGGGTAGAGCCTTGGCATTATTCCTTGGCATGGCTGTAACTCAGGAGGCAATAAAGATTCCTTGAGTAAGAGGCCCATCTCTTGTGGTTTGTTCACCAGACAAGGGCGCAGTGGCTCAGCTTCCCTGCTGTTTCACTCCTCAACCTGATAGCACTAGAGACGGCCCACTCCATCATGGCTCCACATGGAGGATCCAACACTCAACATGTTATGCGGAAAGCCAGGTTCCAAACATTTCTGTGTATCAATATTTGGTGGCAGGGTTTGAGGCAGGTTAAAATCAGGACATACCTTATTTCACCCGCAAGAGTCCTGCAAGAATTCAATAGATCAGTTAACCTTGAAGGGATCCACCTGGCACTGCCAATGATTTTTTGCAGATGGTCATGCTCCTGCTGGCCCTGTTCCTGCCTCCTACCAAGCCACCCTCCTCCAATCCAAAACAACTGCCCCTAGCAGAAGGAGGCATGACAATTAAATATGACAATAATAGGTTATTTCCCCCATAATCCTGGCCAACACTATATGGATCCATTTTCTTCGTTATGGGTAGACTCCACTGGAGATCTTTCCACAGTGGATGAGAGGAGGTGGCGTCAATCTCTAAAGTAATGTCAGGCCAAGATATGTCACTCATGGTTATATTAATTTTTGCTTCCCACTGTCTGTTTAGGTGTGATAACTTGTCAATTTCTTCATCCCTAAGATGAAGGCTCCTGTGTTCTGCCTCTGTCCCTAATTTGTTCAGTTGGGATGCCACACTATCAGAGGCTCATTCACCTGCACATCCACCAATGTGACATATGCCATCAGGTGCCAGCAATGCCCCTCTGCCATGTACATTGGTCAAACTGGACAGTCTCTACGTAAAAGAATAACTGGACACAAATCAGATGTCAAGAATTATAACATTCATAAACCAGTCGGAGAACACTTCAATCTCTCTGGTCACGTGATTACAGACATGAAAGTTGCGATATTACAACAAAAAAACTTCAAAACCAGACTCCAGCGAGAGACTGTTGAATTGGAATTCATTTGCAAATTGGATACAATTAACTTAGGCTTGAATAGAGACTGGGAGTGGCTAAGTCATTATGCAAGGTAACTTATTTCCCCTTGTTTTTTCCTACCCCCCCCCCCCGACGTTCTTGTTAAACCCTAGATTTGTGCTGGAAATGGCCCAACTTGATTATCATACACACTGTAAGGAGAGTGATCACTTTAGATAAGCTATTACCAGCAGGAGAGTGGGGTGGGGGGAGAGAAAACCTTTTGTAGTGGTAAACACCCATTTTTTCATGGTTTGTGTGTATAAAAAGATCTTCTGTGCTTTTCCGATGAAGTGAGCTGTAGCTCACGAAAGCTTATGCTCAAATAAATTTGTTAGTCTCTAAGGTGCCACACATACTCCTTTTCTTTTTGCGAATACAGACTAACACAGCTGCTACTCTGAAAGAAAGATAAGGACTGCGATTTGGTCATCCACTCCTCCACGACATTGAACAGCATCTTAGTTGTAGGCAGTTGGGGAAATATCAATTTTGTTTGGAAACTTACATCCCTTAGCCAGTGGTTCAAAAAGATTTCAAGGCAGAACTGGAAAATCCTCATTTAAATATATCAAATATCCTCTCCCTTCTTGTCTGGGTCCAAAGGGAGAGCAACTAGCTTTTACTAGCTTTGAAGTATGATCAGTCACAACCCAGGCCTTGGTTTTCAAGGAAGATGTCCATGGTTCCAACAATTGCTTTCCAATCTGTCATTGATTTGTCACCAATTTAACTAAGAACAGAGTCTGGTGCATGTTTTCTATACAATCCTTTTGGCTAGAAGTAGGCCGGAGGATTAATATGATAATGGATACCTCCTTAAAAATTATTTCTCAGAACTGTGTTTTGGGATAGATCCCATCATCTTGTAAACGCTCCAGCTCATGGAAAGCTTGGTTCTCTGCAGCAAGGCTTGTAGTCAAGCAACTCATATTTGATTGATGGATGAGCAGACTGTCTCCAAGGAGAGAAACTTGGTGTAGCAGCTTGGCTGACTTGGCAACTAAAGAGCGGTAATATCTTGGAGAAGACGGACCTCACACAAATGTAAAAAGATTTGGTCTGGATTTGATTAATTCCAGTGGATGGAAACAGAGTCACTGCTCTTTTCCCCTCTGTGCCTCCCTTCGTTCCATTTCTTTCCCTGCCTTTTTCTTTTCTTTTTTTCGTTAGTTGCTTTTAACCTTTGTTTTGTTCTATCCTTGCTTTTTGTTAGATAATAAAAACAAACCCGTGACATGAATGAGTCACACTGAGACATTTGAAGTTCAGATGCCTTCAGCACAACCCCACTATGTAGGCAGTGCCCTTGTTGGCAAATTACAATTTTATTTAAGCCAGTACCCAGGGGACTTGATCTATCAGTGCAGACAGGAAATTGCTAAATGCCAATGATCTGATAAATAGGCATGAGCTCCTCCGCTCTACCTACCAAAATCCATTCTTTCACCACTTTTACTAATTAGGCGTAACAGACTTGACTACATTCCCTAATGTCTCAGCTTGTCTGTAATGAGAACCTTCTGCCTCACACTCTACTCAGGAGTAAAACATTGTGAAGAACTATGGGTCCAAAAAGGTGCATTTCACTACCAGAGTTGATCCTTCATCTTCATGACTATTTTACAGGATGCTGAAGCCGTGGGGGAAATCCTGGCTTCATTGATGTCAATGGCAAATCCCCCATTGACTCCACTAAGGCCAAGATTTCACCCCTGGATTCCAGTTCAAAGTTTAGTTCATTAGTCAGGCTGTTCTTCAAAAAAGGAAGGTGGAGGAACGGATCTGAAGGGAAAGCTCTATGACTTGGTACGAATTCATTTCAACACAGTCTGGTCAATAGAATTACATTTCTGATCCTGTTACAATTGAGCCCTAGGGTCCCTTCCACTGTGAGACACAAGGAAGCAACCACAACAGCAGAGTGTGCACTGTGTCCTCTGTCCCAGGGGCTGGTCCACTGTAACAGCTTTCTACTGCTATCAACCAATGGAGTTACTCCTTTAGCTCTAGTGGTAGAGATCTGCATTGTGATGCGGAAGGTTTGGGATTCAAAACTGAACCCATGGGGGAGTAAGGGTTATTTTATAAGAGGGACAGAAGAGTCAGAAAAGGAGCAGAAGAGGGAAAAGAACAGCTCGGTGGCATGCTCTCTGTTTCCTCACACTCCTCTGTGGTAACTCACAGCATCAGGTCTGCACAACTCAGGGCACTGGGGGACTATGTGGTTGGGCTGGGCTGCAGCTGCTCCAGCTGGCTTGCTCCCTTGCCTCTGTGTGGTGACCTGTGAAACTGACTAAAAACTGACATATAAAGAAAAGAGAAACCGGCTAGTACAAGCTGAGACAATAGCTCAGCACTCAGGTACCACAGAAGCGGGTGACAGATGGACATGACAGAAATGGAAGTCTGGCTGGATAGATGGATAGAGGAAAGGAAAATGGAAACAATCAACATAAATATGCTTCCCCAACAATGAAGGGGTAGAAAGGGGTTTCTGTAGGTGTCTGGCTGGCTGGATTCCTGTTGAAATGATTACTTTAATGCTGCTGAGATTTTACTGTATTTTCAGTGATGTGTCAGGGTGCCTAAAGCCTTAGATACATCTTTTTATTATTTTAAATCTAAATAAATAAAATAATGAAAAGTTCAGTAGATGTTTAAATTTCACTCAGGTTTAATAGTCTAAGGGAACACGGGTAAGAACATTTGTTCTTTCTAAAATAAATCATTTTTGACAGTGACCTTTGAAGGGAGAGGGGACTTGCTAGAGCTCTTCAGACCTGAGGCAAGGAACTTCCATTGAAATCAACCTGGATTGTGTGCGTTATACTGCAAGACTACAGGATTGCGAATCCTGATTCCTGTGTGAAATGAAATAGGGCTTCCAGCATGTATTTGAATTAGAGAGGGACTGGATTGCACAGAGCCATACAAAGTAAAATTTCATATTCAAAGGCACCATGTTTGAAAACATTGTAATTGATAGCCGCAGCGTCTACAAAGGAACGGTCAGCAACAGGAGCGACTGAAAGTGCTTCCTGCTTTCTAACCAGTGCCAGCTCTTATAGAAAATAAAAGTCACGCTGTTGGTCTTAGAGTAGCAGCCGTGTTAGTCTGTATCCGCAAAAAGAAAAGGAGGACTTGTGGCACCTTAGAGACTAACAAATCTTTTTGAGCATAAGCTTTTGTGAGCTACACGAAAGCTTATGGTCAAATAAATGGGTTAGTCTCTAAGGTGCCACAAGTCCTCCTTTTCTTTTTATTGGTGGTCTTGGCTCAGTTCCTGGAGGACAGATGTTCATGTCAGAAAACCACTTGGAGAAGTAGCATTAATTGGCACTCATGTTAGAAAGCTCAGCAGCGTGGTCAAGAACAAAATGGCCATGGAAAATGAAAAGTGCTCTCATTCCTTAAGATGATCCTTCTAGGTGGGGCTTTAGGCACTTTGGGCCAGATCCTCAGCTGGTGTAAATCAGCATAGTGCTTACACTAATTTACATCATCGGAAGATTTGGGACAGTGGGAGATGAGACTTCCAATGTAGTTGCCCTCGCAGTGCCTCCTCTGTGGACAGGGGATTTCAGTTTGCTGAGCGTCAATCCAGCAACTTTCTCAGGCACTAGCTTCATATTTAACATAGAGCTTAAACAAACAAACCATGCCAGATCCTGAGATGTGTGTCCTCTATTGGACACAGTTTCTGAAATATTAAGGAAGCTATCACTTGCCAACTGGTGTAACTATGATAGTGTTGATTCTGGCAGCTGGCAACACAAAGTTGACCAAGGGTCTAGCAGGAGAAGGGAAGGAAAAACAATGCTGCTCGTCTTGCTTTCCTAACAAAAGATTTGTCAGTTTCTTGGCAATACCGTGACGTTTTCCCAAATTACTATATACTAATAAGAACACTTCAAATCCCAGCTATGCACTCATGATATCAAACAACACAGACAGCTTTTCTTAGCCTTATGTCTGAGCCAAGGCAAACTGTATCTCACAAAAGTACCCAATGCTATACTTTTTGCCTGTGTGCAAAGCTCACTGCCTGAAGTCATTCGAAGACATCTGAAAGTAAGACATGTATGCAGGTGCTTGGTATGACTTTAGATGCCAGTTGTAGGCACCCAAATTGGAAAAATGTACCCAGTGTAAACAAAATATATAATGCAGTTATTAATAGGAGACAAGGCTTGCCCATCTGTAGGGAGGGGACAGGGGTGTTGGGCTAAAACCATTTTCCATCGGAAAATGCCTTTGGGATGAAACCAACATGTTCTGCAAAGCCGTCTGGATTTTGACAATATTTAAAAACAAAATTGAAAAAAGTTCTGGTGCTTCATTTTCAAATCACTTTTCATGTTGAAATTTACTTGATAGTAAAATTAAAAAAAAAATTATAAGGGTCGAAATCTAAATGAAACATTTCCAGTGACCCTGTGGTGGGGCAGATCCTGCCCCCCACACGCCAGTCAAGAAAGGGTTAAAGAACTCCTGTGGTCACTCTCAGCCCCATCCCATCCACACCCGTGTGGCTTGTCGAGCCCGAGGGTGGGCACTGGAGAGAGAGGAGCTCAGCCAGAGCTCTCAGACCGGGACACTGGGTTATTTGCTGAGAAACAGTTTGAGACTATTGTACCCTCTAAGAAAGGAAGATGGATTGGTTTGTTTCTTTTGTTGCAAGCCCCAGGACTAACTCTTTGCCTTTAGTTGCACAGGATGGTAAGACAGGAGTGTGGAACAATTTTTATAGTGGGGGTGTTGAGAGTCATTGAACCAAACTGTAAACCCTGGATATCATGGAAACCACTTCAAGTCAGGGGGTGCTCAGCACCCCCCGTACCCTCAGTTCCAGCACCTATGAGGGTAAGAGCTGAGATGGGAAGCCTGAAAGACTGCTTCCCATCTTTGCATGAGGAGGATGCCTGGCCCACTGTGGCCCTTGGAACTATATCCGTTTTTGTTTGGACTGGTTTACATCCCCCAGAAGGGGGTGGACTTACAAAAAGATACAGGTGGAGGGTTGCACTCCTTACTCCAGGACCAGACCAGAGGTCTGCCGTCACCCATGGAGTGGTGTATGAGGTAAGTGAGGTGCTGCCCACCTTCACCCCAAGGGGGCGACCTTGAGGCATAACTTTCAACAGACCTGAATCTACATTTCTGAGGGGAATTGCATTTTGCCAAAAAATTGAAATTGTGGGGGTATGTCATGGTTTGGGATGATTTTCCCCCCACCGAAACCTTGAAATTTTCCACAGGTCAGAAAATCTATTACCCCACCGGCTCTAGTTGGGGTGTGGAGATGAGGAGAAAGAGATGATGCTTGTAGCCGCGTTTTGTCAGAGTACGGAAGTGCAGGATTCATTTCTTTACATTTTACAGGTCTGCTTCACCAGTGTGTTACCTTTGTGTTTTGCTGGTGTAACTGCACTGACTTAATGGTGTTACAGAGTGTAAAACGGGAACATCAGGGCCACGGGTGACACTGTAAAACTAAATGTAAGCTATGACTACTTGGTTAGGCACTCTCTCCCCCTCTAGTGTTGGATACCTCCACTGGAGCTTGAGCCTCGGTTAAAAGAGGTGAGTCTTTTAGCTCAGAGACACATGCATTAAGATCCAGGGTGTCCCAGGTTTGATCTGCTGCTGACAATCTAACCACTGCCATCAGCATTGTAAGTGGTGGCCCAAAGTGAGCTGTCTCTGAAGCTTGGGAGGCACTTTCCCTGGCCAGGGGGAGAATGTAAGCCATACCTAGTTAACGGGGACTCTGTCCCCCTCTAGTGGTAGGTAGGCCAGCTAGAGATTGATTAGCTTGCTACAGCCATGGTTAAAAGAGCTGAGTCCTTTAGCTCGGGCAAGGAAGGCTCATGTCTTAAGATCCAGAGGTACTAGATTTGATTCCCCCCTACTGACAGAAACCACCCAGGAGCATTGGCATTATATAAATATTTGTCAAGCTCTTCCTCCTGCACTTACCTGCCAAGTACTGAGTCAAATGTCTGTGATTCCTTTGCTAACACCGTAAGCATCCTACAGCTATGTGAAAACCGGAGGGTTATTTCATGTGTTTGCAATGGTGTATGAGCGCATGAAGAGCTGAAGGCAAATCTTAAATGAGAGATGAAATATTCCAAAATTTTTTTTAAAAAATATCAATTTGTAATTGCAATGTTGTCAGATCAAAGAGGCAACTAAAACCAATAAACGTAATGAATGGCACATTGGCAGAAGGCTTAGAGAGTCAGTTTTTCTACATCTTGAACAAGTGCTTCTTAGAACAGCTGGAGCAGTGGTTCTCAACCTGGCGTACGTGTACCCCTGGGGGTACACAGAGGTCTTCCAGGAGCTACGTCAACTCACCTAGATATTTCCCTAGTTTTACAACAGGCTACATAAAAAGCCTACTGAAGTCAGTGCGAACTAAAATTTCATACAGACAAAATGAAAAGTAGCCAATTTTCCAGTAACGGTGTTCTGTGACACTTTTGTATTTTTATATCTGATTTTGTAAGCAAGTGGTTTTTAAGTGAGGTGAAATTTGGAAGTACACAAGACAAATCAGACTCCTGCAAGGGGTACAGTATTCCGGAAAGGTTGAGACCCACTGAGCTAGAGCGCACGTGAGGAAAGTCTAAGGTAACAGATCAATATTCTTGAATCGAGAAGTAACTGTTGCTGAGTCAGTGAGTAACTGAGACCACAGTATAATTCTGTTCAGCATCCGCTAGGGAGGAATCCAACCAAAAATTAGCCTTGTGACACAACACTTTAGAAAGCAGGATTAAAAAAGAAAAAAAAAAAAAAGATGAAGCTGGTCCAAAAAGGCATGAAAGTCAAAAGAGAGAAAATCAAAATCCTCTGACTCAGCATGGAAGCTAGTTAAGCACAAACCAGCCACACACACCTTCAAACAAAAGAGGAATCAGGGAGGCAAAAATAAACCCGCCAGTTCAAGCAGTTATTTGAGCCAAACAAGTATCCTTCCAAAAATGAAGCATGTGAAGCAAAGAGGAAAGGAGGAAGAGGTGGGTTGGGTGAATTGCTTGGCAAAACGTAGGGGGCATGGCAGGGTGTAGTCTCAGGAGGGCTATAGGACATGGTCTTCATACCTTCTCTACTCCTTAAGCACACGGTGCAGGAAATGCTACAATTCAGCCCTTTCTTTTTTTAAGTTTTGCAATTGACCTTTAAGGCATTTATTTCCTTAGAAACATATTTACTGACATTTTTGCCCTCAGGCTTTTTTAAAGCCCTCTAGTTCCACACTAGCACCCTTGAAAAATGAATATTATTTGAAGAGATTATGTGTGTGATTGGAGAATGGGCATGGAACTTGGGAAGCAGCCTTAGAAACCGCAACCTGCAAAAACAGTGGCGTGGAAAGGGACCGATCCCAAGCCTGAGAATAATAAAATGGAATTTAAAGCAGGGTGTAGAAGACGTAGAACTTGATCTTTACAATACACATCTAGCCCATTATTATCAGGGTCTTTTCATGTCGCTGTGCTGAAACTGAGGCTAATGTAGCATCAGAAACACAATAGAAGTGTAATACACTCATTAGGGAAAGGAAGATCTTCCTGTCAACTAATTAAAGGGCCCAGCTCTGATCCTACTGAGTCAAGGGCAAAAATGACCCTGACTGGGCAGGATCCAGTCCAGGATCATATTTCTTCCTTCAGACAAAAGCTGTTGATGGTTCATTGAAATGACAGCTCCACTGATGAGGTGTCGAGGTGGCTTCAATTCCAATTCCAAATCAAATGCCTAGTTTGTTAGCATGATATAGGAATAATTTCACATATATCTTTAGATTTCAGCCTAAAACAAACTCTACACCTCGGGGTGCCCCTCCGGAGCCCTTGATGTACACTTCGACCCACCATGTCATTAGGCGACACAAAGCCACAGTACAGCTCCTTCCTCCCATCCTGCCACACCTCGTTCAGGAAAGCATCCCCAGGGAAAGACTTTAAGCACGTTTAATGTTAAACACGTGCTTAAGGCCCACTGAAGTAAACAGGAACTAAGCACGTGCTTAAAGAGACGACGATGCTTACGTGCTTTCCTGAGTCGCGATGGACTGAGGCATGTGCTACAATCGCTTTCCTGAATCAGGATTTATGTCACCATTCAAGAGACCAGTCCAGCTTAACCCCACCCCCAAACAGTATTAACTAGACGTTCCACCAAGGCACTGTGGAACCCTTCTTTAGGGCGTGCCCATGAGCGCTAGCTGGATGGAGCTCCCGGGCTGGCATGGCTCTGAAGTGGCACTGCCAGGGAGCCAGGAGAGGAGCCCAGTTTTGGACACAGAGCCACAGGCAGAGGGAGTTGTGTGAATCTCAGAGCATTGCCTAGTGCCGAGGCAGAACCCCGGGTCTATTCTATAAGACGACAATGTCCACAAGGGAAGGGTGGCAGGGAAACACAGTGAATGGAGCCTTTTATAATACGTAGTAACGATGCTTCTGCTTGTCTCTTAAATTCCACAGTCTTCACAGTTAGGAATCACTTCAAGCTACGGATGTTTCTTTAAGGGTAATCATTTTTCTCTTCCTTTCCACTTAAAGTCACTGTTGAAGTGTAATTGCAAGTGCTGGCTTATTAATGGGGCTGAAAAAAAAAACAACCCAGGGTGTCTGTCTATTGTCAGAGTGGGGAAAATATCCAGCGAGGCACAAGTTATTGAACATGACCCTCCATTATTTCTGGAAATCCTTACATTCATTATTAATAGGAGCCCTCAAGCTAGCTTTCCTTACGGGCCTTATTATTGTGTTCTTGGTTTTAAATGTCATTGTGTGCCTTTTCCATTGCACGCTCTCGCTCTGCAGAGCAGAACTGTGCACCTCTCCTTCCCGGAACTGCCATTTTCAGACCTAGTCTCAGCAGCTTTGCCTGGTCAGGTAGGTGCCTTTGCAACAGGATTGAAACAGAGGAGGTGAAAGTGAGGACGGAAAATGTAGTTTCCTTTGTGCAACATTTCAGGCAGTGCAGGAGAGTTCTTACATAAGAAAATCAGAACGGCCATACTGTGTCAGACCAAAGGTCCATCTAGCCCAGTATCCTGTCTACCGACAGTGGCCAATGCCAGGTGCCCCAGAGGGAATGAGTAGAACAGGTGATCACCAAGTGATCCATCCCCTGTTGCCCATTCCCAGCTTCTGGCAAAACAGAGGCTAGGGACGCCATCCCTGCCCATCCTGGCTAATAGCCATTGATGGACCTATCCACCATGAATGTATCTACTTCTTTTTTAAACCCTGTTATTGTCTTGACCTTCACAACACCCTCTGGCAAAGCGTTCCAGAGACTGCCTGTGCATTGCGTGAAGAAATACTTCCTTTTGTTTGTTTTAAATCTGCTGCCTATTCATTTCGTTTGCTGACTCCCTGAGTTCTTAAACCCTAGTTCTTGTGTTCGTTCTTAAACCATAACTATTTGATTCAGCTACTGTTAGGTTACCAATCATCTCTAAAAATAATTTTGTTATTAACACATCAGACTAATAAAACCCAAATGATTTTAAACAATCAAACTTACTTTCCCCTGCTTGTGCTCTGTATTTATTAATATTCTTTATTTGTACTGTGGTAGTTCCTCTGAGCGCCAGGCATAGCCCAGCACCCCACTGTGCTAGGAGCTGTGCAAACACACACACACACACAAAAACCCCGGCCCTGCCCCAAGGAGTTTACAATCAAAGGATGCACTTCACTCAGTTTGGACACTGAATCAATGGAACTACTGCAAGGGAAGCAAAAGTAGAAATCTTTTCAGGCTTGGGACCTTAAAATAACCACCCTTCTGCCTGCAAGTATTTTACCTGTCATTGTTACAATACCTAAGCTCACTATGGCCACACTCATGCAGTTGGCACCACACAGTGTATCCCACGCTGATCCCACATGGAGACCGCTTCCCATCATGCTGATCAGTATTGTCTTGTTAACTGCTGCATCCCCATCTGTCTCTCGGGAGGGTGCTCAGCTGCATAGATTCCAAGGCCAGAAGGGACCACTGTGATCAGCCAGTCTGACCTCCTGCATAACACAGGCCAGAGAACTCCCCAAAACAATTTCTTTTGGAACTAGTGCATATCTTACGAGGAGAGGCTGAGGGAACTGGGCTTGTTTAGTCTGCAGAAGAGAAGAGTGAGGGGGGATTTGGTAGCAGCCGTCAACTACCTGAAGGGGGGTTCCAATGAGGATGGAGCTCTTCTCAGCGGTGACAGATGATAAAACAAGAAGCAGTGGTCTCAAGTTGCAGTGGGGGAGGTCTAGGTTGGATATTAGGAAACACTATTTCACTAGGAGGGTGGTGAAGCACTGGAATGGGTTATCTAGGGAGATGGTGGAATCTCCATCTGTCAAGGTTCCTCCCCCATTCTGAATGCTAGGGTACAGATGTGGGGACCTGCATGAAAACCTCCTAAGCTTATCTTTACCAGCTTAGGTCAAAAACTTCCCCAAGGTACAAAATATTCCACCCTTTGTCCTTGGATTGGCCGCTACCACCACCAAACAAATACTGGTTACTGGGGAAGAGCTGTTTGGAAACGTCTTTCCCCCAAAAATACTTCCCAAAACCTTGCACCCCACTTCCTGGACAAGGTTTGGTACAAAGCCTCACCAATTTGCATAGGTGACCACAGACCCAAACCCTTGGATCTGAGAACAATGAAAAAGCATTCAGTTTTCTTACAAGAAGACTTTTAATAGAAATAGGAGTAAATAGAAGTAAAGAAATCCTCTCTGTAAAATCAGGATGGTAGATACCTTACAGGGTAATTAGATTCAAAACATAGAGAATCCCTCTAGGCAAAACCTTAAGTTACAAAAAAGATACACAGCCAGAAATAGTTATTTATTCAGCACAATTCTTTTCTCAGCCATTTAAAGAAATCATAATCTAGCGCATACCTAGCTAGATTACTTACTAAAAGTTCTAAGACTCCATTCCTGTTCTATCCCCAACAAAAGCAGCATATAGACAGACAGAGACCCTTTGTTTCTCTCCCTCCTCCCAGCTTTTGAAAGTATCTTGTCTCCTCATTGGTCATTTTGGTCAGGTGCCAGCGAAGTTACCTTTAGCTTCTTAACCCTTTACAGGTGAGAGGAGTTTTCCTCTGGCCAGGAGGGATTTTAAAGGGGTTTACCCTTTCCTTTATATTTATGACACCATCCTTAGAGGTTTTTAAGGCCCGGCTTGACAAAGCCCTGGCTGGGTTGATTTAGTTGGGGTTGATCCTGCTTTGATCAGGGGGTTGGACTAGATGACCTCCTGAGGTCTCTTCAAACCCTAATCTTCTATGATTCTATGATCTTTTAAAAAAAACATCCAATCTGGCTTTAAAAAGAGCCAGTGATGGAGAATCCACTGCAGCCCTTGGTAAACGGTGCCAATGATTAATTACCCCCACTGTTAAAAATGTCCACCTTATTTCCCAGCTGGATTTATCTAGTTCCAACTTCCAGCCATTGGATTGTGTTATACCTTTTCTAGACTGAAGAGCCCATTGTCAAATATTTGTTCGCCATACAGGTACTTATGGCCTGTGATGAAATTAACTCCTAAGGGCTAGTCTACACTGGCACTTTAACATGGCTTGTGTAGTCGCGGCAGAGCTATAAAAAAACCCACCTCCACGAGGGGAACAGCTCCCAGCACTGGTGCACTGTCTACACTGCCGCTTTACAGCGCTGAAACTTGCTGCACTCAGGAGGGTGTTTTTTCACACCCCTGAGCGAGAAAGTTGCAGCGCTGTAAAGTGCCAGTGCAAACAAGCCCTAACTTTCTCTTTGTTAAACTAACTAGATTGAGGTCCTCCAGTCAATCACTATCAGGCATGTTTTCTAATCCTTTAATCATTCTTAGGCCTCTTCTCTGGAGCCTCTCCAATGTATCAACCTCCTTTTTGATATTCCAGCCATGAGCACAGTCCGAGAAGGGACCCAGAACAAAATCCAGTTGAAAGCCCCAGGCTACAGTCAGGTACACCTTTA
Organism: Chelonia mydas; assembly: GCF_015237465.2. NCBI lineage: Eukaryota > Metazoa > Chordata > Testudines > Cheloniidae > Chelonia > Chelonia mydas. The sequence goes on along the minus strand of NC_057850.1, from coordinate 251,291,862 downwards.
AGTTCTCATCCTCTAGTGCAAATCCTGCTGTGTTTGTGTCTCCCACCCGGCCAGGGAATCTTTACATCCCAGTAAAACAGTTGGTTCCCCTTTATTTATGAATTGATTTATTTCCATTTTTATGAAAACTTTTCTATTAACAGTCAGTGCACAATTCTATTTTAACCAAAACAAACATTGAGTTTAACCCAACAGGGCTCCTTGAACACAGACTTTTCCTCTGGGGCCAAGCGGGCAAATAGAAATAGAAATAACAGCTGAATAAATAAAGGGAGAGCAGAGTGAGGAAGCAGAATTGCCTTGTGAAAATGTTTCCCACTGAAGTTCTAAAGGGCGTTAGGAAGAAGCTGGAGTTTGAAAGAGCTTCATTGGGTTATCTAAGCTGGATACACGACCTGGTTCACCGCTGCACTGCTCTGTCCGGAGTGTAGAATACCTTCCCATTGGCGGAAGATGAGGTGTAGCCTTTACCCAAGACCCAAAGGGAGGGGCACACACTCAGATTATTCACTCTGGGCAATTTGAATCTGGTGGGATTCCTTCTCTCCAATGGAAATGCCGCTACTGCCTCCCTGGGGTGAGCCTTGATTTCGGATGGCGGCCACGTCTTCCACCAGTGGAAGGGGGACACCAGCTGTGCGGGCACGCGGGGGGCGGGGGGCCAGCTGAGGGGGATTGTTACTCTCGTGTATGTATTTTGTAGCCTGACCCAAAGTTGAGTATATACAATTGTAACTTGAGAATTAACAGGTTCTTGTCCCACGATCAGGCCCAGTTAGATTATTGTAAAATTATCATGTAATTTGGGAAACCCGATGTACTACGTAAAAGAATAAATGGACACAAATCTGACATCAGGAATCATAACATTCAAAAACCGGCAGGAGAACACTTCAACCTCCCTGGCCACTCAGTAACAGACTTAAAGGTGGCAATTTTGCAACAGAAAAGCTTCAAAAAAAGATTCCAAGGAGAAACTGCTGAGCTTGAGTTAATATGCAAACTAGATACCATTAACTTGGGTTTGAACAGAGACTGGGAGTGGCTGGGTCATGACACATATTGAATCTATTTCCCTAAGTTAAGTATCCTCACACCTTCTTGTCAACTGTCTACATGGGCCATCTTGGTCATCACTACAAAAGTTTTTTTCTCCTGCTGATAATAGCTCATCTTAATTAATTAGCCTCTTACAGTTGGTATGGCAACTTCCACCTTCTCTGTATGTATGTATCTAGCTACCTGTTCCATTCTGTGCATCCGATGAAGTGGGCTGTAGCTCAGGAAAGCTTATGCTCAAATAAATTGGGTAGTCTCTGAGGTGCCCCAAGTCCTCCTGTTCCTAAAGCAATGACTCTCGTACAGGGAAGCTGGCTGCATTTCTCTGTCTGCCTGTGGCTCCCGGGAGCCCTCCTCATGACACCCATTGTGCACAGGACTAAAGGACTCACCCAGCGGGCCCTGGGGAGCCAGCCCTCCCACCGGGCCCTGCAGCTCCCGTCTCCTGCCCCAGGTGTCCTAAGACCCCCCCCCCCCCCCCCCCAGCGGCCACCCGGCTGCCCTTGGACAGGGCTGGCTCCCGGAGCGCGGGTTTTCCTGGGCAGGGAGGGGGCGCTGCGCCGCAGGTCCCAGAATAACCCCCTCCCCGGGGGGGGGGGATCCCCCCGGGCCGAGGGTGCCCCCGGCGGCCCCGCGGGGAGGGGCGGCCCCGGCCCCGGCGCGGCGGCGGCAGGAGGCGGGGAGCTGGTTCCCCCCCCGCGGCAGCCGCCGCTCGCTCCCGGCCAGGGCAGCAGCAGGGCTCTGGGGCTGGCTCCGGGGAGATGCGCCTGCCCTGGGAGCGCCCCGGGACCCCCGGCCCCGTGCGGGGCCCGGCGCCGCAGCTCAGCGTCCCCGCAGCCGCGGCCACCGCGCTCCTGCTCCTCCCGGTGAGTGTCCGGGCGGGCTGGGCTGGGGGGGTCCGGGACAAGAGCCGCTTCCCCGGGCGGGACACGCGCCTGGCCCCGCTCCGGAGCCGCCACGCGTGGGGCTGGGACCGCAGCCCCTGAGTCATCCAGCCCGGGCAAAGCGGAGCCCCCGGGGTGCGATTCGCCCCCTTCTAGCTCCCTAACAGCCCCTCTACACCCCCAGCTCCCCCCCCCCCCCCGCCGGGCAAAGTCACCCTCTGGTTCATGGCACGGAACCCACCGGGACCGCAAGTCCCAGACAGAGCCTCCGTACCCCAAATGCCCCCCCCCGGCCATCCCCAGAGCCATGGCACTGAGTGAGCAGGACCCACCGGCACTGCAGTTTACCCCCTTCCAGCTCTAAATAGCCGGTCTGTACCACACACAATTTCCCCCGTGCAAAGCCGCCCTCTGATCAGCCAGCAGAGCCCTGGCCCTAAGCCAGCAGGACCCGCTGGGATCACAGTTCACCTGCTGTCTCCCAAGTAGACCCTCCTCTGCCTCAATTAATCCCCCCTCCAGGAAAATCACCCACAGATCACCCCACAAACCCTGGACACTGAGTGATCAGACCCCCTCCCCATTGCAATTCAGCCCCCAAACACCTCCCCAGCGCTGCAATTTTATCTCAGCCATTTTCCCCTCAAATCCCCCCACTGACCAAGGAGCTCAGGATTTGACCCTCCATCCTCCTCCAGGATGTAGACAGTCCTGTAGTAACTTTCTCTAGTAACCATTCTGAAATAAGTGATCAGAAAAGCTCCCTCCTCAAATAATCCTGCCATCATTTTTCGGTATAGTCACAGTGCCCTACCAAGCTTATTTCACTGCAGTATCTTTCATAGGCTAACGCAGTGATAGCTGGTCTAGATAACTGAAATTCAGTCTCTGCTTCCCTAATTCCTGGTTGTGGAGTGCCAGGTTACTTTCTCACAGTAGGAATCAGAAATAGCATTTGGGCTAATTCAGTAAATCCTTCTAAATGTTTGCTCAGAGTTTTCCCGTGGGCAGTATTTACATGGATTTTTTCCCCCTTAATAATAAGCATCCCATACTGCAAATGCTTTGCTGGACGGATGAGGGAACTAGCTCATCCTGGACTTAAACTTTGCCAGCCAGCTTCGTTTTCCACCCTCAAAGTGCATTAAACTGTGACCTGTAACCTGCAGAGCAATTTTTAGAGATTAAACCCCATAATGATTCTGCATTGCAGTCCCCATGGTGAGAAAAAAACAGAGATGATCACTCTATCTCCTACCTCTCTAAGTTCATCTTTAACATTCCTTTAAGATAGGTTTGTTGCCTCTTGCTTTGTCTTCTATTTTTATTTAAATATTCAGCCTCTCCGAGGAAAAAACCACTATGTATATGTGAAGAAAATTATACAATGGAATCATATGGTTGATGTTTGTAAAGTGCACTAAAAAACATTTATTGATATTGGAAAACAAATAGGGGAAGGTACAAGCATATTATCTAAGTCTCTGCCTCCATGCTCTCCTTTCTGAGTCCAGGAAGCATGGCGTCATGCCAGGCAGAGGAAAAGACGGGCTAGTGAAGGAGAAATAGAGCTCAAGAACAGGTTTGCAGAGTTGGAAAATGAAGAAGGGGCTCAGCAGGTGGTCACTGAAAGTGGAAGGGCAAGGAAGAAGAGAAGAGCAGCTAGTCCTATAGGAAAAGGGGAAGAGTCAATGGAGACTATACCAAATATGAGCCCCAGAAGGATGCAGGATGGGTTGAAGAGGATTACAAGGGAGAATAGGAATGGAAAGAACTTGCAGCCAGAGGGAACAGGGGATAGACTGGAGAATCGCACCGTCACCAGGAAAAAGCAGGTCTACTCCTTACTCCTTACTGAGGGCCTCCTTACTGAGAAGAATAGACAGGCCTGTAACCAGAGCTGATCCAGAGAATAGAAGGGTGTGCTATCTTCCAGGTGCTAAGATATGGGATGTGGACCTGAGGTTGAAAAGGATCCTAAAGGGAGCGGGAAAGAATCCACTGATGGTCCTTCATGTGGGAACAAATGATACCGGTAGATTTTCTCTGGAACGTATCAAGGGAGACTATGCCAGGCTGGAGAAGACGCTTAAGGAAATCGAGGCTCAGGTGATCTTCAGTGGGATTCTGCCTGTTCCTAGAGAAGGGCAACAAAGGTGTGACAAGATTATGACTATCAACAGATGGCTCAGGCAGTGGTGCTATAAGGAGGGCTTTGGGATGTATGGCCACTGGGAGGCATTCATGAACAGAGGACAGTTCTCTCAGGATGGACTTCCTCTGAGCAGGGAAGGAAATAGACTTCTAGGATGGAGGCTGGCACAACTGATTAAGAGAGCTTTAAACTAGGAATTTGCGGGAGATGGTTGGGAGATGTCCAGGTAATCTCCACGCCGGATTTTAGCATTGAGAGGGAAGAAAACAGAGTAAGAAAGGATACAGCCGTGGGTAGGAGAATGGACATAAGGAGGAAGGGCAGTGTGGATACCAGTCTAATAGGTCATACTGGCTGTAGAATGTCCGTGCCTAATCGGGTAAAGAATGTGAGTGAGGCCAAACAGCAAAAATTAAGATGTTTGTACACCAATGCGAGGAGCCTAGGTAACAAAATGGAGGAACTAGAGCTACTGGTGCAGGAAGTGAAACCAGATATTATAGGGACAACAGAAACATGGTGGAATAGTAGTCATGACTGGACTACAGCTATTGAAGGGTCTGTGCTATTTAGGAAAGACAGAAATAAAGGTAAAGGTGGTGGAGTAGCATTGTATATCAATGATGAGGTAGAATGTAAAGAAATAAGAAGTGATGGAATGGATAAGACAGAGTCCGTCTGGGCAAAAATCACATTGGGGAAGAAAACTACTAGATCCTGCCCTGTGATAGTGCTTGGGGTGTACTAGAGACCGCCGGGATCTAATTTGGATATGGATATAGCCCTCTTTAATGTTTGGATATGGATAGAGCCCTCTTTATTGTTTTTAATGAAGTAAATACTAATGGAAACTGCGTGATCATGGGAGACTTTAACTTCCCAGATATAGACTGGAGGACAAGTGCTAGTAATAATAATAGGGCTCAGATTTTCCTAGATGCGATAGCTGATGGATTCCTTCATCAAGTAGTTGCTGAACCGACAAGAGGGGATGCCATTTTAGATTTGGTTTTGGTGAGTAGTGAGGACCTCATAGAAGAAATGGTTGTAGGGGACAACCTTGGTTCGAGTGATCATGAGCTAATTCAGTTCAAACTGAATGGAAGGATAAACAAAAATAAATCTGCGACTAGGGTTTTTGATTTCAAAAGGGCTGACTTTCAAAAATTAAGGAAATTAGTTAGGGAAGTGGATTGGACTGAAGAATTTATGGATCTAAAGGCAGAGGAGGCCTGGGATTAGTTCAAGTCACAGCTGCAGAAGCTATCGGAAGCCTCCATCCCAAAAAAGGGGAAAAAATTCATCTGCAGGAGTTGTAGACCAAGCTGGATGAGCAAGGATCTCAGAGAGGTGATTAAGAAAAAGCGGAACGCATACAGGGAGTGGAAAAAGGGAGGGATCAGCAAGGAAAGCTACCTTATTGAGGTCAGAACATGTAGGGATAAAGTGAGAAAAGCTAAAAGTCAAGTAGAGTTGGACCTTGCAAAGGGAATTAAAACCAATAGTAAAAGGTTCTATAGCCATATAAAAAAGAAGAAAACAAAGAAAGAAGAAGTGGGACAGCTAAACACTGAGGATGGAGTGGAGGTTAAGGATAATCTAGGCATGGCCCAATATCTAAACAAATACTTTGCCTCAGTCTTTAATAAGGCTAATGAGGATCTTAGGGATAATGGTAGCATGATAAATGGGAATGAGGATATGGAGGTAGATATTACCATATCTGAGGTAGAAGCGAAACTCGAACAGTTTAATGGGACTAAATCAGGGGGCCCAGATAATCTTAATCCAAAAATATTAAAGGAATTGGCACATGAAATTGCAAACCCATTAGCAAGAATTTTTAATGAATCTGTAAACTCAGGGGTTGTACCATATGACTGGAGAATTGCTATCATGGTTCCTATTTTTAAGAAAGGAAAAAAAAGTGATCCGGGTAACTACAGGCCTGTTAGTTTGACATCTATAGTATGCAGGGTCTTGGAAAAAATTCTGAAGGAGAAAGTAGTTAAGGACATTGAGGTCAATGGTAAATGGGACAAAATACAACATGGTTTTACAAAAGGTAGATCGTGCCAAACCAACCTGATCTCCTTCTTTGAGAAAGTAACAGATTTTTTAGACAAAGGAAATGCAGTGGATCTAATTTACCTAGATATCAGCAAGGCGTTTAATACAGTGCCACATGGGGAATTATTAGTTAAATTGGAAAAGATGGGGATCAATATGAAAATTGAAAGGTGGATAAAGAATTGATTAAAAGGGAGGCTACAGCGGGTCGTACTGAAAGGTGAACTGTCAGACTGGAGGGAGGTTACCGCTGGAGTTCCTCAGGGATCGGTTTTGGGACCAGTCTTATTTAATTTTTTATTACTAACCTCGGCACAAAAAGTGGGAGTGTGCTAATAAAGTTTGCAGGTGATAAGAATCGAAGCTGGGAGGTATTGCCAATTTAGAGAAGGACCGGGATATCATACAGGAGGATCTGGATGACCTTGTAAACTGGCGTAATAGTAATAGAATTTAATGGTGAGAAGTATAAGGTCATGCATTTAGGGATTAATAACAAGAATTTTAGTTATAAGCTGGGGTGATGCATCAGTTAGAAGTAACAGAGGAGGAGAAGGACCTTGGAGTATTGGTTGACCACAGGATGACTATGAGCCGCCAATGTGATATGGCGGTGAAAAAAGCTAATGTGGTCTTGGGATGCGTCAGGTGAGGTATTTCCAGTAGAGATAAGGAGTTGTTAGTACCATTATACAAGGCATTGGTGAGACCTCATCTGGAATACTGTGTGCAGTTCTGGTCTCCCAGGTTTAAGAAGGATGAATTCAAACTGGAACAGGTACAGAGAAGAGCTACTAGGATAATCCGAGGAATGGAAAACGTGTTTTAAGAAAGGAGACTCAAGGAGCTTGGCTTGTTTAGCCTAACCAAAAGAAGGTTGAGGGGAGATATGATTGCTCTCTATAAATATATCAGAGGGATAAATACCGGAAAGGGAGAGGAGTTATTTAACCTCAGTACCAGTGTGGACACAAGAACAAATGGATATCAACTGGCCATCGGGAAGTTTAGACTTGAAATTAGACGAAGGTTTCTAACCATCAGAGCAGTGAAGTTCTGGAATAGCCTTCCAAGGGAAGCAGTGGGGGCAAAAGACCTATCTGGCTTCAAGATTAAACTCGATAAGTTTATGGAGGAGATGGCATGGTGGGATAACATGATTTTGGCAATTAACTGATCTTTAACTATTCATGGTAAATAGGCCCAATGGCCTGTGATGGGATGTTAGATGGGGTGGGATCTGAGTTACTACAAAGAATTCTTTCCTGGGCATCTGGCTGGTGAATCTTGCCCACATGCTCAGGGTTCAGCGGATCACCATATTTGGGGTCAGGAAGGCATTTTCCTCCAGGGCAGATTGGAAGAGGACCTGGGTTTTTTTTGCCTTCCTCTGTAGCATGGGGCACGGGTCACTTGCTGGAGGATTCTCTGCTCCTTGAAGTCTTTAAACCATGATTTGAGGACTTCAGTAGCTCAGACATAGGTGAGAGGTTTATTACAGGAGTGGGTAGGTGAGATTCTGTGGCCTGCATTGTGCCGGAGGTCAGACTAGATGATCATAATGGTCCCTTCTGACCTTAATATCTATGAATCTATGAATCTCTCCTGGCCTTTGCCTTCCTTTCCATACCCCTTCCCAGACTTCTGTGCTACATTTGCCTCTCATCTCCCACATCCCAAACTCTAGCCCAGCCAAGTACCTGCAGTGAGGTCAGTTTACAGTTATACACGTTTATATTGTAAATGTTGCTTTTTATACACTTAATCACTGTTTCTTTTTTTAATGGTCCCACCAATCTACCCCCAAAACACTCAAAGGCACTTCTTTTCAGCAAGGCTAACAGAACACAACAAATCTGAAGTTTCTAGACTAAGCCATTTTAGAGATATAATGAGCCACAAAAAAAAAAAGTGTTTGTTTGTTCCCCAAAGTAATTGACAGCCAAATTTTCAGAACACCCTATCTTTGGATTTATTTTCTTTTGCCAAACTTTCCATAAGTACGTAAGTAAATAATATTAAAATGTAACCTAGGATGAGGAGGAGAATGCAAAATTTCAGGAAGATCAGTTTCTTTGGTGGGGAAGTTGAGTGTGTGTGTGTGTGTGTGTGTGTTTGTGTTTTTTGTGGGGGAAGCAGAGGTTTGGATGTGTAGAAAACTGGGTTTATAATGGAGAGCTAACTTCAGCCTTAACTATGGAATGGCTGCTGCTGCCCCAAAATAATAATTAATACATGGCACTTACAGGTGTTTTAATTTTTTTAATCCCAGGATCTCAAAGTATTTCACAAAAGTGTGACTTGCTATCCCTGTTTTACAGATGGAGAAACTCTAGCACAGAGGGATTATGACCAACCATTTCAAACTTTGGCTCCAATCCAGCAAAGCCCTTAAGCATATACTTAACTTTAAATACTTAAATTGTCCCACTGAAGTTAGAGGACTATTTGCATTTGGGGAATTAAGTACATGTGTAATTGTTTGCAAGATCAGGATCTTACACACCTAAATAAAAGTGGCTTGATTTACAGAGAGGACGGAGCAATCAGATTTCCACAAGAGTTGTGTGTTCTTAGCACTTCTAAAATGAGGCCATTTTTGATATAGATTTGGGCACACAACTTAAAAAGGATGGTTTAAATGATTTATTCGAGGTCACATAGCAAGTCAGTGGTGGAGCTGGGAATGCAACTCTGTACTTACTTTTCTAACAAACTCTTATGTATGATGTACTAGAAATTTTATACACATAAAGGCAATGAAAAGAAGAATAAGAAATGGTGACTAAGTCCTTGTGACCTTTCTGATATAAAGCCTTTGCGGAGCACGCAGGGTTTTTGGGAGAGTTTTCATTTTAAAACAACCCAACAAAGCAATTTTTGAATCAGAAGAGAAAACATGATGGTCTGTTAAACTTAAAATTTATATGCCCTCCTGTAACTGAAAAACAGCCATGGCAATTTGAACAATATCTGGTAAGTGATGGTAGTTTACAACCATTCTTTGACTGAGTGCCAAATTTCAGTCTAGGTTTGAATTAATGTAAAATAAGTGTTTTATAATAAGAACTTAACCAGCATTGCTACAATATTTTGGCAGGGTTTTCCTTTGTAGCCATAGCATAGCAATTACAGTGCATTCACAGAAAACAGTTTTAAGTGGGGGGAAATTGTTTGCATAAATCAATCAGTAGTTTTGCTTTGAAATGTTTCAGTGAATGAATGAAATCCATGGGTACACTTAGCCAGGGGGGAAATAACCTTTAGCCTTTGTCCTTGTGAGACGTCTGCCAAAAATTTACTACCACTTGGAGAGAAAAAATAATTGATAAACCCTCTAAATTCTTAGGCTCCGGTCCTGCAAACTGATTCCCATGTGTGAATCTTTATGCCCATGGGGAACCACAGTGATATCAATGGAGCTCTGTTCAGGAGCAGGATTCTGTCTAGATCTCATTGTGGGGTCAAAGCCTGTAGAGACAGATTTGTCCTCACCCCCACACCATACTTACAGCCCCTACTGCTATCAGAGAGTCATTGTGCATGTGTATCTGAGGGAAGAATTTTGCCCCAAAGGTGAATTCTGCATTATTCTAAGGCATTATTAAACTTAATCATCATTCTTTCATGTGTTAATGATTAGTACAGAAGTCTGCTATGAATCTGATTATTTTAGATTTCTGAAAATGATTCACAATAAAAATGATAAGTTAATGGGATACTGTCAACTTTAAAAAAATCACGTTTGCCCCCTAGTTTATGAAACCCGAAAGAATTTTAGAAATATCATAATAGATATGACCTTTTCACTCTGTCGGTAAATTGTTCACTTTCTGATTTTTGTTCTGAGCTCCCATGCTATAAATAGAGTAGTTAGCTTCACTTTGGAATCTGGTCAGTTTCTAATTAATGTCACTTTGTGTCCGTCTATACTGCAGCTGGGAGTGAGACTGCCAACCTGGGTAGATGGACTTGCACTAGCAGGGCTCAAGTTAGTACACTCAAAATAGCAGTTTGGACACTGTGGCTCAGCCTTCACGTGGGCTCTCAAGTGGCATGAGAGACCAAGCTCCCTCCCCACTGGTGCTTTTAGCATGCTAGCTCAAGCATCTGGCTCCCTGGGCTGGGAGGCTCACTCTCAGTTGCAATGTAGACTTACCCTTTCAGTTGTCATGATGCTGCCATGTTTGGATTGCAAACACAACAGGGAATTTTTGTTTGGGAAAATAAACTGTCTCCTTCGGAATAAAAATAAAATGACAGCTCTTCCATTGGGTTAAGTATTTTTGCAAAAGCTTATTCTTCCTCTCAGTACCTATAAACTGAATTAAGTGGACCTTGTCCTGTTACACACATCTTTTTCTACCCTCGTTTTCTAATAACCTACACTAGTTTGAGCATACTTGTATTCTGCAGATTGCCCTTTAAAGGCTAACTCGATTCTTGTATCTAAGGGATTGGAGCTGTCCAACAAAACACAAAAATCCCTAGCACTTCCTGGTTTTATATCTTCAAAGCACTGCATAAACATTAACTTCACGTTTTTGCCTTTTTATAATCTAGCCTTGGAAGTTATGCATTTTCATCTAGATATCCTGATCAACCCCCCAATAAAAATATAATTCATGTATTTACTGATAAGTCCTTTGTATCTTGGTAGAGTTGAAAATATCTGTATTATTTAGAATCAGGCTAGATTTGGATAAACAGTTTTTCCAGAAAAGTTTCCTAAACTTAGCCTTAGCCGTTGTTACTAAGGAGAAACTATGTATGTATAGGTGAATAAACAGAAGCTGGTCAGTTAGCAGTGTGACTACCATTGAATAAAAGAGTTTCTCTTTCCAGTCATTGGTGGCAAAAATTGCAGGTTAATTTCATCAGATGGTGTCTACATTTATGCAGATTATATTTTCAGTTTCTGAAGCGGGGAGGGGTTGATAGACATTTCTTGGAGTGTTCTTTCTGTTGATTAAAAAGCGGTGTCTTAGCACATCATGCTTCCTAGCTGGGTAAATTCAGTAGCATTCTGAGGCTGGGGGAATTTGGATCAGACCTTACAAACAGAGGTCCTGTCTGCTCTGTGTGCATGGACAGAATTCATGTTACTTTGGACGTGTGTGATTTGGGGATGCTAGTGGGTTTTCCATTTTGTCCTGAAGGGCTGAGACTCGTGATTGTCCAGATCTGGGAGTGAGTTCCAGATTTGAGAGTCAGTTGCTTAACTGCTCACACAAGGCTCATTCTTGAGGCTGGCAGCCCCCTTGTAGAACTAACTGTATAGAACGCTTGGAATCTGTCAGCATTTTGGAATGATCTAATTAAAACCAATGTTTGGGATACAATTTCTGTGTGTTTGCACCCAACAAAAAGAAAATGCTTTTGGCATTTTTGGGTGCTTAAATGTACTCCTTTGACAGCACTATTTAAATGGTGTAAGAAAACAAAACTAATTAAAACTCTGTAAAGTTCAGAGTAATCCTGACGGAATTACTAACAGCTCTCTTGGTTGAGTTTTCAAGGAAAATAAATAGTGACCAATGTAGACGGAGTTTAAAAGACATTTGTTCTCCCACTGCAATATTAAACTCTTGCCCTGCTACTGCTAGTTTAATATGCCGGGGCTGGAATGCAGCCATCTTTCCCCAGGGGCTGTGTTGTAATTTTTCTTACTATTACATGAGTGCTTGGGGTGGTGGAGGTGTCCTGAGTAGTATAGTTCTGCATTGTGTTGTGTGGAGGCTGCCTCCTGCTGGGTTGTCTTTTCAGATGGAAAGGCAAGTGGAGTGGCTGAAGAATAGTTGCATTGATAACAGTTTTGATTTTTGCAGAGCAACCTGCTTTCCTAATCAGTGTTAAAATGCACGTGGACACCAATTCCGGCACCCTGGACAGGCGGTGGGGATTGATCCCAGGATCGAGACACATGAGGCTTGCTGCTTCAATTAACGCATCAGGTTCATCAACCTAGTGGCAGTGGCAGATTTAAAAAGCTTTTCTATGGTCCGGCCACTACAGAGGAGCAAAGACCCACGCTGGTTTAATGTGGGCTACGCAAGCAAATTAACAGTTATACCCGCTGGCCCAGATCCAGTGCTGTGCTTTGCAGAATGGACAGCATGGGTGCAGCTTTTCTGAATTCCAGTCCCTAGAGCAACTTAAAGCAGCCCCAGGCCTCCACCATGTCCCTCCGCTAGAGCTGTGAATGAGGGTGACGCAGGGCCACCCATGCTATGCCACCGAGTGCAGTCCCGAGGGGGCTGTGCTGTCCTTCCTATGGCCTCTTTACACGGTAGCCAGGGACAGGGTCGGGGCCAATATCTTTAACGTATTGTATCTTTTCACATTAGCACCAAGTTACAGTCTCTACCTTGTTTGAATAAAGCACAGAGTATTATTATGAAGAATTAAAGAAGCGAGCGTTGCTAGTTATTGTTCGGGGTCTGCCCTTCAACCCCTGAACATAACTCAAAGGTAGTGGAAATTGCTCAGGGAAGTTGTGAAGGACCCGCAACCCTTCCAGGTGCTGAACGTGACCCTGCCAGCCCATGGAGTGAAGGACGAGGCTCCTGAAGGATGTGCCAGTGTAACGCTGACAGACCCAGGTCAGCGGGCGGGATCGAACCTGGGACCTCTGGAGCTTAGTGCAGGAGCCTCTGCCACGTGAGCTAAGAGCCAACTGGCTGTTAGCTAAGGCTGTAGAGCAGACTCATTTAACTCTCTCTCTCTCTCTAAGTGGTCTCGGTGCCACTAGATGGGACACAACACCACACCCAGGAGGTGTGTGGATTACAACAGCACACCATGTTTCCACTAGATTGTTGGCAGAAAAAGATCATAGCTCCTAGAGCCCCAGCAGGCAGAGTATGATGAGACTTTTGGGGTGGGGGAGACTTGATCGGATGAGTCCAATATAGGGATCAGTCAGAACAGTTCCCCTTTAGAGGCTCTAATTCAGGAAAGCACTTAAGCACATGCTTAATTTTAAGCATGTTAGGTATTCCATGCCTCTTCAGGGAAGTATTTAAGCAGATGCTTAATGTAAGCTCGTGGTGGTGAGTCCCACAGACTTTAATGGGATCTAAAGAATGTGCTTATAATTCAGCATGTGCTAACTTGCTTTGCTGTATGGTGACCTTACTCAAGATCTTCCCATTCCAGGCAGGTTTATATTCTCTGTTCTGTGTTGCGTGGCTGCACAGAGGCGATGCTGTGTGAGAACTGAAGAACACTGGCTTGACTGTAAGAACGTAACACACCCATTAGCCAGTAGTTTGCCTAAGTTGTATGTAAATGAGAAGGAGAGGCACAATTGAAAACGATAATGCCTATTTCTTATAGAGGGCTTTTCATCAGCAGATCTCAAAGCCCCTGTGAAGCATTATTGTCTCTACTCTAAGCATGGGGAACTGAGGCACAGAAAGGCTAAGTGACTTGTCTAAGGTCACACTGGAAGTCCATGGCAGAGCAGGGAATTGAATCAGGTTCTTCTGTGTTCAAAGGCAGTGCCATAACCACTGGGCTATCCTTCCCTTCCTAAGAAGTTGCATGAGTTGATGGAATTTAGATAAGAGATGATGGAGATTTTTTTTCGTAAGAGAACTACACTGGCATTTCTTCTTCTTTTTTTTTTTTTTTTTGGAGTATCTTTTTAAGGCTGAGTGGCACAGTGAGCTAATTCACTAGCTTTTCCTCTCTGAGTAGCTGCGTTTGAGTCTTAGGCCACAAATCAAAATGAGTTGTGAGGTTGAGCAGGACATTGGTTTACAGAATCAAACAACTACGTACCGCAAAATGCGGCTATATTAGCAAACTTGGGTTAGTAGGTTCTGAAGGATCAGGGATTCTTGGAACCAGGGCTGAGGTACATCAACATGGCCATGTGAGGAAGACTTCCTATGCTGGGCTACTGGCGTATGGCCTGCACTTTAATGAGCCACTCATTCCCACCCAGGTGTTCAGTAAAAGAAAACATAAGTGCCTAACGGAAATAGGGGTGGTATAAACCTCATTAGACTTTTGCAAAAAGGCAGGTGGACCACCGCAGCTCTGCTCTCATGGGGGAAGAGTAACTGCTCAATCAGCGGGCTTGGCTTTGCTTTTGTCGCACTGCACTCTTTAACTAATTGTGTTTTCAGAGGGAAGGAAGACACTGCTCCACTAACCTGTTCTTCTCTGGACATAAACTAGTCATTTTTATATTTAATTGGGCAGTTGCTCTGAGCAGCTCCTTTAGGATTTTGTTCGCCTCTATGTGTTTCAGAAAGCAGGTACTTTTCTTCAAGTGAACACTTGATCTCCTTGTGACGGGAGAGCTTAGCATTAATGAGGTTAAAAGCTGTCTTTGATTTAAGGGATGTTCTTGAATTAATTTCTTATTACTTGGTTTATTAAAAAAAAAGAGAGAGAGAAAGTCCTTCCTGATTTGAGTCCTGCAGATCAAACCTACAAGATAACACATTGCTCTGTACTAAAGCGAGATTTCAGTGGCGCTTAAATATAAATAAAGGGCTCAAGTTAGAAGCCCCGCCACCTCTGGAAATATTACTACAGCCAATGGGATTTCTACATATGGAATAGTTGCAGCTGGGGGCCTTGAAAATGAAAAGCATCAGCTGACTGATTAAAACATAGATTGCATGTACTTCGTAGAATCATAGAATATCAGGGTTGGAAGGGACCTCAGGAGGTCATCTAGTCCAACCCCCTGCTCAAAGCAGGACCAATCCCTAACTAAATCATCCCAGCCAGGGCTTTGTCAAGCCGGGCCTTAAAAACCTCTAAGGAAGGAGATTCCATCACCTCCCTAGGTAACCCATTCCAGTGCTTCACCATCCTCCTAGTGAAAAAGTTTTTCCTAGTATCCTAAACCATAATAACTTAAACCTCCCCCACCGCAACTTGAGACCATTACTTCTTGTTCTTAAAGTTATTCCAGTTGTTGCCTCTTAATCTGACCAAAGTGTGGAATAGAAAGGGGTAATTTTAAATTGTTGGACGCCAAGTAATTTTATTTTAAAAATTACCAACTATGTTTAGTTTAGAGAAACAAGAAATGGTAGACGTTTATTAGTAACTGTTTCTCTTATTGCCAGTTCAGGGATGTGACTGCCAGTATTTTACATACCTAGGGGACACCACAATTAAAACAAAGCAAAATAATCACAAATTTTAACCATGGCTATTTTATTATTAAAGGTGTGTGGGGGGGGAAGCATTAAACCGATACAAATGACAGAACACGAGTGATAAACTAGTTACTCCCATTACAGTCTCATCTGTGTGTCTCGCCGGAGAGTTTTAAGGGATATTACACCTTTGAGAATGAACCGCTTCTGGGGGCATTCTTTGTTTGGGAAGTTAAGACCAAAGTATATTATTTCCTAAATTTACTGTGAGCCCAGCTTAGTATCTCATTGATACGTAAACTCTTTATAAGTGGGTAAAATAATTTGTTAAAGGGCAGGTGGGTCTTTTTTGGCATTTCATTGATAACGTAAACAGTTTATACTTGGGCAAAGTAAGCAATCTTAACTAGATCCTATGAAACTGAAGGAAATATTTCAATCAGTTATTTAGAAGATGTTATTTAAGGAGCTGCCTTGAGACAGGCCAATTACAAATATTAAGAATCTTCAATTAAATTCCACTGTTTCTCTCTTTACCAATGTTTAGCTCCTATATCCTCTCCAAAAATACTTGGTCTAACCATTTGTTAATTAATAGGCAGAACTGTTAGTGTCTTCAGTTACAATAGTATTTCCATATCCTACTAAAATCTTTACAAGAGTTTTAAATCTAGTCCCTTGGCAGTGTCTTAGTTAACTTCTCACCAATCCATGCTGAAGTCCTGTTGAAGTTTTCCTAGGGTTGATTTCTTCTTGAGTCTTTTCTCTGCTTTTCTGAGCTGCCTGCTGTAGCTTGCTTGTAGAGATGGACAGGATAAGTTGATGAGCAATGTGTGTGTTTGAGCATGGTAGCGGGGAGCATGTGAGATGGGTGCTTTCTTCAGAGCTTTTATACCCTTCTTCCTATTTTGATGAAACTATAGGAAAACACATCTCTTTCAGGCTTGTTTAGATTCAAAGCTGGTTGCTGACATTCTTTTTTTGCTTAAGTACCTTCGTGGGTTGTCCTTAGGAGCCTCGTCATCATATGAATATGTAGTTTGTTAATGCATATGTTCATTAGGGTTGTAATTCTTTCTTTCCAGTTCTATTTCCTATGTCTTTGTGGCAGGAGATTCACAGAAGATCCTTAAGTTTAGAATGTAACTTTCTTTGTATTCAGTCCATTTTCTGTGATATTCCTTCCGTTTTATTAGAGTTTAACAATTCTCAAAACAATCCTTTAAAATTAAATAATTCTTAAAGAAAGACTTTAGGTTAGATAGTTATTAAAGAAGTTGTTGAGTCTGTATGACAATTTTTGGAAAGATGATTCTTCTTGTCATCCTGAGTTGGGTGAGGGGGTGGCTTGAGCACTGCCAGTAATTAATTAAGTCTTAATTAATACAAATATACTTAAATGGCTTTTTACATGAGTAATTAGTTTAGAAAGATCATTAGAAAGCATTTTACCATTTACTTAACAATGATATTAGGAAATTACATTAGATGCTTTGCATTCAGTTAAAATACTTGCAAATATGCCATTCAAAATGATTCGCCATTGAAGAAACGAACAAAGGTGTAAAACATTTCCAATGACACATTTTTTCCTAGAAGCTATTCTGAATGAAAATTTTACAGTAATTATAAAATTCATTTCAGCAAGTATATTTCTGCCATTCTTTGTGTGGGTCTACTTCGTTTTTCTTGGGAGGGTGAAAAAGCCCACTTCACACCTAAATGTATTGTTCTGACAACACAACCCTACATTTCTTTTCGCAGTCAATCCTTTCCTAAAACATTCATGTTTTTCATGGTTTGTTTTCTTGGTACCAGCTGTACCAAACTGGTATTTTATACAAGAGTTAGCTGTCCTGTTCTAGATAAGAAACTCTTTGCAGTTATAAACATGGGTTTATGGCAAAGAAGGGTGATCGCCCTGATATTTGGTTTGTTTTGGGGTGACAGAAAACAGAAACTTCCTGCAGTATCTTTAATCAGGCTGAACATTTTATAACATAACTAACTAAAACATACACAGGTATTGGCATATTTCCAAGTATCCTGCCTTTAACATACTTGTAGCTATATCTTAATATTCGATAAAGGTGCAAACAAATTTGTAACAACCTAATATTTAAAAAATAAATTATAATGATTTTATTAATATCATTTTTGCGTCATCATTGAGCTCTTTCCACCACAAAGGGTGTTGCTCCATGCATTGCTCTTTACCGCCGATGCTGAAAGGAGCTCTGCCGCCTATTTGTCAGAGTCTTGGGGAAGATGGTTAGGGACTCTACAATGAGAGAACAGAGAAGGGCAGGTCGTGGGTGGGCTGCAGGAGTGGATTGCTAAGACGTGGGGAATTTCACATTATTCTCCCTCATATGCACGCAGACACTCAGGGGAGATTTTCTTTAACAGGTAAGACAGCCAGATGCTATGTTAGATTACGTGCTATGAATATGATCCTATGGGTGGATCCTAGAGGTAGCCATTGGCTGGCGAACCCCATTCTGATGTAGCATGACTGCATGGGAGTTGAGGGAGGAGAGTCCCCAGGAACACATGGCTGGTGTAGAAGTACAGGGCTTTTGTCTGGGTGACAGGGCTTTGGCATCTGCAGTTTCAGAGCCTGTCCAGTGGCCTGTTCCAATGGGAAGCAGGGAATCCAAATGTAGCAATTGGAAAGGGGAAGAGAAATCTTCAGTTTGTGAAAGATAAGAAACGAGCCTTTTCACAATCCATTACAGATGCACAGAGCTCACCCTTTTGATAAGATTTCTGAACGGAAGCATCTCCAATCCCATTCTCTCCGAGGGGATTCTCTCTGAATTATAACACCAAAGTGTTGCTGTCAGGAAGTAAGTGGATTTGAAAAGCTGAACGAGAGCTTGATAAACAACTTTCAATCTACAGACCTGGTAAAGTGATTGTAACAAAGCCTCTTTTCACTTTCTGAGAGTGAAGGACCTTCTGGAAAGTAGACCCATGGAGACTATGATTATGGCATGTTCTGTGACCTAAAACCATCCAAAAATATTGCTTTGGACAGAGGATTAGTTGATCTTGTTTTGCCAAAATAATAAACCGCAGAGGTCCCAAAGAGCTGTTATGATTAGAGATGGGCAAAAAAAATGTGGACAAAACATTTTTCATTGCAAAATGCAGATTTGGTGAAAAACGCTGAAACATTTTTCAATTTCAAGTTGAATTCATCAGATTGTTTCGGTTGAAAACAAACAACATTCTGAAAGAGTTTGAATGTTTTGTTTTGACATTTTTGAAACAAAATGTTTCAACTTTTACAGCGTCTTTTTGTTTAGAACTTTACTTCCATTTCATTTTTTTAAAGGTAATAAAAAGCCTCAAACAAAATGAAATGTCTCAGTTTGGGTCAAACAAAATGTTTTGTTAGTGGATCGTTCTCTGAAAATTTCAGCTTAATGCACAGCAGAAGTCCAACAGGCTAACAGTATTCCTCCTGGGAGAATTCTGCGCCACTGTGCGCATGTAGCAGTCATGCCCCCCTCAGATTTCTTTGCTTCCCAGCAGAAAATGAAGGAGAAGCAAAGGAAAGCCGCAAGAGTGGTCATGTGCCCCTCCCCAGCAGTGCGGGCGCGTCATTTTGGGCACCTAGAGCAGCCAGCAAAGAGGTAAATCACTGTGGGAGGGAGGGAGGGAGAGGGCAGGGCTGAGGACACACTATCAGGTGGCTCCTACGCCGGGATCAGCTGCTAGCCCTGGCTGGGCTGGGGGAGGGGGAAGACGGGACTTCCTCTTCCCCTGCAAGGAGTGTCCAGGGGCGGGGCCAGGGCCAGGTCAGATCCACCCCCAGAAACCTTTCCCAGCTGCAGGAAGCTCTGCCCCCCAGCTTCCTGCACAGGTTGCTCCTCAGCCGCGGGGGCACAGATCACTGTATGGGGAGCTGCTCCCCCATCTGCCCAACCCCCATGCATCCAGAGCCCCCCTTCACCCAGCCCACCCCCTGCTGAGCCTCCTGCACTCCAACTCCCACCCCACTGAGCCCCAACCAGCTGCACCCAGACCTCCACCCCACCAAACCCCACTTGCCCTATTGGGATCCCGGAAGTGGGCGGGCAAAGCCCGTCCGCTGCTAAAGGATCCCCCCCCCCAGCCTAAGAGGGGGATCCACAGGACCGGGACACCAAATAAATCCAGGGGACAACTAATGAAATAATAGGGACAGGAATGCGGTCAAAGGGTCAAACGACGGGAACCGGACGGGGACACCGAGCAGAGAACCCTGGACAGTGCCCACTGCTCCTCAAAGGCGTCAAGGGAGTCAGTGGACACCACCCAGAGGAACTCTGCCCCGATACGTGAACGGACCAAGGATCGGAAATAGGCCCCACCGTCACAGGAGACTCCATCGGCCAACCTCCTCACTCTGGTTTTATAGATGGGCATTTTAGCTAGGGCCAGGAGGAGGTTGACCAGGAGATCCTGTGACTTTGTGGGGCCACGGATAGGGAGTGCATAAATAAGTAGGTGGGGGGAGAAGTGCAACCAAAAACATAATAAAATATTTGTGAGGAGCCGGAATAGGGGATGCAGCCTGGCACACTCCAGATATACATGTGCCAGGGTTTCCCTCATGCTGCAAAAGGGGCAGGTGTCTGGGATAGAGGTGAACCGCGCCAAGAACACGCCCATGCTCACGGCTCCGTGAAGGAGCCGCCAACTGATATCCCCTGAGGGCCTCGGGACCAAGGTGGAATACAGGCTGGCCCACCGGGGCTCCTCACCCTCCAAAGGTGGCAGGAGGTCCCGCCATTTTGTATTGGGGCAGGACACCAGGGTGAGGGCATGTAGGGTGTGGAGCACAAGCGTGTATAGATGTTTCCTTGGCGCGGTTTGGAAACAGACAGGCTGCAGCTTGTGCAGCCAGGTCACAGTGAAGGGGTGAGGGGGTCGGTTGGGTCCACGGGGCAGAGGCCCAATTAAGAGATCCGGCGGGCCTGGGGTAGAGGGTGGGCGGGGCGCGCCCTCGTGCAGGACCCGGTCGAGGTAAACCCGAGCAGCAGGCGGCAAAGCGGCCTTCACCTCCTGAAGTATGTGCCGGGGAGTACGAGGTCTGGAGAGCCCCATGCGCTGAGCGAGCATCAGGGGATCCAGCCAGTCTCCCCGGTCGTAGTCCAGGAGGTCTCCGACTCTTGTGACTTCTGCCAGGACCAAACCCCACTTGCCCCAGACCCGGACACCCACCACTGAGTCCCTTGCACCCAGACCCCCCTGCCAAGCCCAGTGCCCCCACACTCAGGACCCGCCCCCCCAAGGAGCCCCAACCACCTTCACCTGGACACCCCACAGAGTCCCATTTCCCAAGCACCCGGAACTCCTCAACAAGCCCCTGTGCATCCAGATTCCCCCCACACCCAGACCCCCATTGAGCCGTCCACCCCCAGATTGCCTCACACAGAACCCTCTCAACCCACAGCTGGATCCCCTCCACATTAAGCCCCTCCACACTTGGATCCTGCCAGGCTGAGTCTGCTTGTTCCACTGCCAGATGGGCAGCCTGGGTTGGGCATTCATGTGAGACTCTGTCCCTCTCACTTACTATCTTGGTGCACCTGGTGTGAAGGGGCAGGGCCCCAGGTGTTTCTGGGGCAGGACTGGCTCTTGCGCTTGTCAGGGTCAGGTGCAATCTTCCTGCCGAGTCCATATCCCAAGGGGAGAGGGCCGCAGGGCGATCTGCTCCCCACTGCCATGCTGGAGCCTCCACATTTATTCATTGACAAAATTTGCTGAGTTTTTATTTTTTGGTGTAGAATTTTTAATATTTTGGTGCAGAATTCCCTCAGGAGTACAGTAAGTTAGGAACTATTGGGAAATGGATAGAAAATAGGACAGAAAATATCATAATGCCACTATATAAATCTGCGGCGTGCCCACAGCTTGGATACTGTGTACTGCTCTAGTTGCCCCATCTGAAAAAAATGATATAGTGGAACTAGGAAGATTCAGAGAAGGGTAACAGAATTGATCAAGGGTATGGAACAGCTTCCATATGAGAAGAGACTAAGAGATTAGGGTTCTTCATCTTAGAAAAGATAAGACTAAGGGGGAATCTGATAGAATTCTATAAAATCATGAATGGTGTGGGAAAAGTAAATAGAGACATGTTATTTACCCTTTCCCACAATACAAAAACCAGGTGACACCTGATGAAATTAACATGCAGTAGGTTTAAAACAAACAAAAGGAAGTACCTCCTCATACAATGCACAGTCAACCTGTAGAACTCATTGCCAGAGGATGCTGGGAGAGCCAAAGTATAACTGGGTTCAAAAATGAACTAGATAAGTTCATGGAGGATAGGTCCATCAATGAAAATTAGCCAAGATGGTCAGGGGTGCAACCCAATGCTTGGGGCGACCCTAAATCTCTGACTGCCAAAAGCTGGAAGGGGAAGACAGGGTGACTCTCTTGAACTAACCTGTTCTGTACTCTCCCAGTGAAGCTCTGGTACTGGCCAGTGTCAGAGACAGGATACTGGCCTCGATGGACCATTGGTCTGACCCGCTAGGGCCATTTTTATGTTTGTTCAACCTTAAATTGATTTTTTTTTTAACAGTTGGTGAAAAAATTGATTTTTTTTTATTCAGGCTGATCCAAAAAATCAGTTATTTGCCCAGTTCTAATCACGATCTATATTTTTTGCATATAGTACAGTATAAATGGCTTATTTGTAACAAATGGAAGGGTACTGCCTGTTGATGCTTTGATCATTGAGGGCTCCAGTCTTGCACTGGGATCTGCACACAGCTCCTTTGCTTTCAGTGAAACTCCACATGGTCCCAGAGGTCTGCCTGCATAGATCCAGCATCAGGATTGGCACCTAATCTTATACGCTAATATGTGAAGCTTAAGGGGAGCCCTTGTTGGTCCCAGAACAAGGAAGGCACACAGATATTCCTGTGGCAGTACAAGGAGGGAGGAATTCAGAATTGGGGACTTTGTCTTCAGAGAGCGGAATTTCAATAGGCTAAAAAAATTCAAAATGTAAAGGTGGGTAACACCGAGGATCTCACTGGGCTGGATCTCGCCCCATGGGGCCTCCAACTGAGGCTGCACAGCCATGTATCTTGAAACATAAGCAGTCAAATTCGGTGACAGTGCATCAAACATGAATTTGGCTTTGTTACCTGGGGTTTTCCTGAACCCAAAGCTCTTGATAATTTTACTCTCTGAGAGGCAGTGTCAGGAAATAAATCAGTGGGGACCCAGCATGTCCATCTGATAAGTCGTTGGTATAAACAGAGCAACTAAGAGTGCTTTCACTTAAAGCTTTTACTTTATTTAGTCTCAAGCACATACACGCATCTGCAACAGACTAGTAAAGCATCCCAAACCTATATTTACCCCAAAGTCTGGAGTGGTGTTTGAGTGGTTCAGCAACAGGCTGCTGGTAGCCAGCCTTCCATCTGCTGCTGGGGATCTTAAGATGTGTCCATGAAGTCTAACTCAGACTTTCCCCCTTTTTTATGCACGTTAGTGTGACATAGTTGTCAATCCAAAAAAAGAACCCCAACCCCCCACCCCTCCCGAAAAATCTTAAGCAAGAGTTAAATAGGAAGTTTCCAGCCGTTAGTTGAACAGATATGTTTTTGCAGAGTCCTCAGTCTCGTGGGCCCTGACAAACACAGACCAGAAGTCAAATATAAACAGACTTCCTGTTTTTCAAACCTGCATATTTCAGTAGTTTAAAAGAAGCAAGACAGGACGGCTTATGGTCACCCCCTTCTCCTCCTGGCCTGCCTAGTTATGCTAAGGTTGCTGCAAAGGCCTTATAGAGTAGCTGCTTTTGGCAATAAGCGTAACAGTCAATATTCCAGTTACTGGCAATGGCTGAGGCTTTTTGCTGGGCTGTCAAAATCTCCCCCTACAGCCTATTAAACTAGACCTTCCAGTCAATACCTATAGCATTCAAATATTCTCTGTGGAGCAATTATAGCTGTAGGACCAAGTCAATTCAAGTTCCACTCTTTCAAAAATAACTGAACTCAATCTATACTCCCAGGAAGAGTCTGAACACTGGAAACTAACACTCTTCTTGGACTTGCTGCATAAATGTTCTGTCTTGTAGGATAGAAAATACTGTATCTGCCCAAGCACCCAGGGAAGGGTGGTTTTTCAAAATACAAAGAAAATGGGTCTGAGTTTAAGAGCCTTTCAGTGTGTGGATTTTTTGTTCATTTTGTCATATTTGGAGGAAGGAGGAGCCTGTTTCTGAAAACTCAGGAGCAGCTAAAATTTGGGTGAGGAATGGAATACACAGACAGTCATAAAGAAATTGGCTTGTGATTGAAGATGCATGTTCTCTCTACTCCCCTGTCTCCCTCACCTACCCCATAGGGATTCATCATTGGCAACATTCTGCCATTCCAGATATACAGCAGTGAACTTAGTTGTAATTATTCAGATGAGCTTCTTACATTAGGTGTAAGCTACTAATAGGTAAATGCAGGCGCAGGTGCTGGGAGAAGAAGGTGAGTGGAGAGGAGGTTTGTTCTGCTGAGAATTGGAGTGGCGTGACAGGCTGTACCAGGTATTTGCTGCCCCTAACCCAGTGGCTCTGCTGCTGTGGTGCACGTGCCCCATGAAGTTGTCCTTTTGGAAGAGAAGAGCAGTGAATTCAGACCTCCAAGGGTTGCCTAAAGAGGCTTTCCAGGATCACTTGCTGGTGGAACCAGCAAGATTTGGTCCTCCAACAGCTAGAGGGGCTGGGAGAAGGCGGAGACCCAGCAGGCCAGATAGAAAAGGGCTGGCTGCTGCTTTTTCAGAGGCCAGTTCTGGGAGAGGCTGTGACAAGGAAGGAAGGATCTCCCTGTCTCAAACCTAAGAAATTAAGCTAATCAGGGGCTTCATTCTGACAGTATTTCTCTGGCTCAGTGGAGGACTGTTATCATCTTTAATGCCCAGGTGGCCATTTAAAGTGTTAATTCACTTTCTGTAAAATAAAGATGAGTCCGCTCCATGGGCACCTGGCTCAGCATGAGCCTGTGACAGATGGGTTTTAATAAAAAAGAAGAGAAACTTTTCCAGATAACAGGGTTTTTTTTCCCCCAGTGGTGCTATCCAGAATGTCAAGGTATGCTTTCAGATCAGCAGCCTAAGCTACCCGTGTCTAAATCAGTTTAAGAGTTACATGTCATCTCTGATCTGCACAGACAAGCTAGCGCTGAGAAGCGCGGCAGCTGAGGGCATGCAGCACCATGCCGGATTGGACACTTGCAGGGGTCCAGAGGCTCTAGCAGATTTCATTCCAGAATTAGGTTGATCATGGCCTTGAACCTGTAAGCTTATGCGCATCCTTAAAGTGACTCTTTTCAGTCAAGAGGAACAGTCATGTCAGTAAAATGAGGGTCATGCATGAATAAGGGTCTGTCTACACTCTGGGAACTAGGCTTGCAGTGTTCCTGCACTGCAGCTGTGCTGCCACAAGACCTTCGTGCGGACGCAGCCTACGTGGAGGGAAGGGATGTTCCCGTCGCTGCAGGAAACTCCATCTCAACTCAGTGGTGTCCCTACTGGGGGTTATGTCGGCAAGGCTCTGGTCATAAGGAGTGAGGATTTTTCAGACCGCTGACCTACTTAGCTACCGTGACCTAATTTTTAAGTACAAAGCAGGCCTGAGACTTTGCAGGATGGGGGCCTTAGTGTGCAGTGTCAGAGCAGCAGGGTTTGCCTCGACAAGTGCCTTTTAACGTCACAAAAGATGTCACTGCCCCCCAGAGTAGTCCTCACCACCGCCAGCCGTGTCTCATTGTGATCTGGCTGTTAGTTTCAGTAAAGATGTCAGTGAGTGGCACATAATCTGAATGGAAACAAGGCTTTTTGTGGATTCACAGACTAGTAGTAATAGCTAGAGATATGGCAATGCAGGGATTGGGATGGTGAATCTGAGGGCTGTAGGAGCTACATCACCATTTATAGACCAACAGGGCGGGATAGGTAAGGGAGTCCAATATATTACTCAGGGTGCAAGTCTGGAGATGCCAGGCACATGTCAAGCCCTTGTGCCTGCAGGGAGCCCCAGTGACTGCGTGGGAACAAGATTCCATCCATACAGGTCTGGTGGCAGGGTCAGGACCTAAAACTTTAAAACCCTGTTTTACAGATTCGTAGGAAATAGATTTTATTTAGTAATTAACAGCATGGGTCAGAAAATACTGGACTTCTTGTCAAGCATAGATTTCCTCACAAGTGTCCGTTGTGACTGTGAGAATCATTAAGACAGGAATTTCCAATTATCTTTGGAGTGGATTGCCAAGAAGATAGGCAAGAGTCTTCAGCAATGTTTTTGTGGAGAAAGGAATTTCAGTATTTGCTTTCTCTCTTAAAATGGGGCTAGAACAGATTAATATTTTAATCACTGAAAACATTTAATATTTGGCTGTTCATACAATCATTCCCACCCCTCTGTATCTTTAAAATACTACACAGATGAAGACTTTTTTCCTCTGAAGTTATGAGTTATTTTACCAGCTTTCCCATCTGTACTTTTCTGTGTGTTCCTTTGCAAACTTTATACTTTTCCTTTAATTTTTTTTTAATTTATTTATTGCTAAATCAAAGTCACACACAAGAAGCCCATTTATTAGGATAACTGGCCTAGAAATGAAAGCAAAAGTAATATAACATCTGGGCAAGAATTTTTTCCCCACTAGTCCAAGTGAACCAAAAATTGATCCTAAAACAAACTTGACATTCAACCTTTTTGTTCCTACACATATTGTGAAATCCTTAATGCTATTGTGAAATCCTTAATGCTGTCTGGACTCTCCCGTTGTCTTACAAAAATTGGACAGCTGCACGTACAGTGTATTTATAGTACATTATCTAAACCAAAAAAACAACGAGGAGTCTGGTGGCACCTTAAAGACTAACAGATTTATTTGTGCATAAGCTTTCATGAGTAAAAAACCACTTCTTCAGATGCATGGAGTGAAAACTACAGACAGCGGCAGCTGTTGGCCGGGTGCCCAGCTCTGAAGGCAGCGCCCTGCCAGCAGCAGCGCAGAAGTAAGGGTGGCAATACCAGACCGTATCACCCATCTGTGCTGCTGCCTTCCGAGCTGGGGTCCAGAGAGTGGCAGCTGCTGACTGAGGGCCCCGCTCTGCAGGCAGCAGCTAGAAGGGTGGCAATACCAGACCCTGCTCTGCACCATCCTTATGTCTGCGCTGATGCTGGCGGTGCCTCTGCCTTCAGAGCTGGACTCCCAGCCAATGCTCTCCAGCTCTGAAGGCAGCGCCACTCCCGGAAGCAGTGCAGAAGTAAGGGTAGCAGTACCCCAACCCCCCCATAATGACCTTGCCCCCCACTCCCCCACACACACCTCCTTTTTGGGTCAGGACCCCTACAAGTTGGGGAGGGATAGCTCAGTGGTTTGAGCTTTGGCCTGCTAAACCCAGGGTTGTGAGTTCAATCCTTGAGGGGGCCATTTAGGGATCTGGGGCAAAAATTGGGGATTGGTCCTGCTTTGAGCAGGGGGTTGGACTAGATGACCTCCTGAGGTCCCTTCCAACCCTGATATTCTGTTCTATGTCTATGAATTACAACACTGCAAAATTTCAGATTGAAATAGCTGAAAGCATGAAGTTTACCATTTTTAAAATCCTATAACCGTGAAATTAACCAAAGTGGACAGTGAATTTGGTAGGGCCCTAATAATGATACTGGCCTCTTTTGTAAAGCACTTTGAGATCTACTGGTGGAAAGCGCTGGATAAAGTATTTATTATTGTTGTTGATGCTGAATAATTTTTGTTATTTAGTGGTGTCAGAGTCAGACCATACTTATGTCTCTCAATGGGAATAAAAATGTGGGAAGGGCTTTGTTTGTGTGTGTGTTTGTTTGTTTAAAGAATTTTGAAAAATACCAAGAAAAAATATAAAGCTATTTTATAAAGCATGAAAGTTTTTAATGTATTAATGGTCCTGAAGAGTCTGTATTTTCTCCATCACTTATTCCATTTCTCCTTGTTATGCAACAAGGAAGTCGGTAATACAGATGGTGTTTTACAATCACTGAACACATTTTGAAGCTCATAAATGTAATGTAAACCGTCAGTGGATATGTTATTTTCCCTGAGTCAGAGCTGTGTGTGTCTTCGGCTTAAGTAGAAGATCGAAAGCATTTTGTGAGTTATCAAGGCATTATAGATCCTCATAAAGAGTCAAAGGTTTGATTTCATGGCCCAGTGGTGTCTATCAGTAATTTGTCACTTTTGAATATTTTAATTCTCCCTTTCTGTTATGGCATTCAGTAGCAATGCTATTATTCCCTGCAGTATTAAAAACTGGCTGCCATCTACTGATCATTTAGATGTATTGTTCTGTGAGCTACCTCTGCTGAGCCTGCAATGTGCAGTAATTCATTTCCCTTTTGGGGCTGAAAATGAGATTTGATTCTTTGGCCTCAGTATTACGTGTATTCCTTAAAATCCTGTGGGGTTTTTTCTCAGCTGTCTAAAGAAATATTGTCTTGTTAGGAGGATAAGCAAAGCTCTATCCCATGTTGTATGGCTTTGAACAATTTGAAGTTAAATCACTTCAGCTAATATCTACCAATGGATACTAGCTTGCTAAATTCATCAGTGCAAGAGATCCACTTGTTGCTACCTTTTCACACCTTCTGGTTGCTACTTAAGTCACAGGTGACCTATTAGAGAAGAGAGTGCCGTGCAGCATTAGTTTACATGGGGATAGTGAGATGGAGAAGGAATTTATTACAACCCCGGGCCTCTTGCCGCAAGAAGACTTACAGTGAAATTACTCTCTACATCATATCTCAGCTGCGTCAGTTGCTCGTGTGGTATGCCAAGCTCTTCCTTAACTGTAACTTACTGCAATTTTGTTTGTTCAAGTGAAGACAGATGAATGGCCATGAGGGCTGGCGGTCTCCCAGTACCGTCCTGTGACTCTTATTCTTCCCCCATAACAAACCTGTGACTTTTCCTGAAAGTGCCTCTGACAGTATCACTGCCTGAGTTATGATGTAGGGAAAAAATGAGCATGCAGTAATCCTGACTTTGTCCTGGGGGATTTTAAGTACTGGGGAGACAGTTTTATCACTCTCAAGGGGGAAATAGGCAGATAGTCCTTTTTTCAAAGAGAAGGATATCTGTATGGAGGACAGCAGGCTGGTGATGTCAGGGAACGCTCATTCAGATGACGCTCGGGCCACATGTCGACATTAAAGACTCCATGATAAAAACTATCGTACTTACATTCTGCAGTCATTAAGTTCCCTCTGTTGGTTCAGTGGGATACAATATTCTTCATGTCGTATCCTACACTATTGTGTAGTGTTGTTGCTGTGTTCTGTTGAACAGCTGCCACGCTCCGCTTCAGAGGTGGCTGCATTTTACTGAGGGGCGGGAGTGATCCCTGTATTCATTTTCTATCTCCCAGGAGTGCCTTCACACACAACTGCACAGTTGGTCAGTTGAAACTGCTATAAAAGTGCCAGGTATTATTATCATGCTCCCAGGAAAGAGAATTCTGTCCTTCTCTTGCTGCTTGTTAAGTATAAATATTTATTGTGTGTTTTTTTTTCTTTTCCTTTTGTTCATCCAGTTAGTTCTGCACTGTGAATCCTCTGTGAGCCTGCCCTTGTCTGTTCTGCTGGAAAGGTATTGTGAAGCGTTGTCAGCTCTCTACAATGTCACAGGTATATACTCTGTTCACTTCTATCAACAGTCCGTTTTTACACTGTTGCCTATCACTGCCGTCAGAGAGCACTCTCAAAGTGCCCTCAGTCCATGATGGTATATCCCTACTGAGATAAACATAGCTGAGCCAGCTGGGTCCTCTTAGCAGGACAGTCTGTAAGGGTTTGATTTTTGAGCAGGCCCTCAGATTTTATATTCCTGGAAACAACTGCAGGCATGATTTGGAAGGTACCAATCGCTCCGGGAGGACTTCATAGCCCTTAAACGTCTGTTAGTCTGATTGTACCAAACCAAGCAGTGAGACACTGAAGGGCTGTAAACAGTGCCCACACTTCCTCCTGGACACCAAACTGTGGTGCAGACTTGGAGCCGACTCTCTTTTCTGTAACTGCAGAACCTAAATGTGGTGAGCCAGTTCTCAGCCCTCAGATTCTAACTCTAGCTTTTCAGTGTGTGACAAAGGACCAAAATGAGGCATGCACCAAGATAGAGTACAATGGCACATATGCACTGACGCCGTGGGTGCTCTGGGGATGGAAATGGGGAAAAATTAGTGCGTCCTCTGCACTCACTGGAAGCCAAGCTCCCCGCACCCTCCTCCCCCTCCCTTGAGCGCGCTGTGTCCCCACTCCTCTGCCTACCTCCCAGCGCTTCCCGCCCGACTGCTGCCAAACAGTTGTTTGGTGGCGTTAGCACACTCCAGGAGGGAGGGGGAAGAGCGGGAACATGGCGCACTCAGGGGAGGAGGTGGGGCTGGGGCAGGGATTTGGGGAAGGAGTTGGAGTAGGGGCAGGGAGGGGGCAGAGTTGGGTCGGGAACTTTGGGGAAGGGGTTGGAATGGGGGCAGGGCAGGGATGGGAAGGGGCGGGGCAAGGGCAGGGCCTCATGGAAGGGGTGGAGTGGGGGCAGGGCCGGGGGCAGGGTGGGGGGGGTCGAGCACCCACGGGGAAGAGGGGAAGTTGGCACCTATGTAATGGGGAAATTTGAAATGATATGAGAATCTTTTTTAAATGTGGAGGAACATAGAAGTTACTATTTAGGGCTAGTCTTCACTACCTTCCTACACTGGCGCAAGCTCTCCTGTCGGCATAATTACTCCACCTCAGCGAGAGGCAGAAGCTATGTCGGTGGGAGAGCGTCTGCTGCCAACATAGCACTAGTGTGGACAGCCCTTAGGTCGATGTAACTTGTATCGCTCAGGGGGGTGGCTTTTTCATATCCCTGAGTGACATAAGTTACATCGATTGAAGTGGTAGCGTAGACCAGCCCCTAATCAGGTCTCATGCCTCAGGAAATGACCAGCACCTGGTGCTCAAGAGGAAGGTAAAATCCTCTCTATGATACACATAGCTTCACTGTGTGTGCCCGCATGGCCAACAATTTCCTCCTGACAGTAACAGGTGATCCACTTATTGCCTTAGCTGTACCTTAGTTTGCATATAAATGTGTGCAGTGACTTGCATACAGCAGCGACATTGAATTCTGCACTTTGTGGCATTACCTTCTAGGCTTTATGCGATGTATTGCTTTTTTTAAAAATTTCAATTTACCAGTCATTTATTTCATCAAATGTCCTTACTCTTCCATTGTATGAGACAAAGTACAAAGGAAAGACCGATCAGTTTTCTTGATATCTTTCATAATTTTGAATACTTCATTCAGGTGTCCTTTGCCTCTTGAATATTATTTTAAGTATTACGATAAAACTTGACATTAATTCAAAATGTGCATTTCATGCTTCCCCATCCATGGATTTAATTGCACAAATTAAATTTCACACCAGCCAGTCTGAGATGTTGGCAAACAAGCCACTTCTTAATTGCTGGCATAAATAATGTTCTGGGCTCTTTATGCAATGCATGAATATAGCAAAACTTATAAAACAGATTTCCACTAGTGAAACAGCAGTTTAAAGAGAGAAGGGACAACAGCAGTTACAGAAGGCAAAACGGGAGAGCCTAGTTGACCGTGCATCCTCACTGTAAGGTATCAGCAAAACACCAATCTCAGAACTAACCAGACTTTCAATCTATAATGAAGCCGTCCAACTTACTACTTTTATGTAACACACCACCCTTGGCCCTAGTATGTACTCTTTAAACTTTCTTTGGGTGTGCTTTCTCTCTCTCACTCACACACACTCACCCACACCACACAAATATCTTGAACAAACTTTATTAAGAACCACGGAGAACAATCCATATGAAAATCCTTGTTTGTTCTATCTTATCTGTCGCTCAGTCATGAGAGCTCTGTAACTCAGTCCAGTATCTTAGTTTCCTTCCCCCAGAATTGCTAACCACACATGAAATTGTGTACTGCCCCTTTAAAGGACAAGCTGGAGTCTTCAGCTTTGGGGTTGGATTCGGTGACCTCCTGAGATCTCTTCCAACCCTAATCTTCTGTGATTCTATGACAGCCTGACTGTACTCAAGGAAGCCCTGCCCTAGGGCTGGGCTATATAGACAGGAAGATGAAACTGAACAAGCTGAAGGGGAGTAGAAGTTGTACATGGTGTAATGAGTGGGGGTTTCCTCTTCTGGGCGGCAGGAGATTAGTCCTACTAAACTCAGCTACTCTGCTTGGTGAATTTGAAGTTTGGGAATGCTCCACAAGTGTTCTGTGGTAAGGAGCTTGTAAACTGTATTGTGATTGTTCCTGTCCTGAAACCCTGGTGAAAGGGGACGTGCTATTTTGTTAGTATATGGTTGGCTTCTCCTTGGCCTGGGCTGTTAACTTGTACCCAATATTGCCCCAGCTGGGGGGCAGAATTAAGGTGGGTCACTCCCATGGCACCACACTGCTGTGGGGGTGGGGGGGCGGGAATGTCGCTCTGCCAACACCTTTGTGCTTCGCTTTCAAAAAATTTTCACACTACGTATAATGAACCAATGGTGAGAACTGCCTTTTTGTAACGTCACCCCGGTGTAAGTTCAGCGCTACGCTGAATAAATGGCCCTGTAAGTAGAGTCTAAGTGTATTTATCTGACCAAAGAGGGGAGGGTAAATGGCTCTCTATCAATGCTTCTTGGAAAAAATCCCTCGGTGACCTGTCCATGACTCCTTGGGGGAAGTGTATTGACTCTGCTGAATGGTGGCCTTGCCTGCACTACAGAGCCTACGCTAGCAGACCCCCTTGTGTGGGCACAGCGTTTGCCCACAGAAGGAGTTTTTTTGCTGGTGGTGTAACACCACCTACCTCCCTGAACGACGCTGGCTATGCTGGGAGAAGCATTCAGCTGTAGGAATAGCTGTGTCTGCGCTGAGGTTGACTTAGCTGTGTCCCATGGAGCATGGTTTTTTCCCACCCTTCCAACTGACATATCTATGCCAGCGTCAATTTTCAGGGTAGACCAGGCCTGTATCAGCTCAAGGTGGGTTGTATCTAGTTCTTGCTCTGCTTCTGCATGCAAAGGGGAAACTGCCAAAGGAGCTTGATTTCTCTGTTGTAACTCAGCTGATGTAGCCACTGGTAATAAAGGAGTCTCTGTAATACGTTGGCTACAGGTATGTATGTGCCACACACACGCCAGGATTTTCAAAAGAACCCATGGGAGGCAAGGCACGCAGATCACATTGAAATTCAATGGGAGATGGGTACTCAACTCCCTTAACCACCTCTGACAAACCCACCCTGTATCTTTGCACCCGATTTGGTCATCTTTGGCCTTTCCTGTGTACCTCAATGGCCAAGTAGCACTTCTGATGCATTTTTGGTCTCCACGGAAGTCTCTTGCCCGCACATTTTGGCCCATGTGCAATTTGTGCAATCTGGCATGTTGTTTCTGGCAGCTTCTTTTGACCTGTAAATGAATCCTCAAAGGTCTTGTTTGTGGAGACCCAACTGAAAATCAGTGTTGTCCAAAAAATAAACAGATGGTGGCTGGCCAGTGCTGCTGCCTGGAGTGTTTCTGTCTAGGTGAGAGGTTTCAGAGGGGTAGCCATGTTAGTCTGTATCAGCAAAAAGACCAAGAAGGATTTGTGGCACCTTAGAGACTAACAAATTTATTTGAGCATAAGCTTTTGTGGGCTAAAACCCCCTCCATCGGATGCATGCAGTGGATAATACAGTAGGAAGATATATATATATATATATATATATATACACACAGAGAACATGAAAAAGTGGGTGTTGCCATACCCACTATAACGAGAGTGATCAGTTAAGGTGGGCTATTATCAGCAGGAGGAAAAAAAAACCTTTTGCAGTGATAATCAGGATGGCCCAGAAATGGGCAGGGGGAGGATTCCCTTGCTGCAGCGGCTGCAGAAGACAGCTGTAAGGCTGTCTCCTGAGGCCCCTCTTGCCATCCCTCGTGTGAGCAGCAGGACAGGTCTAGGGCTGTGTGGGAGGGGATGTGTCAGGGCACCGTGCAATGCTGCAGAGATTCTGGACCGTGCTGCATCTGATGTCGTAGCCCTGGGAGGTGACCACAGCCCCTGGGGCCTACCCGTGTTGTTCTGAGTTACCTCAAGAGTGTCTCCACCTCAGAACAGCCCGGGATTGGATGGGTGCAGAAAGGTAACTTAAAGCCACATTAGCTCCTCTTTCCTCTGGGCTGCAAGGCGTAGGCTGCACCTGTAAGAGGTTCAGCACAGAAGTTTACTCAAAGCGTATCTAGGGTTGCCAACTTTGTAATATGTAAAAAACGGACACCCCAGCAGGAGTGCCAGAACCTCCCCTTCCCTACCCCTTCCCCCCAGGCCTCACCCCTGCCCCACCCCTTCCCCGCAGGCCTCACCCCTGCCTCACCTCTTCCCCCAAGGCCCCAGTCCTGCCCTGCCTCCTCCCCGTGAGGTCCCACCCCCAGTTCGCTTCTCATTTCCCCTCCCCCCTGCATGGGTCGGGAGGGACTCACCTGCAGAGCTGGAGTTGGGAGCTGAAGCTGCCCAATGCAGGCAGGAGGTGGCCCTGGCTGAGTAGGGGCTGGCGAGGGTGATGACTCTGCGCCTCCCTGCCTCCCCTGTCCACAGTACCCAGACTTTGGGTGTCCGGTCAGTAGATCTGACCGGACACCGTCAGGTCCCTTTTTCAACTGGACTTTCTGGTCGAAAGCTGGCCACCTGGCCACACTACGTGTATCACATTTCAATGTGCTTAAGTTGCAGGTGACATGCAAAATACTACTGGTCATTCTGCATGGGCATTGATCAAAACGAGGTGCATTTGGGCCCAGACAGGTCCCGTGAAATCTTTGGCCAGTCCCTAATCCCAAGGGTGGATTGGTGCATTCTGCGGCTGCTGACACACTGTCCATCCTTTGGGCAACTTTTCAATTTGTTTATCAATGTTTTGCTATTAAAAACAGCTCCTTTGTTCTAGACGGCCTGGAGCACAGCTCTTCCAACACAAGTTGGTAGCCATTGTGAATGGCCAGTTCCTTCCATGGACTATGGAATGGAGAGGGAAGGCATATGTGTTCACTCCTCTGTCCCTTCACAGTAGATCATCACTTCCAGAGCTGAGGGGAGGCAATATGGAGTAGAGGGTAGAGCAGTGGATTTGGAAGACCTCGGTCCTATTCCCGTCTTGTTTGCTGGGTGAGCTGGGACAAGTCACTTGCCCTCTGTGCCTCAGTTTCCCCATTTGTAAAATGTAGATAACAATATTGACCTTTGTAGAGCACATTGAGATCTGCTGATGAAAATGCCATGTAAGAGCTAGGTATTACTATAATTGTGTGTTTGCGACCCTGCTTTGGTGTCATTCCAATCTAATTTAAGAAGGTAGAGCCAGATGTCCCTGTGATGCTACAACAAATAGATGTAACCAGCATTTCAGACCTTTGTGTTCAGCCTCCCTGTGGAGGACTTGCACTAGCTGTGTGTCTTGTTTTGAATATGTCCCAAGACAGACTGTAGCTGTGTACAGCTGTGGACGGCTCTAAATAGCCTTTCATAATCCCTCCAGGAGATAACTGACACTGCAGACCCTGTGTCCAGTTCCAATTTTAAGGGATTCCCAGCCACTCGCAGTTCTGTCTAAATACTAGCTGGGCTTTGTTTATTGCGTGTCCGTCCATGCCAGTTTTATTTGTGGAGTCACCCTCACAGTCTGGGAATCTTTCACCCACAGCACAAACGACTTTATTCTTTCATATGAATTTTTTTACACTTGTGTATACTTTTATTTTTGTGTCCTTTCTTAGGGTCCGCGCCCTTTGAAATAACAATCATCCAGCTTACGGTCTGTTTATGCACACCAAATATATTTAAAATTACATTGCTCCGTCCAACACTTGGCTAGTATACCACTAATTTGGTTGGTGTACATCACCCGCACCCTGAGTCGTTCCTTCTAGGCCTTTGGTTGCAGCCTCCCCTGGCATCAAATATCAACAGCTTGGAAATATGTAAGAAAAACCTGTATCAGCAAATAGCTCAGTGTAGCATTGTGTCCCAGACCAGCATGGGACTGTGCAGATTTGCTCCAAATTCACAGTGCTGGCTTCCTTTACTCAGTTCTGCCACCTGTGATAGCCCTCATCTTGGCTAACACTCTGGGGATTGAACCAGGAACCGCTCGAGCTCAAAGCAAGAGTCGCTGTTGCTTGAGCTAGGGCTCCCTACCTGGGGCTGTATTAGCGTCCTATCCTCTGTAGACCAGGTACAGAAGGCGGACCTGTAGCACCCACCCACCAGCGGGTTAAATGTGCATTCTGGCTGCTGGTTCCATTTATGGAACTGGAAATATTCTGCTATGACAAGAGGTTCTGGAGACTGATGCGCTGGCCAGAAAAGAGAATCTCAGCGTGATTCTTTTGGCTTCACTAGTGCTGTGAATGCAGGATGCAGTGTAAAGGTTTTACTCCCCCAAAAGTCTTAAAAGAAATGGTGGCTCTCTGTTATCTGCTACACTATTAGTGTCAGACTGCTCCAGTTTTTCAGTGGATCATGATTCCCAGGCCTCTGTAACTTGCCATATACTTATAACCACAGAGGAAAGACCGTCAAGGGAACTCTATTTATTTTGGTACATGGCATGATATCAGCTATCTTAGGGCAGGGAACTTGGCTTTCTTACGTGTCTACAAAGCACCATGCACCCCAATGGCACTGCACTGATTATAGCAATGTCCCCATCTGACTGATCAGGAGCTGCTGCACTTCGCACGGGGCGAGCATTTCTGACAATGTGGCCATTTGGAATGACCTAACTAGCCACATCCTGAGGGCAGAGAAGTCTCTTGGTTTCTGCCCGCTTTCTGAACTCACCTGCTTGTCTCCTGCTGCTGGAAGCTGAGGCCCAGATCCTGCAAGTTATTTTGGCACGTAACAGCCATTGCTGCCAACTCCCGTCCTCTGACTACTGTGCTTGTCCTGGCTTAGTGGAAGTATTTGGGCAGCCCCGGCCATGTGATGGCTTATCCTGAGAGTGCAGTTACTTACCCTAGCACGTCACTCTCAGGCCCCCGACACAGTTACTTTCTCCTCTTCCTTGATCCAGTCCCCACCAGCTGTCTGTGTTGGACCCCCAGTTTTGGCAGACATTTGGGGGGGCGGCTTCTGGGAAGGATCTTTCTTCTCTCTGAAGCCACTGATTGTCAGATTGTTACCAGGCAAACATTTTACATTGTCATTTACCTCAGCTGGGGCTTTTAGGCAACTACCTCTCATAGGTCCCTCAAGATGGCACTGTGGGGAGAGGGCACCACTTGCCCAGATTAATAACAATGTTGTGCCTTACCTCTGCACTGCATAATAGTAATTAACACATCCCAGCAATTTGTCTTGTTATAATTGTGTGCAGTATACTAGGGAGGGGGCCCAAGGATAAAGGACAGGAAAGGAATTTACCTAGTAAGATTGTTGCTTGCAAGAATGCTGTGGCCATTCTCTCAGCCTCACTGGGCCTCATTTCTTCTTTAAAAAATGATGAAATTAGGGTGGCTGTCACTGGGAAGTTACCTGCATAAATACAAGACTTTCTTAGTATCAGGGGATAGCCGTGTTAGTCTGTATCAACGAAAACAACGAGGAGTCCGGTGGCACTTTAAAGACTAACAGATTTATTTGGGCATAAGGTTTCGTGGGTGAAAAGCTCCACTTCTTCAGATTCATGGAGTGAAAATTACAGATGCAGGCATTAATATACTGGCACATGAAGAGAGGGGAGTTACCTTACAAGTGGAGAACCAGCGGTGACAAGGCCAATTCAATCAGGGTGAATGTGGTCCACTCCCAATAATTGATGAGGAGGTGTCAATGCCAAGAAAGGGAAAATTGGTTTTGTAGTGAGCCAGCCATTCCCTGTCCCTATTCAAGCCCAAATTAATGGTGTTAAATTTGCAAATGAATTGTAACTCTGCAGTTTCTCTTTGAAGTCTGTTTTTGAAGCTTTTTTGTTGAAGGGTGGCTACTTTTAAATCTGTTATCGAATAGCCAGGGCGGGTGAAGTGTTCTCCTACTGGCTTTTGTATGTTACCATTCCTGATGTCTGATTGGTGTCCATTTATTCTTTTACGTAGGGACTGTCCACTTTGGCCAATGTACATGGCAGAGGGGCATTGCTGGCACATGATGGCATATATCACAGTCGTCAACCCATCTGCTTTTTGTGGCCTTGATTTTTTTTCAGACGTGCGACTCCTGCGCTCCAATTCAATGAGGTGCTCAATACCTTCAAAAATCCAGCCCTGTGTCTGTGACAGAGACAGCAATTTCTTGCAGTATCCTTGAAAACCTGTACTGAATTCAGTTTAAGTATCGTTGGAGTCTGTTGTATTAAATCCAAAGGTTATGTGTTATACGGGGTTATATGTAACCTCTCTAGGAGGGAGATGTGATGCGAACCTTGGGGAGTGTTATGAGTTTCAGAGGACTGTATTGAACAGTGTGCCAGACAAGAACGGACTTTTGGGACAAACAGTATCAAGTGATTTGCAAGGCGAACTTCTACCACAAACTGAATGTAAATTCCCCATCTCCTGGTTATGCAAAACCCCAGCCTTTTGAAGCTACGCCATGAGGAGGGGCCCCTTGTCTAGTGATCACCAGTTCATGGAATCTCAATATCAAAGGCCCAAGCAGTATAAAGGAAAGACTAACCTATGGATGTGGGTTAATTCTGAGCTAAGGCTGTTGTGAACTTATGTCAAGGTTCCTTCCCACTCTGAACTCTAGGGTACAGATGTGGGGACCTGCATGAAAACCCTCTAAGCTTACTTTTACCAGCTTAGGTTACAACTTCCCCAAGGTACAAACTATTTTACCCTTTGTCCTTGGACTTCCACTGCCACCACCAAACGTTTATCTGGGTTTATTGGGAAAACGTTGTTTGGAAACGTCTTTCCCCCCCCCCCAAAATCCTCCCAACCCTTGCACCCCACTTCCTGGGGAAGGTTTGGTAAAAATCCTCACCAATTTGCATAGGTGACCACAGACCCAAACCCTTGGATCTTAGAACAATGAAAAAAACATTCAGTTCTTGAAAATAAACATTTTAATAGAAGAAACAGTAAAAAGAATCACCTCTGTAAAATCAGGATGGTAAATACCTTACAGGGTAATCAGATTCAAAACATAGAGAATCCCTCTAGACAAAAAAGTTACAAAGTTAACTTAACTTAAGTTACAAAAAAAGACACACAGACAGGAATATTCATTCTATTCAGCACAGCTATTTTCTCAGCCATTTAAAGAAATCATAAGCTAACGCATCTCTAGCTACATTACTTACTAAGTTCTAAGACTCCATTCCTGTTCTGTCCCCGGCAAAAGCATCACACAGACAGACACAGACCCTTTGTTTTTCTCCCTCCTCCCAGCTTTTGAAAGTATCTTGTGTCCTCATTGGTCATTTTGGTCAGGTGCCAGCGAGGTTACCTTTGGCTTCTTAACCCTTTACAGGTGAAAGGATTTTTCCTCTGGCCAGGAGGGATTTTAAAGGTGATTACCCTTCCCTTTATATTTATGACAACTTATAACACAGAAGAACCCTGGATGGGGTTTGAAGGACTGCCTCCTACCAGAGCCCTTGCTGCAGTTCGGGGTCATCTCCGCTAAGCTAGTTAGCATGCATGTAGGTTCTTTTATTGTTTTAATGTTTTCTCTGTAATGCTTTCACCTTAAGAATAAATGTGCTTGCTTAGGAAGAGCTTTGTGGTAACTTGTAACAGCTAGCAATTACTGCTGTTCTTAGCCTTTGGAGAGAAAGCAAAGCACAGATGCTGGCCGGGTTAGGCAGTCTGTCTTGCTGGGATTATCACAGTGTAGGCAGAGTACAAGGTAGCCTGGAAAAACCTCAAGCAGGAGGAAGTGAAATGAGATGATGGCAGAGGAACTGGGACCCTAGAGTGGGTGCCCTGAAGGGCCCATGGAGGGGGGAAACACAGGTTCCGTTGCCCTGAACGGTGACAATATCTATCCATCTAAGGTATGTATATGTCCCCCACTACTGTAGTATCTGAGCACCTCACAATCTTTAGTGTAGTTATCCTCACAACTCCCATGGGAGGCAAGGAAGTGCTATTATCCCTGTTTTACAGTTGGGGAACTCAGGCACAGTTGGACTCAAATGCTCAAAAGGAGTGAGGTTCCTAAATTCCATTGAATTCAATGTTCAGTGTTGTGGTAGCCATGTTGGGCCAAGGATATGAGAGAGACAATGTGGGTGGGGGAATCTCTCTTACTGGAACAACTTCTGTTGGTGAGAGAGAGGGGTCTGACCTGAAGAAGAGCTCTGTGTAGCTTGAGGACTTCTCTCTCACCAACAGAAGTTCGTCCAATAAGAGAGATCATCTCATGCTCACCTTATCACACTGACGTCAATGGAAGTGAGGAATTTAACTCCTGTTGCGCGTTCCACTCTTAGAGCCAAATTTTCAAAGGTTCTTGGGGCCAGATTTTCAAAAGGTGTTCAGGCAGCTAAGTGACTTGCCTGCGATCACACAGGAAGTCTGTGGTGGAGCAACGACTTGAACCCACATCTCCCAGGTCAGCGTCTTAAACGCTGTCAGGCACAAGTGCTTAGTTTATTGACAAACGTGAGTAAGGAACTCCTCCTGTTCCTCTGGATGAATGAACTGGCTTCTACTGTGCCTTGTTCATCAACAACCAAAATAACAGCTAAGTTCCAGCTAAACAATCTTTATTGGTTCTGATGGAAGGGACTGAATACAGGCTGCCCTTGGTGAGCTTGCAGCCCTGGTAGGTAGAAAAATCAACCTTCGACTTGTAAATGGAGCCAATTTGATCTAGATGCTGTGGAAAGAGAATAAATATGGCACTTTACAATGTCACATGATAGTCATTTTTCTTATGATACCCGTATGTCAAGGCAGTTTGATTGGCAGTTTTGTCACATCCTAAGGCTCCTAACCAGCAAACATTTAGGCATGTACTTTGCTCACATTCATAAAATTAAGCTACTGCTCATGTGCATAAAGTTAACCATGAGTGTAAGCATTTGCAGGATCAGGGCTTAGGGTGAGAGCTAGCAGCCTATGGCACTTTCCAGTTTCAGATGCCATGATAGCTCTAGTTAAAAGTGAAGCAATAACAGTGGGTTACTTTCTCATTGCCTCAAACTATCTACCAGGCCGTCTGTCTCAAATAGGCAGCAGTAGTTTGCACTTCCTAATATAGAGTTAATTCTGAAGTGTATTTATAATCTGTGTGCGCAGTATATCAATGTCTTTTTTGTTATCTTGTTTCTTATGACTTCAAGAAAGGAAAAAAACCCACACTTCTTAAGCCTTGGGCAATTCAAAAATAGCGACATTTTTCAGGGAAACATACGGGGGAAAGTGATCACTGCTGTTTAAACTATGTGATAGATTGAAAATCAACATTGACAGTTCTGGCAAGGTTCATTTTACTTTCCAGAATGTTGTTTGACAGTAAGTGATTTATATTTTGGAGCATCTCTCTTTAAACCATTTGCTGCTTATTTTGCAAGCGATGTATTCCAGGGAAGTAAACATGTCTAATATTTTTAGGCGCCATAAAAGCAAAGATGAAGTTATTTTAAATCTGCTTTTTGGTTATTGGAAACCACACACTGTCCTCCAAGTTGTTTTAATTTATTTAGATTAATAGTAACAGTAATAAGCTGGTGAATTTTTGACTTGACATTTGTTGTCTAGGGTTATACCATACAAGCCAGTGTTTGGCCTCCCCTGATTTAAAAAGAACTGGAAACAAAGGGTGGAAACCTCATAGATTTAACCACTGACTACAGAAGTTAAGCTGGGACCCGCCTCCTTGAGATATTTCCCCCCCCCCCCCGCATGTGAGTCCCCCTCCGTTGTGATCAGCTTGGGTGCTCTAGCTGCAGGTTTCCATGGTTTTTAAAAGGGAGGGTGAAGCTGGCAGGGCGTTTTCTGTGAAGTACTCTAAATTGGAAATCTTTGCTTCTCTTCCCCCACTTTTTTACCAGATTGGTTTGAAATAGCCCATTTATTGATCTTCAGTCATGCAGCAACTCCCCTCCAGTTTTGGCATTTGTTGGTGGTTGGAGTTTTTTGGGTGGTTATGGCGTTAGAGTTCAGGACAACTGCACCTGTATCCCCCATCTGTAGTCCAGCAATGGCACTCACTTTTAGGTTTCCAGATCCCCAGCTGTCACCTCTCTTGGGCAAAGACTTGCCTCTCTCCCTCCTGACCAGGGCTTTTCCAGGCTGCCCAGTTCCCTGCCTACACTGTGAGTTCCCCAGCAGGTCAGACTGCCTAAGTAGGCCTGTTTTGCTTTCCCTTCAGAGGCTATACACAGCAAAACTTCCCACAGTTCTGTTACCACACAGCTTTTCCTGAGCAAGCACATTTATTCTTAAGGTGAAAACATCAGAGAAAACCTATTACAACAATAAGAGAACCTACATGCATGCCTATAAGCTTACCAGAGATCACTCCAACACCACCAGTGGTAGGAGTCAGTCCTTCAAACCTCACCCTGGAGCTTTTTCATGGTTACAAGTTCATAACTGCCTTGGCTCAGAACAAGTACACCCATGAATCTGTGAGTCACTCTTTTCTCCTGTTTAGACCTTGTTGATCTGTCCTCGTGATCTAGGTGATGAGCAGTCAGTGGTTCCCTCCTTAGAGGAGTTTACATTTGCATACATCCTCCCCAAGCAGCTTCCTGGGAAATCCACTTAACTGTAAAAAGCTCATTGTTTCATAGAATCATAGAACTGGAAGGGACCTTGAGAGGTCATCTAGTCCAGTCCCTGCACTCAAGGCAGGACTAAGTATTATCTAGACCATCCCTGACAGGAGTTTGTCCAACCTCGTAAAATTCCCAATGATGGAGATTCCACAGCCTCCCTAGGCAATTTATTCCAGTGCTTAACCACTCTGACAGTTAGGAAGTTTTTCCTAATGTCCAACCTAAACCGCCCTTGCTGCAATTTAAGCCCATTGCTTCTTGTCCTATCCTTGGAAGTTAAGGAGAACAATTTTTTCCCTCCTCCTTGTAACAACCTTTTATGTACTTGAAAACTGTTATCATGTCCCCTCTCAGTCTTCTCTTTTCCAGACTAAACAAACCCAATTTTTTTCAATCTTCCCTCACAGCTCATGTTTTCTAGACCTTTAATCATTTCTGTTGCTCTTCTCTGGACTTTCTCCAATTTGTCCACATCTTTCCTGAAATGTGGCTCCCAGAACTGGACACAATACTCCAGTTGAGGCCTGATGAGCACAGAGTACAGCAGAAGAATTTCTTCTCGTGTCTTGCTTACAATACTACTGCTAATACATCCCAGAATGATGTTTGCTTTTTTTGCATCAGCGTTACACTGTTGACTCATATTTAGCTTGTGATACACTATGACCCCCCAATCCCTTTCCGCAGTACTCCTTCCTAGGCAGTCATTTCCCATTGTGTATGTGTGCAACTGATTGTTCCTTCCTAAGTGGAGTACTTTGCATTTGTCCTCATTGAATTTCATCCTATTTACTTCAGACCATTTCCCCAGTTTGTCCAGATCATTTTGAATTTTAACCCTATCCTCCAAAGCACTTGCAACCCCTCCCAGCTTGGTATCATCCACAAATTTTGTAAGTATACTCTCTATGCTGTTATCTAAATCATTGATTAAGATATTGAACAGAACCGGATCCAGAACTGATCCCTGCAGGACCCCACTTGTTATGTCCTTCCAGCATGACTGTGAACCAGTCCTTTTGCAGCTTGTAACACTTCCTGCAGTTTACATTAGTCAGGTCACCTCCTCAAGGATGTTACAGACAATCCCGCAATAGTACGTATATATTTGCATTTTTAATACAATGAACTCCTAAGATACTTAAACTTAAATCAGTAAGGTTTAGCTTAATTCAGTGAGGACTGTCTAGGAAATTGCCATATATATCACGTTGGGTTCTTGGGGAGGGTGGGGTATTTGTTTTATTTATTCTGTATGTGGCTAATTCCAGAGAGGAAGGAGGGTTCAGTGGTTAGGGCAGTAGCCTAAGGGTATGTCTATACTACCCGCCGGATTGGTGGGCAGCAATTGATCCAGCGGGGGTGGATTTATCGCGTCTAGTCTAGACGCGATAAATCGATCCCCACGCGCTCTCTGGTAGACTCCGGTACTCCACCAGGGCGAGAGGTGCAGGCGGAGTCGGCAGGGGAGCATCAGCAGTCGACTCACCACAGTGAAGACACCGTAGTGAGTAGACCTAAGTACATCGACTTCAGCTGCGTTATTCATGTAGCTGAAGTTGTGTAACTTAGATCGATTCTCCCCCCTCCCCCGCCCAGTGTAGACCAGCCCTAAGACTTGGGAGAGCTGGCTTCAAATCCTGGCTCTGCTGTAGACTTCCTTTGTGACCATGGGTGAGTCATTTAGCCTCACTGTGCCTCAGTTCCCCACCTATAAAATGAGGCTAATTAGCACTGCCTTGCCTCACTGGGAGTGTGAGGGTAGATACTTGTGGGAGTGCGGCCGGAATGAGCGCCATGTAAATATCATTGAGAGAGTGGTGATTTTGTTACATGGATTGGTATGGTTTGAGGGCTGTTTCCATTGTTTTGGTTCTGTTTTTGAAGTATGTTTAAGTAAAAAGTGCCTAGCGCCAGCGTGTAGGTGCTTTGCTCTATAAACCTCAAGAAATAATAAAACGAACTGGCTGTGTGACAGACGAGACCTCCATCCACAGGACATCATGGTAGGATTTCACTTTGAATTGCCAATTGCATGGAAGTCAATGGCAAAACGCCCATTGAATGGGGGTCAATATTTCACTCGCAATCTGTGCCTCCTTGGAAGGTAACAATCCTTCAAAACCCTCTGCTTGCTCAGAGCCTGTGAGTGGAGCTTTGTGTGGGCACAGGGCTCTGCCAAATTGCAGCTGTTTGCAAGAGCCAGTCTGTAACACACCCCTGCCAGTGCAATGATAGCCGGGGGCGCTGAGACGTGGCGCATGCTGGCTTTTGGAAGGGATGTAGAACAGCACTGCTGACTGCTTGTGCCTGTTAAAGATTCCAGGTGCGTTTTTTTGTAAAATGGCAGCATTAACCACTGTGTGCGGGCAACATTTCCCACATGGATGATTTCACTCTGCTTGCCTGAACCTCCCTGGGACTCGAAAGGTAATAAGCAGAAAGAGACTAAAAATGGCAAAAGTTTGGAAGAAGAAAAGAAAGGTGGGTATGTGTCATAAAGAATACAC
Source organism: Chelonia mydas (assembly GCF_015237465.2). NCBI lineage: Eukaryota > Metazoa > Chordata > Testudines > Cheloniidae > Chelonia > Chelonia mydas. The sequence continues at coordinate 251,247,263 of NC_057850.1, read as the reverse complement.
GCAATAGTTGGGGGAACACTATTGAATTTTTATTGCCTCTTATTTAGGAAGACTTGTATCCCATAATGCTGGCTCTGCCGCTTATGAGTGATTTGTTCTCCCTAAACTCCTGGCAATAAAAATATTATGATGGCACACATCACCAAGCACAACGTGCAAATAAATGAATTCAAAGATTGGAGTGTATCTGGCATGCTATAAGCCATTTCCTGAGTGCGTCTTATAAATTAGATTTTGCTGTTACATTGTCTCTGGATAAGAATATACTCTGCGAAACTCTTGATTCTGGAGAGTTCCACTAAACAGATGTGATGTGGTTTTCATTTAAAGGAAATCATGGTCTTGGATCAAAACATGTACTGTCCTTCCCCCAAGATCAATGTTTCTGAACCTTTTCAGGTTGGTGACCCCTTCTTTGAAGTTAAAAATTTTCATGACCACCTTACTTTGATAGTAAATGTAAGAGTAAAAAATGTATCAATGATAAGCCTTTGGAGGCATGCGTGTTTTGAGAGTTTGACAAAGAATAGTTGATCTTACAGGATAAGGGTGTGCAGAGGGAGGGGGAGCAATATTTTCTTTGCATTTAACTGTAATGACATTTTCAATGCCTCGCCTCCCCACAGTTGCCTTTCGTGACCCCCTTCGGGTTGCGACTCACCAACTGAGAAACACGACCGTCGATGCTGCATGGTGTTGTCCACGGAGATACAATGCTGGTGCAGAGTCGGTGGCCCTCTTACTTTTGCCTTCAGCCTTGGGCATAATGGATAAAATCCTTAGCTGCTGTAAATGGGGGAAGCTCAAAGTCACCTAAATTGTCACTGATGGTTATTCTGCACCTGCTCAATTCTTTAACAGAGCACATAACGCCTCGGGTTCTGACCCTCATCTAAGTCAAAGCCTTTTGCTTGAGGATGATGTTTCAGACTCCTATAAACCTAAAATGCAGATTCCATATTTTAAAGTCAGGTTTATGATAAAATATCAAAGCACTGAAGTTAACAAAAACACAGTTGATTCCCTAAGTGCCTGCTATAAGCCTCTGAGATCTTATGTTCTATTAAAAATTAAAAGATCTATGATTTTTTCCTCCAGGCTTGTATCTTTCCCATCAACTACTGTACCATGCAGTCTGCATAGACCACATCTGATCTCTCTGGAGAGACTCATGGAATTTGTAATATGGACCTTTTGCGAGGCAGTATGGGCCCCATCCTGCACATATTTAACTTTGTACTTAATTTTACTCAAGTGAGCAGTGCCACTGATTGCAATAATTTACTCCACTGAGTAAAGTTACTCATGAGTGTAAGGGTTTGCATGATCAGATGTCTTACCAGTGTAAAATACTGTTGACAAATACACTTATTAATTATAATTGACATGAGAAATAAACACTGGTATATGTTCGTTAAAGACTGAGAAGGAGATTTTTACAGACACAAATGCCAGGTAGACAACAATTCCCTCTTGATTTTCACCTGTCTCCCATCTGTGCCTTTTGTAATGCTCTCAGCGGGAAGATTTTCAACCTATACATATAAGGTACATCTACACAACAGTTGGGAGGTTGTTTCCCGGTTTATGTAGACACACCTGTGCTTAGCTCGTGCACTGAAAATAGTGTGCTCATGGCAGCACGGGCAGCAGCTCATGCTAGATGCTCATGTTCCTACCCAGGGGGTTGAGCGCGTTTGTATTTGGGCAGCTAGCTCAAGCTGTTGTCCGCACTGCCACATCCAGGCTGCTATTTTTAGTGGGCAAGGTAGATCAGGATTAGCGCTTGTACATCTACCCAGGCTGGGAAGTGCCCTCCTTACTGCTCTAAAAGAAGCCACCAACCCATCTTTTGATGCATTCATTCTCTCTGAGACTGCCTAAAGGGCTTTTGGTTTAGACTTTTAGGAAATATTTCAGGGAAATTTATTACATGAATGGATTAAGTCAAATGTAGACTGTGATAAATATAAAGGCAAGGGTAACCACCTTTCTGTATACAGAACTATAAAATCCCTCCTGGCCAGAGGCAAAACCCTTTCACCTGTAAAGGGTTAAGAAGCTAAGATAACCTCGCTGGCACCTGACCAAAATGATCAATGAGGAGACAAGATACTTTCAAAGCTGGAGGGGAGGGACAAAGGGTCTGTCTGTCTGTGTGATGCTTTTGCCGGGAACAGATCAGGAATGATTTCTGGGTAAGATCTAAGTTATATATTGACCTGGACGTGTGGCTGGTCCTTTGGGATCAGAGGAACCTTTTATTTGACGAGACTGGTTGTAAAGAACCACTCATCTCTGAATCCAGTGTTTTGGTGGTGATATGAGAACTGGAATGCCTGAGGAAACTGCCTTTCTGTTTTCTTGTTAGCCAGTGTGGTGAAACAGGAGTTTACTTTTGTGGCTGGTTTGGGATATCTTATAAAAGAAGAACCACCAGTTTGGGGTTGTGTTTGCCCTGTTTCTCAGCAGTTCATCCTGAAAGTGGCGTCCTCAGTTGTGACCCACTAAGGCACACTTACACTAGCTGTAGCTCACGAAAGCTTATGCTCTAATAAATTTGTTAGTCTCTAAGGTGCCACAAGTCCTCCTTTTCTTTTTACTCCCACCTTAATGTGTCTTGTCTTTTCAGGCTGTAAGCCCTTTCAGACAGGGCCTCTCTCTTGGTCTGTGTTAGTACGGTGCAGTGTCTCTCACAAGGGGGCTCCGATTTTAGTTTGGGCCTCCAGATGCTACTGGAATACTCATAATATCAAGCAGTGAGACAGTGCAGCTTAGTGGACAGAGCACTGAGCTGGGACATGGGAGACCTGAGTCCTATTCCCAGCTCTCTCACTGACCTGCTGGTGATCTTGAGCAAGTCACGTCACTGCTCTGTGCCTCAGTTTCCCTGTCTATAAAATGGGGGTGATGATCCTGACCTGCTTTGAAATCTACAGATGAAAAGAGCTTGTCAGAGCTAGATATTATAGAGCCCGTCTCTGCCTAGCACTCCTCCTTCTTGGAACGCCATCCCATGATCAAAGAATCCAAAACCTTTTCTCCGACACCACCTGCGTAGCCATTCGTTGACTTCCACAATTCGACGGTCTCTACCCGGGTCTTTTGCTTCCACGGGGAGGATGGACGAGAACAGTACGTGCGCCTCAAACTCCTTTATCCTTCTTCCCAGAGCCACGTAGTCTACAGTGATCCACTCAAGGTCATTCTTGGCAGTATCATTGGTGCCCATGTGGAGAAGCAGGAAGGGGTAGCGATCCGAGGGCTTGATGAGTCTCGGCAGTCTCTCCGTCACATCGTGAATCCTAGCTCCTGGCAAGCAGCAGACTTCTCGGTTTTCCCGGTCGGGGCAGCAGATAGATGACTCAGTCCCTCTGAGGAGAGAGTCCCCGACCACCACCACCCGCCTCCTTCTCTTGGAAGTGGTGGTCGTGGAACCCCCATCCCTAGGACAGTGCATCTCATGCCTTCCAATCAGCGGAGTCTCCTTTTGTCCCTTTCCCTCGGATGTATCATCTAGTCCACTCTCCACTTCAAACATGGTTTGTCTTCACATCTGAATCGTGCCCTCTTTTTTTCTTTTAGATACACAGTTATTGATATGAGGATTGTTTGGGGATTTTTTTATGTCCTTTTTGGCAATGAAAGCTTTCATTGGTGCCGAAGCAGAATCGTCTTGAGGGCTTTAAATGGTGCATTTTGGGGAAAAAAAGTGCTTTGTTTTCGGTTTTTTCCTCCAGAAAACATGCAATCTCCTCCTTTGAACTACATTAACAATTCACATTGAAGTCTTTAGTTTTAAGGAATTACTCTAAAAACAAACAACAAAACCCCAAAAATAACGTATACAGAAATCTTGTCACAGTTTTTTAAATATCTCAACTTCCAGAAGGGAAAATGATATCAAGTGGTATAGTAGCTTCTTAATGTGCTCGTCTTGTAACATAATGTACGCTTCCGCACAATGAGGCAGCCTAGGCTGTTTGCTAAGACCTTAGTTCTCTGGCTGTTTAGTTGATTTTCCATATATTCCCTTGTCAGGCTCCATCAGTGAATCTTTTATTCAATATAAGATTTCTGGCAGCAGCTGTTTACAAAAATATGCAAATTTTCTGGTTATAAAAAATATGTAAAAGTTTGCTAGTTACAGTCGAAGCTCTGAGGCAGGCACTGTCGATATTCTGCACTGTACTGACATTTAAAAAAAAAGCTGTCTGATAACATGGTAACCAACAAAGTGATGGAATTTTTTTAAAATTCTTTGCTACTATCGCACAATCCAGCCAATTAAACCTTACTGGTTCCCTAAGCCAGCTTTTCCCAAACTGTGTTCCACAGAACCCTGGTGTTCCACACAATGTGACTCGGTGTTCCGTGAAAGAATCTAGAATTTAATTTTGACTCTTGCACTTGATTTTTGTACTACTTTATACGCGCTTTCCAGTCAGAAATTGTTAGTTCAAGTTATTTAAAATTTGTATTTTTAGATTTGGTGTATAAAATAAAATATATCTGAGCATGAACAACACAGTTTTTTATTTGAAAACCAAACGACTACAAAATAATATTACAAGTGTTCCGTAATAGGCTAAAAAGCGTTCCGTGGCCAAAGAAGTTTGGGAAACGCTGCCCTAAGCAACTGTATCATGGCTCTTTTTACATAGGCAAAGATCACACAGGAAGTCAGTAGTGTAGGACAGAAACAGTCCCCTCTTCTCGTTTCCTGTTGTCAATACTAGAATTTCACTGGCATTAATAATGTTGAAAAAGAAATGTGTGCATTTATTTGAGAAAGGGCAAAATTATGCTTAAGCAGTTGGTATGTACATAGTGTAACTAGCCTTCACTATTCTGCTCTTTCTATGCTCACACAGGAAGTAAGACAGAATATTGGATTTCAGATCTGCATTGCAGAACTCAGAGGAAACTTTTATTCTTCATCTGGCTTCTCCTATAGGCCCCAGATGTATAGGCCCTGATTCTGATATCAATTACTCTAACGCCATTCACTTTGAGCTACGCTGGTGTAATTGAGATAATTTGGGCAGCTGGACATAGCTCTCTGCATGTTCAAAGCACCATGTAGCTAATTAATGCTCCCAATGCCCCTGTGAAGTTAGTGGGTAAGTATTATCCCCATTTTATACATGAAAAAAATGAGACTGGAAGGTCAAGGTGACTTGCTCAAGGCCACAGAGCAAACCAGCATCTGAGCCAGGATTAGAATTTGAGTTGTACTAACTCCCAATCCAGCACTCATATCTCCAGACAGGCTACTCATAGTGCTCAGAATCAGTGCCATAAACATGGCAGATAAGAGTATATGTAGAACACCTTTTAACATTGGAATAGGGCGTGGTTTGTGGTGTGGTTGCCTACTTTCATCTTCAGTTTAACAACAACTTTTAACTGCCTGATTTAATCATTGTTTTTAAAGGGGGCTAATCTAGATTAGGAATTCCATTTGAGGCTCTTTAAAAATATTGCAGACATCAAATGGAAGCTCATGAGTCCATGAAAAAATGTGGAAGTAAATTGGCTATTTGCATGTACAAATGGCTGTTTGGAGATCTCGGCAGCGGCCGTTTGCTGTTGCAAATACCCAAACTAAGCAAGCAATTTAAAATGTACCTTCATTGAATGGTGGAGGGCTTCTGAGGTTTTGAAAAGAGGAAGTATTGAAAAGTTAGGTGCCTAACTCCTATTTGTGCCTCTAAAAATCTTCCCTGAATCCCAACTGATCAAGCCTCACAACAGAGGTCTAGAATAGATTATGCTGCCAACGCTTGCAGTTTTATCATAAGTCTATTGATATTTGATGCTTTTCTTAAAGTCCCAACTCCAGGAATCAGGTAAATACATAAGAATCTCTGCTCTCATTTAAAAAACAAAATGGTGTCTAGTTCTCATGGTTGCAAAGAAAAGCTTGCAATGATGAATCCTAAAAGATCAAAACCCCAAAGCAGATAAAAAGAATCCAAAATCTAAGATGTAGTCTGCTCTGCAGGCAACTCTGGCCAAGAAAAGGCATATGCAGGACGCAGGAGGGAAAGTCCCTTTCACCCCAGGGGCACCTGTTCCAACCCCCCCTCCCCCTGCCCCAGGGTGAACAGACACACCAGAACAATAAAAGGAATACAGGAAAGGGAAATGTTTATTCACAGGGATGAACAGAGAAAAACAACGGGGAAGACAGGAGGAGCAGTACAATGAGGCTAGATTCAACACAAGGTCCCACAGGCCCAGTGGTACCAAAAGGTCTGAAAGGGCAGGCGCCGAGCAGTGTGTCTGTACTCAGAGTTCAGGAGTCCAGGACAAAGTTCCTGTCTGGTGGTAAGTCTTGGGTACCCCTGGTTGTCAGGAAACTTTCCCAAACTCCTCCTGTGCCCTCTTCTGCTACTCTCTGCAAAGCCACACAGAGCGACAACCTCCCCATGTAGCTTGCTACAGCCTCCCTCCTTATTCCCAATGCAAAGTCATAAGCCCCAGTACTCACCTCCCCATGCAGCTCTGGGCAGCAGTGATACTGGGTCCAGCTCCAGTTTGTCCTTCTTGGGCGATTCCTCCCTGGCACAGTACTTCTCTTGGCTCCTGTCCTGGGATGTTCCCAGTTGGCCGCCCTGTCCTTCCCAGGCTTTGGGCAGGTTCTTGGCTGCTTCACTCTGTGTGGGCCTGCTTGCTGTAGCCCATCTGTCTGGAGCTTCAGAGACACACACACCCTGTTGCTTTCCCTCTCTCCCATAAAACAGCCCTGTCTTTTCCTGGAACAATCAGCACTTCCTTCCCTCAGGACAATGATTTACAGGGGCCATGCTCGCTAGACCCCAAAGGGGTTACATAAACTAATCATGATTATTGGGGGCCTGACACAAACATGCTTGGAAGTGACAATACCTTGTAATTATTCTTCTCCTACAGATGGGGAAGCGGGCAGAGGACTGTGAGGTTACTTAGCCAGGGTCTCCGTAGTTGGCATTAGTGATGTGAGATACCTAGTTCTGTGCTCTAACTACCATTCTCCTTAAAACAGCCTTGTAGAATGTCACATTGCTTGCTATGGTTTAGGAGAGAGGAGGAAGGCATGTGTGTGCGTAACACTGACAGACCCTGGTCGTTGGGATCAAACCTGGGACCTTTGTGCATGAGCCTCTACTGCATGAGGTAAACACCATATGGCTCTTAGCTAAGGCTGTAGAGCAGACTCATATTCTCTCTCTCTAGTGTCTCGGTGCCACTAGATGGGACAAAGCACCACACCCAGGAGGTGTGTGGGTTGCATGCGCGCATGGTTGCATTTTCCTGGTGACATCCTGCCATTTTATTTATTGTTGAGGCTCTAGGATAAAGCAACAGAATGTGATGTTCTAATTACTAGGCAGATCCAGATATGGCCTACTGTCTCTTACAGATATTGTGCATGCATCTAAGCCTTTCATACAAAGCAGTAGGTGTTTCCATCCCCTTCCCCAAATTGTGCACTTTGCATTCCTTTCCATGTGTGTATTTGTACAGTCTGATGGATTTGGAGCTGCCCTGTGATGATTTATGAGCATTGTATGTTGACCTCGTTATTATTGGGATGTTTACTGACTATAGTTGCATAGTCCATAGGTGGCTGTCTGGAAAAGCAGGCAAGAAAGGGAAGAATGCCTTAAGAGTTTGCTGAGAGGTGGCTAAGGGACAATGCGAGAAATACTAGCTCTGGTGGATTTTGCCTCCGTCTCCAGCCAGCCAGTTTTGAACAGCATAGGAAGAGAACGGTCAGGACAGATGAACTTTGGCAGGATTAAAAGGGACACTCTCTCAAAAGATGAAGCTGTTGTTCAAGGAAACCAGAGAGAGACACACGACGCCGCTGGAAAAGTTAGGCCTGCTTAAGTCACCATCAGGGGATGGCTGGGCTTTGGGTAAAATGGTGTGTAGGATTTTAAAACAACAATCAATCTTTCCCTCTAAAAGCTTTCAGAGTAACAGCCGTGTTAGTCTGTATTCGCAAAAAGAAAAGGAGTACTTGTGGCACCTTAGAGACTAACCGATTTATTTGAGCATAAGCTTTCTTGAGCTACAGCTCACTTCATCGGATGCATATGCTCAAATAAATTGGTTAGTCTCTAAGGTGCCACAAGTACTCCTTTTCTAAAAGCTTTGTCCTTACGGCAATGTAAACAACACTTTAGCTTCAGTAAGACTGTTAGACCACTGGATACTACTGGTCAGAGTCCCAAAGTGAAGAACCACTGGTGCCTGAAACTCAGTCAGACTGGCAGGGGAAGCACAGTGCATAGATAGGATACTGCAGCACAGGATCAAGAGTGGGAGAAGTGCAGGACTCCACTCTGAGAGAGGTAAATGCATGAGGCCTGACACATGATGGGGTGCAGTGAGAGAGATCACAAAGGGGGCAGAGGCACAACTGTATCTGTGGAGGATGTTAAACAGAAGCTACTAAAGTTGGACATTTTTAAATCAGCAGATCCAGATAACTTGCACCCAAGAGCCTTAAAAGAACTGGCTGAGGAGCTCACTGGATCATAAATCTTGATTTTTCAATATGTCCTGAAGCACAGGGAAGTTCCAGAAGACTGGAAGAAAGCTAATTTTGTGCAATTTGTTAAAAAGCATAAATAGGATGACCCAGGTAATTGTAGGCCTGTCAGCCTGATATTGATCCCAGGCAAAATTAATGAAACGGCTGATACAGGATTTGATCAATACAGAATTTAAGGAAGGTAATGTAATTAATGCCAATCAACATGGCTTTATGGAAAATAGATCTTGTCAAACTAACTTGATATTCTGTTTTGCTCAAATTACAGGTTTGGTTGATAAAGGTAACAAAGTTGACATAATATACTTGGACTTCTGTAAGGTGTTTGACTTGGTACAGCACAATATTTTGATTTAAAAAGTAGAACAAAATAAAATGAACATGGCACACATTAAATGGATTAAAAACTGGCTTATTGATAGGTCTCAAAATGTAACTGTCAATGGGGAATCATCATCGAATGGGAGTGTTCCCAGTAGGGTCCCACAGAGATCGATTCTTGGCCCTACGCTATTTAACACTTTTATTAATGACATGGAAGAAAATCTAAAATCATCACTGATAAAGTTTCCAGTGGGGACAAAAATTGGGGAAGTGGTAAATAATGAAGACGACAGGTCAGTGATTCAGAGTAATCTGGATTGCTCGGTAAACTGGGTGCAAGCAAACAATATGCATTTTAATACAGCTAAATATATACATCTATGAACAAAGAATGTAGGCCACACTTACATACTATCCTGGGAAGCAGTGGGGTCATGGCGGATAATCAGAAGAACATGAGTTCCCAGTCTGATACTCTGGCCAAAAGAGCTAGTATGGTCCATGGATGCATAAAGAATTTTGAGTAGGAGTAGAGTTTATCTTGCTCCTGTATTTGGCACTGGTGTGACCACTGCTGGAATACTGTGTTCAGTTCTGATGTTCACAATTCAAGAAGGATGTTAATAAATTGAAGAGGGTTCAAAGAAGAGCCACGAGAATGATTAAAGGATTAGAAAATTATAGTGATAGACTCCAGGAGCTCAATCTCTTTAGCTAAACAAGAAGATGGCTAAGAGGTGATTTGATTGTAGTCTGTGCTTACATATGAGGGGACCAAATATTTGATAATGGGCTCTTCTGTCTAGCAGAGAAAGGCTAACACAATCCAATGGCTGGAAGTTGCAGCTAGGCAAATTCAGACTGGAAATAATGTGTAAATGTTTAACAGTGAGATTATTTAACTATTGGAACAATTTACAAGGGTTGTGGTGGATTTTCCATCACTGACAATTTTTAAATCAAGATTGGATGCTTTTCTAATAGGTCTGCTCTGGGAATTATTTTTGGGAAGTTCTCAGGCCTATGTTATACGGGAGGTCAGACTAGATGATCACAATGATCCCTTTTGGCCTTGTAATCTATGAATAAACTACCCCTGCCATTGTGACGCAACCCCTCAACAAATAGGGCACTTATTCTTCCTAGAAACTTGTATTTTAAGTGGTTCATTTTTAAGCTCCCTCATTATCTCCCCTCTTAACTATGCAGTTTGATTCATGTTTTCATTCACCTCCTACGCTCTGGTTCTGGTAGCTTGCTTGTTATTGTGCCATGTGCATTTTCCAAACATAGGGGGCTGAATTCTGTTCTGTTACGTAAGCATGAAATCTGGGGTAGAGCCTGCTGCATTCAGCAGTGCTACTCTGCATTTATGCCATGGTGTCCAACAGCAGAATCCAGCCCAGAGCTTTATGTCCTCTGACTCCAGGCCGGTGGAATTTCTTTCCACATGTTGATTTTTTTTCCTGTGTCTCCTTTATTATTTTCAAGGTCACACAAAAAATGTTTTCCTGTTCTCTAGTTTTATTTTTTGATTTGCTGTCGCATGGATTCTTATAGCTGATGTTTGGTTTGCGCACTAGCCTAGTAGATATATAAAAAAGTGCTTTGTAAATCAGTGCTTAGCTACTAATGTGACATAAATAGGAAAAAGATCCCTTCATTACAAAAATGTATTTTTTGAGATGATCTTTCCTTACATTACGCTGTTACAAATGCTCATTGACCTTGGTAATGGGCTTCTTTTCCCCCTGCTAGGGGATGGAAAGAAAGTGTCCATGGGTGTGGTGCTTCCTATAGCATGTCTAGGGTCACAGGTGCTTCTGTTTGAGGCCTCTGGCTGCATTAATTAGGCTGGACTTAAAGTCAAGGTTGTCTTGCTTCGATCAGTTGGATAACCCCTAGTGTTATAATTGTTTGCACTGAGAAACAGCAGGACTGTAAGTTCATAGATTCCAGGGCCAGAGAGGATCATTGTGATTATCTAGTCTGACCTCCTGTATAACACAGGCCATAGAATTTTCCCCAAATAATTCCTAGAGCAGATCTTTTAGAAAAACATCCAATCTGGATTTAAAAGTGGTCAGTGATGGAGAATCCAGCATGACTCTTGGTAAGTTGTCCCAATGGTTAAATACTCTCACTGTTAAACATTTACATCTTCTTTCCAGTCTGAATTTCTCTAGCTTCAACTTCTAGCCATTGGATCGTGTTAGACCTTTCTCTGCTAGACTGAAGAGCCCATTATTAAATATTTGTCCCCCATGTAGGTACTTACAGACTGTGATCAAGTCACCCATTAACCTTCTCTTCATTAAGCTAAAGAGAGAGACTCGAGTTGCTCAATCACTGTAAGGCAGGTTTTCTAATCCTTTAGTCATTCTTGTGGCTCTTCTTTGAACCCTCTCCTGTAGAACCTGTCCAGAGTCAGGGCACTATGTTCCTCACAATTCTGCAATCCCAGAGCTTGTTGCAGAATTGTGCTGTAGAACCTTAGATTTTGTGGGGTTTTTTTTTTAAAAAAGGTTTACTAGGTGCCTCACTGCAGTATGTGCCTGCCAGAAGTTGGTCAGTCCTGGCACCTTTAATACACACCAAGATCCACCCTCTGAATAAGGGAGGGCTGCCCTTAGGTTAGGCCTGTTCTCTTCCCTCCATCCTACAAACTGCATGCAGTATTCAAGGTGTGGGTGTACCATGGATTTATATAGTGGCATTTACTGTCTTCTTATCTGTCCCTTTCCTAATGGTTCCCAACATTCTGTTCGCTTTTTTGACTGCCGCTGTACATTGAGCAGATGTTTTCAGAGAACTATCCACAATGACTCCCAGATCTTTTTCTCAGTTAAATTTAGATCCCATCACTTTGTATGTATGGTTGGGACTACGTTTTCTAATATGCATTACTTTGCATTTTATCAACATTGAATTTCATCTGCCATTGTGTTGTCCAGATACCCAGTTTTGTGAGGTCCCTTTGTAACTCTTCGCAGTCCGCTTTGGACTTAATTATCTTGAGTAGTTTTGTACCATCTGCAAACTTTGCCACCTCACTGTTCACCCTTTTTCCCAGATCATTTATCATTATGTTGAATAGCACTGGTCCCCGTACAGATCCTTGGAGGACCACACTAAACTGACCGTTTATTCCTACTTTTTGTTTCCTATCTTTTACCCAGTTACTGATCCCTGAGAGGACCTGCCATCTTCTCTCATGACTCCTTACTTTGCTTAAAAGCCTTTGGTAATAGAAAGAAAAGGAGGACTAGTGGCACCTTAGAGACTAACCAGTTTATTTTAGCATAAGCTTTTGTGAGCTACAGCTACAGCTCACTTCATCGCTGTAGCTCACGAAAGCTTATGCTCAAATAAATGGGTTAGTCTCTAAGGTGCCACAATACTCCTTTTCTTTTTGCGAATACAGACTAACACGGCTGCTCCTCTGAAACCTTTGGTAATAGACTTCGTCAAAGGCTTTCTGAAAATCCAAGTACATCATATCCACTGGATCGCCCTTGTCCACATGTTTTTTGACCCCTCGAAGAATTCTAATAGATTTCTCTTTACAAAAGCTTTGTTGGCTCTTCCCCAACATATCGTGTTCATCTATGGGTTTGATAATTCTGTTTTTTACTACAAATTCAGCCAATTTGCCTGGTACTGAATTGAAGCTTACTGGCCTGTGATTGCCGGAATCACTGCTGGGGCCTTTTTTAAAATTGACATTACAGTAGCTATCTTGAAATCATCTGGCGCAGAGAGCGATGTAAGCAATAGGTTATATACCACAGTTAGTAATTCTGCAGTTTCATGTTTGAGTTCCTTCAGAACTCTTGGGTGAATACCATCTAGTCCTGGTGACTTAGTACTGTTTAATTTATCAATATCTTTGAAGACCTCCTCTACTGGTATCTCAGTCTGGGACAGTTCCTCAGATTTGTCACCTACAAATAAAAGCTCAGGTGTGGGAATCTCCCTCATATCCTCTGCAATGAAGAACAATGCAAAAAATTATTTTAGTTTCTCTGCAATGGCCTTGTCATCCATGAGCATTCCTTTAGCACCTCAATCATCCAGTGAACCCACTGATTGTTTGGCAGGCTTCCTGCTTCCGATGCACTAAAAAAATATGCGGTTTGTTTTTCTCTTGTGCTAGTTGTTCTTCAACTTCTTTTTTGGCTCACCTAATTATACTTTTACACTTGACTTGCCAGAATTCATGCTCCTTTCTATTTTCCTCAGTAAGACTTGACTTCCAGTTTTTTAGAAGATATCCTTTTGTCTCGAACCCTCTCTTTTCCATAGTGTATACAATATTTCTCAACAACAGTGTGCATCTGCTGTCAATTTACTTGCTATTTCTGTCCGCTCAGAAGCATCTAAGCAAACTGGAAATTGTCAGAACCGGTTAATGTAAAACCCTCTATAAGTTACAAAAAAAAAAACCCAACCAAAACTTAACACTTTCTTTGATTAGTAATGGATTTGCTAACAGAGAAGGAAAGAAATGCTACCTTTATGAGAATTTCATATTTTTAAGTTCTAAATGGCTTTGCAGACTCAATTTTAACATATTAAGATCTCAAAACATTCATGAAATAAAATATATCCTACTAAATTTTTTTAAGCAGGTGTTAACGCTGGTGAAAGGTTCACTTCCGTGCCCTCCCACCCCGCACCTCCGAGACCAGTGGTGAGCTGGAGCCGGTTCACACCGATTCGCATGAACCGGTTGTTAAATTTAGAAGCTGGTTTAGAACCGGTTGTTAAAGGGTTGGGCAAACTCCTGCCCGTGGGCCATATCTGGCCCGCAGGACCATCCTGTCCGGCCCGCCTGAGCTCCCGGCTGGGGAGGCTCCCCTTGAGAATCCCTTTTTACTCACCAGGCGGCACTCCGGGTCTTCGGCGGCGGGTCCTTCACTCGCTCCAGGTCTTCGGTGGCACTTCGGCGGTGGGTCCCTCAGTGCTGCCGAAGACCCAGAGCGAGTGAAGGATATGCCGCTGAAGAGCCGCCAAAGACCCGGAGCGACTGAAGGAACCAGTTCTTCAGATTTTGGCAGCTCATCACTGCCCAAGACCATCCATTCCTCTATGAGAGAGGTATCCTGGGCAGTGACTGTGCGAGCTTTCCACCCATTGCCCTGTCAATATGATTCAACACTGAGCTGGAGTCCCCAGCCCAGGGTTTATTTGCTGTTTGCCGACACGTTGCTGTTTTTCCTGGTCTGCGCTGACAGCCCGAGCAGGTTTGGCTTTGTGTCTGCACTCAGAGAGAGTACTAGGAAAAGCACCATGTAGACCTGACCTCAGTCATAGATGAATGATCGGCTGGTTAGACCACAGCTTCCAAGATCCCAGTGTGTGGCTACCTGTCACCTGGCCGTGGTGGTTCATACAGCTTTGTGCAGAGGCCAGAAGGGCACATTAAAAGAGGTGAAAGTAGTTCCATGCTTCCTCCCCACTCTGAACTTACTCCCTATTCATCCTCTCTCCCTCACTCCATGACGACCTCAGTCTGAGGGCACATCTGCACAGCAAGTGGAGGTCTGATTGTGACCACCTGTGCTACAATCACACCTTCACTTGCAGTGTAGACCTACCCTGGAGGTGCTGGGATCCAGCTTGGATCCTCTCTTGTGACATTCATTTCACTGGTGTTAGACCAGCATAAACGTTGTGTTTATGTCATCTTGGGTCTCGCTCTTTGTGTGTTTCTCACATAATTGTTCACAATTATCCAAGGAAGCTACTGTTTGGAAGAACTGTGCAATTCAGTCGTGTAAGCTACAGACAGAGTGCTAAGGATGAGTTTACTTTTGCTCTGTGGTTGCTACCTGCTCTGTTCAAATATTCCACTGTTTCGGTGCCATTTGAGGATCGCAGCCGGTGAGTCATCACGAAGCAGTCTACATTAAGGCTTGCGAAGCTCCTATCAGTACATTAGAGGGGTAGATTATATGGTACATAAACATTTATCTCACTCCGCTCAGGGGCAGAAACATCATCTGGAAACCTAGGTGCTGATCATCCAACCAACTTTGCCCTGAATGTAATAGTTATTAGCCTGCGTGTAGGTTAGCTTACATAACATGACACAATATATACATTCTTTAGAGAGAAAAGGGCATATTTCACACTAATTGTGACCTATGTGATAAACATAAAGAGGGCCCAGTCACGTCATTGCAGATGGAAGAGTAACATGCATGTGGGGGATGCACTGTGACCTAATGGACAGACCACTGAATTTGGACTCTGGAGAACTGGGTTCCGTTCCTGCCTGCTGCGTGACCTTGGGCCACTTGCTGCACCTTTATGCCTCAGTTTAGTTTTCCCATCTGTAAGAAATGGCCTAATAACGCTCACCTCCTCTGTAAAGTGCTGTAAGATGTGCCGCTAAAAAGCACTGTATAACTGCAAAGCATTATTATGACATTAGAAATTGGGGTGTAGCCTTTTGTCTTGTTGTAACAATGCTGCCTCTGGCAGGACACAACTGAGAGTACCAACACAGGACAAATTGCTTAAAGCGGGGCAGTTACAGTTCCTTTGCACACCAAGGCAAGGCAAACCAAAGCAACCAAAATAGAAAAGACTTTGGTTTTACCCCACCGGCTAACCATAAGTCACACAAGCAATTTCCTTAGACACTCCAGTTTCCCAGTATCACCACCAGTGCCACTTGTTATGGGGATGAATAGTTATGAAAACCAATATTCCAGTAAAAGAAAAAAGGTTCTCTTGATCCCAAAGGACCAAGCCCCAGACCCAGGTCAATATACAAATCAGATCTTATCCACAAATCACACTATTGCCAATCCTTTAGAATCTAAAATCGAAAGGTTTATTCATAAAAAGAAAGAAATATAGATGAGAGCTAGAACTGGTTAAATGGAATCAATTACATACAGTAATGGCAAAGTTCTTGGTTCGGGCTTGTAGCAGCGATGGGTTAAACTGCAGGTTCAAATCAAGTCTCTGGAGTACATCCACAGCTGGGATGGGTCATTCAGTCCTTTGTTTAGAGCTTCAATTTGTAGCAAGATTTCTCCAGAAGTAAGAAGCAGGATTGAAGACAAAATGGAGGAGATGCAGCAGCCTTTTATATCCTCTGCCCTATGGATGATCACAGCAGCAAGATGGAGTCTGGAGTCACATGGGCAAGCCACATGTCCATGCATGACTCAGTTCTTTACAGGCCGATGTCATTGTTTATATGTTAGTTTGAACGTTCCCAGGAAAGCTCAGATTTTGGATTGGCGTCTCCCAAAGTTCATTGTCAGCTAAGTATTTCTTGATTGGGCACTTACTGTGAATAGTCCCTTCTCATGAAGCTGACCAAATGCTTCACTGAGGCTACTTAGAATTAAAACACATTGAGATACAAGTACATAGCCAATATTCATAACTTCAACTACAAAAATGCTGAAGTTGTTTCTGTTTCTCGGGGTTCTTGATTGACTCCGTTTCCACTTTTTTATTGTTTGTATACTGAAAACCAGGTCTTGCGTAAAGAAAACACTGACTGTAAAAAAGATTATGATAAAAATGTCAAGAAAAATTGGAATGGGAAATTTCACAAAAAGCAAAAAATGTAATAGTTGATTGTGGTCCAGGGAAAGCTCTTTTAGAAAAGAGGCTATTTTTAGATCAAAAAATCTTATGCATATAGTGGGGGTTTTTTTTGGTCATCTCTACCTGTGTGTAAGTGAATTCAGCCTGAGCATTACAGGACATTAATCTGTTCACTTCCTAGTCAACAAGGCTGCTTATGTTTTCTCCTATCTTTTTGTCGATGGCAAAGATTTGCAGAGAATAGGATCCACAGAAACAAGCACGGTTTAGAGGCAATAAAAACACTTCTGAAAAAGCAATATCTTTTGCCATTGGAATGCAGCTGGTTGCTCAAAAATACAAATCCCCTCTTATCCTCGGGTGTCTCCTATAAGGAGGTTAATGTTTGCATAGGGGAAAAAGTTAGACTGAGCAAAAGGGGTCAAATCTTCTCACACCATAGAAGAAGATGGCATACAGGATAAAATCCTGGCTGCAGTGGTATCAATGGGAGTTTTGCCAGGGATTTCAATGGGGCCAAAATTTTATTCCTGAACTGCCAGGAGTGCAGCTAAAGCATTGTAGATACATCAAGGAAGAACATACCTGCTGGCCTGCAGAATGTACAAGGAGTAGGTTGTGAGATCTCTGGGGCAGGGACTGTGTACAGCACCTGGCACAATGAGGCTCTGGTCCCTGACTGGGGCACGGTCACAATACAAACAATAAATATTATTTACTCCTGTCACTGACTTCAATTTAATGCCAATAGCTTAAGCAGCTCAGCAGCTGAAATTTAAGGCTAGCACCATCTCATTGCATTGATGTACTATATCAGTTACATAATAATACTAAGATAATTTATGTAAATTCCCAGTCAAGGTCTTGAACAATACATTTTTAATTCCCCTCATCTCAAGCACATTCCTCTGTCACCTGGCAAGCTAATATCCCCATGTGATTTTTTTTAAATAAACTAATTAACATGTAATTGGCACTGCCCTGAGTGCACCCGAGCCCAGCCATTGCTCATCTGCTATTCAGCAGTGGAAGTAGATGTCACAGAACACACACACCCAGTTTGGTGTTTTTTTTCCTGTCACCGATGCAAGGATATCCCGGGGGAGAGCTCTCCTGCTCAGGACTGTCTCTTCAGAGCTATCCTCTCACATTCACTGGAAAGAAAACGTCATCGGCTAAACCTGACCCAGGGGGCACCTAAATCGTGCTCTGATTGGAGTCAGTGGGAAGTGACTCAGCTGAACTCAGTGGCATTACTCCACTGTAACAGCCGAATTGGGGCCCCTCTCCAGTTACGAAAAAGAACAGGAGTCCTTGTGGCACCTTAGAGACTAACAAATTTATTAGAGCATAAGCTTTCATGGGCTACAGCCCACTTTGTCGGATGCATAGAATGGATCCAGTTACAGATTCACAGCAAATGGTGCTGTACCCAGAGCAATGGTTGGGTCCTTCTTGAACTTCCTGAGTTTGTAAGGGCTGGGAGCACTGTGGATTTTCTTAGCCCCTGAAGGAAACTTTCTTATGCTATCTCCTCCTGATTACGCAGGAGAGAAAGATGGAACCCAACCCATTAGCGCTTAACCGGAAACAAAAGGATCAGACCGAGGTGGGACCTTGGGTGGGGGAATACAGTGGAAAATAAGAAAGCAAGGGTCTGGAAGGACACTTAGCTAAAAAACCGTGATGACTAGAATGATACAGTGATTTGTGACTGAGAGGCTGGTGCATTTTGTGGGCAAGGGGGGCTATTCCCCATTCCTGACTCCATAACCCAGCTGTATCTGGCAAGTAACAATCTCGTGCTTAAGGAGAAACTTGCTGTTCAATGAAAAATTTTCCCCTTCTTGTTGCACTGTTTTGGCTGCAGAAACAGAAAGTGCAGTAAAATCTTCATTGCACGTATCTAGATCTAAGAAGGAGCTAGGAAACGCCGACTTTGAATGTTGTAGTCTTTATTATGCAGGGAACAATTTATTCTAGTCATTTCCAATATGTTTCTTTCGCATTAATGAAGAATTATGGGAGCCCTGCAGTGGCCAACATAGCAAACATAAGTTTCCATAGAGGCGAGTCAAATGACTGTGTAGTCTAGTGGGAAAAGTATGTACTTAATATTTAAAAGGTAGCCACTGCAAATGCTAGTAAGAGTGACTTTGTCTTTAATCCAGGAGAAGTCAAACTGTATCTATATCGCTGGATGAGTATTATTATATGTATTTTTTCATCTTTTGTAGGGATGGATTATTTATATGAAGGAGTGGAAAAAAACTTGGTGCATTAAACCAGAGTGGGTTATAGTTAAGACTTTTGTACGTGGAATATAAGTGATGCGAGCTTGCTGCTTGTTCAGTAATTCTGAGTTTACAGACTTTAATAGCTTCAGATAAATCCGCTCAGAAACAGTAGTTAATTCTTCTTTAAATAGACTGTGGAAAAGAGTAAAATTGTGACTACTAAAATTGCCATACTTTAGGGCAAACGGGTGCCGCATATAAACACTGCTGTAAATGATGATCTGGATAACTTTATTAGCCATCGGAAGGGAAGAAATGCTGAAAAATGGAGTTTTCAGGGCATCAATCCACCTATTGAGTCATCTGCTCATGGCAGTTTCAAGTTAGCGGAGTCATGAAGGCGTCCCTGGTTGCAGGTACATTTGCAAAACATTCTGAAAATGTTAATAAAGATGCGGTCAGTCTGAAGAATCTCTAAGAACAGCAGCAGTCTTCGAGCAATAAAATTACCAGTCTTATGTTTGTAATTCAGAGTGAGAACAGATTGAATGGTGAAACATTCAAATCACACTACCACACATTTAAGGAAAACTGATTTTTTAAAAAATATTCATTGGAGCGAGGCAAAGAGCTTATCAAATGCAAATATAGCCCATTCATCATAATAAAAGCCAGCATGAGATAATCAGTCAAATGTATTGAAATTGTCAGTCTCTGAGAGTAGATAACTGTTTGCAGCACCTGTTATTAAAAATTCCAGCACGCCATTGTCTATTTTTAATATTTTAATTTCATTTTTTCTAATATCTATGTGATGCGGTATACCTGCCCCACACTGGACAAGAAGAGGTTAACTTCATATTGTGGGCTAAGGAATCCACACCCCCTCGCCACTGCTGGGCATGCTCCAACTGGAGCCTCAGTATAAAAGGGAGCACTCAGGCTGGGCTGACTTTTGAGGAGAGAGGATGTGTATTGCAGGCTAGCTTCTGGGGACTGCTGGCGCCCCAGACCACAGAGGCCAGGCACACTGAGACCCAGGGCGGATACCCGGCTGCCCACAGAAGCCCATGAGGGGACAGAGTCATTGGGAGCTTTGCTGGCCGATGATCCCAGAGGCCCAGAAGACCCGTGGATGGCATTTTTGGAAAACAGGGTAGGAAGTAGCCCCCAGGAATTAGATATTGGTCCGGTTGTAGAACCGGGGCAAAGTCAGCATGTTTCGGATGGATCCCTGCTGACATAGTGGTGAATGAAGTCATCACTGACAGGGCCCTGGGCTGGGACCTGGGGGAGTAGAGAGGGCCTGGGTCCCCCTACCCTAGCTGCCACCCACCCCTGGGTGGTGGCCCACTTCCCCCCTGGCCACTAGGCCATGCAGCTCTGCATAGGAGGGCAGCTATATTGATTCTGGCCACTGGGCCATGCAGCCCTGCATGGGGGGGGGACTGTGTTATCAACTCTGGCCATTAGGCCAAACTGCCCTGAGGCTAAGGGTGGTTATTTGGACTTTGCCCTGGGGCTATAATGCCCCCTTCTCCCTGAACAAAGGGTGATGAGGTATACCTGCCCTGTGACAATCCAGTCTCTTTAATGTAGAATGTTACATCATTTTTCTCCCAGCTGTCCTGCCTTTGAATCCTCAGGTCTGATCCTCAGCTTGCTTAGATCACCTTAGTTCTGTTGAAGCCAATTGATCTATGCTGATTGACAGCACCTGTGGTTCTGGCCCTTCATGTCTAAGCACTAGACAGAAAGCTAGCACTGAAGTCATTCCTAATGTGTCTTGAGTTACAGAAACTAAATCGGAGACACATTAAACGACAAAAGTTATGTGTTAATTAAATTGACACGGTCAACTTACATTTGGCCAAACTACACATTTTGGAATAACAAGCTTCTTTAAAGCTTATTGCAAGATCAAATCTAAAAAATCAAATATCCAACGAAAGTCATCATTTTCAAGTAAATATGCATGCATTTTCAGCCCACACACTGCAGCACTAAGGCCCCAATTCAGCAGTACATATCCGTTCACCAACGCTCTGAATTGCTTACTTAACCTTGAAGTCACTGGAAAGAATGAAGTACATGCCTAAAATTAAGCAGGTGTCTATAAGTTCTTTGCTCAGTTGGCATCTAAGATTTACCTGAAAGTGAAACTGACTCTAAATAAAAGGGAAAGGGACTTATTGGTTTTGATTGTCCAGCCTGAGAGAAATGCAAACTGTAAACAAAAGATATAAATTGTGATAAGTGGATTTCTTTATTATTTTCACTTTTAATAATTTAAGATGGTACTAGAAACATAAGTAAAACAATGTTCGTTTACAACATAAGATTTTTAAGCTGTGCCCTTTAGGTAATTAAAGATTTATAGTGTGTTTTCTCTGATATGCGGCCTATGGAAAGCAAATGAGATCATACCAGCTAGTTCATTCAGAATCTGCTGAGCGCCTCTGTATATCTGTGTATGCTTGAGTGAGCATGTGTGTGCATGTTTGAGGAAACATCATCATAACAATTAGTAGTAGACAACATTCAGAGAGACAGGCAGGATCTCTTGGCTTTCAATGCAATTCATCCCCACTCTGGATACCGTTAAGCCATCTCGATAAAAGATAAATTTTA
This sequence comes from Chelonia mydas, assembly GCF_015237465.2. Lineage (NCBI taxonomy): Eukaryota > Metazoa > Chordata > Testudines > Cheloniidae > Chelonia > Chelonia mydas. Next base: position 251,225,948 of record NC_057850.1, on the reverse strand, counting down.
ACTTTAGCTCATAACGATATTTTAGAGTGGCCTGTTATTTGTCGTTGCTGCTGCTTGGGAAGACATTAGATGGCATCAGTGCTTGATTTGGTGCAAACGCTTGTTGTTTTTATCATGACTCTTGCCATATTTAATGTTTTTCTTAAATCCCCAGCTGATGGAGTCAAGAGATCTCATGAGACTGACTGCGTTCATTTTTGGAAAAAAAGCAAACATCTAGCCCTCAGGGTTACTAAGAAGCTTGCAAACAGGACCCAAGTGTGCCCTAAATGCACAGAAAGCAAAGAAAATCTAGCATCTTTTTATCTTAAAAATATTTTTTGAGGCCTGACATGATTTTTGAATGCTTGGGATTAGCAGTACTGCAAATGGCCTGGAATTTTGAAACCCTGGTGTTCCCTGTAAAGGCTTTATCACCCTTCTGCTAATTGCTCAGGTTCAGATTCTCCCTTCTCTGAGAGAACATCCTCCTGAGGTGAGCAGCAAAACTAAATTCTCCAAATTCTTCCATCATTGGGAGGAACTGGCCAAGGCACTGGTTCAGTGTGGACCCAGAATGAGCTATGCCAGCTGTTGAATGGCCTCATCTCATCAGCTGGTGAATGGTCGCATCGGGGTTGAATCCTTGGTTGGCTTCCAATATGTACACACAGCCATAATCTCCAACTCCAGTTCTGTAGATAGAATGTTGGCAGGTGGCAGGCCTGTGTGATGATCAGACTTCTGCCTATAGCCTGTTACCTCAGAGTCCTTTGTAGACTGACACACATGATACGAGAGTCACTTTATCGTCCAGTGAACTGCAGCACTATAATCGAGTAGGGCAGGGAATGGAGAATACAGTGCTTTCTATCAAGTTGAAAACTCTTGGGGCCGGGGGGAAGGAATTAAGACACAGAGGATGGGATCAGCTAAATTGGAATTTGGACACCGGTATTCACACCTCTAGCTTTACAAAAAGTGTCATCACATCTTTAATAACAACTGGTCCTGACCTTTTGTATCCTGGATGGCACCTGTAAGACCCATCCCCAGCAGATCTGATGATGGCAGTGTAATGCCCCAGCACAGCTGTAAGGACCTTATAGGTTAGTACTGACAGAGGGAAAGTGGCACCTACTGACTTACCAGCTAGTGCTACTTCCTTGAGCTCTGAGGTGTTCCTTTAAAAGTTCCCAGCGTTAGTGAGCTCTGGCAGGAAGACACCATAAAATGTTATGTATGCAAAGTACACCTTTCATGAATCCAGCTTCCCTCAAGCCTGATATGATTGTACATGGTCCTATTAGTTTTCCTTCCCGATTGTGGAGGAGATGTACTTGAGAACTACTAGCACATTTCCAGAAGTTGGCACGATTGCTGATATTTTCTTTCTGTTTAATTTCCAGGAGTTTCCTGTGCTAACTGCCACAGAGTTCTCATAATAAGCAGCTGGTTATCAGCAGAGAAATAGATCTGACTGTTCTCTGGCATTCTCCTTTTATGTGTTGATTTTTTAACATTCAATTATATGAAACTTACGAAGCAAAATCACTAAGCACATAATGATATGTTGCTGGTATCTTAACATTCCTAGCTCAGTGGGGCCTTTTCAACTTAATGGTCAATCTGTTTAGTTTAAATAGCTGCATTACACGACAGGTTCAAGGTTGGTACATCTTTAGTTTTCAGCTCACATGGAACTCGCTGTAAGATGGCTTTGTCAGACAGAGGGTTGGAAGATGATTTGGGTCAGTGGATAGGATATTGGACTGGGACTTGGGACACCTAAGATCTCTTCCTAGCTCTGCCACTGAATTGCTGGGTGATTTTGGGGCAAATCTCTGTCTGTTTTCCCCTCCTAGTCTCTCTCTATTTAGATAGTCTCTGCCCCAAAGAGTTTACAATATCTCACTACGTGTTTATACAGTGCCATATGGAATAGGGCCCCAGTTTTGGTTGGGTCTTTTAGGCATTGCTATCATACAAATCATGATACCGTAATAGGGAAGTGCTATGTTACAGTGAAGCTGAAGTATGGTATAATAATAATTTGCAATTTATAAGGTCTATACATGTCAACTAAACAAACCTCATCATACTCCGTGTGAGGCTGTTAAATCTGAGGAGCTCCATTTCATAGATGAGGAAACTGTAGCACAGCCAGATTCAGGGTTTGTTTACACATCAGAAATTGTCCAGTGCTGATCATGGCTGCAGCTGAACAAAGGCTGAACACATAAGAACGGCCATACTGGCTCAGACCAAAGGTCCATCCAGCCCTGTATCCTGTCTTCCGACAGTGGCCAGTGCCAGGTGCCCCAGAGGGAATGAACAGAACAGGTGATCACCAAGTGATCCATCCCCTGTCGCCCATTCCCAGCTTCTGGCAAACAGAGGCTAGGGACACCATCCTGCCCTATTAGCCATTGATGGACCTGTCCTCCATGAACTTATCTAGTTCTTTTTTGAACCCTGATTGTTATTGCAAGTAGACAAAGGCTAAATAAGGACAGCACTGTTTCAGGGCCATCGGATAAAACCTGCTATGAACTGTGGGTGCAAGCGAACTGACCCATCAGAGGAGTGAAGTTCTGGAACAGCCTTCCAAGGGAAGCAGTGGGGGCAAAAGACCTATCTGGCTTCAAGATTAAACTCAATAAGTTTATGGAGGAGATGGTACGGTGGGATAACATGATTTTGGCAATTAATTGATCTTTAACTATTCATGGTAAATAGGCCCGATGAGATGTTAGATGGGGTGGGATCTGAGTTTCTACAGAGAATTCTTTCCTGGGTATCTGGCTGGTGAATCTTGCCCATCTGCTCAGGGTTCAGCTGATCGCCATATTTGGGGTCGGGAAGGAATTTTCCTCCAGGGCAGACTGGAAGAGGCCCTGGGGGGTTTTCACCTTCCTCTGTAGCCTCGGGCATGGGTCACTTGCTGGAGGAGTCTCTGCACCTTGAAGTCTTTAAACCATGATTTGCGGACTTCAATAGCTCAGACATAGGTGAGAGGTTTATTGCAGGAGTGGGAGGGTGAGATTCTGTGGCCTGCATTGTGCAGGAGGTCAGACTAGATGATCGTAATGGTCCCTTCTGACCTTAATAACTGAGTCTATGAGACCCAAAGTCATGCAGGCAAACCCAGAACACAACTCCTCGTCCTTACACACTACCACTCCGCTCTTTGCTTAGCCACCAGCTAGTGTCCGTTTTAATTCTGCCTGTTGGGTAACGCATGGCTTGCTCTAAATAGTCTGCCTATTGAGCTGTTAATATTATGTTAGAAATGGGGATTTTTCTTAAAAAAGAGAATTTTAGTGCTTGTGTAGTGTTCAGATTTTAGTGCAATGAGACCAAAAGCCACTAGGCAAAGAACAGCCTGGGTAGTAGCAGGGCAAGGTTCCCCCAAATGCTCTGCCAATGTGTCCCAGCCCAGTTGTGGAACACCCACCTGTAATGCAGTCTATGAACCTCTTTAGGCAATTAGAGGTCAGACTGGTCTTTTCTGGCTTTTAGATTTATGAATGAGGAGTTGAGCTGGTTGGGATAATAGGTTTTGGGAAGCATTATGCACCCTATTACTTCTGAGTTTGTAACCAGGGAGTGGCCTGGTTTTTGTCCACACGCAGTATTGCTATTTCTTAGTAATCATAGCAGCTAACAGTGCCTTGCCCTTTGCTACAGGATTGTCGGCCTGATCATGATGTGTGTAGTCAGGATGCCCTAACTGCCTGTGTAACCAGTGGACTGCAGGATTCTTGTGCCTTCGTCTGAAGCATCTGCTGGAGGCAAAATACTGGACTAAAATGGACCATGCATCTGATCCAGCCTGGCAATTCCTATGTTCCTACGATTTTGTTAGCTCCTTTTTTCCTGCCAGGTTTCTGAGCGCTAAGGCGTTCTGGAGTACCTTGCCTCACGTCCTGCTGGGTGCGCCGGTGTCCTCAGTGCCCCAGAAGGGGACAGAATGCCACGTGGGATAGCTGGCCAGATTGCATTGATACAGACAAGTTGTAGGGTAGGTGTAGACAACAGAAACTCAATTGACACAGTTTCCTTGTGCAACAAGCTCTGGGCATGTTACGATGGGTGTTATGCAGCTCGGTGACAAAGCCATATTTGCACTTAAACTGTACACGGAGCAAGACAGTCTGATCCTGAGCTTTTTATCCAACACTCCAGTGTGCTAAAAAAAAAAAAAGTGGAACTTACAAAGCGCTTGACAATCATTGGGGCTCATTTACTTGCTCTGGGACCACCCATCCGCTGCTTCTTTGTGTCTGTACATTGTTTACATTTTAACCTTTTGTGCTAGATCCACAACTGGTGTAAATAAGTGTACTTCCACTACCTGACCCCTTGTTTTTGTATTTGTCTGTGAAGCACCTACCTTGCTGTTGGCCCGGTATGAATAAATAATAATTCTGTTGAAATGAGGGTCACTGTGGTCTCTTCCTGTGTTCGGTGATTCAAATCACCTTTTAAAAAAAATCTTGACAGCTCACAAATGTGCTTAGGCTGCCTTTTTTTTTAAGTGTGTTCTTCTAATCCTCTTGCAATGCCTCATCATTTTCCTCATGCCTCATGATTCACTTGTACAGCTTTTATAGCTGTAGAGAATGACAACTGCATTAATGTTCTGGATGAAATATATCAGCATGTAGTTTGGAGCCATATATTATTTATGCTGTTAGGATCTTTTTACACTTGCAGTAAATATTTCCAACTTCAATGAAGTTGCAGATTCATCACTGTAAATCTGCATATTGGTTTTTTTGGTGTCTTGCTCGCTACAGTCATATTTCATTTCTACTAATAAGGAAATTGTCTTCTGTTTAAAAATGACCCTATCAGCTGAAACAGAGCTCTGTATTTATCTACATTTAATATCCATCTGTCTAGAACAAAACTCGCAAATCTGGACCCTGTGTAGCTTCTGTGAATGAATGTAAGGACCAGATTCTGGTAAAATGAGTAGCACTTTAATTGTTTATTTCCAAGGGCATACTCTCGGAGTATGGTGCTGTTCAGTGTGAGTAAGAGTATCAAAACGTGGCCCTAAGTTATCATCGGGAATGCTTCTCTTCTAGATGTGTGGGTGTATGACTTTTCAAGCTTCATTGATGGTGCCCATCACTGTGGTATCTGAGTGTATTGCATGGTGCCATCTGAGCATGCCCCATTGGCCTTCAAGTCTAGGAGTTTTGTCTTCTAGCGCTTTGTATCATTGTTGGCTTGTCTGAAGACAAAGCTTAGGGGCAAGTCTTTCACCAGCTAGCGTCAGGTTGCCCTTGAGTTTGAGCTCAGAGCAATAGGACCAGTCCTGAAACCCTCACTGTGATGCAACCACCACATTTATTGGGTCTAGAGGCAAGTAATAGTTTTTATTAAGGGTCTGATCCTGCAATCCTTACTCAGGTGAGGAGTAGCGCTGACATCAGGATCAGGCCCTGTGAGCTCTAAAGGACATCAACAACAAATGCTGAGGGAAACTTTAAAAGCCACAAAGGAGAAGTTGGGGATCTAGGTTCCCATGGTGCCTTTAAAAATCTCCCTTGTTACATTTAAAAGAATCCAAGTATTTAAATGTACGAAAGAGAACAATCAAGCAACGATAGGTAAAAGATCCAAATATACCTGCAATTCAGTCTCACATTGCACTTCCAAAATCAACCTTGAACAGCTGCCCATCAACTATCTAACAGGGATATGATTATACTGGTTTGGAAAGTCCATTGAGAACACGTGAAAATATAGTACATATTTAATTTACTAAAGGAGGATAACATGCTCGTCTGTTTTGATGACTGGTGTACATGCTGGTCTGTAGCCTAGGCTGTATGTGGAAGGTCGATTCGTTGACTTACATTGGGAAGGGGAATAGGGAAGGTACAATCATATGTGCAGTCTATATAGGAAGTTAGATGGGGTGAATTGGGTTTTACTTAATAGCGAGGTAGGGTAGGGAAGGAGTGCTAAATAGTAGGATGGCAAAGGAGTTGTTTCTTGACTGTATATAGAAAATAATGTATGAGATTTGTGGTTTCTCGGCCAGGGTGGGTAGTTGGAGAGAGCGGAGTCTTTGAAGACAAGAGGTTGGCATGTCTGTCTAATAATGGGTGCATGAATTGAAGGCTGCTCAGAGTTTATAGACTATAGGAGGTCAGGGGTGGGGTGGGGAGGGGAGGTTCCACAATATTGTAGTTCATATTCCAGTCCTATGTCTTGTGTTCCTACTATGGAAATGGACGTAGTGATGAGAGCAGGTAAAAAGGTTTCTGGTCTATAGGCTGTTGCTGGGCTGTGGTGTGGGGGTGGAATTAGAATTTTTGGGGGATATGCACTGTGAAATTCTACATGTGTACCTCCTATTCAGGAAGCTGTGAACTGTGATGAGTGTATTTTCCTAAACCGTTATATACACACAGAGCATCAACCTTAAGTATACAAAGTATTTTCTGTCTGTGGTCTGATAACCAGTACAAACTTGCATTGGCTGATTGGCAATTCTGAGGGCAGGATGCTGTCCCCTTGCAACTAGTGAGATCTGAATAACCTTTTGAGGTCATCAGGTGCACCAGAGAAGGGTGCTGTATCAGCAGCTTCTCTTGCTCCCTTTAAATTGGTGCAGATATTTAAATAACTCGGTTGATGCCAGCATTTGATTATATTTTTTGTACATTCTTTTATAGCAACATCCTGGTGCTGAGGGAGTCAGAATGAAATGATCAAGATTAGATAAATCTAGAAGAGGCAAACATATGTCCTGTCTTATAGGGGGATGGTATCCGAGAGCAGTTTTTTAGATAAGAAACCAATTTAGAGCTTATTTCAGATTTCCGAATGATAATGCTAACGTGCTTTCAGAAGCATCAGTGTTACCCTTTTTCACCCATATTTACTTGCGGTTAATTAATTCACTGTTTCTTTTCCTGCTTCTTTATTACTTCTTTTATTTGTAGTCAGTAGTGCCTAGAGATCCCAACTAGGTTCTGGAGTTTGCAATCTAAACAGACAAGACAGGTGGGCAGGGAAACAGAGGCACCGTTACAGTGAATTGCCCAAGGATACACAGCAGGTCTGTGGCAGAAGCACAAAAGGAATCCACGTCTCATAAATCCCAGATTTAGCAATCTAGCAATGCTGTATCTCCTAGACTACACTGCCGCAAACAAATAGAAGCTTTCCTCTCACAAACTAAAAGCATACACACACACTCCTCTGAGGGTGCATGGCCTAAAAAACACTAATTACAGATCAGTGATGTTCAGCTTGAGGGTTAAATAGTGCAGAGCCTCAGTTAAGTGTTCTCACAACATTCTTCAGTCTGCCTTCAGATCACTTTTGAGGACCCAGGAGTACTGCAGCCTGCAAGTTGGGAGTATGCAGATGGAAAAGATTTTTTTTTTCTTTCTTTGGAAAATGTCAATTTGCAGAAACCTTTTGCGGGAAAGGTCTGGTTTTGATTAAACTCTTGTTGGAAATGTTTCGCAGTTCGAGGATATGAAAGAGATTCGTCCCAGAAGAATAGCCAACAAGCTGGTGGTTAGGGCATTCCCCTGGGATGTGGGATACCCAGCTTCAGCTCATTGCTCTGCCAGATTTGGAGCAGGGATTTAAACCCAAGTTACCTACATCCCATGTGAGTGCCCTAACCACCAGGCTACTGACTATTCTGGGGCTGGTAACCATTCCCTGGGTTTCACAAAAAAATTCCAAAGAGCTTGGCTTTTGCTGGATGTGGAATGGGAAGTAGTGTGAAATCTACAAGTTTTGTAGACTGGGAAAGCCATCTCCTGCCCAGTTCAACTTAGGAGCGTCCACTAAGGTTTTGTCTTGAAAGCTCTTTTGAAGCATACAAATGCATGGATGATGGTCATATTCCTCCTGCACTTGGCTGCTTCGCTCGTGCATGGAGTTGAAGCAGTCAAGGTGGGGAAGCAGAACATAGCAGAGCGAGGAAGGAATACTGTGTCTGGTGCCCACAATTAAAGAAGGATGTTGATACATTGCAGAGAGTTCAGAGAAGAGCCACAAGACTGATTAAAGGATTAGAAAACGTGCCTTATAGTGACTGACTCAAAGAGCATAATCTCTTTAGTTTAACCAACAGCAGGTGAAGGGGTGACTTGATCAAAGTCTATAATTACCTACATGGAGAACAAATATTTAAATAATGTGCTCTTCAGTCTAGCAGAGACAGGTTTAACACAATCCAATGGCTGGATCCATGCTAGGCAAATTCAGACAGGAAATAAGGTGTGGATTTTTAACAATGAGGCTATTGAACCATTGGAACAATGTACCATGAATTGTAGTGGATTCTCGGTCGCTGACCATTTTAAAATCAAGATGGGATGTTTTTCACCAAATCTGCTCTAGGAATTATTTTGGGGCAGTTCTCCGGCCTGTGTTGTACAGGAGGTCAGACTAGATGGTCACAGTGGTCCCTTCTGGCCTGTGGATCTATGCATCCCCTTTGCTTCATAGAATATCAGGGTTGGAAGGGACCTCAGGAGGTCATCTAGTCCAACCCCCTGCTCGAGTACCTCCCGTCCTCACGGCTCTCCTCCAAAGTCCCCCTCCTCTACCCGCACCCCCAATTCTTGTCACTTTTCCAAAGGGGCCAGACCTTGAGTAGATATCTCTCCCCGACCCATCCCCATGCTTCTGTCTATACCATCCATCACCCATCCACACAGGAAAGGCAGAAATTGCTTCACTTGCAGATGGACGAGAGGTTAATTTCACTGTCACTTTCCTTTGAGATTGCATTGCTGATTTAATGCACATTAAATGTTCTTGCTAAGGGGTAATCATCAAGCCAGTAACAGCTGATGATAAACCTGGGTGCGTGGAGAGAAGGGGGGGGAGAAGCAGAATAGCGAGGCTGACAATGCCAGCAGGAACTGGAAAGCTGCCAAGCGAGGGGGGCTAGCTGAGAGAGGTCTGTCCTTTACTCCGCACTTGCTGGGATTCTATTGGTTACCGAGTTGCTGTTTAAAGCAGAAGCGCTCGGAGGATTTAGCTGCAGAGCCAGACACCGGATTGCAGACCACCCTTCTGTGCAAGGCGCACACAGGAGCTTGCAGAGTGTTCAGATTTTGATTTCTCTTGAAAGAGAAAAGAAAGGGAGGGAAAGATTGAAAAAGGAGCTCAGATCCCACAGCCCCAGGGGGCGAATCATGGATGCGACCATATTTCAGATCATCATTGATGAATTTGATGCCAACTGCAGCCTCCTAGATGCTTTGCAGGATACTTTTTTCAAGAGTTCCCCTGTTCCCTTCTTTGGCTTTGATGGTAGGATGTGTTAGCCTATAACAGGGCTTGGAAAAGCCTGGGGTTAAGCTTCTTAGAGTCACACTTTGCTTTGTGATGTGAACGGGTTGCTTCGGGGCTTTCTCAATCGCTTCTCTTTCGTTTCTCTTTTTTAATGTGAAGGTCCATATTGCAATGCCACCACTGATCAGATAGGGACCTGCTGGCCCCGGACCACTGCTGGGGAACTGGTGGAGAGACCCTGCCCGGAGTTTTTCAACGGGATCAAATACAACACCACCCGTAAGTACAAACTCCCCTCTTCTCTGTCTGCAGCTTGTGCTGAGAAAAGCGCTCTTATGAAGGCCCTGAATGCGTCCTCATAAAAAGCAGTTTCTTAAGTGTTTGGCTGGGAATTGACACATCCTGCACATTCTGAGTGAGGCATACAAATTCCTGGCTTGAGTGATACCGATTTTAACATAAACTTGGCCTTTTAAACACTTGCATATGTTTCTTCAGGCAGATGTGGAGACGAAAACACTCCATGTCTTTTAAGGAGACAAGGACATTTAAACATGCCCACTGAATTTCTTAGGTATTTAAAAGTGTGATCCTGGTTTGTGCACATTTCAATTAAAGTAATTATCTCTCTGGCTTGCTCGGTCCTCAGTCTTAATTAATAAATTGGTGATGTGCTTTGGAACAACCAGCCCTCTGGAGGGAACAGTGTGTGTCTGAACAGGGATTAGAGTGGACTGGAACGCCCTGAAGTCCTGTTCTGACAGCATAGGCTGAGGTGCCGAATCTACTTAACTTCACGGGCAGTTTGCTTATTAGTCAGGAACGGATGCAGTGCTTTAAGGCCGATTGCATCAGGAACTCAGGTGAGCCTGTCCTAGGATGTCATTAGACAGATCAAATTTACCAGCACGGTAAAGTGCAGTCTTATGTGTATTGTACAAATTGTTTGCAGCTGGCTATAAATATTTTCATAACTAAACAATAGTGAGTCATCGGCACATGTCTGACAGGGGTTTGTTTTCAGGTTGTAGATTCAGGCATTCATTTCCCCTCATTCTGGTCAATATTGATCAATCTGTTTAGGAGCTTTTGGATGATTAAGTGCCCTGAATGCTAGCTCCATGTGTGTGGGGTACTTTGGTTAGCATCCTTTTTCAGAACATTGTTAATGTGTCTTTCTGCATCCCTAGAAGTTTCACTGTGCCCTTGTCCTTGTGGGGAATTAATTCATGTTAATAAGGCTTTAGTATTTTCTTAGGGTCCAAATTCACTTGGATCTGTCAGTAAATCTGAAGAGGGAGGGTCTCAGGAAACCTTGGGTCTCTCTTAGAGCTTGATTTTAAACTTGTTGGAAGTGGATTCCCCCCCTCCCTTTTATGGGTTAATGGCCAGATTTGCAAAAGGGAGCAGCATCCAGCATCTCCCATTTGAGAACTCCTGAAAATCCGTGCAGGATCCTCATTTTGCAACCCTTCCTTTGGCAAGCCACCCAGTGAAGTCAGCAGTAGGTTCACCTGGGTAAGCGCTGCAGGATTAACCTTCTGCGAGCTGTGCTCTTTGTGGTGAAATGTGCTGTGCCCTTCCAGGGGCCAGATCCTGCCATCCTTTCTGAGAATGAATACTCTTTTACTTCACAAGCAAGTACCATGACATCAATGGAACTATTCAAGGAGCCAGGCACAATTCAGCAAGAGTGGGGGTATTAGGAATCTGGCCCTAAAGCTGCCAGTGTGCCTTCCGTGTAAGTGTACATAAAAGAAGAACAGGGAATATTAAGCTTCCGTTTTCCCTGTGTGTATAGGAAGTTGGTTTCATTGATTTTTCTGAGTTTTTATACTTCCCAAAGGGCTTGATGGAAACAGCATGCTATGGTTATTTACTAGTTGCATCCTTAAAGACAACCGGGAGAGATGTTAAATGGAGTTCCTGTGCCCCGAACAAAAAGACCTAAAAATTGTTGTTGTTTTTTCCATGCGGATACTCTTCATAACTTGTGTTTTCAATATTTCTTAATTTAATTGGAAGGTCAGTCTTTTCTGAATAATGTCCCTGGGTGGTGATTATTTACCTTGCGTTCACAGTAAACTTTCTCTAAATACCCTGCTCTAAGATCTATGGCACAGTTATTACTGCCCTGCATTTGCTACATGCTGTTGCCAGGATAACATGCTCACAAATATTCAGAGACTGCATGGGAAAAATCTAGTTGCAATAGTCATGTGAAATGGATCATGATTTTTCCCCTTTCAAACTTGTGTCTAAATTGGAAACATTTATACGTGTGTATAGTATAGTTGGGGTATGTTTGCACCACTTTTCAATAATGCCTACAGATTTTAGGGTTCAGCATCAGTGACAGCTTGTAGCAGATGTCTAGAGAAATTAGACTCTTCCGTGTATTTAGCTATGCACCCGATCCTTCAACTCCTTGCTCACATGAACAAAGACAGTTTGCAGGATGAGGTCTGGGTTCAAGACAGCTTGTAAAGTCAAATGCTTAATAACCAGCTTGCAGACTTTCCTAAATATATTTCAGCAGGAAACTGTTAATTGTTAACCAGTCTGCTACAGTTAAGATTTTAATGCAGAGATGCAATTACTTCTGTAGTTTGAAAGAGATGTCAATGAAAACAGTCAGGGCACGTCTGATATTCCTGGAGACTCCTCCGCTTCCCACACTTGGGCTACTTCTACTTGAGATGTCTCACTTAAATAGTTTATTAAATTTACTAGGACGCCCTTTACTTCCAGACTGGGTTCTGCTGCAGATTGTGTACATTATGCAAATAGTAAAATAAACACAGTCAACTGAATATAACAGTAACTCAATCTCACGAATAAGGGCAGATAACCCGACCATAGAGTGAAGGATTGATTTGGAGATCTCTTGTGTCAATGCAAGTTATTTCTACCCTAAAACGCTTAGTTCAATTCTTTTCTGCTTGTGGCACAAACTATGATCGATTTTAAATAGAACCAAGAGGTAAAGATAAGAAATAGTTTGATGTTATTCCCCAGTAAGTGCTGGTGCTGTTCTCTTATCTGGTTCCTTGGACTATAGACAAAAATGCTCATACTGCAAAATTCACTACGTCAAATGTTTGTCTTAGCTGTTATCCTGTTGACATGAAGAAGGAAGATACTTGGTTATTGGTTTGAGGGCAGTTACCCTTTAGGAACCATTACATATTTGTGTGTTGCATATTTAATCTCTGTAAAGTCTTGGGAATCAAATGATGAAGTAGTGGATCTTGGTCTTCTAAACACAGTGGGTGAGATCCTCAGCTGGCTTAAATCAGTGAAGCACCGCTGACTTCAGTGGAGTTTGACTTAACACCAGCTCAGCATCTGATCCTCTGAGCCAAATTGGTCTTAATGGAGTTACCCCAGAGGTGAATTTAACCCCCTAGTTGCCACCAAAAGAAAGATCATGCAGGAAACGTTGGGAACTCCAATATATAATCCATATTCCTGAACCCTAATGCCTCAACTCCAGCTGTGCCTATTACAAAAACCCATGCACTCAGGCAGGCAGATGCAGTAACAATGGAAACCCTCAAATGATCCAGCAGAATTGATCCAAAAGGCACTACAGACAAGAAGATGAAAACCACCAAGTGTCAGTACACAGACATTTCCATTCAGCTACGATACAGAGAGAGCAGCTTGTGATTGTAACTAAAATCTTCTCCTGTAAGCTACCCTGTAATTTTTTTTTCTGAGAGCTATCAAGTGGCATTGCTAACTTTCAGATGGGATAATAAAGCAGCAGGTCCAGGTTTGCTCTCATTATCCTGTGTGCTCCATTATGGTGTCAAATTCTTTTTTCCCCCTACGTATTTCATGAAGCAAAGACATGTTAACAAACAGTTCTACTCATCCTTGAGTCTGACTCACCAATAAGGACAAATAAGAGTGAATTCTGTGGTCAGGGTTCTGGAAATCCCATTGCTAATTTGCTTTTCATATACTGAGCTGCCATCAAATTTACAAAGAAATAAAACCTCCCCTCCCCACCGAAATTAAAATAAAAACCCTACCGATTTATATACGTGTGTGTATGTATATATATTCAATGGCAAAAAAAACTATGTTAATGTGGAGTTAAGCTAGCTTGATGACAGGTCATCCCCTTGCAGGATACTAAGGAAGTACTGTCAGTAGCAAGCTGGGATATGAGTTGGATTTATTAACATAAATGCCAAGTAAAGTGACTGTGGTCGGTGCTAGGTGTAGCTATACTGAATGGTGGAGGCAGTAGTTAGCTCTGGTTGGTAGAGGGTGTGTGGGAGATGTGTGGATTAGTGTGAGGTGTGTGACAGAGCTGTGATTGTGATAGGAGATGTACGTTTTCCACCCTCCAAACTGTGTGGTGGGGGGGAAAGGGAAGCAATGCCGTTTGCTTTCAGAACGCAGCATGCCTCATTTCTATGGCGAATCGGGCAGGTTCTGTCAGTAGTGGGGCATAGGACTTCTATTTGAATGGATGCTATCAGCCGTGAGGTGGAACATGGCAGGATCTGAATGCCTTAATGATGGTGACATGAAGGCGTAAGTCTGAGATGGTATCCTGTGAAGAAGCGTGAGGGGGCTGTAAGAGGTTGTGAAGTGGTTCTTAAATTGTCCGTCTATTGTATTATTTCTAAGGACATGGCTCATGGTGAGCGTACACCTTGTCTGTCCTTTTAACGTGGAATCCTGTAAGGGAGAGTGAATGGGCTGTAAATGGATGTGTGGGGGAAGGGGACATATGGGCGCATTGCTGAACAAGGACAGTTCAGCTTGTGTGGGTGACCTGGCCTGTACATCTCCTAGTTTTCAGACATTGAGTTTTGCTCAGCTCAGTTCCTGCAAGGAGACGACATGCCACCAAGCAACCTTAACTCTGAACTAATAGAGGTGGGGGTTGTCATTAAATTTCCTAGTTTTTTTTTTTAAAACAGGAAAGGATGTGGTGTTGGTAAGAGTTGTTTAGGCAGTTGTAGGTATCTTGACCTGCAATTTGCATACTAAGCCAAATCAACCTGTAGTGAGTCATCCCTATGCCAGGGGTACTCCGTGCTCTCCCGCTAAGTTCTGCAACCGTGTGATCCAGGACTAGCCCAGAATCCACAGCCAGCCTGGCATTGCATGTATTCCTTTTCCCGTAGCCGTCAAGGTGCCTGTGCTTGAAATCCAAACCTCTGCACCGGGTGTCTTTGGAAACACCACATTGATCCGTAGCCACTTGCTACACACTCCCCTCCCTCTCCAGAGCCAGGAAAATACAGATTTTCCTCAAACAACCCGTCCAAGAGTTGTCTACCATCTGACCTCATTGCCTCACCCCTCCACAACTGCTCTCCCCCTGCTGCCCGCCCCACAAGTCCTCTGCCTTAGGCGCATCCCCATCCAATATAATAAAAGTTCTGGTTAGATCAGCTGCTGACTATTCTGCTGTGTTCAGGGTAAACCTCCCCATAACATAAAAACACATGCTATTAAAACAGACAACGTGTAGCAAGGAACATTGCACAGGTATACAAAGGTTCAGACTAGAAATAGCAGTGGGGTCAAGGCATCCACATTTTCCCTCAAACTGCCTAGGTAACCAGAGAGTGGCTGCACAGAAACCCTCTTGTGCGCCTCTGCACATCCCTCCTCAGCACAGGAAGCTCTGAAAGGGAAACAGTGGGCCATTCATCTCAGTGGATATTCTCAGCTGAATGAGAACACCCCCATGGAGATGTATGCAACCTGAAATAACAGCTCTATCCATCTCAATGGGGGTTCCTATCCCTGTCCTGAGCACTTTAGAGCCTATGACATGAAAAAGTATACCCATTCTCAACTCCCCATTTAGAAGGGCAGAACATCCCAAGATCCTGATTCACATGGGGGGTGGATGGGCAGGGAGGAGGCCTCAGACCCTCCCAAAGGGGCAACTGCCCCCAAACCTGGCTCAAATGAGAGGAGCAAGGAGGGAGGTTTCCAACCCCTGTAGATGGACCTGGAGCCCCGGATCTTGGTATTCACATGCGGGCAGTGAAATGGGCTCACACATCCCCAGATGGGTATGGCCCCCCTTATCCCAGATCACAGAAATGTAGAGCTGGAAGGGACCTCAAGGGATCATCTCTAGTCCATCGTCCAGCACTGAGGCAGGACCAAGTAAATCTAGACCATCCCTGACAGGTGTTTGTCCAACCTATTCTTAAAAATCTCCCATGACAGGGATTCCACAATCTATTCCAGAGCTTGACTATCCTGATAGTTCGAAAGTTTTTCCTAATATCTAACCTAAAAATCTCTCTTGCTGCAGATAAAGCCCATCACTTCCTGTCCTACCTTCAGTGGACATGGAGAACAACTGAGCACCTTCCTCTTTATAAGAGTCCTTAACATATCTCAAGGCTGTTTTCAAGTCCGTCCCCCCCCCCCCCAGGTCTTCTTTTCTCAACTGAACATGCCCATTTTAAAATCTTTCCTCCTAGGTCAGATTTTCTAAACCTTTGATCATTTTTGTTGCTCTCCTCTGGACTCTTTCCAGTTTGCCCACATCTTGCCTAACTGTGGTGCCCAGAATTGGGTACAGTTCTCAAGCTGAGGCCTCACTAGTGCCGAGTAGAGCGGGACAGTTAACTCCTGTGTCTTACATATGACACTCCTGTTAATGCACCCTAGAAAGATATTTGCTTTTTTCACAGCTGCACCCCATTGTTGACTCATTCAATTTGTGAACTACTGTAACCCCCAGATCCTTTTCAGCAGTACTAACACCTAGCCCGTTATTCCCCATTGTGTAGCTGTGCATTTGATTTTTCTTTCCTAAGGGAAATACGTTGCATTTATTGCATTTCATCTTGCTGATTTCAGACCAATTCTCCAGTTTGTCAAAGTCATTTTGAATTCTAACCCTGTCCTCCAAAGAGCTAGCAACCCCTTACCCCGCAGTTTGGTGTCATCTCAAAATTTTATAAATATACTTTCCAGTCATTAATGGAAATATTGACTGCTACCGGACCTAGGACTGACCTCTGTGGGACCCCACTACACACACCCTCCCACTTTGAGAGTGAGCCATTGAAAACTACTCTTTGAGAACAGTCTTCCAACCAGTTGTGCACACTTCTAGTAATTTCATCTAGACCACATTTCTCTAGTTTGCTTATGGGAATGTCATGTGGGACTATGTCAAAATTCTTAGTAAAATCACAACCACATGAGAGGGGCAGGGAGGGGGGCCCAGAACCCCCTAGGGGAGCAAGAGGCCCCCAGAGCTGGGTGCACACACAAGGGAGAATGTGGGGCTGACAGATATCCTTGCCTCTATCCTTCCCTAGTCCCCCTGCCACTGTCCCACCCCTTCTAACCCCCAAGGCTCCATCTCCTGAGCCTCCAACCTCTCTCTTCTTCTCTACCACTCTTCCCCCTTTTATCTGCCTCCCCATAGCCCCCCTCCTCTCACTGCAGCCCAAACCTCTCTTTATCGTATTCCCCTACTCCCTACCTCCTAATTACCCCTCCTTTCCCAGGAACCATTCACATGTCTTATTTTTTCCTCAAAGACATTGAGGAGATGCAGTGGGGTTGAGGGTGCAGGGTGGCTGGGTGCACTGGCAAAGCAAGGAGTGCAGGGTAGTTGGGATGCACTGGCAAAGCTCTGGGTTGCATCAAGACATCTGTTTAAAGGTCCATCTTTCTAAAGGTACGTCTACACTAGAAGTGGCTTGTAGAGTACAGACACTGCACGGCTAGCTAGCACGGTGTAGCACGGCGAGACTCACTGGCACGGCACCGCCTATTGGTCATCTCAGGAATTAGCTCTTTCCAGCCCTGAGTGCCCTCTGCAGGCCGGTGTCTTGCCTGCCGTTGGCCTCAGTGTCCCTCCCAGACCCCAGTGCCCCTTTACCTTGGGGTGCTGCCCCATGGCAGTGCCCCCACACTCTGGGTCTCCCCTCCCAGGGGAACCCCCAACCCTCTATCCCCTCCTTGCCTCAGCGGCTACTGCCAGTCACCATCTAGGCCCCGCTCACTGGGGCAGACACGCATCACAGGCAAGGGGGTTGGACCAGCTGCCTCTGCCTATTCCCAGGCTACACCTCTGCAGCCCCAGTACCTTTCTCAGCCTTTAGCAAGGCCTGCAGGTTTTCCAGGCTGGAGCTCCCCAGCTCCTCTGGCCTTCCCCCAGCCCTGCTCCACTCCAGGTACCCTTTTCTCCCAGGCAGCCAGGTCCTTCTCTCTCTACAGCTAGAGAGACTCTGCCTGAGCTTCTGGCTCATAGCCCTTTTATAGGGCCTGCTGTGGCCTGATCGGGGCGTGGCCCCAGCTATGGCTGCCTTCCCCATCAGCCTAGCCTTTAGCTCACAGCCCCGGCCTTCTCCAAGGGTTGGCTTTTAACCCCTTCTGAGCCGGAGCAGGGTGACCGCCCCACTACGCATGGGTATAAATAAATAGCATTATAGACAGTGAGGCAGCTTAGGCGAGTAGAGTGCCTTACACAACCCCCAGGGTATGCACCCTACATAGGGTCTCTACACACCCAAGCAGTGCCTCCCACGTCTACACTGCTCTTCTAACACTGCTATTCTAACACCCACTACCTCTCCCCTGCCAGAGTCTTTCACTGCAGCGTGTAGCTACCCATGTACTACTTGTACTTTGCTCACCTCCGTAAGGGCAGGCACAGCCCTAGAGTCATTATGATCTGATGACTGCTCTGTACCATACTCGGAAGCTGATTCATGGTTTCACTTCAGCAGGTTTCCACCTCCTGGAAACCTTCTCCATGACCGTCCCCAAGTACCGTTCTCATTTGCAGGCCGTGCGAGAGTGCCCAAGGCGCTGTAAAAGGGGGACTTTCTGTAGCTGCACTAAGCTTAGTGGGCATCTCTGCTTAAGTAGCTGCATTAGGAGATATAGTAGGAGCCAACAAATGTGGTTGTGTATCAGCATGGTACATGGGATGTCTAAGCCTCCAGAAGGCTAGAGGAGTATTTTGGGAGAAAATACAGAAGACTTGAGTTAG
The DNA here is from genome assembly GCF_015237465.2 of Chelonia mydas. Classification (NCBI taxonomy): domain Eukaryota; kingdom Metazoa; phylum Chordata; order Testudines; family Cheloniidae; genus Chelonia; species Chelonia mydas. Next base: position 251,207,671 of record NC_057850.1, on the reverse strand, counting down.
CATAGATAATTGGGGTCTTAGCAAGTACAATTATTTTCCATTGTCTCACAGCTCAAATCAAACCAGCCCTTCAAGGGACTCAGGAGAACTTGTCTGTATTGCACACCCACAAAACAAGGTGTTTGCAGATGGCTGTTGGTTTCTTATCAGAAATTAGTTCAGCCATTAAAGGCATCACCTATTTCATGTTCCATAGAGAATTTCCCACAGTGCTTTGTTTCTTCACCTTTGCCTTGACCATAGATAAATAATCTTTTGTGTGTGTGTTTATGGGGGCGGGGGGGGATTAAGGGCTCTTTTCTTCACCTTTATAAAGGAAAATGCAGGAAATGTATTGTTTAACTGGGCCAAAGAGACTCACCAGGATAATTTTCATCAGTTAAGCAACTGCACATTGAATGGGAACAAATCATTGCTGCTTTTCTTTTGAATAAGGAATTGCTGAAAATGTTTCTGTAATGTAGGTTGTAATTAAGTGCATAAAAACAGGAGTCATTCTAGGAAATCATCAGTATTAGAGCCATGTTCATGCTTTATAGCACAGTACCTGTTCAGGTAATTATAGAACTGTACATTTTATAAGTGGCTGCCCTGAATGCTGTCCTGGTATTTCTACTTATGCTCCCTCGGTCTCCCTTTAGCCCAGAAGTTGCTACTATGAGTCCTTCTATTCCTAGTTCAATTTTGCCTGGTCTCCTTTTGTAAGAGATTCTTCCGTTGGTTAATGGAGAGTTTTCTTTGACAATTGAGCACCATAATAAGAGATTTTGCACCTTATGTTCTGGTAGCCTCACTCTGTGTCAGGGAGAGAAATGAAATACCCATCAATGCAGCTTGACCAATTCGGGTTAGTCGGGTGCCTTTTAAATACAGTTGGGTGCAATGCAGAGATACAGAAGATGTGTGGATTGGAGGGAGAGGCGGAAGGCAAGAGCTTCCATCCATGCCTGAAAGCCAACCTGAAATTAAATCAGAATGACAATATATCAGAGTCTTTTTATCTGTTTAAAGTATATTTTGAATAATAGAGCCTTGCCAAGAGAGAGCTAGAGATAACGTTTGTCCTCTCTTTACCCTGCAAAGTCAATGCATCCACTGGACATAAAACATTTCTACAGAGACCCAACACTGTCCCCCTGTCCCTCTGTCATTCTTGTCATGCTTCTGGCCATCCCATGAGTGTTTCTCATTGGATTTTAGGACAGGAAAATGAACAGAAGTGCAATAAGAAAAGTTGACTTCCAACAACCCTACAGAATGCACTCCTTGTACTGGAAGGATAAGATTACCCTGTGCTTAGCTAAAGGGTTGTATTAGGGATGGAGGAAGGGCCTCCTGCCACGCATCAGCAACCAGGATTCAGCCCAACAAAATCATTACCGCAGGTGCTGGAACTAGCGGCGCTGGGGGTGCTGCCGCACCCCTGGCTTGAAGTGGCTTCCATTATAGGCAGGGATTACAGTTTGGTTCAATGGCTCTCAGCTCCCCACTATACAAATTGTTCCAGTGCCCCTGGTCATTACTGCAGTTTGGGGAGTAAATTGGGGTACCTTAACTTTAAGTGAGAGAATGGGGGATAATAAAGGAGATGGGTGAGAAATAGAGAAGAGAATGAGGCAGAGAAGAGGTCAGTAAACAAAGATATGGAGAAAGGGGATGTAGATTCTTAGGCAGATGAGATTTATGAGTTAAGATCTGAGAAGAGACCCTCCGCTGGTGTCAGCTGGCTTGACTTCAGTGGAGCTATGCACAGCTGAGGGCTTGATCTATCACATGGATATTCCCTTTGGTCACCACCCCTAGATAGTTTTAGATCAGGTTGTACCCTGGCTGTGATGGTCTGAGGCTATGTGTTTGAATTCATGCACAAACGTTGGGTGTCATTTTTTTCCCAAAGCTTTTCTTTCTTTCTTTCTTTCTTTCTTTCTTTCTTTCTTTCTTTCTTACACATAATTTTTGCTAAGAGATTGTCCTGATGGTGCTGCAATTTGGAAAGCGCATGTTGGAAGCAACATTTAAAAAGTGAATGAAAACAACCAGTTGTTCACCCTTGTTCAATCATCACCCTTTGAAATGTGTAATCTCCCCATTGAGTATAAAATTGCAATTAATCGCATGCAGTACACTAAGGAGATTATTAATAATGGGTTTCAACCATTTTTTCAGAATTTTCTCCAGCTAATCAAATGCTAATTGGTGTGGTTTTGTGTTGGGTTATTAGGAGGGCTTTCCGTGCGCTAATCCAGATCATGCATGATTAGGTTTTTGTTGATGTTGTGCAGACTCGGCAAATGTTCCAAAATCTGGGCCTGATCCTGTAGTTAGGATTCAGGCAAAACTCTCATTGGACTAGAGCTATGACTGATGTAAATCAGGATCAACTTCCATGGCGTAATACTGATGGATACCAGCTGAGAAACTGGTTCCTTGACCTCACTGGGAGACTTGTCCTTGGCCGCTCTGACTCAGACATCCAAATATTTGAGAGAAGTGATTCTCAGCTGGTTGCTCAGGGATCACTTCCCACTAGTCCCAGGGAAGATGTCTGTGTCACATTGGTGAAATATCGGTCAGTCGTCAAGCAGCAGTGTTTGTCACTAGCCAGTCCAGGGCACCCTTCTGGTTTTCAGAGGCTTTTGGGACCAACTCAGTGCATGTAGGAAACCATCCCTGCACTCTGCATGGCTGCTCCATATCTTCCTTTGTTGGGTGTTTCTTTGGTGCAGAGAGAACGGTGCTTCACTTTTTGATTGATCCTGGAGGAGCAGCAAACACCTAGAATCAAACTGCAAAGCAGCCAAGAAATTGGGGAAGTGGAGCACTGAGGGCAATTCTGTGCTGATGTCTAATCTCGTATTAAGGTAAATTCCTACCCAGAGGGATAGGAAATGAGCAGCACAGATACAAAAGGAGTGTGGGAGGAGGGGGAGGATCCAAACCAAACCCCTATCAAAGCAAAACCAAACACTACACGCACAACCCTCGCTGGGGAGACAATGAGAGAATGAACCCCATGTGACAATACTAGTCACCTTGCTTAGAGCATGTCTATGCTGCAATAAAAGACCCGTGGCATGGCTGCGGCTGGCCCAGGTCTGCTGGCTTGGGCTGTGGGCCTATAAAATTGCAGCGTGGACGTTCGTTCTTGGTCTGGAGCCCAGGCTCTGAGACCCTGCGAGGAGCGAGGGTCCCAGAGCCCAGGCTCCAGCCTGATCCCAAACTTCTACACGGCTATTTTTAGCCTCGCAGCCCAAGCCCTGCAAGCCTGAGTCAGCTGACCTGAGCTTGGAAGCTTCCTGCTGCAGGGTTTTTATCACAGTGTAGACACACCCCTTATGTACTAGTGAAAGCTGCTGATACTACAGTGATGAGGGCAATATAAGAACCTACTTAGAACAAAATGAGTGGATATTACCAAGTAGCTGCACCCAGTACATTACACGCCTGATCCCAAATCTCCCATTGAGATGAATGAGCTTTAGGGAAGGTCGAGCGTGACATTTATTTCCTTTCTTAGCCTCCCCTACTATTTCATGTAATCCAGCACTTCCCTGAGGGGAGCTTTGGAATTGGGATGAAGAGGGGAGCTAGCCATGACACAATTTCTCTCCTAAGAAATGGCCTGCCAAGTGAAATCAGCTGACAACCATTGGCTGACAGTGCGTGTGTTCCAGCCACCGCCTCTAATGTAACAGAAAAGGGAGCCCCGTTAAAGACAAGTATATTCAAGGTGAATATACACCTGCAATTTCTCTGCTTGGCCCCTAGGTGTCACTTAGAGTGCAGGTAAAGTCAATCTCCTAAAGCCAAATGTATTGGTGACTTCAATTGTGGTGTAAATGCCATGTGGTGTGAAAGTCGCTCAGAACACTGGCATTGAGTAGTAGTCCTGATTTTTGTCCTCTGCTCTAATTAATAGGCCATGCTGCCTTTGCCACGAAAGATGGGCAAAAGGGATGCTGAGGGAGAGGGTGAATCCAAATCAAGGGCTACAATGGGGAAAGGGGGCACTTAGAAAAAGATATGGAAGGAACTCCAGTCTTGTGCTCGCTGACCTCCGAGGAGCTGCTTCTTGTGGGAGAAGCAGGGAGAACTCCCCCAGAGCACCCTGAGGATATGCACTACAGTCGGGGAGGGAGGGGGGAGTAACTGCAGCTCTTGCCAGCGTACCTGAGCTAGCTTTAATTTAGCAAGCATGAGACCCAATAGCGGTGAAGCTGTGGCCATGCAGGCCGTCCAGATCTGCCTGGGACCCTGGGTAATTACTCACGTGGCTAGCCGATGCTGGAGCGTGTGTTGCTGTGGCTTTACTGTATCAGTATGGGAGATAGCTAGGGTAAGTTAGCTTGGGTATGTCTGCACATGCTGCAGTTATATCCTCCAGTTGCATTGCAGACCTACCTGAGTCCCGGGAAGAGCTGTTCCCCTGTAGGCTATTGGAAAACTGCAGTTAAGATCGCAGGAAAGCTTAGGCATACAGGATGGATGAGGAGGAACTTCTCCTTGGGCACCAAGAAGGAATGAGTCCTGCCAGAGCACTCGGCATTGTGGGAAAACCTAATTGAGTCCATTTAGCAACACCCCAGTCATGGGAGATCCCTAAATAAACATAATGACCTCTTGAACCTGCTGACCTTCCAGGGATGCTAGAAGATCCGTTTTTAAACAGGTTATTGAAGAGGTGGAAACGCCCATGATAAGGGCCAGCATTTGTGGGTGACAGTGATGGGGCCATGTCAAACGTAGCTTGATCTGATATCAGTGGTCACCTCCAGGTTTTAGGAGGCTGCTGGGGTCTCTCTGTTGTACTTTTTAACCTGTCAAAGGTGCCCAGATCCCACAGAGCACTTCCCCCTTGTCATTATATGTCTAAATTATAGATCTAAATCAGACATGCTAAACCCGTAAAAAAAATGCAGAAATTGGGCTTGTTTTGGGCTTAATTGGCTTGTGAGTTGCTTGTTGGCTAGTTTTTGGCTTGTCGCTTGTTGTAGCTTGTTGCTTCTTTTTTTTGATTGGCTCCTGGCAAGGAGGGGCAAGCAGGGGCAAGCGTGGGAGAGAATCAGGGGTGCACAGTGGGCCCACCACAGTCCCAGACTGCACGCAGGGGGGATCAAGTCACACAGAGTGTTGGGGTTCTTAGGGACTGGCTTGTTTTAGCCTTATTTTGAAATGGGATTAGCTTGATTTTTGGCTTATTGTGAAAGTCGGGGTGCTTATTTACCACATGAAGGTTGGCAGCTGTGATCTAAATATTAAGGGATTCTTCTTCCCTTGACAGTCCTCTTCAAGCATGTTTCGTTTTCCTCTTCCTTTCAGTTTTGTCCATGTTGGAATGTCAGGTAATCGTGGAATAAGATCAGTTCCAGAGTCAGTCCACCCATGTTCTGGTGTTTTCCTCTGACAAGCTGCAGGGGCTGCTCCTGTTCACTTCAATAACGCAACTCCAATGACCTCGTTCTCCATGGCCTTGTGCAGACTGGGAATAAAACAAACCAGGGTGCAAGTCGGTATGGAATTGGGGCCTAAGAGTCCCACCCTTAGTCTGTCCTTCAGCAGGACTTCTGGGGATAGGAATGAAAAGAAACCTGTTCTGTGCCATTCAATGAGCCCCCAGTGTTTTATCCAAATTTTGTTTTGTTGAAACTTTTAAAATAATCTCTGGAGTCTTAAAGTTCTCTCTCTTCTGTGGGAGGCAGGGTTATTTTTATTTATTTATTTTTGTAATAGGAACTCAGTGTTATTCATTGGCATTCACCCTGCGGAGCAGGAAATCCCAATTAATGTCAAGGCTCCACAAGTGTAAGCATCAGTCACTGTGAAAATGCTACATGGTCATGGAGACCTACCAATGGGATGCCATATAATGGAGACTTAAGCAAGGGGAAGAGGAAGTTAATTTTTCCTCCTGCATGGGCTGGGAAGACAAGTTTCTCAATGCCATCGTCTCCCTGTGCTGGACTCTGAGGCAGACCCTCCAATGCCAGTTGGATTGCCTTTCGTTGCTGCCCAGCTCTGTGCAGTGGGACACAGCTGTAATGTGAGAAACGCTGACACCACTAATCTAAGACCCTGCTGAAAATCTCCCTTTCCTCCTCTCGCTGCTCCCCTCTTAAATTCAAGCAAAGAAGGATATTGTCCTTGCAAATACTGATTCAAATGATGTGTAACGAGAGCAGAAAGTTGAACCATCTTCCCTACAGCCCATCCCTTATTGTCATTTACCTTTAAGTAGCAACTCTCTTGATCTCCCTGTTTGGAAGGGAGCATGTCCCAACAACCTGTGGTATGTATTAGAATGGAGAATGTTGTTCTTGAAAATTAACCATCTCTCCTCTCTTCTCATTTTGAAGAGAGAAACAGGTTCACTGAGTGCTGTGGATCCACCATCTTTCCCTTCAGTTCTGCTCCTCCGCATTTCTTTTAAGGGTATGACTCCTCTCTCTCTCTCTTTGATATAATCCAGCGCTGCCTTCCTCCCACCCAGTCTGAGTCAATTGCCTCAAAAAGCGTGCTTTGCTTTTGCGAGACGCTGAGTCTATTATGGGTCGATTTTGTGTGTGTGTAATCCATGCCTGCTTGGTGTGGCACTCTGTCCCCCTCTAGTGGCAGCTAGACCAGCTAGCGATTGATGAGCCTGCTACAGCCTTGCCTAAAAGACATACGTTAAGCTCCGGAGGTCTCAGGTTCGATCCCGGCTGACGACGACCAGCGTCTGTTGGCATTAAATGTGCACACGAACCCAGTGCTTGCTCCTCACTGCCAATATTTTATGACTGGCTTCTCTGAAAGCAAAGGGCCAGATTCTGTGAGATGCAGTGCGCTCAGGGTAACCAAGTGCCCCTGACCAGCAGGAGGCCTGGTTTTCAGGGCCTCTCCCAGTGATCCTGTCAGCTTCACAAATATTAGCAGGTTTGCCTTAGGTTATGTAAACTCTTGTAGCTCCCATGCGTCCTCCTAGTGAGCCCTATACCGGTCTTCCAGCCAGCCCATTCAGGAGCCTTAGCCTTGCTGCCCAGTTGAGATCCAGCTCACTGAGCTCACCACTGAAATGCAGCCACTTCTGGAGCAGAGTAGTTCAGCTATTCATGCTAGTTTGGGGTAGGCAGTGAAAAACCCCGTGTCTAATGGAAACTGCAGAGGGGTTTATTTTTAGTACACAGAATATTTTTGCTGTTCCGCTGCATTTTAATTCCTATAAAACGTACATTCTTTAATCCTCGTCTCTTGGGAAAAATTCCCCAAATCCACTAAAGTTTGGAAGGGTTTATACTCCCTTCTGTGCAGCAATGAAAATTAAAGAGTGGGCCGTACCCTGATTTCAGTTTACGCTGGTGTAAATATGGAACAACTCCACTGACAACAGTGGCGTTACTCTGGATTTAGACCAGTACAAATGAGCTCCGCCTCTGGCCCGAGGAGGCCAGGGTCTGAGTTTCTGTCTGCGCCTGAGTCCGTGCTGTATAATGCTGCAGCACTGTCGCGCTGGACTGGAAAATGGCTCTTAGACACTGAGCTAGATCGATTTTCGCAATTGCCCACAGCGTCAGGGATAAAAGGGAGCAAAGGCAGGATAATTTCTCTGATGGGAGAGTAAATACTCTGGTGAGAAGATGTTCACGTGGCTTAGAAAGAGAATCTGCTCTTTCCGAAAGGCATTGGGTTGCTCTGGCAAGCCCAGGGATTGACAGAGAGAGAGAGAGAGAAACAATGGAGGGAAACATGTGAATGTAGGAATTAGGATGTGGATTCATTTTTGGACCGTGGTGCTGTGACAATAGATTTCACAGATACAAAATACACCTAATTATCCTGAAGGTTCAGGGTTTTAAAAAGAACTAGATAAGTTCATGGAGGATAGGTCCATTGATGGCTAATGGGCAGGGATGCCACACAATGCTCTGAGTGACCCTAGCCTCTGTTTGCCAGGAGCTGGGAGTGGACGACAGGGGATGGATCACTTGATGAGTGCCTGTTCAGTTCATTCCCTCTAAAAGGCCACTGTCAGACGGGCTACTGGGCTAGATGGTCTGACCCACTATGGCCGTTCTTATGTTTATGTAAGGCTGGAAAGAGAGACAGTCCGGAAAATTCACTGAAAATGCTGACTTGCACTTTCTCCTTTACTTTCCATATATTTATTGACAGCCAGGCATGGAGAACTCTTAATAATAATCTATTTGTATTGTATTGCAGTAGATCCTAGTAGCCCCAGTCATTGACTAGGACCCCATTGTGCTAGGCACTGTACAAATGCAGAAAAAGATGTTCCTTGCCCCCCAAAGAGCTTATAATCTGAGTGTGAGACAAAAGACAACATGTGGATGCCGGCAGACAGACCGGGAGTCCAAAGAAACAATGAGACAGTATTGGCCAGCATGGTAAGCAGTGGGCTCAGCACCCTCACTGAGAACGAGGTCCTGTCTTTGTCACACAGCATATACTGTGGGGGCAGCAGCAGAGGAAATCTCCCCTCTGCTACCCCACCAAGAGTACCTCCTCTTTCAAGGGGAGGCACAAGTCCTGGTTCACCACTGCATTGCTCCAGTTCTGTGCTGCCCTTGAGTCCACGGGAGTTACGGTGGTGGAAAATTGGAGTAACACAGCAGTGAATTGGCCCTGAGCTTTCTAGAGGTGAGGGTAGTTCATCACCTGGCCTCTCAGACAAATGGATTCGTTTCAGTTCTGATATGGACACCTGGGGACTTATTCTCCTGCTACAAGCATAGGCGGCGAGTTATATGGGCCCGTGGTGCTCATGCTCCACCAATATTTAAGAATGTGGACCCAGCTCTACCAATGTTTGGGCTTACCGCACTTTGGGGGGGCCTGCGCTTCTGGGGGACACGGGATCCAGGACAGCCCCGGGGGTTAGCAGGGGCCCTGGCGCCGGCAGCAGCGAGCAAGACGGCCCCAGCCCGCCCCTCCCTGCCCCCCCCCAAGTCCCTGCCCCCGCCCTGCCTCTTTCTGGACCCGCCTCCTCCCCCCAATGATGCGGGGTGGACTGGGGCCAGGTCGCTCACTGCTGCTGGCTGCCCCCAAAGTGTTCCTCTGTGGCAGACAGGGAACGAAGAGAGGCTTGGGAAACTGAAGCCCTACTCCAGAGTCTGGATATCACGCAGGCAGGTGTACTAAGCGAGAGATTAGTAATTGATTTTTTTATCCAATCTCAGATGTAAAAAAAAAACAACTGGGAATTTACTACTAATGAGTTTCTAATTGCAGAAGTGTGACAGTGGGCATAATAATAGTCCGTGGTACTCTTGCAGCCCCATTTGTTTGCAGGTCTGAAAGAGCACAGGGAACATTCATTAACTCTCACGTCGCTGCAAGCTCCGTAAGTGTGCTCAGCATTTTACCAGCGGAGCAGCTGACGCACACAGAGCTCAGGGCCCACATTTTCCAACACATCTGCTGATTTTTGAGGGCCTTGGCTTTTGGGTGCCTAACTTGAGGACACCTAGAAACTGGTTGTTCGGAGGTGCTGAGCACCTGCAGTTCCTGTCTGAAAACAATGGGAGCGATGGGTGCCCAGAACTGCAGAAAATTGGGCCGTGGGTATGTCAAGCTGGGACCCCTCAATAGTTGAGGTACCCAGAATTAGTACATGCTTTTCAGTGTTGACCTAGGAAACTTACCCAGAGCATCCAGACCTGAGAACAGAACCCAGAGCGCTGATTCATAGATTCCAAGGCCAGAAGGGACCATTATGATCATCTAGTCTGATCTCTTGTGTAACAGAGGCCAGGGAACTCCCCCCAAAATCATTCCCAGAGCAGATCTTTTTTAGTTAAACATCTGATCTTGATTTTAAAATGGCCAGTCATGGAGAATCTGCCACGACCCTGGGTAAATTGTTCCAGTGGCTAATTACTCTCACCCCTAAAAATTCCCAGGCCCATGCTGTCACTGCTAGACTACATCCCTTCATTTTTAATGATGAGCCTCTGTGATCGGCTGCTCCCAGCTTCCCATTCAGCTGTGGGCACGCTCCCCCTATCAGGGTCATAGGTGGCGGGCGGCTCTGAGACCGCAGCGGTACACAACCCATAAGGGACTCCATGCAGCGAGAGAGAGATGAGATGGCAGGGAAGTTGAGGGTGTATGCTCCACAGAACAGCCTCCACAAATACTTCCTGAGGGGAGTGAGATGGGCAGGGAGGCTGAGGTGACATGGGGGGGCATGAGGAGAGTGAAGGGAATCGAGTGAATTCATGGTTAGGCTTCCCGGAGGTAAACTTTCTTGAGTCCGTTTTGTTGGCCGTCTGACTGGGTAAAATTGATTGTTTTTCTCTTCATTTTTATATGCTTGGGGCTGGCACTGAGTTCAGCAGGTGGCAGCTATTGGGAGGTGCCCGTCCACAGGACATGCAGGAGCATTTCTGCACCCTGGTTACTGGAGTTGATGCCAGCACCTCGTGACAAAAGATTGTCTGTGGAAACCTGCAGGGCTGGGCCCCAAAGGTCTTGTTTCAAAGCGAGGAAGCTGCAGAAGGCCAGATCTTGGGTATGAGCTAGCTCGGGTGCTGACAGTGCACGGTCCCCATGCCACAGGGCTCTGTACAGCTGGTCACTTGACACGTGCCTAGGGATGACTCTGAGCACAATGTTAATTTGGCTAAGCCGTAGAACCAGCCTAGCAAACTTCATGGCTTGTTAGCTCCGACCAAGTTTCCTCGTCTATGTTACGTCCAGGTTAAATTCATATATTTCTAGAATAAAGGGCCAGAAGGGACCAACAGATCATCTAGCCTGGCCTCCTGCATATCACAAGCCATTAAATCTCATCCAGTTATTCCTGTATTGAGTCCAGCAACGTGTGTGTGACTAAGTCATACGTTGTATTCGGTGCCTGTGTAAGTAGATATAATTCCACTGCACTCAGCGGAGTTACACTGGGACTCCATTTGGCTTAATAAGGCTGGAGGAGCCTCATTTTAAGCACCAAACAAGACGAGAGAGCACAAACTGCTTGGCTCTGTATCGTGGCTCCCAAGACTCAGCCCCAGGGGCAGCAGCGGCTGATCCAAATGCAGCTACGGTGCCGTGCATACGTGACAGCATTTCCCAGTGCAGCCCTTTCCCTGAAACCCTTTTGCTGAATGTACTGATAGAGGCCGTGTGTCGAAAGTTTAAACCAGGAGTCATTGTGAGTTACTGTCCCCTCTCTAGGAGGGCCCGAGGGTCAAACACATTCGTGCTTGTAGACTTAAAGAGATCGTTTAATTAAAAAAAAAAAAGTCATAGCTCAGTATGGCCCTTAGATGTTCATCCTGACCAGTTCTAAGCATCACCAGTTCCTGTTAATTTTCCATGCACATGTATTGTATCTTGTAAAACTTAGTTTAGCAGTAATAGTGAGGATAAAAATATTTCCACGCTTGTGTACTAGACAAAGGTCTTCAGCCCTTTTTAAAATCCTTCTACTAATACACGGTCCAGGTAAGCAGTAGATGGTTTAGGGGGTGTGTGTGTGTGTGTGTGTGTGTGTGTGTGTGTGTGGCTTGAAAGCATAGAGAATGGACAAATGCGATCTTGCCTTTATACAGGTAACTTTCTGGTGGCACTGTAATATGAATGGAAAAAAAGTTTTCGGTCAAGATTTTAAAAGATGATCGTTATTTTGGTACCTCCATTTTGAGTGCTCAACTTGAGATGCGTTAGTCGGGTCTGATTTTTAAGAGGTTGGTGATACATATTTTTTAAGCATCTGCTTTTTTTCAGAAGTGATTCCCCCCCCCCCTCCCATTTGCTTTCACTGAGACTTAGGCTCCTATATCATTTTGAAAATGTTGCTACTACTCTTTGAAAATTCAGCCCTTTTAAAATGTCTTGAGCATCCAGCATCACTAGTCCCATTTGGAAGTCCTGGCTTTGATGTCTAAGAACGACTGTGTTGCAGGGTGACATATCACATCAGACCAAGATAGCCTATTTGCTTGGTTTTTATAATCATTCTTTAAATGACATATTGATTCTTAAGAAAAGTTTCACTTGTTGTTTTAACTATTACTTTGCCAGTACTCCAGGGCAGAGACCTCGTCTTTCTATCTGTATTGGAAAGCACCTTGCATGCTTTTGGGTGGTGTGAAAATAATAATAGTAATTTAACTGGAAGATGAAGGGCATCTGGGTATCGTAATGTCTGATTGTCTTTTTTTTTTTTCAGTTGCTCAGAGCTAAATGTAGAGACCAGACATTTTCACCTAAGTGGGATTGATCGGTCTTGTCTGGTCTCAAGAGCTAACTTCTTTGCGAAAAAGACGGGGATTGGCAATGAGAGGCAGAGGGGTGATAGTGGAAGTGGATGCAGAAGAAAGGCAAGAGATGAGGGACCACTCCAGTGGCAAGAATGGGCGTGCGGAGACCCAGAGGAGACTGACTGCTAGAACCTGGGGAGAAAGCGAGGTAGATAGGGGAAAGCAATGCAGAGGAAAATATAGGCTAGGACTTGGAAGGGTTCATACGTGAGGGGTGAGGGAAGGTAGGTCTGCTGTAGAATATCTTAGGAGTAGAAACTGGCCACCCTAGGGTAGGATCTGGGAACAGTATCATAGGCGCAGAACGTGGTTGACATGGATGACTTGGAGGATAAAGGGTAGATGTACAGGGACAGGGAAAGCACAGCAGTTGAGAGGAGTGTCCGTGGGTTTCTCAGGGTCATGGAAAGGCTGGAGGAGAAGAGAGAAGGAGTGCTTAATGCATTGTAGGAAGAGCAAGGTGAAGAGGCGGTAATTAGGGGAAGGCGTAGGCTGGAGGAAAGCACGTGGGAGGGGGAGATAGATAGAGGTGTAGAGGAACAGTGTGTGGGAGCTGAATGAGAGAACTGACAGCAAGCGTGGCAAGCAGAAGCAAAGCAATGGGGAAAGTACAAAGGGTCAGGCAAGCAAGCTGTCAACGGCGAGTGAGACAATGAAGGCACAATCATCCGAATTGCAATTTCAAAAGAACAGCAGATGGGAAGGGGAAATTGTTAGTTAAGCTCGAATTTGCAAAGAACGAATGCAAGAAATGCTTTACGGCAGTTGGGGGTGCACGGGCAGGGCGAATAGCCACAATTAGCAACCGCAGCACAGCCGAAGTCTCCAACCAATGAATAAAGAATCCCGTGTTGAAGCGAACGTGTCTGTGTGAGAAGCAAAGGGAGGCGCGTGATTTAGTTTGGTCACTTGGCACTCATACAAGTGAAATGGACTCCCACCTAGGACTCAAACAGAATGCTTTCTCCTTCTCATAGAATCATAGAATATCAGGGTTGGAAGGGACCTCAGGCGGTCATCTAGTCCAACCCCCTGCTCAAAGCAGGACCAATCCCCAACTAAATCATGCCAGTCAGGGCTCTGTCAAGCCTGACCTTAAAAACCTCTAAGGAAGGCGATTCCATCACCTCCCTAGGTAACCCTTTCCAGTGCTTCACCACCCTCCTAGTGAAAAAGTTTTTCCTAATATCCAACCTAAATCTCCCCCACTGCAACTTGAGACCATTGCTCCTTGTTCTGTCATCTGGTACCACTGAAAACAGTCTAGATCCATCCCCTTTGGAACTCCCTTTCAGGTAGTTGAAAGCAGCTATCAAATCCCCCCTCATTCTTCTCTTCCGCAGACTAAACAATCCCAGTTCCCTCAGCCTCTCCTCATAAGTCATGTGCTCCAGCCCCCGAATCATTTTTGTTACCCTCCGTTGGACTCTTTCCAATTTTTCCACATCCTTCTTGTAGTGTGGGGTAATAGGTAAGGCAGGAGTTGTTCCAGTTTACATCATTATTATTATTTATTATTTGTATTAGCATAGGACCAAGGAGTCCCATCCATGGACCGGGACCCCGCCGTGCTAGGCACTGTACAAACATGGAACAAAAACACAGTCCCCAATCCAAGAGCTTTACAGTCTAACTATACATCCAGAGACAGATGGATAGAGACGAAGGGCGACCACAATGAGACAATATTGGTCTGCGGGATGGGCAGCAGCACGCCAGCAGCCGGACTGCTGGCAAGTGTTTTGTAGGCGTTACAGCAAAGGAGAGTTTTGAGGAGGGATATGAAGGTGGATAATGAGGCGGCTTGGTGGGTTTTTCATGTGAGGGCCTCCCAAGCCCGAGGGGCAGCATAGGAGAAAGCATAATGGTATTTATTGGAAAATTCAGTAAGTAGGAAGTGGAGGCCGGAGTCGTAGGCTAGGCAGAGGAAAGCATCACTAGCTCGATGAGCAAATGAGCCAATACATAAGGTGGGGACTGACTGTGAAGGCCCCTGAAAGTGAAGACAAGCAGCTTATGTTTGACACTTCCTCTTTGATCTTCACTAGCCTGCGTTTGTCTTGCTTTCAAAGAGTTCTGCTGATCTTGTGAGTGCATGTCCTGGTGCCTGGATCAGGCAACCGACTGCTAGAACCAACTACATCTAGTTCCAACTCTGCTACTGCCCTGCCAAGTGACCCTGGGCAAGCCACTTAACTCTTCTGTCCTTCAACCTAGCCATCTGTAAGTGGGCATAACAATAGTTAGAGATGAGCCTGAATCAGAACTTCGACCAAACCCCTCAAACTTTGTCGCTAAGGTCCATCTGTATTAGGTAGTCACCTACCTCACAAGGGCATTGTGGAAGACACCTCATTACCTAGGGTGAAATTTTACTCTAACTTATTCCCTGGGTCCCTTTGATTACAGTGGGGCCTAGATAGGATACCTCAGAGGACAGAATTTGGCTCTTAATGTTTATAATGCCATTTAAAATCCTTTTAGAAGGTTGCTAGAGAAATGCAAAATGCTATAATATGTAGAATTTGTTTTTAATCTATTGCCATCATTGGGAGTGTAAAAAGCCAGGATTAAATTCTTTCAATAGTAAAAGGTACTTTTACTCCCTGAATGTCAATGCAAGGTGAATTAAAATAAGCATTCCTGTTATGATCTAGAAACTGTCATTAGAGATGGATTTGGAAAATAGCTATTGATATGAGACAGATCTTCATAGCTGCATTAACAGAAATATGCACACACTTGCGAGTCTAATCTGCACATGTAACTACCATGATAGTTACATACAAATGATCCCTTGGCTACATAACCATGAATTTGCATGCCTTATCACCTCTTTGCATACAAATTAATGGGCCAATTGCATGCAATTTTTTCCATGTGCAAAAGTGCATGCACAGTTATAAAGAAATCTGGTTTCTTAGGTTATCCAGTCTATTTCGCTGCAGTGCAGGACTGGTTCCTATGTTACATTTTCTAGTGCTATGTATAGCCTGGTTTCAAATATCCCACAAAGTGGGGCTTCTGCCCCTTTCCATGGTGCAATAGAGAGGAGCCTTTGAACTACCCTGACTGGGAATGGAGGTATATTTTTGGAGAACAGAGTTTAGTTTTGCAAATACTAATATAGTAACATTGCAATATGAAAATGACTTTTCAGATATAGAAACACTATAGCCTGTTAGTGATAAACATAAATTCTGGAACCCACATGCACATGTAAGGATTATTATGGTAGGAATTTACGAAGGCTATTTTCTTTTTCCTCTACAATAGCACTTTAGTGCCAAGAAAAAAACAAGTTCCAGTATGTTGACTCTCCTATGGATTTCTGCCTGCTTGAAGTATCTGGTGTGTTTAATGTAGCTGCAGCGTGTCTGTCTCTGAGCAGTGCAGATGAGTGATGTAATACATCAGAGACCGGGGATGCTGAAAGGCAGAAGAATCAAAGGGAATAGAAGTGGATCGGGGTGAATATAGATAAAATAAAGGGCACGTCTGAGCTCATGCAATTAGTGGAAGAATAGATTTTGGTTTGTGGTGCGTTCAGGATGAAGGTGGGTTGTGAGAGAAGGGAATATGAGAGAGAATTGAGGCATCAAGTTTTTACTGTGCACCTTAGGCAGACTTTACCTTCTCTTCAACCTTCTGAACTAATCCTGTGATCAGCTAACATGGATCAAACATTTTTTTGAATCACCCCGGAGATGCAGAGTTAGTGGTTTGCTATTTCAATGTAAAAGGGTTCCCAGTAATTCTAAACCGTGGAATAGTTATTACCACTAAAGTCTTGCTTGAGATTCAGAATTTAGGTGTCTGACCTTTTGGATTTATTCAGATTCAATTTTTCCAGGTACTAATTTTTTCAATTATGTTGATCATGGCAGCGGCTCTGGAAATAGCAGCGCATCTGGGGTATTTGTGAAGGCTGCAAAAACAGGGATGAGCCATGTTAAATCTGATAGATTAAATCAGAATAATATCTTTAAAAGACTCCATGTCTGATTATCCTTTGTCTTGTACCTTGTTTAGTAGTAATAATAATACCCAGCTTTTATAGAGCACTTTTCATCAGTAGATTTCAAAGTGCTTAGCAAAGTAGGTCAGGGACATTATCCCCATTTTACAGATGGGGCGGAGCAAACTGAAGCACAAAGAGGTGAAATGACTTGCCCGGGGTCACTCAGGCTGATGGCAGGGCCGGGACAAGAATATCAGTCTCTACCATCCCAGTCCAGTGCTCTGTCTGCGACACCACACTGCCTAATCATGTTCACTTGTGCAGAGGGGGTTTAAAATGCTACCCAGTCAGAAAGGTTATGTCCTCCACGTACTTTTGCATCGGTATATATCACTGCACAAGTTGCAAGGCAGAGGAGAATCAGGGCTGCTCTTCTTGCCCAAACAATGTTTTTTGGCTTTAATGTCACAAACAAGAAGAAAATACTATGTCACAGGTTATTTGTAGTTGTGGGCATAGTCTTTACGGGCACAATTCTGCCATGAGATTTGAAGGCACTTCACAAGTTTGATGTTCAGTGGAACCACTATGTGCATGAATGAGAAGTGTTTGCAAGGCTATGGATTGCAGGATTAGCCCCCATATTAACAGGCACCTCCCTCCTTGGAAAAACAAACGGTGGCCAGATCTCTCTGCACACACTCCTATCAATCTATGTGTGTGAGAGGTGGGATATATATTACACAAGATACAAGGCAGAGGGGAGAACTGGACCCAGACATCTGTATTGGAAATAATGTTGCACACATGCTTTTGGTGATTGTAAAAGGAGGTATCTGGCAGAAAGCTTTCCACGAGTCATTTTATGTGAAGAAAATAAATTTCACTCAAGCTGATGACGAAGGAAAGGATTTGCAGACATTTCCAGGCACTTTTCAAGCAAGTAAGTGATAATATATGCACAGAAATGTCAAATAATTACAAATGGTTGGGCAAACTCCCAAGTGTTCAGCTCTGATACCAGCAAGCATCCAAAAGTTTGGATGAATCTCTTAAAATATATCCAAATTTGAAATGTGTGTGATCATCTTTGGATTGGAGATGAGACTGCAAATCTCATATCATCAGGGAAGATTTTCCATTTTTGTCCATGCTGGAAATTATTGTTGATATTTCTTATGATTTAATGAATTTATTTGCATTGCGGTAGTGCCGAGGAGCCTGCATCATGGACCAGGGTTCCATTGTGCTAAGCCCTGTACAAAAACAACAAAAAAGACAGCCCCATGCTAGAATTGCCTTGCTGTTAATTGCTAGAATTGCCTTGCTGTTAATTGCTTCTGTTTTCACTGCTGGTCAACCCCAGAAAATGTGGAAAGCAGAATGTAGCATGTAGGAGAGTCATGGAGGCGGAAGAAAATGAAAAGAAAAAAAATCAAAACAAAAGTTATTCTAACTCTTTTTCAAATCTTAAAAATAAATTTCAAGGGGACTCTGTGATCCCATGTACTGGTTGCAGAATGCAGCCTTCCACTCCTAGGCAAAAGGCTGAAATACAAGGCAGGTGGGACATGACCAAAAGTCATTACCATGGCTTGACTCTTTGGTGGCTAGCATGAAATCATTTGTGGTCTCCTTCCATTTTTCACTGGACAGGTGTCACCATCACAAACTGGCCCTGAACTACTATAGCAATGGTGCCTTTATTGCCAGACTCAAGAAAGAGACCAAGGCTCAAAAGAGCGTGGGGACAGGCTGGCACTTACATCAATTGGCATGTTAATGAGGACACAGGTGGAAGTGCCCCTTGCCTATAGCACTCATGTTCCTTCTCAAAATGGAGACTCTACACTAAATTCACTTTCCTTTTATGTACCGATTCAGAGTTCAATTTCTGTCCTTGAAATCCAAAGGTTGGAGTCAATTCTTATTTCTCTGTAACCAGCCCACCTATCCCTACTGATCACTATTGCCTAAAAATACTTTCAAACTACTACTTCTCCTGATCCCATTCACTGGGGCCAGGTTGTTGTACAAGCATCTGCCATCTTCATTTGTCCAAGGCAGCACTAAGGTCCACCTGTTTACCATCTTCTCTGATGCAATCCATCCGTCACTTCCTTGGCTTTCCTTGGGGGTCTTTTTCCTACCATCTTCTCCTGACATGCTGTCTTCACCAGGTCCCCTTTTTCATCCTCTGCATGTGTCTGAAACAGCAAAGTTTTGCTTCCTGGATTTTGTCAGCCACATCACGGACGTTGACTTCCATCCTAATACTTTAATTTCAAAATCTGTTTCTTTGTGTAATTTGTATGGTGCTGACACGTCTCATATTAAACACCTGTTGGCGATGAATCTGCTGTTTCTTTATCATTCATGCTTCTGCACCAGACTGCCTTGCAAGCCACACCATTGTTCTGTACAGTGGACTTTCAAACTTTAGTGACGTTCCTAAAAAAACGTAACTTGATCCCTAAAATTCCCGGAGGCTGTGCAATCTTAACATGTTCTACTGTTCTGTCTGACCCCTATTCCAAAAATAAAATACTCTGTTTTCATAGTGACTGGTGCCATTGGCTGGTTATTAAGGCGTTGTAAACAAATTGCAGTGAGATAAGTTTAGCCTTTGATTCAGTACTTCTGCTTCATTCACTGCTCTTGATGGACTTCAGCTTTCTGTTTCAGCAGCATTTATGAATCTGCTTCTGTTGCCTTTATCTCCAGACAAATTGTCCTTAGCATTGTAGTTTCACAGGGCATTGTAAAGGGCTGGTGGTTAAACTCTTGCAGATATTTGTTTTAATCAGCTGTGTCTCTTCTGAAGGCATTCTGAATTTCACAGAAGGAGGTAACGCTGACATAGAAATGCATGGACCACTTATCTATCCACACTTGATCTAGATGTTTCATCTCGTTACGGGCTGAATAAGCAGTCAATGAATTTAGAAATGAGGCAATAATATGAAAGGAAAAGTGTTATTTTCATGGCTTAAGACTGCAATGCATGCTTTGCCTTCTAGTATGAGGACTCTTCTCTTACCTGATGATCCACCCCCATTATGGCCCTGATCCTGAGCTGGCACAAACTGAAGTCAATGAAGCTACACACTGGATGTGCTTGAGCAATGGTTCTCAAACTGAGGTCTTGCTGCCCTTTTCTGATCATCCATAGAATGAAAAATTTTAGGACTGGAGAATTGTGGGTTGGAAGGAGACGTGGTCCATGTGGGGATTTCTCTCTTTTATAGTGAAATGGTTGGAGGTTTAGGCTAATCCCAATATGATCTGGCCCTACAATTGTACACTTCTAGAGGTAGGGATCCTGTTTAGCTATTTTTAATTAGGTTTTAATGCACCTTGTGCAACTGTTGTGCTACATAATTGTAACATTGCATCTCTGGATAGGTTGACAGAACTGGGGATTGAACCTGAGACGTGGGGAGCTATAAGCTTCGGCCTTTGCTGCTTGAGCTAAAAGACCCTCATTTGTTAGTTCAAAGCCAGTGACAGACTCATGAACCCACCACTAGAGTGGGCCAGAGCCATACTGTGTAAGCACGGGTTACATGCAGAATAATAATACATTATACCAAATAATGATGCATTCAAGACCACACATCCTGGTGCTATTATGTGGCTCACAAAACAATAATAATAATATATCCTTACCCAGGTCTATTGCACCTAATGTTTTGGATGCATAATAATTCTAATTTCCAATGCACTCCTGTTGCAGGACCTTGGATCTACCATATAAATACAATAATATTTTAAGGGAGGAAGGGAGAAATTATGCAGAATACATGGAGACAATATCTAAAGTAAAAGTATGTTTTTGAATATTTTTGCTTTAGGTATAAATGGTAAACTGAGCAATTGGGATTATTTTGTTTTTGTTTTTAACTGGAAAATGTGAAAACTGACATGTTAGCACTTCCCATAGAGTGTGATAGATCCTCAACAAACAATAATATTAAGTTAGTCATTTTCATATGTGAGTTTCAGTATTCAGTTGATTGAAAATTGAATCACCCCTAAACAACATTCTTCCTGGATGTGATATTACACATAGATATAATGAGCCAAGTTTTCAGATCATACTGGAATCATAGAATCATAGAATCATAGAATATCAGGGTTGGAAGGGACCTCAGGAGGTCATCTAGTCCAACCCCCTGCTCAAAGCAGGACCAATCCCCAATCAAATCATCCCAGCCAAGGCTTTGTCAAGCCTGACCTTAAAAACTTCCAAGGAAGGAGATTCTACCACCTCCCTAGGTAACGCATTCCAGTGTTTCACCACCCTCCTAGTGAAAAAGTTTTTCCTAATATCCAACCTAAACCTCCCCCACTGCAACTTGAGACCATTACTCCTTGTCCTGTCCTCTTCTACCACTGAGACTAGTCTAGAACCATCCTCTCTGGAACCACCTCTCAGGTAGTTGAAAGCAGCTATCAAATCCCCCCTCATTCTTCTCTTCCGCAGACTAAACAATCCCAGTTCCCTCAGCCTCTCCTCATAAGTCATGTGTTCCAGACCCCTAATCATTTTTGTTGCCCTTCGCTGGACTCTCTCCAATTTATCCACGTCTTTCTTGTAGTGTAGGGCCCAAAACTGGACACAGTACTCCAGATGAGGCCTCACCAATGTCGAATAGAGGGGAACGATCACGTCCCTCGATCTGCTGGCAATGCCCCTACTTATACATCCCAAAATGCCATTGGCCTTCTTGGCAACAAGGGCACACTGCTGACTCATATCCAGCTTCTCGTCCATTGTAACCCCTAGGTCCTTTTCCGCAGAACTACTGCCTAGCCATTCGGTCCCTAGTCTGTAGCTGTGCATTGGGTTCTTCCGTCCTAAGTGCAGGACCCTGCACTTATCCTTATTGAACCGCATCAGGTTTCTTTTGGCCCAATCCTCCAATTTGTCTAGGTCCCTCTGAATCCTATCCCTGCCCTCCAGCGTATCTACCACTCCTCCCAGTTTAGTATCATCCGCAAATTTGCTGAGAGTGCAATCCACACCATCCTCCAGATCATTTATGAAGATATTGAACAAAACCGGCCCCAAGACCGACCCCTGGGGCACTCCACTTGACACCGGCTGCCAACTAGACATGGAGCCATTGATCACTACCCGTTGAGCCCGACAATCTAGCCAACTTTCTACCCACCTTATAGTGCATTCATCCAGCCCATACTTCTTTAACTTGCTGACAAGAGTACTGTGGGAGACCGTGTCAAAAGCTTTGCTAAAGTCAAGAAACAATACATCCACTGCTTTCCCTTCATCCACAGAATCAGTAATCTCATCATAGAAGGCTATTAGATTAGTCAGGCATGATCTACCCTTGGTGAATCCATGCTGACTGTTCCTGATCACTTTCCTCTCGTGTAAGTGCTTCAGGATTGATTCCTTGAGTACCTGCTCCATGATTTTTCCGGGGACTGAGGTGAGGCTGACTGGCCTGTAGTTCCCAGGATCCTCCTTCTTCCCTTTTTTAAAGATTGGCACTACATTACCCTTTTTCCAGTCATCTGGGACTTCCCCCGTTCGCCACGAGTTTTCAAAGATAATGGCCAATGGCTCTGCAATCACATCCGCCAATTCCTTTAGCACTCTCGGATGCATCTCGTCCGGCCCCATGGACTTGTGCACGTCCAGCTTTTCTAAATAGTCCCTAACCACCTCTTTCTCCACAGAGGGCTGGCCATCTGCTCCCCATGTTGCGATGCCCAGCGCAGCAGTCTGGGAGCTGTCCTTGTTAGTGAAGACAGAGGCAAAAAAAGCATTGAGTACATTAGCTTTTTCCACATCCTCTGTCACTAGGTTGCCTCCCTCATTCAGTAAGGGGCCCACACGTTCCTTGGCTTTCTTCTTGTTGCCAACATACCTGAAGAAACCCTTCTTGTTACTCTTGACATCTCTTGCTAGCTGCAGCTCCAGGTGCGATTTGGCCCTCCTGATTTCATTCCTACATGCCCGAGCAATATTTTTATACTCTTGCCTTGTCATATGTCCAACCTTCCACTTCCTGTAAGCTTCTTTTTTATGTTTAAGATCCGCTAGGATTTCACCGTTAAGCCAAGCTGGTCGCCTGCCATATTTACTATACTTTCGACTCATTGGGATGGTTTGTCCCTGTAACCTCAACAGGGATTCCTTGAAATACAGCCAGCTCTCCTGGACTCCTTTCCCCTTCATGTTAGTCCCCCAGGGGATCCTACCCATCCGCTCCCTGAGGGAATCGAAGTCTGCTTTCCTGAAGTCCAGGGTCCGTATCCTGCTGCTTACCTTTCTTCCCTGCATCAGGATCCTGAACTCAACCAACTCATGGTCACTGCCTCCCAGATTCCCGTCCACTTTTGCTTCCCCCACTAATTCTTCCCTGTTTGTGAGCAGCAGGTCAAGAAAAGCTCCCCCCCTAGTTGGCTCGTCTAGCACTTGTACCAGGAAATTGTCCCCTACGCTTTCCAAAAACTTCCTGGATTGTCTATGCACTTCTGTATTGTTCTCCCAGCAAATATCAGGAAAATTAAAGTCACCCATGAGAACCAGGGCGTGCGATCTAGTAGCTTCCGCGAGTTGCCGGAAGAAAGCCTCATCCACCTCATCCCCCTGGTCCGGTGGTCTATAGCAGACTCCCACCACTACATCACTCTTGTTGCTCACACTTCTAAACTTAATCCATAGACACTCAGGTTTTTCTGCAGTTTCGTACCGGAGCTCTGAGCAGTCATACTGCTCCCTTACATACAGTGCTACTCCACCACCTTTTCTGCCCTGCCTGTCCTTCCTGAACAGTTAAAATGGAGTTTAAATGGAGTTTAAATGTTTCAGAGTTTCCTATGTCCATTATGGTCTGTTCTTGACTAGAAGAGAATGGAGCCCACAGTCTGTTTAAAAAAATACTTTGGGTTAAGAAGTTATTATTATTATTATTTATTGTTTGTATTATCTTCCTAAGAGCCCTAGTCATGAACCGGGATCCCATTTTGCTAGGTATGTACAAACACAGAACAGAAAGACAGTGCTTGTCCCAAAGAGCTTAACAATCTAAATAGACCAGACAGACCCGGAGTGGGGGAAAGGGTACAACACAGAAGCACAGTGAACAATGTGGTGACAGCAAAGGGCATGTTAATGCCACTGTTTTGGGGGGTAGCATAGGGAGAGAGTTAAGTTAGGCGAGCATCAGCTAAACAGGGAGCAGTGTAGGGAAGGCAAGAGGGTGAGGAGGACAGGGCGGGGGAGAGGAGGGTAAAAGGGGAGGCATGAGTGAAGCTGACGTGAAGAGACATTCAAGGCATTGGATGGGTTTGCCAAAGGGACCTAAGGGAGTTAGGCACCCAGCTTTCTTTGGCCCCTTTGAAAAATCCCATACATTATTACTGTATGTAACACAAAATCCCAACAACCAATTTTGTCCACATGGAAGAAAAAGCTCCTATGAGTAAAGACCTTCTGCAGTATGGCGCGGCAGCCTATGGAGAATTCTTATACTAAAGTTAAAACTTGGGTCCACTGAATTTTTCCTCCACAGGACCAACGACTCGTTTGGTAAGGGCTCTTTCCCGCCTTTTTATCCTGGAAGTACGGTTTGTTGCATGTCCTGCGGGCCCAAGTTGAATTTCTCGCAAGATCCATTTCGTTGGCCATGGCAGAGTTGGACTTAGCTCTCTGAAATTGACCAGTTCTCTATTTAAGGGCTTAGCAAAAGGCCATCCGAGTCAGTGGAAAATTTCATTGACTTCAATGGAGTTTGCCGCCAGCCCTTGGATACCAAGAAATACCACAGATAGCATCCTGCAAGAGATTCTCTGGATCTTGGAGGCTCAGATCCCAACTGAGCAACACCTAATACATGCCCTTAATTTACTTGAGCCCCCAATGCAATACTGCTGCCAGGCATAGCACCCTGATAGCGTATGCAAGCTGCTTCCTTTCTGTGGTTTGTAGACTCTTAAGAAAGGTGGCAATTTGCAGTCTAAGCATAATGTTAAGTTGGATGGAATGTTGAGACAAAAAGATTGCTGGCTAATGTTATGGGTATTGGTTACACAGAAATATTCTCTAGGTATCAAGTCTGAAGTGACATAATCTATTGGGGGAGAGGGAAATATCTATACCGCTGCTATCTTTCTTTTTATTATAGCACTAGTGACCTCAGTGCAAGGTTTTTCTGGGGGATTTGCTAAGCTCTGTCCTTCAGTTCCTCCCAAGCGGTCATTAATCCTGCAGACAATATTGTCCTGCAGACAATATCATCTGCCTTGATTGCCGTTGCTTAGTTAATGTAGCCCCATCAACTTTCTCCAGAACTACCATACAGTCCATAACATTTGTCCAGGAAGTTTCCACCCCAGGGCACTTGTGTTCAATCTCTCACGGTTAAGCTCTGTAATTTTACATAAAGACCCGTTCTTGGCTTAATGTTGCATTCAATGTATGAAAATGTATCAGCACATCTCAAATATTACTGTTTTGTATGCTGGCTCTTTGCATTTCAGTCACAACCATTTCCCATTTGCTAAAAGGTTCAGTGCTTTGTTAATGTAAGCAGGGTCTGAATGAGCTCTCCCCTGACATCCAGGGGTAAAAGACTACAGGAGCAGACTGTATTTTCATAAACATGCCTACTCTGCCTAGGTGAGCAACATAGAATCATAGAATATCAGGGTTGGAAGAGACCTTAGGAGGTCATCTAGTCCAATCCCCTGCTCAAAGCAGGACCAACCCCAACTAAATCAACTAAACAGATGGAGCTGCTTTGCCAAAATGATCTTTTTTGGCTGGTGTTGTGTTACAGATCACACCTTGGCACGCCCACAGGTTTTCGCATGCAGCAGACACCTGAGGATACCATTGTGGATATCCTATGGGACATGGCCAAGATCAACTCTTCCCTACTGGCACCATGGCAGAAGATCAATGGCTTTCTGTGTCAATGTTAAAACACACCAATTGCTAAAGGCTTTGGGGGCAGGTACAAAATGAACATATTAAATGACTTATTTGCAGTATGATTTTATAGCTATAATCAGGGCTGGCCTTACCATGAGGAGAACGGAGGCGGCTGCCTCAGGTGCCAGACTCGGGGCTGGGGGGGGGACCACTAGGACCCAGAGTGTAGAAAATTGTGTCTGCTGCTGGTGCATATGTATTCTCTCTCCTCTAGATGCACAGAGATGGTGGAGTGCTGTGCTGGAGGAAGGAGGGCACAAGAGACGTAACAGGCAGGCAGGAGAAAAGGTGAGAGGGAATAACAGAAAGCAGCAGAAGCTGCAGGGAGAGAACATAAGAATGGCCATACTGGGTCAGGCCAAAGGTCCATCCAGCCCAGTATCCTGTCTACCAGCAGTGGCCAATGCCAGGTGCCCTAGAGGGAGTGAACCTAACAGATAATGATCAAGTGATCTCTCTCCTGCCATCCAGCTCCACCCTCTGACAAACAGAGGCTAGGGACACCATTCCTTACCCATTCTGGCTAATAGCCATTAATGGACTTAACCCCCATGAATTTATCCAGTTCTCTTTTAAACCCTGTTATAGTCCTAGCCTTCACAACCTCCTCAGGCAAGGAGTTCCACAGGTTGATTGTGCGCTGAGTGAAGAAGAACTTCCTTTTATTTGTTTTAAACCTGCTACCCATTAATTTCATTTGGTGGCCCTAGTTCCGATATTATGGGAACAAGTAAATAACTTTTCCTTATTCACTTTCTCCACACCACTCATGATTTTATATACCTCGGTCATATCCCCCCTCAGTCTCCTCTTTTCCAAGCTGAAAAGTCCAAGTCTCTTTAGTCTCTCCTCATATGGGACCCGTTCCAAACCCCTAAACATTTCAGTTGCCCTTCTCTGAACCTTTTCTAATGCCAGTATAGCTTTTTTTGAGATGAGGGGACCACATCTGTACGCAGTATTCAAGGTGTGGGCGTACCGTGGCTGAGGAGCTTCTTATGTACCTCTCTAGCACCCCCAGGAGCCTGGACTGATTAACATCAGCTTCTCAGGGAGCTTCCTGTTTCCTGCTGCTTCCCTGAACCCACTTGAGGAGAACAGGCAGTCAGCTGAAGTAGTAGGAGCCAGTTAGGCCCTTAAGACACTGACATCTTCACTCACTCAGGCCCTGCTACCAGCCTGCTTATTTGTCCCCTTCAATTGAGTGTTGAGAGCCGCTATAGCTGGCACAGAACAGCAGTCATGAGTGAAAGAAGAAAACGCTCCTCTGGGACAGCATTCAGAAAAAGACAGAAAGCAAAGGAAGCTTTTCTATCTAAGCAGGAAGGAGTTCTCCTGAGATACATAGACACATGTTAGGGGGCTTATTCCTTCACCCACTTACTTCCCTGGTCCTTCTCACATGAACAGAGAGCAACAATACCCAAAGTCCAAAGGTGCAAACAATTCGATGTTTATTGGGGTGAACTTCCAGCAAGCATCATGCCAGTTTTCTTCCTTAGTATCCTCCTTCCCAGCTCTGACACCACAGAGCCTTACGCCTGTGTCCCTGTTCCCATTCCTGCCCTTAGCCAAACATGATTCCAATTTCCTTACCCCCATTCCCTGTTCCCATTTCCCCCTTTAGCAAAACATGATTCCAATTTCCTTACCCACATTCCCTGTTCCCATTTTCCCCACACCCACCCACCCACTCACTTCCTGATTGACTGCAGGCTATATAGTAAAACTTGAGTTCTGCTTTGCTACACCTTAACCAATCATTTTCCTGAAATTTAACTAACCAATCCTAACATATTGTAACATGATTATGTAACCAATTATATCCCACCACCCTAATTAGTTTACCCCCAGCAAAATTAATTATACAGCAGACAGGAACAATCACAGAACCAGACAGAGATTATACAGACAAACAATAGCAAAGTGGGAGCTATAATGACAAGACAATACAGAAGTGAGGATTTCACATCCCAGCTATTGATAAGTGAGTTCTTGCCAGACAGGATGCTATCAAACTAAGTTTCCTTTTACATTTTCTAGGCACTTCCCTTTCTCTGGAGGCGATAGGCACTATCAGGACAGGATTGTATTCCTAACAGCCCAATAGCACCTTCTTTCAATGTGACTAGTTTGGAATGTGAGGATGTGACCGTTCGCTTCCTAGCTTATGGCTGCCTCTGCTGCTTAGCCAAAGGCCTTAGCCTAAGCACAGGGCCTCAGACTGTCACAGTAAGAGAAGGCCCTTACACCAGCAGACAGTGATTTTGATGCTTTCTTTTGTACCTCTATAACTAGACAAGTGATAAGAATACACCTAAATTCTTAGAGTATAGGCCTTTACAGACAGGTCTGAATATCTATATCCTAACAACACAAATGTTCATGGTGAGCCTTCCGGCCCCATTGAGGATGTGAGTGGTGAGGAGGTGCCTGATCTTCCAGTTAGTCAGAGTGCAGGTGACCTGGCAGCTACTGCAGCATCCATATCTCCATCTCAAATGGATGTAACCGTGCACATTCCTGTAGAAAAGTGTAGATCAGAGAAGAGTGTGGAGGAGGCGCAAGAAACAGCTGTTGCTGAGTTTAGTTCCTTAAGTCTAGATGATCCAGGATTGTGGACCCACTTGAGCAGTAGCCTGAGGGACTTCCTTGTACTGCATGGGCCACAGCAAGTGAAAAACTTCATGTTCCCCAAAGACAATGAAAACAGAAGTTTCCATCCAACCCATTACTGGTGTGAAATCCCAAATGGTGACAAAGTGGAGAGGCCATGGCTTATGTACTCAAAAACCCAGAATGCTGCATACTGTTTTTGTTGCAAACTCTTCCAGTCTCATGTTCCAGCTACATTGGGTTCTACAGGAACAAAGGACTGGAAGAATCTGGCTAGAAATCTGGCATGCCATGAGAAGGCAGCAAATCACCAGAGAGCATTCCATAGGTGGAAAGAGCTTGAGATGAGACTAAAGTTAAAGGCCACCATAGATGATCAGCATCAAGAGAAGATTGCATCAGAGTCTCTTTACTGGTCAAATGTTCTGAAAAGGCTCATTGCCGTTGTGAGAATGTTTGCTATCCAAAACCTAGCACTACGTGGCATTTCAGATCAGCTGTATGTGCCAAACAATGGAAACTTCCTTAAAATTGTGGAGCTGATGGCTGAGTTTGATGCTGTGCTCCAGGAGCATCTAAGAACAGTCACCACCCAAGAAATGTACACACACCACTACCTTGGAAAAACAATTCAAAATGAGATCGTACAGTTACTGGCAACAAAAGTCAAACAGAAGATTGTGGCAGATCTGAAGTCAGCAAGATATTACTCTGTTATTCTAGACTGCACACTTGACATCAGCCATATGGAACAAATGACTTTAATGGTGCATTTTGTAACAACAACAGAACCTAGTGAAAATGTCCCTGCAATGGTGACTGTCAGAGAGCGTTTTCTAGAATGTATTGACATTGATGATACTACAGGAGCTGGTATGACAAACGTGCTTCTTAAAAACCTGGAAGATACGGGAATTGTGATAGCTGACATGAGAGGTCAGGGCTACGATAATATTGCCAGCATGAGAGGAAAGAACAGAGGAGTGCAGACACAGATCCAAAAGTTAAACCCTCGAGCTTTTTATGTCCCATGCAGTTCTCATTCATTGAACTGCGTGGTCAGTGATGCAGCTTCTAGTGAGGCTGCTGAATTTTTTAATGTAATTCAAAGCATCTATGTATTTTTCTCTGCATCAACTCATGGATGGCAAATTTTGAAGCAACATCTGGGAACATCCTCTCTGACACTGAAACCACTGAATGCCACACGATGGGAAAGTCGAGTGGCGGCGATAAAGCCTATCAAACACCAAATTGGGAAGATAGATGATGCCATAGTTGCCATTATGGAGGATAATGCTATGACAGGAACTGTTCGTGGGAGAACAGTGGCAGAGGGAAATGGAATCACCAGAAACATACATAACTTCAAATTTCTGTGTGGCGTAGTGTTGTGGCATGACACACTGTTTGAAATAAATGTTGTAAGCAAGAGACTGCAAGGTGTTTACCTTGATATATCTGGAGCATTGGAACAACTGGACAAAGCAAAGTTATACCTACAGTCTTACCGGTCAGATGAGGGATTTCAAAACATTCTGAAGAGTGCACAGAAGTTGGCAGAGGAACTTCACACTGAAGCTATTCCCACCCATTCAAGAATACAAGAAGAAGACATTTTGATTATGAGACATGGGATAATCCCATAAGAGACCCCAAACAACAATTCAAAGTTGAATTCTTTAACCAGGTGCTAGATTGTGCAATACAGTCAGTTGAAGAACGTTTCATGCAGCTCAAGAAACACAGCAGTATATTTGGGATGTTGTATGATATTCCAAAACTCCTCACTATACCTGAAGAAGATCTACATCAGCAATGCAGGGCACTAGAGACAGTGTTGACACATGATGACATGCACAATACTGATGTGAGGCAGCGAGTGATTTAGGTGATGAACTGAAAGCCCTTTCAAGATACATTTCAGCAGGATCAACTCCAAAGGCTGTTCTGGAATATATGTGCACAGAGATAAGATGACCAAATGCTTTTGTTGCTCTGTGCATACTTCTAACACTTCCTGTAACAGTTGCCAGTGGAGAATGCAGCTTCTCCAAGCTGAAGTTAATAAAAACACATCTACGCTCCACAATGACACAGGAGAGGCTGGTTGACCTTGCAACCATCTCAACAGAGCATGAGCTGGCCCAGACTGTGGACCTTCAGGAAGCAGTTCAAATCTTTGCAAGCAAGAAGGCATGGAAAGCACCACTTTGATTATTCAAACAGATAAAAATGCCAGTGTTTACTGTGCAGACAAGAAAAGTTACATTTGCTGTTCAGGCGTTTGAAAGTTAAATGTTACTTAAAATTTTTGAAGAAGGCATTTTAAGTTGTTAGTTCTCCTTTATTGGGGTAGGTAGCAGAGCAGTACCATGAGAGGAGTAGAACAGGAAGAAGGCAGAATTGAGACCTTTCAAGCCCAAGCGAGGGAGCATGAGGGCGTCGTTTGAGCTCCCCGCCTCAGGTGCCAAAATGTTGTGGGCTGGCCCTGGCTATAATATACACCCTATTTATGTTCTAGAACAGGGGTTCTCAAACTGGGGGTCGGGACCCCTCATGGGGTCGTGAGGTTATTATGTGGGGGGTCACGAGCAGTCAGACTCCATCCCAAGCCCTGCTTTGCCTCAGCATTTATAATGGTGTTAAATATATTAAAAAGTATTTTTAATTTATAAGATAGGTGGCACTCAGAGACTTGCTGTGTGAAAGGGGTCACCAGTACAAAAGTTTGAGAATCACTGTTCTAGAACAATTAGGGGGAGATCGTCCTTTGTTTACCTGCAGTAGACTATGTCGTCACTAGGTGTCGTTATGTGCTGAACAGACAGGGTGTGATCCTTGGTAAAGGAGGGAAACAACGCTGGAATTCAAGCTCTGTACGATGTGGAGACCTGTCTGTTTGTCTGTCTGTAATTGTAGATGTGTTCTTTCCTGTTCCTCTTCATGGATGTGTAGGAACGATGAAAGGCTCAGGGAGACTCCCTCAGTGGCCCCTGACACACACCTTTTCTCCCAACTTGCATGCTTTGTGCAATTGTCTCTAGGACTACCTGCCCCTTTTCTTGGATCCGATGTGAGGAGGAGTCTAAAGGAGATGTGGAAGTGGTGGGGGTTTAGCACCATTCCAGACTGATAGTGAAGTACAGTGTCCCAGGACCCCCCACAAGAGGTAGGAACCTGCTGCATGGAGGAAATGCCGAGCCTTTCCTAAAAGGCACAATTGAGGCCTTGTTCACCATCCACCTACGTGGCTTTTATAGAAAGTCATTCAAGCTGCCAGTCTGTGCTGATATGTTGTCCCTGTAAATAATAGCTTATCTGGCTTTCTGATCAATTTCTGAACAAAATTGTCAGACACCATAGGTGAACATAATTTGTTGGGGAATAGTCAACATGGTTTTTGTAAAGGGAAATCATGCCTCACCAATCTACTAGAATTCTTTGGGGGCGGGGGGGTGTCAACAAGCATGTGGACCAGGGGGATCCAGTGGATAGAGTGTATTTAGATTTTCAGAAAGCCTTTGACAAGGTCCTTCACCAAAGGCTCTTAAGCAAAGTAAGCTGTCATGGGAAAGAAGAAAGATTCTCTCATGGATTGGTAACTAGTTAAAAGATAGGAAACAAAGGGTAGGAATAAATTGTCAGTTTTCAGACTGGAGAGAGATAAATAGTGGTGTCCCCCAGGGGTCTCTACTGGGCCCAATTCTATTCAACATATTCATAAATGATCTGGAAAAACGGGTGAGGTGGCAAAATTTGCAGATGATACAAAACTACTCAAGATGATTTGCAGATGATACAAAACTACTCAAGATAGTTAAGTTCCAGGCAGACTGCGAAGAGCTACAAAAGGATCTCTCAAAACTGAGTGACTGGGCAACAAAATGGCAAATGAAATTCAATGTTGATAAATGCAAAGTATTGCACATTGGAAAACATAATCCCAACTATACATATAAAATGATGCGGTCTAAATTAGCTGTTACCACTCAGGAAAGAGATCTTGGAATCATTGTGGATAACTCTCTGAAAATATCCACTCAATGTACAGCAGCAGTCAAAAAAGCAAACAGAATGTTGGGAATCATTAAGAAAGGGATAGATAATAAGACAGAAAATATCATATTGCCTCTATATAAATCCATGGTATGCCCACATCATGAATACTGCATGCAGATGTGGTCACCCCATCTCAAAAAAGGTATATCGGACTTTGAAAAGGTTCAGAAAAGGGCAACAAAAATTATTAGGGGTATGGAATGGCTGCCGTATGAAGAGAGATTAATAAGACTGGGACTTTTCAGCTTGGAAAAGAGATGACTAAGGGGGGATATGCTAGAGGTCTATAAAATCATGACTGGAATGGAGAAAGTAAATAAGGAAGTGTTATTTACTCCTTCTCATAACACAAGAACTAGGGGCCATGAAGTGAAATTAATAGGCAGCAGGTGTAAAACAAACAAAGGGAAGTATTTTTTCACACAATGCACAGTCAACCTGTGGAACTCCTTGCCAGAGGATTTTGTGAAGGCCAAGACAGTAACAGCATTCAAAAAAGAACTGGATAAATTCATGGAGGATAGGTCCATCAATGGCTCTTAGTCAGGATGGGCAGGGATGGTGTCCCTAGCCTCCATATTGCTAGAAGCTGGGAACGGGTGGCAGGGGATGGATCACTTGATGATTACGTGTTCATTCCCTCTGGGGCACGTGGCATTGACCACGGTCGGAAGACAGGATACTGGGCTAGATGGACCTTTGGTCTGACCCAATATGGCCGTTCTTATGTTCTTATGATCTGTCATTCTTGAAAGCACACGATGGAATTACAGTATTTAAAGAGAGAGAATATCAACAGAAAGTTTTGTATTGTATTATGCTTAATAGAATTTAATGTTCAGAATTACATTACTGCATTTCCCTGCATCTGTAGGGTTTTTTCTTTTCTTTTTCTCTACAGACCATGAGTATCCTCTGTGACCATGTAAAGTACTCGCTTATATCCAAGATTCTTCCATCCATCTTTGAATCAGCAGACATATAATATCCCGTGTTCTTGGGGTTATTGAATAATTTGTTCATCCTGTGGTATAATAACATGGAGGATCTTATAACAGGAAAACAGACTTGACTTTACAGAAATTGAGTGTTAAAAGGAAAAATAACCCCTTCCTTACCTAAAACCTTCTTAAAGATTACATTTTGAAATCAAAAACTGTGGATCAGGATGTCAGACTGCTTTAAAGCAGGCGTAGGCTAAGAAGAGTCCTGAATATTTAACTCTTCACTCTGGAGGCATGATTTTGACAAGCAACTTCATGTTTTGTGCCTGCCGCTTTGACAGCAAGCTACCTGGCTACATTCACAATTTGGGTAGTCGGACATATGGATGGCAAAACTATACCCGCAATTACATGTGCCTACCAAATTCAGCAGCAACCTGACTGAAATGTCTGCCAAATGAGTGACATCCAGGAAGGGTTTCAATTTCTAAAAGGGACCAGCTTCCAGGGGCTGCTAGATTTAGTGTCACAGGCAAGGTTTTGCTGTCAAGTTGCTCTGGAATCACACCGGTGTGTAGCTGAGATCAGAGTCTGACTTTATTCTTTTTTTTCCTTTTTTTTTTTTTCTTCCTACTGTCAGTGCCTGGGGCCCAATTCTGATCTTGCATTGGTATAAATAGGGACTAACTCCATTTCATTTCAGACAATGGGTTTGCACCCCCACTCTCTGCTTTCAGCCCTTCCCTCTCTCCTGCTTTTGGAATGGGAATTTCAAACCACGGCTAAGTGAGTTAGGAACACACAAACCAATGAAAGTCAATGGGACTTGGGTGGGAGATGTTCAAAGGCTCAAGTGCTACACTAGCAGCACCTGGCTTCTCTTGGCTTTCACTGGATTTAGCCCCCTGGCTGCTATCTGACTTGGTAAATGTGAGCTTGTGCTCCTAAATCACTGAGGCCCAGCTCCTTATAGGTATTGAGTGTTTAACTCCCAGAGATAGGTGCCTAAATAGCTTTGAGGATCTTGGCTTCAGGTGGGTCCTTTGCTCATTTCTTTCTCTTCATTGTCTAATCCCCAGCCACGGCTCACTCCTTACATATGCTACCTACTAAGCGACACTAAAGGGAAAAGTCAGCCCAGACACCGGCCTAAGTTATTCTCTCCTCTCTTGCCTCTGTCATTCCTTGCAATACAGATGACTTTTGCGGAGCTTTAGCATGAGACCAGAGGGTTTATTTCCACTGAGCACCAGTGCTGTGCTCAAGTCCTGACATGGTCCATTCTCATTGACCTCAGTAGACTTTTTTCTGAGTAGCGACGTCAGCCTCTGACCCTTTCGCTTCAGGCTTGATAGTATGAATGTTTTTCTAGGTCAGGCTCCCCTAATAGAATTCCAGCACACACGCCTCTCTCCCTGCTGCTGTGTGAATCAGCGTCTATTGCCTACGTTCTATTCTGCTTTATCGGCAGGTAATAAAGAACAGCTACGCCTGCCATTGTTGCCACTCATCTCTCTGTGTTCAGCAATTGCCGGAAATGACTAATTGAATTCTGAATTTCAGTACAGAGGCAATTACTATAAAGATCCAACATCATTATCAGGCAGGAGCTTGAAGACATTAGGGATGGGGTTAGTCAGTAAATTAGACATCTTCTGGCCCAGAGGAGGGCAGTGGGAGGCCTAGGGGGTTTGGGAAGTGGTGAAGCCTGTTGTGTTGACAAGGTAGGACTGGAGTGAGATTAAAAAAAAATAGTCTGAATTGCACTCGAAACCTGGATAATGAATTTTTCTCTCCCAGCTTTAATGCCGTGTAATTGCCCGACACCATTAATTGAAAATTTTGAAGGTTAATGAGATACTGGGCCAGTGGGAAAACTGTTTACTTTGATTTTTATCTCGTCAATTTTCAATTTTATATTTATCTTGTTCATGAAAATGAAAGGAGACCTACCTGCAACTTACAGTCATGGTGAACATCAGGACCTCAACCGCTAGCTTATAACCATGTTGCTATGACAGGGGCAAATCCAATGCATTAACCTGAAAGAAACACCTCGGGTGCTTAATTGATCTGTACAATTCAAGAAGGGGGACCTTTGTGGGGCCAGCAAGTGTTCCACAGTCTTCCCAGTGTTATGATTTGAAAAGTTGTGAGACAGAGACTTGTAGATAGTTGAGGCCAGAAGGGGTCATTGTGATTATCTAATCCAGTGGTTCTCAACCTCCATCAGAATCAACACAGAGATCCGGCCCATGTGATATCCTCAGGGCCATAGAGGTAGTATTGGATGAAGCCCATATAACATATTCAGGGCCACATATGCAGCCCACAATGGTAAATAGGTTGAGAACCGCTAATATAGTCTGACCGCACAACACAGGTCATGGAATCATAGAACCATAGGGTTAGAAGGGACCATCTAGTCTAACCCCCTGCCAAGATGCAGCATTTGTTGTGGTCTAAGCCATCCAAGACAGATGGCTATCCAGCCCCCTTTTGAAAACCTCCCGTGAAAGAGCTTCCCCGACTAGTAATTTCTGCATCAAACCCGTAACATCTGTTTGAGCTAAGGCATATCTTTTTAGAAAGAGATCCCATCTTCAAGTGATGGAATGGTTAAATCAAGGCTCAATATTGTTCTAAAAATCTGTCTTTCTGAATCTTCCTTAGGGATCCAAGAATTTGACTGTTGTGGAGGGTTACTGTTCCTGTGGGAAGGAACTGTTCTTTATATAAGGGGACTGTTGCCCCCTTACTAACATTCAGTGGGGGTGTTTTAGTTGCTAGCTCCCAGTACTAAAAGGGGAAGGGTCTATGGGAAACCAGGACCCTGAGACTGATAGTCCCCAGGAACAATGGGGAGAGGCCAATGCTCCAGGTCAGCCTGAATGACAGGGTGGGCAGGCTAATCAGGGAGTCAGGAGGCCAGGGAGATCCCATCCTCCGTGTGAGCTGGATTTGCCTGGGCCAGATAGAGTGGGGCCGAGCTAAGGAGAAAGCAGGGGCCCAAGCTAAGCTGGGGAGCAGAGCTGTGCCAGATCCAGAGGGACCAGAAAAGCAGCCCAGAGAGAGCAGACCCTGTCCTGGGAGCAGAGCTGCAGCCCCAAAGACAGAGGCACAGCCCAGAGAGCAGACTTGCCCTGGGAGCAGAGCTGCAGCAACCAGGGCCAGAGGGGCCAGAAAAGCAGCCCACGAAGCAGGTCAGTGCTGGGAGCAGAGTCACAGAAGCAGCCTGCAGAGCAGACCTGTCCTGGGAGCAGAGCTGCAGCAACCAGAGGCAGAGGGGCCAGAGAAGCAGCCCAGGGAGCTGGAGGCTGAGCAGCAGCCATGCTGAGGCAGAGTGGAGCTGGAGCTGGGGCTGGAGGAGTCTGGGGCCGGGTGTCGTGAGCAGCTGGGGAGAGTGAGAGGGGGACCCTGGGCAGTGGGCCCAGCACAGGGAGTCGCCTCAGCCAGGAAGCTCTGCAGGCCAGACTCGGAGGGGGATTGGTAGCCCCGACAGGGCGGGGGCAACGCTGGGAAGAAGGGCCCTGCCACCTAGAGCCTGAGAGCATGTGGCCACCACCAGAGCAAGTGTCCAACCCACAGCATCCCTGCAGCACAGCCAGGGCCTGAGCAGGAGGCCTGGGACTTACAAGGAACAGACTGTGAACTGCCCTGACATTCCAGAGACACTGTTTGTGATGTTCCCTGCCACCGAGCAGGTTGATGTGTTTCGTTTAACCTTTCCCATTTTTCCTTATTCTTTTTAAAATTAATTGTTGATTAAATAACTTGCATTTGCTTTAATTTGTATGTAATGGTCAGTGGGTCAGAGAAGTGCCCAGTGCAGAGAGAGTACCCCGGAGTGGGGACACCCTAGCCCCTGTCCTAGGTGACCACAGCAGGGTTGGGGGTCGAGCCCCCCAGGAATCCTGGGCCCAGCCTTGTTGGGGTTACGAGGACTCTGCCAGGCAGGAGAGTGGAAGGGGTGTCCTCAAGGGCAGGGAGGCCACTGGGTAAAGGAAGTGGGAGCGAGGACTCAGATCCTTTTGCTAGCCCACTTCACCGGGGTAGTGCAGAAGCCAAGAAAGTTCCCCACAATAGTGGGACTATTCCCCCGCTTACATTTACATTAGGGCCAATAAAGTTTTTGTTGTTGTTCAAATAGAAATAAGTAACATGGACTTTATCCGGAATGAATCTTGGGAACAGCCACGTGGACCTACATAGATGCGGACATGATGGGGTAGCAATGTAGGGGGAGCAAAGGAACCGATCTTAGTGGAGGATCCCTAGCGGCAAAAGTCCAGTAGGGGGAGGGAGGGATGGAGATATTGGCAGCAGAAAGCCACTTTTCCCTCCTGTGTGAGGAACTGGCACAGGCCAAAAGGGGCCAGCGCTGACGGGGAGAGCAGCACAACCGCAGTGACTAGGGAGTGGGCTAATTCAGCACGTTCCCACACCAGACCTTTCTACTTTTGAAATTGTCGCCTAGCCTAATAATCATGGAATAAAACAAAACCAAAGGCATTAGGGAAATATTACTGATTCCTTGCGGTGGTGGTTAGTTAGTTGACTCTTTGTGTCCGGCAAGTATTGACCAAGAAAGTGGACTTGATTTGAGCAGGCATGTGTGGGGGTCTGGACTCTCAAAACTACTCTCAGGCTAGAGCTTTGTTGGGGGTTAAATAGATTTTGAAAGATCGTCGGTTAAAGCTGAGAGTGCAGAGAATGGTTTTTTGGCTTTCAACTGTTTACAGTGAGGCAATGGGAAGAGGTAATGGAATGAGGAATACACCAGCTACAATAAGTTGCTGACTTCTTTTCCCAGGTTTTAGTTTAATAATAGGATGCCCTTGTGTGTACTGGAGACGCGCTAATGCAGTGGGGAATTGTGAATTACAGTGAGGTGTGATAATAGCTAAAGTGGCATGGTTACTGTGTATATCTGTATCTTTAGCACAATAGCAAGACAGATTGCTTTCATTCATTAGCGGAAGATGAGTCTTGCAAGGCATTGTTGACTCTGTTTGTCAGGAGAGCCCTCCAGCATCTTAAGAGATAGCAGTTTTCTGCCAGACTCAAGAAGGTGCCCTTTATTTTAAATGCTGTTGTAAAAATCTCCTTAATGCTTCAGACATCTTTGCTCACACTATTTATGATGTCAACGCACACCAAAACTGGGTGTATTTGCATGGCTGCTGTGATCAAGTACTTACACACACAGGTTTTAACAGCACACCTAACTACTGCTGAGTGCATTTCCCTGATTCTTTTGGTGGAATTACTGTAATTGTGCCTAACTGGGTGTCTCCCAAAGGGCCTTTGTCCATTGAATTGGTGGCTTTAAAACTTTATCATTAGAGCCTTCTTCTATTAGGCTGTGGAATAGTTTCTCAAGGCACCTGGTAGTGTGTAAGGATAGGAATATTGTTTCTTTAAATCTGTAACAGGAAGTGAGCCAGAACTGGGCTGGAGAAGGTTCTAGGCAGGAGCTGTAGAGTGAGGAGAGACAGATTCACTTTAGTGATAAATTTGTTTTCCTTGTTCAAATGTCCCTTGTTCCATGCAGTGGCAGCTCTTGTACAGAGGGTGTTGGGCCTCCATCCCCCACCAAAATACACAAAAGCACACATGGGTATCGGGGGGTGTGTGTGGGCGGGGGGGCGCTGTGAACTGTGAACACAGAATAGATACTCTGTCTACCCGTGGCAGTTGGAGTGTAACACTTCAATGTGTTGTACGGTCTCTGCAGCCTGTGGCTTGGGTGGTGAATCCAGTGCCCCAGACTCCACTCCACATCCCTGCGGTTTGCCTCCGATCAGTCCTTGCCTTCACAGCCTGTGGGGGAAGAGAAGCTGGAGGACAAATTGACAAGGAGCTGGGGGTTGCCCTGGGGAAGCAGGAAGAAAGGCCAGACGGGCAGGCAAAAAGCCACTCTGCTCAGCTGGTAAATCTGTCACTCCTGACCCAGAGGAGGGCAGGGGGAGGCCTAGGGGGTTTGGGAAGTGTGAAGCCTGTGCGGGGAAGGGTCAGGGAGTAAGCGCCAGGGTCTGGGAGAAGGGAGGAGTTAGG
Source organism: Chelonia mydas (assembly GCF_015237465.2). Classification (NCBI taxonomy): domain Eukaryota; kingdom Metazoa; phylum Chordata; order Testudines; family Cheloniidae; genus Chelonia; species Chelonia mydas. The sequence goes on along the minus strand of NC_057850.1, from coordinate 251,168,803 downwards.
GTGAAGGGAGGAGAGAGACTGCCAGGGCTAAGCAGCATGGGAATTAGGGGGAAGAGGTCCTGGAGATCTGGGGCTAAGAGGGGAGTTCTGGTGTGGGGGAGCCCCAAGGGTTTCTGCAGTGTCCCACTTGCCCCAAAGTTCACCAGCCACCACTGGGTGAGTGCTGGGAGAAAGCAACTCTTTCTGTGATTCTTTACCTTTGCCACATGACTGTAGGAGACCCAAATCTGGAAGCATTTAAAATTAACTGCAAAGAACTGCAAAGTGTACTTTATGGCACAATCTTGCATTGATACCAGGTGAACCAACAGGTTTTGAGAGTTGATCAAAAACCAGAACTATTTGGATCACTTTTGTTAAAAATGTTCTAGGGTTTTTTGTTTGGAGACAGGGTAGTTGAAACTAGAGTTTTGATGAATTTAGATTATTTTCAATTAATTTTAAAACATTTTGACCAGCTCTTCTGATTTCTGTGACACTTTATTTAAAGGCCATGTTTTTGAAGGACCCTTAAAATTCAATGACAATTTTTATGGGCATAACTATGAGCATTCTTGCATTTGAGCACTTGTTTGTGGGGCGGGTGTCTTTTTCTGTCCATAACCTAGTATGACTGTGAATACTGTGGGTCCATTTTTATAGGTCTTTGGAAATTTGGCTTCCATGCTTTTAGACACTGATCCTGAAAACACTTATGCGCCTGCTAAACTTTACTAGTGAGTGTCGTCCCATTGAGTTCAATAGGACTGCTCAAGTGAGTAAAAGGAGGCATGTGCATAAGTGTTGGCAAGATCAGGACTCTGAGTAATTTGCCTCACGGAATAAGCCTAAGGCTAGGAACTGCAAGGCTTGGGTTCTAGTCTTAACTCTACTATTGATGTGCTATACAACCTAGGGTGAGTCCTTTCAATTCTTCCTAATCTCTAAAATGGGATAATGACGCTGATCTACTTTGAGTAAAGAATTTAGACTCCGTGGAGGAAAAGCACTCTAGAAGGATTAATTTTTATTTTTTTTATTTATTTTAATAACTTTATTTTATTGTTTTCTTAGATTTTTAGAAAATCTGCAGATGCGTGCAAGTGTAAAGCTATGTTGTGGTTGGAAATACTGCAGGGGATCATGTGTTGCTTACATTACTTAATTGCCTTCTACGCAGTTCTTCGTTTCTGCAAGCTGATGATTTCTTCTTAACTTCACTGTAAAACAAAATTAGACTATATTTATAACAACCCTTCCTTTGTGCAGAGCATGGGTTCTGGGTAGCCGCGTCTTAAATGCAGGGAGTGTGCATTATTGATATGACTACTTTCATAGCCGCTGGAACTTTCCCCCATCCACAACTTAAAAAAAAAAAAGCCCTTTAAGTCCAAACTCCTCACCTTTTGTAAGAAATAATCAAATCAAGACAATTCTTCCAGCTGTTGCAATTATGGTAGGATGCTGCTGCCCTCACCTTCTGTCTCCTGGAATTGCCAGTAACAGACTGGAGCCATAGATCCTATATGCACAATTGTTCCAAAAATAAAAAGAACCCAACTAAATATATCATGTGGGGAGGACGGCACCTGTGTAAACAACTGAAAGAACATGATTTGGTTCCTATTTTTAGCCTACAGATGTTGCAGTTTTTTCCAAGGCTTCGAAAAACCTGCCAAGAATAGTATACAATGGGGAGTGCAAGATCCTTTTATGTGATACAATTTCCTATTTCAATCTCCCTTTGGGTCTGATCCTGCTAAAATATGAGCCTCCCTCGTGAGGTGCACGTAACTCTCAAGCCCCACTAACTTCATTTGGAGTTAGTATTTGCTGAGCATCTTGCAAGATTGGGCCTGTTGTTACAAATGAGAGCTATGACATGCATTCACACGAGACTAGCCACCCGAATCTTCTCTGCTATCCTCAGCTTGTCTCATTGCCCCTTGCTAGGCTGAGAAGCAGTGGTTAGTGTTACCTGTCATAGGACTGGATTTCCACTCAGTTACAACTGCTTGATTTTTGATCAATTGATTTCCGTAATACAGGCAGTGATGAGCTGCCAAAATCTTAACAACCGGTTCCCTCCTCATCCCACGAGGGGGTCGTGGGAGGCGGAGGTGAGCTGGGGCGGTGAGCGGTTCCCCTGCGCGCCGCCCAGGTTACCCGCTGTGACACGGGCGGCCCTCCTCACGCCTGCCCCAGCTCACCTCCGCTCTGCCTCCTGGGGCTTGAGCGCGAAGTCGCCGCTTGCTTCTCAGCCGCCCCCCCCCCCCCCCCCGGCTTCCTGCGCAAACAGCTGATTTGCGGGAAACCTGTGGGCGGGGCGGAGAAGCAGAGCGGGGCGGAGCATTCAGGGGAGGAGGCAGAGGCAGAGCTGAGGTGAGCTGGGGCCAGGTGGGGAGCTGCCGGTGGGTGCTCTGCACCCACCAAATTTTCCCCGTGGGTGCTCCAGCCCCGGAGCACCCACAGAGTCGGCGCCTAAGGCGCCACTTTTGGCCGGTTGTTAAATTTAGAAGGGCTTCTAAATTTAACAGCCGGTTCCAGTGAACTGGTGTGAACCGGCTCCAGCTCAGCACTGAATACAGGGGTGAAGCCGGGGTCACAGGTTGGAAAATTGCTGCAGCACGTGCTGAGCTGAAGTTGTCACGCTCTGGCAACAGAGGAGTGTGTGCTGAATAAAAGTGGTAGCAAGTTAAAGGGCTGACATCCTAATGCGGCTGGAGCTGAGAACTCCAGCAACCAACTGCGTGTTGGTCTTGGAAAGATGCCGTTACTGTTTGAAGACCTTATCGAAGGTGGGGAGAGGTTTTGCATTTAGACATGAACGTGGTGATAAGACACAGATGTATCTTGATGAACTTCATAAGTTTTATGAATGGGATTATATGACAGGGTGGTCTGCAATAGTAGTGCTTTGTACTCAGTGACCCAGGAGGTCCCTGCCCATCCTATGTTCCTCTGGTTGGGTTCAAACTCAGCCTGGCTTCCTGAGAGTCTGGAAAGGGGTCAGCTGGGATCCTGCCATTGAAGATACCCTTTGCATCTGAGGATATGTCTACACTGCCCACTAAGCCCAGGGTCTGACTCCAGTTTGAGCCCAAGCCCCCTTCCGTCCACACAAATCAGTCTGATTTGTGTCAGCAAGTGCCCAGGACCCAGGTCCTCAGACCCTCCTGGGAGTGGGGTCAGGACCCAGGTCCCACTGAGAGTCAGGTCCAAGCCCTGTCACTTTGCAGTGTGGACGCAGCTCAAGCCACAGACCCAAGTCAGAAGGTCTGAGTAGTGTAGTGTGGCTGTGTTAGCACAGCTGTGAGACCTGGGTCCAGGAATTGTAAACCTGGACTTACAGTGCAGTGCGGATGCTCAAATGTGGGTTTGGAAACACCAAGTCCACAAGCCTGGGTCTCATAGAATCAGGTTGACAATACAGTGTAGACATACCTTCAGGGTCTTATCTTTGCCAATGCAAGGAAAGTGTGCCTGTGGATAACAGCTATCCTGGAGGATTGTGATGGGACAGGTGGTCTTTGAAGTAGCTTGATCCCAGCCTGTCCAGTGCTTTCAAAAACCAGGACTAGAGGAACTTTAACCTCTTTGTCTCAGCTTCCCCATCTGTAAAATAACATTAACAATCCTGGATGATGGTATTAAAAAAATGGATTAATTGTTGTAAAGTATTTTGTGCAGCTTGGGTGAAAGGTGCTGTGTAAATGCAGAGTGCGGCTATTCTAGGCATATGAGGCTTGATTCTTGTTTATGCGAAGGTCCCGTTACACAACTTTGGCAGTAAAATGAATTTATGCCTTATTTTTAAGGCCCCATAATGCTACCTGAGAAGCTTAAAGGAGTCTTAGTGTAAATGGAACCTGTGGTGGTTCATGTGATAGAAATTTCAACCCAAAATGATTCCTTTATCTTCAGTCGGAAACATTAAAGCCAAAGGAAGGGAGCTAATCTGTCAGTTTTCCAAATCAAAAACTCATCCCAGCTGTGTTCTGATCTTTTGCTTTACTGCTTCATAGCGTTCATGCTGCCAGAGATGGACTGGTGCCCTGACTCTGCAAATGCAGACCCAGCTCGAGAGAAAAGATTCTCGCACAACACTGAATACGCCAAAAGAAAGAGAATTAACCAAGCAGTCTTTACTGTTCTGCTTTTATTTTCCTTATGATGGGTTTACAAGTAAGCTGTTTTCCGTCTAGTTTCCCTGGGCTGGTGATTCATGTGTAGTGTGGACACTTGATGCTTCAATATAGTTTGGTCCCTTTTTTAGTTTTAGCTCTGCAATGTCTTAGGGCTGCTTCTTGTGAGGGCAAAATTCTCGCCTCAGATCCTTAAACTCACTTCCACTGAGTTGCGCATGGGATCCAGACTCCCATTGCCATCAGTGGTTGACCTGTGAGGAGAGTTTAACTTGGTGAAGTGGGACTTGATGACTGTCTACAAACAGGGTGTAACCGCCAAGAAGGAAGAGGAATTATTTAGCCTGGTTTGAGGGGGAATACGTAGGAGAAATGGGTTGACATTTGTTTTTAAAAGGAAGAACTCATTTGGGCTATCAGGAAATCTTCCTGACCATGCGTGCTATTAAGACTGTGAAATGGTCTCACAAAGGTACAGTTGGAAAGTACAACTGTGGAAGCCATGGACATCTGGGCTGAATAATTCAGGTTGGCAGGGAGAGTGGGTTAAATAACCCATTGCGGGCTCTTCCATCTGTAACGTCTGACTCTCTGAGATCTCCTTAGCCACAGATAACTCCACTTTCCAAAACTTTCCATTTTCAATAGCTGGATTTTCTTCACAAGTCTTTATTTTCAGCTTTCCTGAGGACATTGTCAGCCAGCTGTCAAACCATATGGTTGTCTTTTAATATGTACAAAGCTCTTACATAATGGGCTGCATTTGATCCCTGGAGTAACTCTGCTGATTATGCTGGGGATGAATCTGCCCCAGTATTTGCAGGGCATTGCTCTCCATACTTATGGAATCCACAATAAAGGAGGTGAATGACTGGGGAAAGACGCTTTTCATTTTAATTGTGATGACCTGAAATAGAAATCCCGTCAGAAAATCATCTGTGTAAAACACAACAAGATGACTAAACTCAATTCAAAATTAACTTAGTCCCTGTTGTCAACAATGCAAGATCCATGGCGGTAATACTAGTGCACATTGTCTGGACTTGTCTATCTCCTGCTAATGATTGGAAGGATGTGCTTAACTGAACGCCAAGAATTACATACATACAAATAACAGCCTCGAGCCAGCTTTGTGTTTGTTTTATGTCTTTGATGGGGTTTCACTGAATAAATATAAGCAAAAAAACCTCAATGAATACATTTTGGATTATTCCTAGCTAAAAGGCTTATTGCTCTTTTAAGGTACAGCCAAATGTCAAGATTCTCCTCAAATATTATTCCTTGTATTTTCCAACTGTAACCAACAAAATTAAAATTAAAGTCTCTGACTATAAAGTTGATGTACATTTTGCCAGACCTAAAAATCATTTCCCGTGGCTGCTGAGCTAGTGTTGGGTGGATACAAATGTTTTCCACCTAGCAATTGCTTCAAAAACACAATGGAATTGTAATGATTCATCTTCTCAACCCACTGTTACATACAATGCACAGTCTTTACATGAATCATCAGCCATAACGAGAATCCACTTTCAGATTAGGACTGACCGTAATGTAACCCCCACATCTTCTGAATGTGGTGTTCTGTCCCATTCAGGGGGGAGTGGGAGGGGGAGAGCTTGATTAATAAGTTTGCTCTACAGCCTTAGCTAAGCGCTATATGGCATTTAGCCCAGAGGTTCCCAGGTTTGACCCCACCCACCAACAACTGGGGTCTGCTGGTGTTACAGTAAGACTTAGCCTATAGCACCCTAGACCAGGAGAGGCTAGAAGAGTTACAAATACAGTTGTTATTTTTTCCATTTGCCCATTGGAAAAGGCACAGGGATCCTTGATCAGTTTAGGAGCTGTGTTGTCAGGAAGTGAATCATTTTTCATCCAGTTCTTGCATGGAAATTGGTAGCTTCTGTGAGAGACCTCATAGATAGAATCTCCACTACTTGTTCCAGTACTTATATGGCCCCCATCATGGTAGGAATTTTACACTAAGGTCATTCAGTGAGTCTGTGGCAGAATTGAATTGAGGCTGAATTGAACTGAGGCTGTGTAGAGCGGCTGGAAAAAGAGGGCTTCAAGCCTGCACACTTTTCAGATATCCTTCTAAATGAGATCAGAATTGCATGGCAAGTGTCTACGTTGGATAATGGGATGCTATTTGGGTAGCTTTCTTATTTCTGGGTTAACCAACTTTTCTGTATTTCAAGAAATAATAGCCTTGGTCTATTTTTTTTTAACTCAGTTGAAAATTCTTTAGTTTTCCGTTGCCCTAAATATGATTGAGGATAATATGACCACACTGTATATAACAAGCATAATTAAAGAAAAAGATGTTTGCCATTTAAGATGCCTTTAATTTGTTTTGAAATATCTCGCTGGCCCTTAAATGATTATGCTCCATCAAACCAACTTGAAGGTTTTATATAGTTGTATAATTTTTATGAGGCGATTTCTGTTATTACTTGATTATTTCTCTAACTTAATTCACCAAAGAGCCATAAAACACTGTCCTGTGTTGGCCACAGCATCCTAAAGTGCTAAAACTGTAAATGGGCTGGAGCTTTATTATTTCCTGCATTATACTTGTATCATTATTCATCTCTGGAAACTTAATGATAGCAAGCTTCACATGACACTCCTGACGTGTTTGATCAGACTCAAGTTAGCTCCTCCTCATCCTCGGAAAGGACCCGCACTTCACATGATAGGAAACTTAAGGAAAATACATCTTTTGGCCCTTAAGGTAGGAGCTACTTGAGATGCTTGCCTAAGAGTGACAGGATAATGAACAGATCTGGTATGTACATATCACCCTCTAAAGGCTGGTCCAGCAAGGATTGCTCCTAATACTGCTGTACAGGATGGAGATTCTCCTTTAGTTCACGTATAGGTGGCCTGGGGTAAGGAGCATGAGGTTGTGGGTTCTGTCCCTGATAAAGACTCATCACGAACATGTTCAAGTCTGGGTACCTAAGTATAGGTGGTCTAATCTTTTTGTTCAAAACTGCTGAATACCCACAGATCCCATTGTGGTCAGTGGGGGCTTGAAATGCTCAACACTTCTTGCTACCTCTATATAGTGAGACTACTAATGAAATAAGGTACTGCTAAGCCCATTGCTTCTTGTCCTATCCTCAGCAGTTAAGAAGAACAATTTTTCTCCCTCCTCCTTGTAACAACCTTCCCTAAACTGGGAGGAGTGGTAGATACGCTGGAGGGGAGGGATAGGATACAGAAGGACCTAGACAAATTGGAGGATTGGGCCAAAAGAAATCTGATGAGGTTCAATAAGGATAAGTGCAGGGTCCTGCACTTAGGATGGAAGAATCCAATGCACCGCTACAGACTAGGGACCAAATGGCTAGGCAGCAGTTCTGCGGAAAAGGACCTAGGGGTGACAGTGGACGAGAAGCTGGATATGAGTCAGCAGTGTGCCCTTGTTGCCAAGAAGGCCAATGGCATTTTGGGATGTATAAGTAGGGGCATAGCGAGCAGATCGAGGGACGTGATCGTTCCCCTCTATTCGACACTGGTGAGGCCTCATCTGGAATACTGTGTCCAGTTTTGGGCCCCACACTACAAGAAGGATGTGGATAAATTGGAGAGAGTCCAGCGAAGGGCAACAAAAATGATTAGGGGTCTAGAGCACATGACTTATGAGGAGAGGCTGAGGGAGCTGGGATTGTTTAGTCTGCAGAAGAGAAGAATGAGGGGGGATTTGATAGCTGCTTTCAACTACCTGAAAGGGGGTTCCAAAGAGGATGGCTCTAGACTGTTCTCAATGGTAGCAGATGACAGAACGAGGAGTAATGGTCTCAAGTTGCAATGGGGGAGGTTTAGATTGGATATTAGGAAAAACTTTTTCACTAAGAGGGTGGTGAAACACTGGAATGCGTTACCTAGGGAGGTGGTAGAATCTCCTTCCTTAGAGGTTTTTAAGGTCAGGCTTGACAAAGCCCTGGCTGGGATGATTTAACTGGGAATTGGTCCTGCTTCGAGCAGGGGGTTGGACTAGATGACCTTCTGGGGTCCCTTCCAACCCTGATATTCTATGATTCTATGATTCTATGTATTTGAAAACTGTTATCATGTCCCCTCTCAGTCATCTCTTTTCCAGACTAAACAAACCCAATTTTTTCAGTCTTCCCTCATAGGTCACGTTTTCTAGACCTTTAATCATTTTTGTTGTTTTTCCTCTGGACTTTCTCCAATTTGTCCACATCTCTCCTGAAATGTGGCGCCCAGAACTGGACACAATACTCCAGTTGGGGCCTAATCAGTACGGAGTAGAGAGGAAGAATTACCTCTCGTGTCTTGCTTACAACACTCCTGCTAATATATCCCGGACTGATGTTTGCTTTTTTTTTTTTTTTTTTTTTTGCAACATTGCTACACTGATTCATATTTAGCTTGTTGTCCACTATGACCCCCAGATCCCTTTCCGCAGTACTCCTTCTTAGGCAGTCATTTCCCATTTTGTACATGTGCAACGAATTGTTCCTTCCTAAGTGGAGTACTTTGCATTTGTCCTTATTGAAAATCATCCTATTTACTTTAGACCATTTCTCCAGTTTGTCCAGATCATTTTGAATTATAATCCTTTCCTCCAAAGCACTTGCAACCCTCCCAGCTTAAACATGTCTTGTAGTTCAGCACTGTAAGTACATGAAAACCACTAATAGTCTGTTTTACTGGAATAAAACCACATTAATAGCTACTTGTAACTATCATCACCCTAGAGGACACATTCACCTACTCTGAACTTTCCAAACACTGTCTTTTTTCATACTGGAGTTCTCCCTTGCACCTCTTTTTTTCCTGGGTATTTTTATGAGTATCCTTCAGGAATATGCAAATTTAATTCAGTCTCTTCTGGCACCTGATGCTTCAGATCAAAGCGTCAGATTCTGCCTTCCCTGTGCCGCAAAGTTACTCTGAAGCGGGATGTGAATTTAGGAAGTCTTTTCCACCACCTAGACTATCTGAGGAAGATTCCAACTCAACATTCAAGGGAGTGTGACTTGCCCATGATTGCAGAGCTGGGAATAGAACTCAGATATCCTGACTCCTGCCCTGTGCTAGACCGCTCTCCTTTGGCTCATTAAGGGTGCTCAGTTCCACTGTCTTAACATTCCATCCCTTCCGAGATAATTTCCTTTTCATAACTTCCCACCCAGTTGCTGGGGTAATTTCCATATGGGCATGCCCATCTTTAAAAAAGGGAAGAAGGAGGATCCTGGGAACTACAGGCCAGTCAGCCTCACCTCAGTCCCTGGAAAAATCATGGAGCAGGTCCTCAAGGAATCAATTCTGAAGCACTTAGAGGAGAGGAAAGTGATCAGGAACAGTCAGCATGGATTCACCAAGGCCGAGTCATGCCTGACTAATCTAGTTGCCTTTTATGATGAGATAACTGGCTCTGTGGATGAGGGGAAAGCAGTGGACGTGTTGTTCCTTGACGTTAGCAAAGCTTTTGACATGGTCTCCCACAGTATTCTTCCCAGCAAGTTAAAGAAGTATGGGCTGGATGAATGGACTATAAGGTGGATAGAAAGTTGGCTAGATTGTCGGGCTCAACGGGTAGTGATCAATGGCTCCATGTCTAGTTGGCAGCCAGTATCAAGTGGAGTGCCCCAAGGGTCGGTCCTGGGGCCGGTTTTGTTCAATATCTTCATAAATGATCTGTAGGATAGTGTGGATTGCACCCTCAGCAAGTTTGCAGATGACACTAAACTGGGAGGAGAGGTAGATACGCTGGAGGGTAGGGATAGGATACAGAGGGCCCTAGACAAATTAGAGGATTGGGCCAAAAGAAGTCTGATGAGGTTCAGCAAGGACAAGTGCAGAGTCCTGCACTTAGGACGGAAGAATCCCATGCACCGCTACAGACTAGGGACCGAATGGCTCGGCAGCAGTTTGGCAGAAAAGGACCTAGGGGTTACAGTGGACGAGAAGCTGGATATGAGTCAACAGTGTGCCCTTGTTGCCAAGGAGGCCAATGGCATTTTGGGATGTATATGTAGGGGCATTGCCAGCAGATCGTGATCGTTCCCCTCTATTCGACATTGGTGAGGCCTCATCTGGAGTACTGTGTCCAGTTTTGGGCCCCATGCTACAAGAAGGATGTAGAAAAATTGGAAAGCGTCCAGCGGAGGGCAACAAAAATGATTAGGGGACTGGAACACATGACTTATGAGGAGAGGCTGAGGGAACTGGGATTGTTTAGTCTGCGGAAGAGAAGAATGAGGGGGGATTTGGTAGCTGCTTTCAACTACCTGAAAGGGGGTTCCAAAGAGGATGGATCTAGACTGTTCTCAGTGGTAGCTGATGACAGAACAAGGAGTAATGGTTTCAAGTTGCAGTGGGGGAGGTTTAGGTTGGATATTAGGAAAAACTTTTTCACTAGGAGGGTGGTAAAACACTGGAATGCATTACCTAGGGAGGTGGTGGAATCTCCTTCCTTAGATATTTTTAAGGTCAGGCTTGACAAAGCCCTGGCTGGGATGATTTAGTTGGGGATTGGTCCTGCTTTGAGCAGGGGGTTGGATTAGATGACCTCCTGAGGTCCCTTCCAACCCTGATATTCTATGATTTCTTTGCAGTTCCTCACAGAAAGTCTGTGCGTTCCTAGTCCAGTTCAAAGGAGACAGTGTCTTCAGGATTCACAAGCTGACATGGAGATCATGGGATGTCAGTCAGCAGAGGAGCAGGTGTTGTCTCAGATCATTATCTTGTAGTGGCCGCATTACTGCTTAAACTCAGAAAGATCACAAAGACTGACAAAAAGACTGTTGCAGCAGTAGAGAAGCTCAAGGGCCAAGAAACGGAGATTCATCTTGCAGATTCAAGATTTCACTTAGCAATTGTTCCAGTGTTTTTCCGAACCAGGCTGATGATGGTCTGGAAGACAAATGGTCAAAGTGGAAGAAGACAGCAGTTGAGACAACAGAGGAAGTAATGGGCCATCGAACAGGGTGGAAGAAAGAGGCATAAAATACAGCTGGAATCCAGGCAGTGATTGAGTGGAAAGCTCTGAAGGGGAAAAAAAGAACCGTGCAAGACACAAGTAGAGCTCTGAAAGGAAGCTGCAGAGGGACAGAGAAATAAAGGAGAGATGCAAGCAAAATAGAAACACCTGGGGCCACATGAAAGCTGCAGAGGCAGAAGCAGCAGCACAGAGGGGAAACTTTTTAAGCAGCTCTATAGAATAGTGGAAGACATCTCGGGAAGAACCAGACTATCACAGGTGACGCCTGTCAGGGGGTTTCAGGAACAGATGTTGAACACTAATGAGAAACAAGCCAGACAATGGACAGAACATTTTCATTCCGTATTAAACTGTCTGGAGGAGAGGCCTATCTTGGGAAATCCTGAATAAGGGGACAGCAGGAGTCCTTACTGCAAGGAAGGGCCTGCAAGTGGCAGCTACCCCAGACTCTAAAGGAAGGGTCAAGGGAAGAGAACCAAGTGAGAGGTAAAGGGAGCTTTCTCCCTTAGGCTGAGGGCTGAGAGATGCCTGGGAGGCTGAGCTGGAATCCTGATTGGAGACAGGACCCAAACAGGGACCACAGCCTGCCTGAAACTCTGGGTAGAGAGGAGAGTGACCACCTTGGTGTTGGGAATGAAACCCAGGAACTTGGGCCAGTTGGAAGCTAGGAATAGCCTGGAAAGAGGACTACCATCTGGGCTGAAGATTCAGTTGTTTTTTGCTATTTTTCTGTTGGACTTTAAGTGAAGAACTTTGAGCCTTATGAAGAAGCAAGTGGTAGGAAGTGGCCAAGGAAAGCAGTCTCAAAGCACTCCAGGGTGTTGGATATCACTGCCTCTCATAGGGCCCTGGGTCTGAGCCTGGTAGATGAGGAGGCCCTGAGCTCCCCTACCAATTGCCCTTTTTGTGGAAGGGAAGCAAACCCCTTCCCACTTCCCATTGGACAGGAGGAGAGGATAAAGACATTGTAAGTCTGAATTGAAAGGCGTGCCATCCATAGGGATCTGGAGATGGGCTGTAATCCCTTTGTTGCGGGTGGACTGTGTATTTTGTTGGACTCTGTTACCCTGGAAGGGGGCAAACTTAATTGGTGACCCTATCACTACCTACCGAAAGGTGGACTGCCACCACATCATAGCTGGTGAGGGATGCTGGAGACAGGGGAGAGCTGGGACCCAGTGAACTACCAGAATTCAAATAAAGGTACCAAGGGCAGGAGGTGAAATTCTGATGGAGCAGCTAACAAAACTCTAATGAAATATAGGAGGAAGAACAAGTGCCCCAAGACTGGAAAGATGGTGGTGTTGTGGAATTGCCGGAAAAGGGTGACTTTATTCAGTGCCTGAACTGGAAAGGTATTGTACTGCTATCAATCCCAGGTAAAATATTGGCTACTGTTATGCTGAACAGAACGGACAAGATGGTGGATGAAAAATTACTAGAAGAACAGACTGGGTTCTGTCCAGGTAGATCCTCAAAAAAGCCACAGCCTGAAAAAATCCATGTTAATCAACTTTATTGACTTAAAGAAGGTATTCAATGGTGTCCCCAGAGACACCCTGTGGATATTGCTAGCAGCTAAGAATCATAGAATCATAGAATCATAGAATATCAGGGTTGGAAGGGACCCCAGAAGGTCATCTAGTCCAACCCCCTGCTCAAAGCAGGACCAAGTCCCAGTTAAATCATCCCAGCCAGGGCTTTGTCAAGCCTGACCTTAAAAACCTCTAAGGAAGGAGATTCTACCACCTCCCTAGGTAACGCATTCCAGTGTTTCACCACCCTCTTAGTGAAAAAGTTTTTCCTAATATCCAATCTAAACCTCCCCCATTGCAACTTGAGACCATTACTCCTCGTTCTGTCATCTGCTACCATTGAGAACAGTCTAGAGCCATCCTCTTTGGAACCCCCTTTCAGGTAGTTGAAAGCAGCTATCAAATCCCCCCTCATTCTCCTCTTCCGCAGACTAAACAATCCCAGCTCCCTCAGCCTCTCCTCATAAGTCATGTGCTCTAGACCCCTAATCATTTTTGTTGCCCTTCGCTGGACTCTTTCCAATTTATCCACATCCTTCTTGTAGTGTGGGGCCCAAAACTGGACACAGTACTCCAGATGAGGCCTCACCAGTGTCGAATAGAGGGGAACGATCACGTCCCTCGATCTGCTCGCTATGCCCCTACTTATACATCCCAAAATGCCATTGGCCTTCTTGGCAACAAGGGCACACTGCTGACTCATATCCAGCTTCTCGTCCACTGTCACCCCTAGGTCCTTTTCCGCAGAACTGCTGCCTAGCCATTCGGTCCCTAGTCTGTAGCGGTGCATTGGATTCTTCCATCCTAAGTGCAGGACCCTGCACTTATCCTTATTGAACCTCATCAGATTTCTTTTGGCCCAATCCTCCAATTTGTCTAGGTCCTTCTGTATCCTATCCCTCCCCTCCAGCGTATCTACCACTCCTCCCAGTTTAGTATCATCATCATCAAGAGATGCAAGACAAACTGATCAATATAATACAGAGTTTATATGATGGAAGTTAGATGCATAGCAAGGTTGGAAACAAGCCTGGGTGAGGGGTTTGATATTGTGACTGGAGTTGGATAGGGATGCGTGGTGTCACCAACACTCTTTGCATTAGCAATAGATGGTGACGAAGTTGGTAACAAAAGGCATTGTGGATGGTGTAAAATGGATGTGAACTAACCTCTACCTATTAGGGATTGGAATGAGACTGTCGGGGAGGGCAGATTATCCCACATCTGCCTGTTGCATGTTTTCTTGCACTGTCGGACACTGGATATTGAACCCAATGGACCACAGGTCTGATCTAGTCTGGCAAAGCAAATGTTCTAATTCTTTCATTTATTCGTCATTGAAGAGATCACGAGCACTGGGCATCTCACAGGCAGCCCTCAGTACCCAAAGAAGAACTGCACAGATTTAGGTGCTCCAGCTCATGCATTTTCTTTCTCTGAACATATAGCAAAAGGCCTGTTTTATTGTTTCTAACCTTAAGTGGAAGATTCATGTATTTGAATGTTAGGTTTAATTGCCTTTGCTCTTTTATATTGATCTTTATCTTTTTCTCTTATTCTGCCTGTTGAGACAGCATGATAAAGTACATGGGAATCAAAGTGCTCAGTGGTACAGACTGTGAATCCCTGACTCCCATTGGTGAGCAGTTCCTCCATTTTCCCTGGAACTACTCATCAAGAGATCACAAATTGGCCCTACAAGTTGGCAAATAATCATGACAGTAAGATGGGTGTAAAATTACATGACCTTTAATGGGACTTTGTTGTTTATATAATTTATTTGTAGTACCTAGCGGCCAAGGTTCTGTTGTGCTGGGTGGGCACTGTAAAAACATAACAAATGCCCAAAAGAACTTTCAATTAAGTGTAAGACAAGAGATAACAGAGGACAGTGAGATAACTGTGGACCTCACGTTGGAAGGGAAGCTTTTAGAAACCTAATGACTTACTGCAAATTCTGCACATACACTGTGTTTTGCTAATTTTGATACTAATTAAAAGTAGGCCGCTCTTGTGCAAGCTGAGTCCATTTGAAGGCTAGTGGGATTTTCAAGCCACACTTACGGTGCTGTAGTATTTTGAAAGGAAAGAGCATTTGCTGCTATAAAAAGAAGCAGCCCCAAAGGGATGTTGAGTGTGAAAGCAGTGAAAGAAGAGATGGCTAATCCATGTGCAATGTCAGTTAACTGGGTTGACCTCTGACAATCCATACATTCTAGTTCAAATCAAATATTTTTTTAAGGGAGCTTTGGTAACCAATTACTTTTCTCTCCTTCTTCTCCCTACTTTTGGCCTTCCCTGACTCTCAGTCCTGCTTAAATTCCTTCTTCCTGAATCCCTCTGCCTCTCTTCCCACCTCCTGCTCTCCCTTGCTTTTTCGCACATCCCTTGCCTGTTATCACTAACTACTCTCACTTCTTGAGCAGCAATGTCCAGATGCTAAAGCAGGGCATTTTGGCCATAGGCTGCTGGGTGAAACTTAGGGCACCCCTGAGGCTGTTGTATGTTGCACCAGGATTGAGGAACTGGAGATGGGGCTTCTGTTTTTCGGGGTTTAGTTTTAGCAATTTTTGAGTTCTATGTAATGTCCAAAAAATGTGGGTTTTTTCGGGGCTTTCTTCTTCATACCATAATGAGAGAGATTTTTTTCAGATACTTCCCAAAGGTTTTGTCTAAATGAGATCTACTTGTATTTCTATTATATGTCTAACAATGACTTGGTTTGGTGAGCTGAACAGAAGTGTAGGTTTCTGTAATTACTTTTTTTAACAGGAACAGGTTGTTAGCTCAATCCCAACCCCTTACTAGGAGGGCTAACGGACTTGCATTTGGTCTGTTTGTCATGGGTGACCAACCAGGAATTATGCTTCTGCCAGCATAGCTCTCGGGGTCATGGGGGCACGTATGGGGTGTGTTGATGGAGTTCATCCATTATTACTTCACATCCTTGCTTTGGAATGAGGACCGTGCTCGCCATAATACATACCCATCTTGCACACTGAGTTCACTGTGTCACTTATAATAAGGTGTGAGTGTCTGATCAGCTTTGGTCTGTGGCCATCACCTTAGCACAAATTCTCAAACTTTTGTGAATCATGGACTGGTACAGATCCAGTACTTTTACCTGTAATGGTGTCATTGGAGGTGTATGAAGACAGTCCATTAGTAACATTCTCTTCACTTTTTTTTATCTTGTTCATGTGTCTTTAGTAAAAGCAACTGGCTTAAAGCATCTGTATTTCCCAACTTCTGGCCAGTTTTGTATACAATGGTATATTCATAGACTCTTAGTGTCACTGGCCATCTCTGGATCCTGAGTGATGCCATCTGTGGCATAATTTTCATCTCATTAAACAATGTGAGTAGGGGTTTCATCAGTGCAAATTATAAATCAGTGCCTATACATAATAGAAATATCTCCTGCACCCCAAAGAACAGCTAATCCCTCTCAATCTAGCTATTAATAATTATGACCAGCAGAAGACAGTCTGGGATGCAAATTCAGTTAGCTTTTCTTATCCGTCCTCCATCCGGTGAGCTAAAACGGCTCCAATTCCGAAGATGCATCACAAATCAATATCAGTTGTTTGTCAGCCTCATAATGGTCAGGACTTATGAGGTCTGCAGCAATAATTCAGAATCCTGAAACACTTGTTCGTGAGCTGATTTCCAATACCGTTTAACCCCCTTTTTAAGTAACATATACAAAGGCATTAGAAGTGTTAAGTTTGGCAAAAACTTACTCGGGAAATTCAGCAAGCCTCAGTAAGCCTTCAGCTCTGAACTATTCCTAGGTGCCAGAGCATCCCTAATTGCTTTGACTTTATCTCTCACTTGGTGGTGTCCCTGGGCATCCACTTTACAGCCCAAGGATATCACTTTGTGTGCCAGGAAGGAACACTTACTCCGTTTTCGGTGCAGACCTGTTTCCTTTAGCCTGTTTTGCTCTTCTGCTAAATTTTGTAAATGTTCAGATTCTGTGGGACCTGTGATTAATATATCATCCAGATATACTGCCACACGTGGAATTCCCTGAATCAATCCCCCCATGGTTCTTTGGAAAATAGCAGGGGCTGAGGACATACCAAAAAGTAACTGATTATATTTGAACAGTCTTGGAGAATTTACCATGACATACTGCTTGCAGTCTTCTTCCAGCATGATCTGTTGGCGGGCCTGGCTCAGATGTAACTTTGTGAACAATTGCCCTCCTGCTAAAACTGCAAAGAGCAGTTCCGTTTTTGGAATTGGGCGCTGTTTTAATTGAGATCCTATTTACAGTCAACTTATAGTCACCATGTAGTCATATGGAGCCAACCGGCTTCTTCACTGGGACTTTTGGGGCAGCCTATCTAGAAAACTTTACAGGTTCAATAATGCCAGTTGCCTGTAGTCTTTTTAACTCCATTTCAGCATTTTGTTTCATGACAGGGGGTACAGATCTGGGTTTGAAATAACAAGGCATGACATTTGGGTTTATGTAGACTTTAGCAGCAGTGCCTTTTAAAGTATCCAGTTCATCTTTAAATACTTCTGTATGTGTATTTAAAAGTTTCCAGAACTAGATCATGTTCTGATTTCAAGTGAAATCAGTGAATCCAGTGAAAGGTCAGCCAGTCACCCTCTTCTGAGCCAGTCAGGGCCAGTGCCCGAGACTCCTAGAAATGGTAGATGCCTTATTTGTCTCTGGTTCCAAACATTCACATTGGTGGCTTGCAGTGTCTTTATGGCTTCTCCACTGTGGTGGTAATTTTGTCCTACATTTCTGCAGCGAAGGTGGCTCACTATCTTTCCACAAGGGCCCATATGGTCCTTGGCTTATAATAGTTACATTATCTCCCATGTACAGCGCAAATCATATGTTTTGTTTCCCTTTACAGACAGCCCAATATGAATGGGACATATTTCAGGAATATTTGTTTGTTATACTACAGACACTATAAGCTGCTACTTCATCTTCTTTTTCACTACTTTTCACCTAAAGTACATGAAAAGTACCAAGGCTCTGAGGCTGCTTTTTATCATGGTTTTGTGTCTCTGCTTTCCTGGTATTGTTTTGACATACTTCAGATGTGTCCTGTCCACCTGCAGATGTGACGTTTCTCGTTATTTCAATCCGCAATCCATTGGGTTGCGTTTGCCTCCATGACTATAACACTCTCTGCTGGCTGACTGTATCTGTTTCCCAGGTCGCCTTTCATATTTTTTTCCACCTACCTTCTATTTCTTGTGTGCTGTTTCCATCTGCCCTCTGGTTTGTGGTGGTAAATCCTGTAAAATGTTATTTGCTGATTCCATAGCCTGCGCCAATTTCAGAGCTGTTTCAAATGTTAACTGTCGTCCAGACAGTAATCTCCTTTGCCTTTTTGTCATCATTAATGCCACAAACTAATCTGTCTCTTAGCACGTGTGTCAGGGACACACCATAACTACAGTCTTGAGAGAGCTTCCTCGGTTCTGCCACAAATTCCGTTACTGTCTTCCTGCTGCCCTTGACCGAGAGTTAAACTTCAGTCGTTCTACTGTTTCACTAGGTGTTGGGTTGAAACATTTTTTAACAGATTTCCTAGCTCATCAAGCTTTTGTCTACAGGCTCTTCAGGGATTAACAGGTTTCTCGTTAAACTGTAAGTCTTGGTCCCTACGCTGTTGACTGTGATAGCTTTCTTTTTAGAATCATCTGAAATACCATTAGCAGTGGAAAAAATAAGCTCTTTCACGGTATTCTTCCCAAGTTTGGTGTGGTGGATTAAATCATGGTGAAATAGTCCCAAGGGTTGTAGTCATTTCCCATATGTTTGTAAGGGTTTGTAGGCCTGACTTACAGATGACGTCACAAATCTTTCTCTTTTTTTTTTCATTTTTGTAAGTTCAGCTCTGTCTCATCGCCATGTGTTGTAGTGTAAAACCATACATACGTCAGCCTTGTTAGGTATTAAGAGTCTTCGTTCAGGCCAGACATACACATAGGTCTGCAGTAGCTCTGCAGGCACCCCACTTCCTGCCGTTGCCAACAACAAATACACCTAAAACTAGATAGCCACACATCTCCTGATTTAACTATCTGCCCACTCCCCCCAGTGGCTGTTTTTTTTTTACACGCAAACAAGAAGGAGAATTGAAAGCTATCAACATTACCTGGGAAGAAGTGAAGACTGCAGCAAGAAACCATCAAAGATGGAGTGTCGTGGTGAAGGCCTTATGTTCCACATGGAATAGAGGCATATGGCAGTTAGTTGAAACTTTGTATTCTTGTTACTGAATGCCTGGTTTAGGCTGTTTTATTCCCTAAGGCAGATTAAGAGAGAGAGAGAGTGTATGTGTGGGCGTGCGTGCGCGCCTACGCACCCTGTAGCCTAGTGGCTCGAGCACTGGCCTGGGCTGTGGGAGCCACAGGTTCAAGTCCCTGGTCTGTCTGATTTGGAGTGATCTGGGATAAAATTCTCTGCTCTAAATCAAGAGCGTTGAACCTGAAACACCCATATTCCAGCCCAGTGCCCTAATCACTAGCTTATAGAATCACTGTCACCAGCAGCAGTGTTGCCCCCTGAAGAGCTCAATTGTGGAGCCCAAACTGTTGTTGCCCACTGCCTGGCTCCTGCTCCCAGCTGGGGCTCTGATGTCTGGGTGGCCCCACTACTCAGCTCTGGATCCACCCTGGGCTTTCAGCTGCTCTGTCCTTCCACTCTCCAGCCTTCTCCTGGCTTGCAGTGTCCCTGTCCTGACCAGCATCTGAGCACCACCACTCCTGGCCCAATATCCGCAGAGGAGTGAAAGGGGGCGCCTGGCATGGGAACACAGGAGCTGGAGCCACAGGCGAGGGCCTTCCATTTGGCCTGATGGGTGTCCGCTGTTCCTTCCTGGTCCCAACTAGGGGCTCTGCTGTAAAGGCAGACCCTGTACCTGGCTCTGGCTGGCCCTGGGCTCCTGGTAGTTCTGGCCCTTTCCCTCCTGACTGCAGAGCGTCATTGGAACTGGCGGGACTGGGGGGCACTCAGGCAGGTCAGCATGGAAATGCTGCAGGCTGGGCAGGGAAACACAGTTGTTGGAGCCAGGTACCAGGGCCCATCCCTACTTCAGAGCCCTCAGTGGGGACCTGGATGGAGCAGCTAATGCCTGGCAGGCAAAACGGAAGATCTTCGTGGACTGGATCTGGCTTACAGGGGACCCCCTCGGTGCCTGAGCCTGCCACAAACTGTCACCCCAGATCTGGAAACAAATATGTCTCCCTGAAACAGTTCAGTAACAATGTTCTGACCAGCTGTAGTTTTGAGGTCCTTCAAAATGGAAGGTGCTGTACAGCTAAGCCTCTGTTTCATTGCTTTTAGAGTGCCTTCCCTTACTACTTCATACCCTGCTTTCAAATGGGATCACTTCCGGTTCCTAGAAGAGTTTTCTTTATACTTGTCACAGGAACCGCTCGGGGAAGAAAACTGAAAAAAAATCACGTTTCTTCAACGATCATTTCCCTCATTAAGGGCCTTGTTTACGAGGGTCGTTACTTGCTAGGCCAAGGTTGATTTTCAGCTTTGTTAGCTGAACTTTAACCCACTGACATTAATAAAATAAATTTCTCTCTGAGAGCCGCATGTGACAAATGAAATAACATCTCCTAGGAATAGGTTTGAATCTTTGAAAAATACTTTACCTCCATGCCAGTGTCCTCTTGAGCCAACCTCCAGCAGGCAAGAAACCCTGTGAAATGGTTTTGTGGCTGATCAAGACAAGTGCATTTAAGCCGAGGGTCAAATATCTGAAGTATTTTTGTGCTCATTAGCTGGAAGTTTGTATGTGATTGAGGAGGATTTATGGTTAGGGATACTTCAGTCAGGCCTTTGAATGAGTATGTAACTCCTACATCCATCATGTGCTCTTCTCTTTTGGGTACTTATATGGCCCCCTGGCTCTTTTTAATGCGTTCATCCTCACACACCCCTGCAATGCTATTATCCCCATATTTACAAGTGGGGAACCGAGGCACGAAAAAAGTTAAGTCACTTGCCCAAGGTCATTCTGGTCGATGAGGGAGTTGAACTGGGGTCTCATCACACCCCAGGCTAGCACCCTAACTACCGGGCCATCCATCCTCTTAAGGGTTAAAGTTGATCCTACGTGATTATATTAGTTTCCAACCATTAATAAAGTTCTAGGATAAAATCCTAGTTCCATTGAAATCACTGGAAAAACTCCCAGTGATGTCAGTGGGGCTGGGATTTCACCCCCGGTGTCTCTGTGTTTCTACAATTTATTGCTTTTCCCCCAATAGCTATATTGGCTACTGTGGAGATACTGTGGTAATGGGGCCATAAATAGAAGGATGAAGGGGTGAGGTCTCAGGCGTGACTTTCTCTTTGCCTCTCTCTTCTTAAGGGAACGCAGAGATAATCTGCTGTAACTTTAACATTTTGCCCCCTGGGTGCACATGCCTGGCAACCCTTGAAGCCAGTGGCAGGCATGTGCAATACTGAAGGGGTTCCCAGCAGCACAGTACAGCAGGTGGTTTTATAGGGTCACTGCAGCTGCGGCAGCGAGCCCTGCTGGAGACTTCAGGCTTCGTCTACATGGGCTGATGGGTGGGAAGTTCAGCTTCCATAAGGAAAGCAAACTCTGATGCACTGTCCATCCTATAAGATACAAACGAACATCTTCATCTGTATGTTTAATGGTACATCTGTGTCCTGCGGCTGAGTTAACGTTGCTCCTGGAGTCAGTTTTAACATAGGCAACCAAAAAGTGAGTGGGGCTGGCTGTAAGCGGGGCAGGACTATGGCAGCTGGGAGATGCTATTACTCAGCACATCCCTGGTGCAGCCTCTGCTGGCAGAATTCTTACAGACCCCAGGGAAAACTTAAAGCTGCCTTGCCTGGGAGTTCACCGTCCCTGGGGACAAATGCTCCTCTCTGACTGTCTCCCCCTAGCAGTGCAGGAGGGACATGGCATTGAGGCCAGACTTCCAACTGAGCTTCTGCCTGGACTTATTGTTCATACCCAGAATGTGCATGCACCTGATCTCTGCAGATGTGGGTGCCTGCCATCTGCATTTTAAATATTCCAGCATCTGAACACGAGCAAGTGTAAGAATTTTCACTCATCAAGTGCATTGGGAGAAGTGGGTTTTGCAGCTGAAAAATCTCAGTCGTATATGCACAGGTATGAGAACCATTCAGTGCTTGCACCTACAAAGTGCGTGTGCAATGTTGTGTATTCACACACAGAGCCCGGGAATGGAAATTCAAACCATTTAAGTGCTTCCCTAAAGACTTAAAGAATATTGTCTATTGCAATATGTTCAGGACACAGTTGTCCAAGCATCACATAATTATTAAATCCAAAGCCAGTTTTTTTTTCACACTGCACAAAATAGAAGTTCTCTGTGAGGATATGGTCATGTCAGGTTTCAGATTCCAAGCTCACTAGTCTTTTATTGTAGCACTACTCAAGAGGTGTGATTAGAATTATTTACAAAGGAAAATGTACATGTTTTTACTGTCCTATAACTCAAAAATTGCCAAAGTTTTTGTTCAAACTTTCAGAGAATAAAACAAATGTACTCTAATCACCTTATGAGTACAGCATACACACAATTGTAAATAAAAAACATAAAATACTCTTTTTCTGGACATTGGAATGTAACACTACTTTATTTCTTAGAAATAACCCACAAGAAACCAAAAACAAACAAAACAGACTGCTCCCTAAGGAGAGGGACCCACCTTGCCGTAGGCTGGCTCTTTGAAGACTGACTGAGTGGAGCCCCAGATCACATGCTTCCCTACAGCACCCCCTAGCATGCAAGCAGGACCTGGAAACCCCTTCACTTAAAGTGATAGCTTGTAATTTTTAACACAATTTTCAATACACCCCAAATTCCTTTGGTCCAAAAATAAGTATGGAAAATTTCATCCCCAAAAGTGATTGTTTTCAGTACCTGTGTGTGAAAACAGAGGGTAATGGAATACTGTTATGTATCTTCTCAACCAGTGCCTGCTATAGTGATGGCTCATTCCCTCAGGTGTTCCCAGCTGGTGTCAGGTGCAGATACAGAAGGATAAAATTAACTTCCATTGACTTGTATAGTAAGGCCACTTCATACAATATATGCGTGCTGGAATGGAGAATAACGTGAATGCTTAGGTTGAGAGCTGAGTTCAGAGCTATAAAATCATCCCGCCTCATTGGCTTAATGCACTGGCAATGTTTCATACCCATTGTATCCAACCCTGTTGCTATGGGAGGAAGTGAATCAGCACAAGTAGGTAGCCAAGTTTCAGCTGCATACAACACTGTGTGAAATTGAATGGTCTTCTACAGATGTAGCACATGCCATAAGCAAGGAGGTGATCCATTGTTTGTCACTTCACGCCCAGATTTGTGGCAAGTTTGTGTCTAGGTGTCATTTATTCCAGCTCTGTTGAACCCCATGAAAGTTGTCAGTAATGCAAACTAGCCATCAGCATCAACACAAGATGTCAGTAGCCATCCGGGAGATTCCCCCCACCCCTGCATCACCTCTCAAATGATCATAAATGTCTTGTAACAAATACATGTGGATTCTAAGCCACATGTATTGCCCTTTGTGAACTATCCTATTGTTAACTTAGGTACTGGTAATTTTAAAGAGACTCTTGGCATAAACTTCCATTATTTAAAAATACTAAAAAAGACCCAACCTATTCTGTCCTAGCAACTGCTTCAGTGATTTTTTTAAAGGCATTTTAAGCAGCATGTAAGCATTTGGGCTCTTGGTTTGCTCCTTATTCCCACCATCCATGCTGCACAGCTGTGTAACAGCTGGGCTGACCTGGCGCCATCTGATGAAGACAAAAGGACAAAAGGAAGGATGGGGGTAAAGAGGAGAAAGGTGAGATGAGGAGAAGATGATGCAGTTGCTTAGCTTTGTCCTGTGTGCATTTTAATGAATTATCTATTCTTTATTTTATGCTTATCTAATTGTCAGTGTCTCTCTCATAGGCTATAGCCTGCAACAGACGAAGGGGGGAAATGTTGTCGTTACACAACGCTTTTCTGTTGGGGTGGGGAGGTGGATGAATTTATATACAATAAAATGGTTTGTACTTCAAAGCCATGTAGTTTCCTCTCAAGGTGCCACAGGATTATCTGGCGTATTCCCCAAAGCTAGAATAGACATGTGCTGTTTTGCACAGCCCTTAAGGCTATATTTCAAATGAACGTGAAATTGAATTTAGGAACTCATTTCTCAGCAAGGACTTCAAACATTTAATTTACTGGTACCCCTTCCAGAGTGGGGAGGAGGTGTGTGTGAGAGAGAGTTACTTTCACAGCACAGAATGGTCTCCGGTCCAATGATGTGCTGAGCAGGAGCTCTGTAGTTCCGGTAGGTGACACAATGCTTTTAAAATAAGGAGACCGGACGAACTGGCAAGTCATGCAGTGGATGTCTGACAGGGACTAGATGATATTATTATCTGCTTTCAGAGAAGTCAGTGAGGAGAAAGCAATTATATGAGAGGGGGGAAGAAAAAAACAGAGTGACTGGAGTCTGTATTGTGTTAACTCTCATTAACCAAATGGTGGCCTTAGAGACATCCAGAATGTTTGGGCAAAAAAGCAGAAGCAGCTTGGGCTTCATTCTGAGCCCGCTCAGGCCAGTTTTGTGCCGGCGTAACTCCACGGACTGCCACGCAGTTACTCCTCCTTTGCACCCGTGTTCCCAAGTGGAGATTCAGACTCTTGCTGTGGGCGGTTTGTTTTCTAAAGGATGGCTGGCTGGGCCCGAACAATGCTCAATTAAAGCTGAAATCAATTCAGACAAAGTTCATGTGTTGTTTTCCCAGCCTCACTGAAATGTTGTTTTGTCCCCACTTGTGGCATCTCATGCAGCTGACTGCGAGAATTTTAACAACCAATGGGAAAGCCAGCTGGCCTGAATTCAGCCTGCGTGACTGATTTGTTAGGAAGGCCACAAAGCTTGATCCAAATCCTGACTCGTTGAGTCGTTTGCTTTATATGCTACTGTATAGGAAGGCAGCACGTAGGAAGAGTCAGTGGCTCCAAGGGAGTTAGGCCTTGTCTACACTACATATGTTTTGCTGGTGTAGCTATGTCAGCAGAGCTCCGTAGTGTAGACAGGGCGTATGCCAACGCAAGGAGGCTTTCCTGCCGGTGTAGGACCACTACCTCCCTGAATGACGTTAGTTATGCTGACGGAAGCACTCTTCTATCGGAGTAATTGTGTCTATGCTGGGAGTTTTGTCATCATAGCTATGTGAGCTAGGAGGTGTGGTTTTTTCACACTCCTGACTGACAGCTATGCCATCAAAACTTCGCAGTGTTGACCTGACCTTACTCCCAGTTTACACCAGTGTAAGGGAGAGGGGAACAAGGCCTAGTATGTATAGTAACAACTTTGTTAACTACGTGACACACTCCAAGTTGTGGCATTAGGCACCCAAACTTTCACTAACATTTTTGCACAATTTATTTAACCTCCTTTTCATAAGGCTGTGAGAGATATGGCAATTTCCTGCAGTATCCTTGGGAAACCTTACTGAATTGAGTTTAAGTATGTTCTGGGTCCGTTGTATTTAATGAACGGTTTGTGTATTCTAATGGGCGGGATTGTATGTAAATTCTGGGGGGGGACATGTGTTGTGAACCCTGGGAAGTGTTCTGAACTTCAAAGGACTGTACTGAGAACAATGTACCAGATGTGACTGGACTCTTGGGAGAAACAGTATCAAGCTGTTTGCTTCTGGAGTCTCTAGGGAGAGGTGAATGCAAACCCCTTACCTCCTGGCTATGCAAAAACCAACCTTCTGAAGCTATGGTCTGAGGATGGGACCACTGTCTGCTGATCATCTGTTCCCAGAGTCTCAATATCAAAGGTCCAACTGCATAAAAGAAAAACTAACCTATTCATGGGGGTGATAGTTCGGAGCTCAGGCTGTTAAGAACTTGTAACCACAGATAAACTCTGTGGTGGGGTTTGAAGGAATGACTCCTATCAGAGCCCATGTTGGAGTTGGTGGGTGATCTCTCGTAAGCTAGTTAGCATGCATGTAAGTTTTATTGTTTTTAATGTTTTCTCTGTAATGCTTTCACCTTTAGTATAAATGTGCTTGCTTAGGAAGAGCTGTGTGGTAACTTGAAACTGCTGGCAATTTCAGCTGTTCATAGCCTTTGGAGAGAGAGCAAAGCACAGACGCTGGCCTGTTTACGCTGTCTGATTTACTGGGAATATCGCCGTGAAGGCAGCGAACTGTGCAGACTGGAAAAGTCCCAGTCAGGAAGGAGAGAGACAAAGGTCTCTGCTCAAAAGAGGTGACAGCTACGGAACCAGGAGCCTGGAGTGCTTGCCCTCGAGGGACTGCAGAGGGGAGATACAGGCACATGCAAAAATGTACCTTATTTTTAAGCTTCTTTTTTCTGTGTTCTTCACAGTCCTTTCCTGTCTTACTGAGTGTGGCAAGTTATCTATTCTGCAAAGCCCACAGAGACAGAATTCATTATTTATCCAGAGAAAACGCTCTCATTTAACATCTATACCTATAAAGCTACCACCGTGGGTGGTTTTTTTTTTTTGTTGTTGTTGTTGGGTTTTTTTGGTTAATGTGCGCATTTATTTATTTATTTCGGTCCCTATTAGGAAACGCCTACAGAGAATGCATGGGAAATGGGACATGGGCTTCCAAGATCAACTACTCTCAGTGCGAACCTATTCTGGACGACAAGGTCTGTATCTCTCTTTCTCTCCATTTTTCTAGGTGTTGTCATTTTTATCAGCATACTGGAAAAGAAGGAGGGTCTTGTGATTAAGGTGCTAGTCTGGGACTCAGGTGATTAGGATTCTATGTTCCAGTGGGACCTTGGGCAAGTCATTTATTGTATGTGTCAATTAAAAACGGGGAGGGTATAGTACCACTCCCATTCTTTGGTTATGTCTGTACGGCAACCAGTGGTGTGACGTCGGCACATGTAGACATCCTCAAGCCAGCTTGCTCAAATAACAACACTGAAGCCACAGCAGCACCGAATAGCCGCTCAAGCCCATACCCTGAGTCCTGGGTGGGTTCAGGGGCGTGCATGGGAATTTAAATGTGAACGTTTCTGGAGGGGCACATTAAACACACACTAAAGAAAGGTTCACGTGACACCACCACCCCCAGATTTCTCAGGACGTCTCTAACAGGGACACCCAGGAGCAGCTCCCCCGGGCAGCAGCACTCTCCTTGTCTCTGCCGTCCAGGGAGGAAGGAAACAGCAGAGCAACTGGCTGTCGGCTGAGCTCCTCCTCCCTACACCCCTACAGCTACAGCCTGCTGCTTTTCCTACCCTGCTGCTGCAGTCCCAGTGCTGCTGGCTGCTTTGCAGACCCCCGCTGAGGTGAGTGGGGCGGGTGGGGTGGGGGTGTGAAGGCAGAGGCAACGAGGGACTCCAGCAGGGGGTGGGGAGCTCAGCTTTCTCCCTCCCCAGGCTGCAGGGACACATGGAGATTTTTTTTCGGGGGCGGGGGAGACCATGCCCTTGCTTGCCCCCCTCTCTGCACACCCCCTGGGTGGGTTTGTGCAGCCGATGCTGCCACGGCTTCCCTGCCATTGTTGCTCAAGCTAGCTCAGGAGTGTCAACACGTGCAGCCTAGACGTACCCTCAGTCTGTCTGGTCTACTTAGACTGGAAGCTCTTTGGGGCAGGGACTGCCTCTGACTGCGCGCTGGTGCAGTCCCTAGCACAATGGGGCCTGAATGTCGTTCGGGGCCAATCGCTGCTACTGTAATACTGTCATTACTACGACTGCTGAATTAATCTATTCACCGCTGCCTGATGGGTTTTTACCACCTGGTCCCGCAAGGTACATGGCATCTTTCGGTCCCAAGCATTCCCAATCCTCAAGCTCATTTTATCCTCAGCAGACACAGGGAGAACTGACAATAATGGAGTCCTGTAACGGAAGGGTTGGACTGCACCTGCCTTTAGCAGAGCCAGCACACCCTGTAATACACGAGAGCTTACAGAAAGGTTATGCCTCTTTGTTGAATTCTACGGACTCTTTCAAGAAGGCTGGAAGCTTTGTGGGAAATCCTGTGTTCTCAGATTGGCAGCCTCGCCTCGTAGATGAAAGGGAAGTTCACCTTTGCACAGAGCACAGGTCCAGCGCCCATGTGCTAATTTAATCCTTTTTGTTTCTCCAACTTGT
The DNA here is from genome assembly GCF_015237465.2 of Chelonia mydas. Lineage (NCBI taxonomy): Eukaryota > Metazoa > Chordata > Testudines > Cheloniidae > Chelonia > Chelonia mydas. The sequence goes on along the minus strand of NC_057850.1, from coordinate 251,140,989 downwards.
AGTTTGTAAGTGGTACCTAGGCTTTATGCTAGCTCTCTGCCCAGGGGTGAATTTCACTTCAGAAGCACAGGGATTTACGGATACTTCTTTGTTTTTTCTCTCCTTTCCTGGAGAGGTGCGAGGCCCTTTACAAACATATGTCAAGATGAAGTCCCACTTGCCTGAAGAGTTTATAATCTAAATTAGCCCTCATTCTAGCACAGGAGAGGGGGCAGGGAGGGAAGCACCAAAAATATCTGGCTCATGTTCAGAATTCAGTTGTTCATTCCAACTTTTTGCTTTTGTTTAATGTGACTTGTGTGTTAAGGTGGATTAAGAGCAGGTGTGAAAGCAAGAATAGACTGCACAGGACTCTATGTATTGCCAACCCCAAGTATTCAACATTCATGAGTCAGACAGAGCCCCCAAAATCCTGAGAGTGCCTTAGAAATCATGATTTGTTTAAAAATATAAATAATGGGCTGCTTTTCATTTCCCTGTTGGTTGGTTTCCAAGCCTTTAGAGTACCCTCAGGTCACGTTTTTCAAGCTCTTCCCTGCAACCCTGTGGGCTAGACACTTACATTTATTTTAAAAATGAACGCTGAGCTTCTCTCACATCCCATGACTCCAGGAACTGGGGCCTGAAGAAAAGCATGGCATATTGTGAGACCTACTAACGCAGCAGGAGAGGTGTCAGTGGTGGTAAGCCCGGGAAAAGAGGTGAGCTTTAAGGCAGAAATTGGAGCTGGCATGGGAGAGTATGTCTGTAGTGCCATCACGGGGGGTGATTTGCACTAGTACTGCAGTCACAACCCGTGACTTTTGTAGACCTATCCTGAGACTGACTGGCGCACTGGACGGGGGAGACAGTTCAAGGCATCGAGGGTGGCATAAGGAAAAATCAGTCACCAGTGGAAGGAGACAAGGGACTCATTAAGATTAAAGGACTGAGTAGAGCCTAGTGCACCGGGAGAGAGGGTAGGTGGGAACAGATGTTCAGATGGAGGCGGGAGCAAAGCCTTGAAGGTGATTTTAGTGCAAGAAATATGTTTCCTTTAACTTAGGTCAGGCAGGTGTGGTGCACTCAAGCCCAAATAGTAATGTTTGCTGTTCCTGTCCAGGGAAACACATTCTGAACCCACTTCTCCTTTTTCTTGCATGACTTTGAACAATTAACATCCTTGTAAAGGCAAATGCAGATGAGCTTTGTTCGCAGGGGTTGGATAGGTGTTGCTGTAGGGGATTTTCTCCTTTGCTGTTTGCTTTAAAATCCTACAGCTATGATAATACGGTAAAACTTTTTAAACCTATTCCTTAAGTATATGAAAGCTGTGATTTCCCCGCCCCGCTCCCACTCCCCAGAACTTTCTGTGTTTGCAAAAGCTTAAAAACTCATTTAGTAGATCCTTAAAGGGTTATGACAAACTTTACAAGTATTAAAGTTTATGAATATTCGTGAAATACCTAACCGGCGCTCAGATGTCAGAATAAAACTTGGGTTGATTTGTGAACAAATGCGTTCCCCACAGATTCCTTGTAATCCTCTTTTTGATTAAAAGTGAGATGCACCCACATGCATGCCCTATTGTTACTGAATAATCATAACAGATGCCACAGATTGGCAAGTTGGTGCCAAGTGACCTCATCCATTAATCTGTTTTTAATATAAAAAGGTGCCATTTTCAGACCTGGATGCTTAGGCTAAATCCTTATCGTCAAAGCAGGCTGGGCCCTGATTCTTCAAATGTGACTGGTGCACCAGGAGCAGAACTGAAAACCCTCAGAGCCAAAAGCAGAAGCTGCTACAGCGTTTGCTAAAGCTAGCTCCGAGCTGGGCAGTAACAGACTCAGGGAGCGGCAGGGAGAGGGGTGGCCTTTAGCACACACTCACGAGAGCGTTCCACAAACACACATGCTTAACTTTACTCTCAGGAATAGTCCCATTGAAGTGGGGCCCCTTATGTAAATAGGGATGGCTAACGCATCATACTCTGGCCACTCAACTTCCAAATTCCCCCTGGGTGATGGGCAGTGCCCCTCTCCCTGCACTTTTGGGTGACCAGGAGTCCTTATCATCTGATGACTGTTCGGTAGCATTCCAGGAAGTTGATGTATGGTTTTAGCTCAGCAGGTTTGCACCTCATGGAAACCTTCCCCATACCTGGCCCAAAGTAACATTCTCGTTCGCAGGCCGTGCGAGAGTGCACAAGGCGCTGTAAAAGGGGGACTTTCTGTGGCTGCACCTGCGCAGAGGGCATGTCTGGTTTTGTTCTGCATACGCTTGGTGGGCGACCATGTTCTGACATTGCTAAGAGAGAAGGGACGAGAAGTAGCTGCTTTAGGAGACAGAGCAGGAGCCAACAAATGCGGTTGTGTATCAAAATGGAACATGGGATGTCAAAGCCCCTAGGAGCTTAAAGGAATATTTTGGGAGAAAATACAGAAGCCTTGAGTTAGCATAGACAACTGGGCTCCTAGTTTCCTTTGTCTCACAGGTCAATTCAAACCAGCCCTTCAAGGGACTCTAGAAAATGTGTGTGTTGTGTGCAGTAAGACCAAGGCAGCAGACAGTCTCAGCACTAACAGTCAGGGCTCCTAGACATGATAGTTCAGTGCAGGTACAGGATGAAATCTAGACTGACCAGACACTCTGCAAAGCCTGCAAAGGGGTTCAGTAGGGAACCTGCTAGAGATACCTGCCCTTTCTGCAGGAACTATCTGGGGACTCAACCAGCAGAAAATGAGATCAGGGTGAGGAGATGTGCTCAGTTAAGAGGAGCTCGGTTACAGGCAGGTGTTGAGTCATTGGCCATGATGGTTTGGAGAGATTAGGGGATCAGACTCCAGCTGGGACAGGGAGAGTCTCCTGAAGAAAGAAAGGAGTCTTGCGTTTATTTGAACTCTGACTGTAAAGAGACCATTTGGACCAGCCCTGTGAATCCAAGACACTGAATTGGTTTTCCTGCACCTGGTCCCAGTTTAACTGATAGAGGCTGACTTGAAACAATGTTGCTATATGTGCAGCATGACCACGTTATCGGTAACGATTGTCACTCTGTCATATCAGCCAGTCGGTCCCATTCTAGTGTGTGTAGCATGAGCTGTTCCTATCTGGTCGACATGGCTGATATGACCTGGCCATGTTGCTCTCTATCTCACGTGACTCTTTATCCACTTGTTAGTGTTAGGAGCTGCCCCATGAGCTAGCAGCAGGATTTTATCCTGGTAACTTCAGAAGTGCAAAACTGACATCAGCTACTTGAACTGAAGACATAATCTGTCTGGCAGCAGCAGTAGATTGTTATCCTCTATGTGAACAAGACATGGGGAAGGGCGGGGTTGGGGCTGCAACATAGAGTTTACAAATGTGATACATTAGCAGAGCTTTCATTGGCTGCTGGGTGAGTTATGTTGGCTGTAGGGAAAAATGTGTCAACATTTTGCAGCACTGGTTCTGTTGCTCCCGTTTCCACACATGATGTAGGGTGACCAGACAGCAAATGTGAAAAATCGGGACGGGGTGGGGGGTAATAGGAGCCTATGTAAGAAAAAGCCCCAAATATCAAGACTGGCCCGATAAAATCGGGACATCTGGTCACCCTAACATGATGTGAACTCTAGCATAGGCAGACCGTGGTTGGCTTTACCACCATAGCAGCCCGGTGTTGTACAGACACTAATACCATGCTTCTCTCTATGGGTTCTGAGTTTGCCTTGGGGAAAAAATCACCGACAGCAAAGGTGGTCCTTTTTCCTCTCCAGTGCCAGTGTTTGAAAAGGGAGTTCATATATCCGATGAAGTGAGCTGTAGCTCACAAAAGCTTATGCTCATTTATGCTCATGCAAATTTGTTAGTCTCTAAGGTGCCACAGGTACTCCTTTTCTTTTTGCATATTTATAAAGTTTGTCTTCAAAACTGTAACTGTAATATGTGCAAAGTTAAAATAAAAGGCATGACGCAAATGAGATGAGTAATATCTAATTTACAATGTAAGCTCTTCTGGGCAGGAGGAAATATTATATTATTTCCAGAAAGTGCTTAGCACTCAAATGGCATTTAAGCAAAAAACTTACAAACTCAATGAAAAATTGGAACAAAAGGAAAATGTTTCTCTTTATTTCAAGATTTTTCAGTGGAAAATCCTTGCTGGTTTTCTACCAGTGCTACTGTTCATTTTAATACTGCATTCCTAATACCTGCTAGCATGGGGTATGGGCTGCTTTTTTCTGACTGCAGCTCACAGACTGACAATCTTTTATGTATTTGTTGTCAGAATTAATTAGTTAAACACAAAACTAATCCCCTTGATTTCAATGGGCGTATTAATGTGCTTAAAACTAGACCCGTGTCTGCAGGATCAAGGCCTAACTGATTTATTCTTACAATACCTGTGACAGAGAGAAATGTACATTAAAGTTTGCCTCAGAGCAAGTCTCTGTCAAAACTGGGTGTAGAATTTGGGGGCTCCCAGTCCTGTGCTCAGATCACCAGATTCCAGCTCTTTCAAATCTTTATGAATTCAAATACAAGCTTGAAGGATCAGGCCCTTAGTTTGCAAAGTGCTTCAGTGACACAGAATATTATTTATTATTATTTATTTTTATGAGACAACTTTAACCATTAGAATTAATATTAGGGAAACCAGCCTGACCTTAACACTGGCTACTGAACAAATAATATCTGGACATCTAACAAAGAAAATTAATTTTGCCATCTCGTTTCCTGTCGGAATCGTGAGAAGTTTGTCTTTCCAGAGTTTCCCATGCCTTTGACACCCTGGCTGGCTTTAAGGTGTGAAGATTTAAGCAGTATAAGCCAGGTAATACTGAATCCTGTTGAAATTCCACAGAAAAGTTCTGTTTGGCCAGATCTATATGGAAAAAATTCCAAACTGAAACATACGTTGTGGTTAGAAGAACTGCATTTTATGTCTGGACAATATGCTTGGCTAATCCATAAACTGTAGCCCTTGGGTTATTATAATAACATCATCTTAAAATCAAGAAAAGTAATTATAGTTTCCTAAACTGATTAACTGTTCCTTAATGTCAGTGCTCAGAGACTCATGCTGATTTAATCCTGTTATCTCTTTACCTCCAGAGGAAGTATGCACTCCATTACAAGATTGCTCTCATCATAAACTACCTGGGGCACTGTATATCTATAGGAGCGCTTATTGTTGCCTTTATGCTTTTCTTGTGCTTGAGGTGAGTAATCTATTCATATCTGGTTAATTTTCTTGGGTGTGTGACGATCTCATATTACTCAGTCTCTCTGATAACCTCCCCCGGATTGTGTATGGTGTTGAAAAACTCTATAGATCTAATTCTTCTCACTGTGTATGCAGTTTCCACTGATTAGTGAACATATAATACATCAGTGATGTGCTACTGCTCTGAGGGCTAAGACCCCTATTTATATTCAGAAGTAAAACTGAATGATTTAATGCTACAGCAGAGAACCTGTGAATGCAAAGAACACTTGATAAGTAAAGGATACGTGAGCTGGTATTTGAGTGGGTCAGCTTGCAAATTGCTATGCAAATGCATGGAAATGAGGCATGTTACATGCTAGCCGATGAGTAAGGGCCTGATCCAAAGTCCACTGGGGTCAGTGGGAGTCTTTCCTTTGACTCCAGTGGGTTTTGGATCAGGTTTTACTTGTTCCATCACCCCCGTTAGACGGGATGAAAACTCGCTAAGTGTTTGGGATTGTCACCCCCAGTGACCAGCCTGCAAAGAATAAACCTTGATCCTAATTGCAGCTCCCCTGGCTCTTGTACTGGCTCTCAGAGGAAGCACTATACATTGGCGCTTGAGAGAGAGATGCAGGAGCCTGCCCGTGAAAAGGAAGGGAGCCTCCCACTCAGGATCCTGGGACTGGACTAAATCTCTGTTTTGGTCACATGTGTTGTCCTTTGACGAAAACCCTTGCTAGCACCATCCGTGTTCATTTCTGCTAAGTCCCTCCACCAGCCTAGCCAGCTTTCTGAATGGATGTGCGCATAATCATCTGCATGCGGTCAGGAGCTGCATGTGCGAACTGGGCGTGAGCCAATTAACTCAGTGGAGTCTTTCCATTGACTTCAGTGGATCAAGCCCACCATGACAACTATCAACTTCCTTCACCTTTTACAGTGCTCAGAAATTATCCTTCTCCCATTGAAATCCTTAGGAGTTCACCTAAATAGGGACTGTGCATAAACTGAATAAGGACCTTTGGATTTCTCTTCTGTGTAGGTTCTTATACCACCATCATCACTGGGCAGCCAGGGCCCCAGACTAAGGGGAGGTGAGTCACTGAAACCAGATACGAGCTCTGCTCTGGGAGCTGGGAGCAGGAGAAGTTACTACCATGAGAGCAAGGCCCGGGGAGAGGATATGGGACTTCTGGGGGACATATGTGCTGGGGGAGAAACAGTTGAAAATTACCACTGGTTAATTTTACGTCATTGAGTGTTTTCAACTGGGAGCCATAGTTGTGTGTGGTTTTTGTAGGGATTGCGTGATGGACGTGAAGGGATGAAGATGGCGTGAGTTAACATTGCTGCAGAATTTGGCCTATCGTACTGCGGAGCCTACTCAAGGCCCTGCTCTTGGGCCACCCTACAGAGAGCAACAAATGTATCAACATCTGACCCATCATCTTCCCCTGCCCTTCCCTCCCACCCCCCACCCCCAAAATTCTTTCATGGAACATCCATACTTGAGTAGTGGAAGAAAAAACATTAACGTCCAATATATCTGAGAGCTCTCCAAGAAGGGAATCTGACATTACAACCTTCCAGACTCTTTCTTTACTGTTTCGATATCACTAATCACCATAATGTCTGGGCACCTTGCTTAATTTATAGCTAATAAAAGATGCAAATAATTCATTTAACTACATTCCCTTTCTGAATCTAAATCTTTTATAAATGCCTAAGTAAATAAGGAAGCCTCAGTTAGATAATTATTTATAAATGTATAATTTGCCTAGCTTCTAATATAGAAGTAACCTAGTTGCTCTCTTCTAAATTAGTTTTTTGCCTTGTAAACCTTGAGTGCAAGCTTTAAGCCCAGCAATCAACTTCAGGGTTTTGAATTAAAAATGACGGCAGTATTTTAGTGGGTTCTGTTCTCGATAGTCTCTTATACCATGTTCATCACTGTAGTATCTGCTTCCTTTATAGATGCCATGAATTAATATATTACCTAATACTAAAGTATCTTAACATGATCATCCAGTGTACCATACAGCACATATCTGGGTTATTTTAGTATCAAAAGTCCCTACGAACATTGCGCCAGATCCTTGTGGGGGAGGGATAGCTCAGTGGTTTGAGCATGGCCTGCTAAACCCAGGGTTGTGAGTTCAATCCTTGAGGGGGCCATTTAGGGATCGGGGCAAAAATTGAGGACTGGTCCTGCTTTGAGCAGGGGGTTGGACTAGATGACCTCCTGAGGTCCCTTCCAACCCTGATATTCTATGATTCTTGGCTGGTGTAAATCAGCATTAAGCTCCATTGATCTCAGTGGTGCTGCCCTCAGAGCCGCTGAGGATCTGGTCCATGATCCAGGTTCCTGTTGTGCAGCAGTTCTTTTTTTTTTTTTACCCCAAAATTATCTCACACATTTTCCCTAAAAATTTATTCTACAAGCAAAACAGCAATGGCTTTTTTCTGGGGGTTATTTATTTATTTATTTATTCTGGGTGTATGAGGGCACTGATTAGCTAGGAAAAATAAGGGAACTCAGAATATTCTTTCATAAAATAAGCAGGACTACATGCTACAAACAGCAGTAGAACCATCAGCCAGAACCAGACCTAATCATTTCTAGCTGTCTTTCTCTTCTCCCCTTCCCCCTCCCAAGCCATGTCCTTAGCTCTGTGACCCTCCTTACTCTGGCATGCCTGCTCCCAAGCCACAGTTGCCATGGAAGGAAGGCACCCATGGATGGGGAGTACGCTGTGGAGCTGCTGCTCCATCTTCTCACCCCAAGTCTGTCAGCTCTTCCTTTGCTCTGGCAGGGCAGGTAAAAGGGAGCATCAGTCCCAAAGCTAGTAGTGGACTCACAAGTCATTGCTACCTGATGACTCTTTAATGGCCTGTGTGAAATAGGGCTGGGGACTGTCAAGTGAGTACCCAGTGAACCAGATGTCCCTATCAGAGATGCCAATGCTCTAACTGGCAAAGAGGTTAAACTACCGTCTCATTCCTTAAGGTGGTCCCTCAAGGTCCAGGCTGAGGCAGCACCGGGTAAACCTGTGCTGTTTTATGGGCAGAGCAGCGGACCTCCTTCCCTGGTGCTGCCAGTCTGACATCTGTTCACGAGGAATAATAGCCATTTAAAAGAAGCAGCAGGCTCTCTCTGCAGGGGCAAGGTGCATTTGTTCCATGCTGCTCGTCTTCTGCAGTGTGCTTTGGAGTATGACTCATTGCCGATTGCATGGTACCTTGCTACCACGTTAACGCAAAGGCTGCATATTCTAGGCACGGATATTAAAGGCCTAAGTCATCCCTCTGCAGACACAGATCCTACCCACACATAACTAAGTGCAGAAGCCATTAAAGCTGGGTTTTTCCACTAGAGGAATCGTTTTAGAAGACAGCATTCATGCAAAAAGAAATATAATGAGTTGGTATGTATCCCTTTGCTGTTGATCAGAAGGGAAAATCTCCTAATTTCCACTCATTAAAATGTGGTTAATAGTACCCTGAACCGTGGTGTGATGGTTCTGCTAAGCAGGTGACGACAGTTGCCGTCAGCCCCTTTCCCCGCTGCACATCCCCTTCCTCCTGGTGAGGTGAGGGGAAAGATCCTGAACTGGGAAGTGGCCAGGCTCTGAGAGCATAGGATTGCCAAGCATCTGTTTTTTGACTGGAACCATTAAAAGTCCGGTTAGCAGCGCAGTGTGGGCCCGGGGCTAAACTGCCTGACCTGGCTCCGTGTGGCTCCCGAAAGTGGCCGACAGGTTCCTGCAGTTCCTAGGCACATGCCACCCCTAGGGAACCACGACCAATGGGAGCTGTGGGGGCAGTGCCTGCGGGTGCAAGGGCAGCGCGCGGTGCCTCCCTGGCTGCCCATGTGCCTAGGGACCACAGGAACCTGGTGTCTGCTTCCTGGGAGCCACGGTAAGCGCTGCCGGGACCCAACACCCCCTCCCACACCCCAACCCCCAGCCCCAGCCTGGAGTCCCCTCCTGCACCCAAACATCCTCCCTCATACTTCAACTCACTGCCCCTGCCTTGAGCCCCCTCCTGCACCCCAAACCTCTCATCCCCAGCCCCACCCCAGAACCCACATCCCCAGCCAGAGCCCTCATCTCCCGTACTCCAAGCCCCAGCCTGGAGCCCTCTCCTGCACCCTGAACCCCTCATTTCTGGCCCCACCCAGAGCCTGCACCCCCAGCCCAGAGCCCATACTCCCCTCCCCCCCCCCCCGCTCTCCAACTCACTGCCCCAGCCCGGTGAAAGTGAGTGAGTGAGGGTGGGGGAGAGTGAGTGATGGAGGGAGGGGGGATGGAGCGAGGGGCGGGACCTCGGAAAAGTGGTGGGGCCTCGGGGAAGGGCGGGGCAGGGGTGTTCAGTTTTGTGCGATTAGAAAGTTGGCAACCCTATGAGAGCAGCAGCTTCCCAGGTAGCCAGGAGCTGGAGAGAAGCTGAATTCGAAGCAGCGTCCTCAGGAACCATATGCAGAGCTGCGTGTGGACCAGGCTGTGACTGGGTGCAAGTCTGTGTGGGACTTGGGGGGGAGCAGCAGTGGCTGCGCAAGGAGCCAGTGGGGAGGGGCCCCAATGAGAGAGACTAACTGGGCCTGGCTTAGAAACCCGCAAGCTCCTATTTGTTTGACTGGAGACTGGACTGTTGCGGGCACCCCAGGCACTCGGCCTGAAGAGTCCCATCTCCACTGGACTGCCATCGGGGCCCAAACCAGAGCCGCTATTTCTCACCTGGAGCTGTAACTGTTTATGCCTCTGTGCCAGGGTATTTGCACCCTTCCCTTTCCTACCAGCCCTGGTAAATGACCCTTTCCCTTCGCAATGTGTCTGAGTGGTTTTTGGGACCCAGCAGGGCTAGCACCTACGGTGCTTGCCTTCAAGTGGTAGTACACCTGACATGTGACGGGCCCCCTAAGGGGTTTGGCAATCATTTAACTCCCCTGTAAAATGCTTTCCTTCCTGTAATACAAGGATGCTGTGAAAGCTTGCAGCTGGACAGCTGTCAATGACCATTATTAGCACTCACCAACCCCATCGCCATAATCACTGAGACCCGATGGCCAGGAACCAATGTGGTTATAACTTTTGCTCTGGGGAAAGCCTGCATCTTTGCTGTGCCAAGTGTGGATGGTAAAAATCTGTGAATTTTAAGAACTCTAGGTGGAAAAGGGAAAACATGAGCTTGTGTTTGAATGAGTCAAGCTGCAGGTTTTACATGAAAATGAGGAAAATCTTAATGCGCTCATTGCTATATAAGTGCAGCCTTGCAATATTATCATGAGGATTTATCAGCCCAGGCACAAAAATCTTCTTGAGACCACCCTTCATGCTGTGGTGGTGACTGGGGGGGGGAGGGAGGAGGTTTTGCTTGCCTGACAAAGTTACTGACCTGGGACAAACAGAAGTTTACAAGGTTGGTGTAAGTGTAGCCAGGCTGTCCAGTGGTTGAAATAAGATGCTTTAAGTATTTGTAGAGCTGGTCTCATTTTTTCTAACTTTCAAATTTTTCCCTTTTTTTTTTTTTTTCCAAAATATTTTTCAGATGTTTTTCATGAAAATGTTCACTGTTTTTCAGCCAGCTCTAAGTGTCTGTGGGTATGTCTGCACTAAAATAAAAGACCCACGGCGTTTCTGCGGCTGGCCTGGTCAGTGGGCTCGGGCTGCGGAAATAAAAATTGCAGTGTAGACATTCGGGCTCGGGTAGGCATGCGCTCAGCAGTCTGGGCTCTGAAACCCCATGAGGGGACTAACCAAGATTCCTTTAGCTCCTGTGGTAGGAGCCTGTCTTTTTGGAAGAAGAAGGGTCCAAATCTCCGTTCCCCCAAGTCACATGAGTACCTTTGACTGTCTCTTGATCCCGTAGGCTGCTGAGAAAACTGTGCCAGCTGATGCAGTATCGCTGGTAAGGATGAAAGAGGATGATTAAGTGGCATACAGAAACCAGTCAAGGGAGAGGCAGCGCATCCCTGCAGAGATGGCTTAATAACATGGAGTACTAGGACATTGCAGTAGCAAATGCTGAACACCGGGGAATTTACCAGATTGCACAGAGACCTTGCACAATTAATACCGACTGAGACTTAAAAGTTCCCCGCATTTGATGTGATCATAGCAGTATAGGCTCAGACATTTACAAATCTGAATATACCTTTCTGTACTCATGCTTGCAAGGGAAAAGAGCAATTCCCTGTGATGAATGCAATGTAGCAGGTGTGTGCATTATTCCATTCTCTCGCTAACCTCATTTAATCCACTTCTGTCTGCCAGTTATCACAGCAGGGCATGAAAAATGAAAAATACTCTGAAATGGTAACTTAAACAAGTGGCATATTTGAGACTGTATTGCAAAAGCTGGCAGTGCCAAGATGTGTTAAAAAGATGCTTGGGGACAGGCTGAAGCTGAGCACTCAGAGTGTAGGTTTGAGAAGGCAGAATTCTGCACTGTCCATTATGCATTTATGTTAAAGGTTCCCCTCCTGCTGCAAGACTGAAGGAAAGATCTCTGCAAAGAAACACTACCTAAGTAGATACTAGAGAGGCGTTGTTACAGCCTTTTTCGGTAGGGAACGAAAGAGCTGAAGTTCCTATAGTACATAAGCTGCAGAGTGGTCTAGTGGCCAGGGCACTGGTCTGGGAAACCTGAGTGCTAGTACTTGCTCTGCCACATACCTACTCTGCGACCTTGGGCAACTCACTGTCTTTCTCTTTCCTCTCCCATCCTTTGTCTGTCTAGACTGTACGTTTCTCAGAGCGGGAATTGCCTCTTACTATGTACAGCACTTCGCACAGTGGGGTTCCAGTGAGACTTGGGGTATGTAGGTCCTACAGTAATACAAATCATGAATAGCGTATATATGCAGGGCTGTGTTGATGGACTACAAGCTCTTATAAGCCAAATCTAAAACAAGCAGCTTTTTTTTAAAACTTCCCTGTTATTGCTAACGCTGGTTCAGCTCTACGGGTATTAGCAACACTGGGAGCCCTAGCGTAGCCAGGGGTGCCAGCCTTTTAAGCACCATATTGAATAGGTCTGCTTTGTGCAAGATTAGATTACTCCTTTCCTAAAATGCCAGCAGCCCATCTACACCAGTCCTCCCTCTGTTGCTAATAACCATGGAGGTAAACTAGTCTTGGAAATGCTGGGAACGTTTCTGAAATATTTCCCTATTGTCGACAAAGTCGAAATTTCAGTTTTTACTAGGATAGTGGGAAGAGTAAATCAGCACCTGTGAGCATCATTTACTTTACAAAAGACACTGACATAAGGCAGTGGTTCTCTACCGGGATACGCATACCCCTGGGGGTATGCAGAGGTCTTCCAGAGGGTACATCAACCCATCTAGATGTTTGCCTCGTTTTACAACAGGCTACATAAAAAGCACTCGTGAAGTCAGTACAAACTAAAATTTCATACAGACAATGACTTGTTTATGCCGCTCTATATACTGAAATGTAAATACAATATTTATATTCCAATAGATTGATTTTAGAATTATATGGTAAAAATGAGAAAGTCAGCCATTTTTCAGTAGTTATGTGCTGTGACACTTTTGTATTTTTGTCTAAGCAAGTAGTTTTTAAGTGAGGTGAAACTTGGGGTATTTGAGACAAATCAGACTCCTGAAAGGGGTGCAGTAGTCTGGGAAGGTTGCGAGCCAATGACATAAGGTATTTATGAAAAGAGTAACCAGAATGAATATTTTCAAACCTGGATCCCTAAAATTAGACACTTAAGTAGAAAAGTCCTGATTTTTTCCCCAGAAATGTTGAGCACTTGCAACTCTCATTGACATCTGTGTAAATGTAGATGTGCACACAGTTTTCTATTTTATCTAATCTAATTTTAGGGTTTTGTCCTGCCACCCATCATCATAGTATCTTGATGCCTTCCAAGTAAAATTAAGAGCAATTGCAAAGTCCCTGTTGGACTCTACAGCATCTCTGGCACTTCTCCCTTTATGGGGTAAAAAAAAAAAAATCTGCTTACGGTATTTGTTGCTTGTTTTATTTGCCTGATTTATTTGTGTTAGTGTTTCAATTTTATTTTGCAGGGTGTATTTGAGTCACTGAGGGGTATCAGTGTGAAGAATTACCTTGTACAAATTTCTTCTGCAGCCCTTTAAAATTGTGCCATATTTTTAGTAGAAATCATAAGACAGATGATGACACATGCAAGAATTTTCTGGGACGTGTGTGTGTCTATATAAAAACATGAGATGTTATCATATAATTAGTGATGTACTTACTGAGAGCAAAAAAACATCATCTGTGCAATCACTGCTTCAGTATTAAATTAACTTTCTCTGATCCATTTCTGCACAGAATGAGGAAAGGATAATGAAGCAGTGCCATGTCATGCACTCAGATGCAGCACATTAAGTCAGCCATGGGACAAAATCAGCCTCAGTGTTAGTTTACTGAATTTCCAGCTTTATAGCTTGTCTAGTCCAGCTTTATAAATCATGCTTTCTAAAAATACATGGTAATGGCTTCTACCTGGACTGGTGACTACAGGGTACGGCAACAGTGTAAGGTATTAGATAAGTCTTTTGGAGTACACCCATTAATGCTGCCTATATGACCCTGATAGGTTAAAACTCCTTACACACTTCGTGATTGCAAAAATTGAGACTTTGGAGGAGGTGTCAGGATTTTGTAGTGCCATAGATTCTGCTCAATAGAGTTACTTAGGCCATTTCAGTAGTGTTGGTTTGCTTTGAATAGATCATGGCCCTGGTTCAGCAGTGAACATAAGCAGCTGCTTGAGTCCTTCTCTATTCAGCAAACCACTTACACGCACGCTGAAGTGCTGTGCTGAGTTGGGGACTGTGTTCCCAGGCTGATCGCTCATGCGGCGACTGTGAACGTGTTTTCTTAGCATTTCCCATTGTAAAAATCCATCTGTTTGGGAATTGCTACTGGAGCCATACTCCTCTGTTGGACTGTGTATGATATGCCTAAACTATGGGGAAGATTGAAAGGCAGTTTAACCCTTTCATTTCCAGAGAGCAGAAACCCTCAATGTATCGCCATCCCCAATGGTCTGTACTGCTGCATTCCTCATTATTCACCATCCTTCACTGTCCTCCTGGCTGTTGGCACATAGCTTCTTCCTATTGCATACATGGCCCTGTGCTCTCCTATTGGCTGTCACGGAGAGCCCTCCGCTCTTCTGGGTTTCCTTGCCTGGCTTCTTAGCTCCCGACCCATTCCTCCGCACATGCTTCAGGGTTCCAGTTCTGTGCCTTCTTTCCTCCAGCCAGCTGCTCCTGTTGCTTTCTTTCCTCCACTCCTCCTCCTGCCAGAGATTGCCTCCCAGCCTTCAGGCCGAGAAAATTAAAATCAAGAGCGAGGGGGTGAATCTGGATAAGCATAAGCATGATAGTTACACAGCCACAATTTGAGACCTTGGGAATCAGGAAAACCAGAAAGTGATCAGTGGATCAGACCATGAACTAAGCCAGCTTTATGTGAGAACTCTATACCATGGAACAAGTGGACGTGAAGGCATTTCCTGTCATGCATAGAGGACTGGAGCCAGTATTTTTATCAAATCCCTAGATTCTTCCCTTTTTAAAATTCCATTTTTCTTCCCTTCCTTTCTTCGTGTGCATTTTATACTGTAGCTTTACTGAACATACCCACTATTTTGTAAGTTAATTTTCTTGTTTTGTTTCCCACATTTGCCAAAATCCAAAACGCTAATTCTTTTTTTCGCAAATATCCAGGAGAGAAAAATCTTCAATAAAGGTAACAACCTTGAAAGCCTTAAACTTCATGATTAAATAACCAAACAAAACTAAAGTAGAATTAAAGTACTTAATCACATAATTAAGGCTGTGTGTCTGTCACGGAGGTCACAGATTCCGTGACCTTCCATGGCCTCCGGGACTTCTGCAGTGGCCAGTGTGGCTGACCCCAGGGCCACCCAAGTAGCTGGCCCCAGGGCTAGCTACTCAGGCGGTCCTGAGGACAGGCACACCGGGTGCTGCTGGAGCGGCCCCGCAGCCAACCACTTGCGCGGCCCCCAGCCAGCCGCACCGGCAGCTGCCGGAGTGGCCACAGGCAGCTGGTCCAGGGACCTCAAGAGCAGCAGTCCTGGGAGCGGCCATGGCAGCCACTGCTCGGTGGCCCCCGACAGCTGCCCCCAGGGACCATCTGAGCAGTGGCTAGTGTGGCTGGTCCTGGTGGTAGGGTTGCCAACTTTCTAATAGCACAAAACCAAACATCTCAGCCCCTCCCCCTGTAGACACACACTGCCCCCCCTTACCCTCCAGGGCAAGGAGAAGGCAGGGAAGAAACTGTACAGTTTCACGTGTCACCTCTTGCTCAGGGCAGTGCTTCTATATACGGTGCCACCCAGCCCTGCAATGCTCTGCACTATTGCTAATAATGAACCTTTACAGTCATCTAGTGCTACAGTTGTTCTTCGTGTTGCATTGTTTACACGGACATTTCAAAACTCGGAGTAATAGTGTCCGAGTCTTAACATGTGAATTCCAAAACAGTGCACAAACTCTGCATGTGGCGATTAAGAATCAGCTAGAATGCAGAACAAATGAGCTTCAGAAAAGGCAGCAGAGCTCAGGTCCTGTTCGCTGGGAGTGGTTTAAAATACTGTAAATATGAAGTATGTTGAGCCCTGGCCTGTGTGCGTGTTGCAGCTGAACCCAAGCCTTGTTTAGTATTAGTCTATTTACATATTAACCCTTGACTTGACTGGCTCCCTCTCCCTTCCTCCTGCACATTAAGCTCTAACCTCAGTAACTGGCCCATTATTCTCCTGCAATAAAGTATCCAGAATGAGCATCTGCAGTGCTTCCCACATGGCTCCCCAGCCTTACATTTGGGAATATTTCTGTTCTTCTAGGCAACTGTCACCGACATGGCCATTTTCCTTTCAAACCACCCAGATGCTTTCCCCATCTTCAAGCTGTTAGGGGTACCAGAACACACAGACAGATCAGAACATATATACCCTGGGGAAACCCCAGTGTACTCAAGGATGTGGACACAGGCTAAAGAAAGTAGTGGACCGAAACAGGTGTTGAGCCTGGGAAAGGGATGGATTTGAAGGCAGCCTTCTCAATCTGAGCCATATATGGTTTGCCCATTAGCTTAGAAAAAGCAAAAGAGGCCAGAGTTCCATCTGTGAAGTGGCTTATTAAATATTGCTGAAGACTTCCACTAGCAGCTTGTAACATTCAGCATACGCGAAAGTCCAGCAGAGCTCTGTTTGGTTTCTCCTGCCAAATTTTTCATGGCAGACTTTTCAACAGATGCTTTAATTGGTCATCATTATTAATGGAACAGTACATGAATTAATAGGAGGCCACCAGGCGCCTTCAGTAAAGTCATTGTTTTCAATTAATTCCATGCAGATGATTCTATTAATTCAACTAGCTTTCTACATCACCAGCACATTAGTATGATTGCTAATTTTAATTATGTGTGTCCTCACTGAATCAGGCTCATTTGAAAACAAGGGCTTCACAGGCTCCGTATTAAAACCACAAATGTATGGATACAATGATGGGGGGAACCGGGAATGAATTAAAATAATACGTGTGTGATACAAACATTATTATGTAAATCCTTTTTACGGGTCTGATTCTGAGCCACTGAACTTAATGGGAGCTTTCCCATTGATTTCAACAGCTGCAGGAAAGACCTGTACAGAAATAGTATAGTCATTTTGCTCCCAACCCAGAGGGTATGCCAAGTAATAGTGGGTTTGCCAACCCTGGCTTCACTTTTCCTCATAAAATTTAGGTCAGTTAGATATCTTAAATGCCTGATTGTGGCTTTTGCATCAGCCAGCCTGATACTCTGCCATCTACCCATCTTGAAGATGGACTGGAAGAATTTTGAGTGCGTTATGCTTGCATTTATTAGCAGTTTTGTGGGCACCGAAAATCCTTGTTAAGGCACTCAGCGCAGTGCAGGACATTGTAAATATAACATAGGTGGAAAAGAAGGAATCCGGGTGGGAGCATAAAAAATGGGCAGGATTCTTTTTAGTGAAATAAAAAAAGTAATTAGTATTTCAGCAAAGAGGGAAATAATATATTACTGGGGCTAACATGAAACACATGCCTGCCTTTACCTCAATCACTTTGCCTTTATAGGTATGGGTACACAGCCAAAGCTGAGCACGGGCTGGCTTACCCGGGCAACCTTGAGTCCAGCAGTGTGGGTAACAATAGCATAAGAACATAACAACGGCCATACTGGGTCAGACCAAAGGTCCATCTAGCCCAGGATCCTGTCTTCCGACCGTGGCCAGTGCCAGGTGCCCCAGAGGGAATGAACAGAACAGGTCATCATCAAGTGATCCATCCCCTGTCGCCCATTCCCAGCTTCTGACAAACAGAGGCTTGGGACACCATCCCTGCCCATCCTGGCTAATAGCCATTGATGGGCCTATCCTCCAAGAACTTATCTAGTTCTTTTTTGAACCCTGTTATGGTCTTGGCCTTCACAACATCCTCTGGCAAAGAGTTCTGACTGTGCGTTCTGTGAAAAAATTCTGACTGTGCATTCTGTTTTAAACCTGCTGCCTATTAATTTCATTTGGTGACCCCTGGTTCTTCTGTTATGAGAAGGAGTAAATAACACTTCCTTACTTACTTTCTCCACACCAGTCATGATTTTATAGACCTCTATCATATCCCCCCTTAGTCGTCTTTTTTCCAAGCTGAAAAGTCCCCGTCTTATTAATCTCTCCTCATGTGGCAGATGCTCCATACTCCTAATAATTTTTGTTGCCCTTTTCTGAACCTTTTCAATGTCAATATATGTTTTTTGAGATGGGGTGACCACATCTGCACGCAGTATTCAAGATGTGGGTGTACCATGGATCTATCTAGAGGCAATATGATATTTTCTGTCTTATTATCTATCCTTTTCTTAATGACCGGTTTCAGAGTAGCAGCCGTGTTAGTCTGTATTCGCAAAAAGAAAAGGAGGACTTGCGGCACCTTAGAGACTAACCAATTTATTTGAGCATAAGTTTTCGTGAGCTACAGCTCACTTCATCGGATGCATTCAGTGGAAAATACAGTGGGGAGATTTATATACACAGAGAACATGAAACAATGGATGTTACCATACACACTGTAACCAGAGTGATCACTTAAGGTGAGCTATTACCAGCAGGAGAGCGGGGAGGGTGGGAGGGGGAGAACTTTTTGTTGCTCTCCTGCTGGTAATAGCTCACCTTAAGTGATCACTCTGGTTACAGTGTGTATGGTAACACCCATTGTTTCATGTTCTCTGTGTATATAAATCTCCCCACTGTATTTTCCACTGAATGCATCCGATGAAGTGAGCTGTAGCTCACGAAAGCTTATGCTCAAATAAATTTGTTAGTTTCTAAGGTGCCACAAGTCCTCCTTTTCTTTTCTTAATGATTCCCAACATTCTGTTTGCTTTTTTGACTGATGCTGCACATTGAATGGATGTTTTCAGGAACTATCCACAATGACTCCAAGATCTCTTTCTTGAGTGGTAACAGCTAATTTAGAGCCTATCATTTTATATGTACAGTTGGGATTATGCTTTTCAATGTGCATTACTTTGCATTTATCAGCATTGAATTTCATCTGCCATTTTGTTGCCCAGTCACCCAGCATTGAGAGATCCTTTTGTAGCTCTTCACAGTCTGTCTGGGACTTAACTATCTTCATTAGTTTTGTATCATCTGCAAACTTTGCCACATTACTGTTTACGCATTTTTCCTGATCATTTATGAATATATTGAATAGTACTGTGCCCAGTACAGACCCCTGGGGGACACCATGATTTACCTTTCTCCATTCTGAAAACTGACCATTTATTCCTACCCTTTGTTTCCTATCTTTTAACTAGTTACCAATCCATGAGTGCACCTTCCTCCTTATCCCATGACTGCTTACTTTGCTTAATAACCTTTGGTGAGGGATCTTGTCAAAGGCTTTCTGAAAATCTAAATACACTATATCCACAGGATCCTCCTTGTCCACATGCTTGTTGACCCCCTCAAAGAATTCTAGTAGATTGGTGAGGCATGATTTCCCTTTACAAAAACCATGTTGACTATTCCCCAACAAATTACGTTCAACTTTGTGTCTGACAATTTTCTTCTTTACTATAGTTTCAACCAGTTTGCCCAGTACTGAAGTCAGGCTACAGCCTGTAATTGCCGCGGTCACCTCTGGAGCCCTTTTTAAAAATTGGCATCACATTAGCGATCCTCCAGTTATTTGGTACAGAAGCTGATTTAAATGATAGGTTACAGATGACAGTTAGTAATCCTGCAATTTCACATTTGAATTCCTTCAGAACTATTGGGTGCATATTATCTGGTCCTGGTGATTTATTACTGTTTAGTTTATCAATTTTTTCCAAAACCTCCTCTAACGACACCTCAATCTGGGACAATTCCTCAGATTTGTCACCTAAAAAGAATGGCTCAGGTTTGGGAATCTCCCTCACATCCTCAGCCGTGAAGACCGATGCAAAGAATTCATTTAGTTTCTCCACAATGGCCTTATCGTCCTTGAGTGCTCCTTTAGCATCTCGATCGTCCAGTGGCCCCACTGGTTGTTTAGCAGGCTTCCTGCTTCTGGTGTACTTACTTTTTGAGTCTTTGGCTAGCTGTTCTTCAGATTCTTTTTTGGCCTTCCTAATTGTATTTTTACACTGCATTTGCCAGAGTTTATGCTCCTTTCTATTTTCCTCACTAGGATTTAACTTCCATTTTTTAAAAGATGCCTTTTTGCCTCCCATTGCTTCAGTGCAGGGCTGGGCTTTGGCGCAGGCTAGTGAGCCAGGCTCCATGCTGGGCTTGTGTTACCCACTCTGCTCTATCATTGCTGCTCTTGTGACCTCCTCTAGCTGGGTACAAGTTAGCTTGGGCAGGTTAGCTGGGGCACAGCAACCTGTGTTCAACATACCCTGTGTTAAACCTCCTTTTCCAGGGCTGTGAGGGAGGTGTTGCTTCCTGCTAGCCAGGCACAAGTGGTGACTAGTGTTAGGGAACTTTTTCCTCCCTTGCCTTCAGATTTCTTCTCAGCATAACATTGCCTGGAACTGCCATCTCTCCGACTTGTTTGCAGTCACCGATTGAGGGCCCTGCATTGTCCATTTATGTGCTACTTTACCCTGCTCAGCTGAGATTGCTGAGTACCCTGCCAAATATGTGTGTTTCATTGGGGTAGCCCAGGGTTGGATTGTCTCTTCAGGCACATACGCGAGCAATGGTGGGTGCATAAACTACGCCACGCCAGAAGTAGCCCCAGCAAGCAGAGTAACTAGAGCTGCATCTCTGAGTTGCAATTCCTCCCCTGCTTCCCCGTTAGTGACTTACTGCTGATCTCTTCGACTCGGAGTTGGGCGGGGAAAAGGGAGCCAAGGCTGTGTTCCTCCCCACCAAACTTCTCCTGGAAGCAGGGGGAGTAAGCAGACAAGTCGTGCCAGGGAGAGCTACGGTCTGGGTGGCTTGTGTAGCATTGTAAGAGGGGTTCTTATTCCCCTGCATGGGCATGCAGTCCGAGTCACTCTCTACCCCACCGTGAGCACAGATTGTGAGCACAAAATGATGGCTAGACTATGCTGCGAGGTTGGGGAACCACTGTGAGGCACGAGGAACTCAGTCTGAGTGCATGTAATTTTGTCCCTCAGGTGGCTCTTGCTCATACGGAATGAGACAACTACTGCCACCAGCTAGCAGAGTTCCTCCTTTAACACAGGGTTCTGGTCCTGGGTTCTGTTCCCAGCCCTACTGGTGTGTGCCGCTCTACGCTCTTAGCGTGCCGTGCGTACCGTTGGCAGCTGTGAGGAGCAGCCACGCTGGCCACTCTGCTCCTGCTCAGGTTGGCCAGGCCAGCCTTCTGTCATGACCAGGGGGAATAGCAGGACCAAAGTTGAGTGAGTGGTGCGATCTGGTTAAAGGAGGTCTCAGAGCTGCGTTGCTCAGGATTGGCCCCGTGGCTTCTGTGCACCAGGTCACAATGCCACTCACTGACCGTACATGCCTCCCTCCCCCCTCCATCACAACAAAGGGGCCGTGGGGCCAAACCACAATGGGCGCACTGGGCAGTGGGGCAGCCAGCGCTGTTGCTCCTTGCCGCTGCCGTGGGACTGGCTCCTGCGTCAGGGCTCTCCCCCTAGGGCCTGTGCAGCCTCGCACCACTTCCTGCAGCCCGGGTCCCCTCTCAGGGATGGGGAGTGATGCTGCACCTGGGCAGGCTGGGAGGGAAAGCAGGGGCTGAGGGTGACACAGACTCAGCAGGCAAGGTGCTGGGGCCAGCAGCTGCAGTGGGAGTGTCTCCACAGAGCGGAGGGTGCGTACCATGGGAACAGCTTCTTAGGGTGCCCCTGCCCACCCCACCTTTCCGCTGAGCCTGGTGGACTGGTATGAAGTGGTTCTGCAATGTCACTTGTATCGGAGAGCTTGAATTCATCGATTTCTGAGGCGAGAAGGACCTGGCCTCAGATCATCTGGTCTGATCCCTGCACATGGTCTATTATTACGATAGACTTTTCCCCCAGCTCCTCAGTAGTCCTCCTCAGATAGTCTCTGCTGTGATGCTACCTAAATTCCTAAAGTCTGTGGATCCCCTCTTTCTGATTCCTACTGTTCTTAGGATTGTGCAGCAGGGAAGTGTGAAGGGAGGAGAGTGCATCTAAACCTTGACTTAATTATCCTTGACTGAGAAGGAGCAGTAAAGGACATGGATATAAGGGTGGAATTAGGCAGAAGAAATGAGTAACCTAGATCACTGGATTGTCCCTGGTGCAGGGAAAGGAGAGACATAGTCGCACGCCAGTCTTCTGTAATTTTAAAGGTTTCAGAGTGGCAGCCGTGTTAGTCTGTATCCACCAAAAGAACAGGCGTACTCGTGGCACCTTAGAGACTAGCAAATTTATTAGAGCATAAGCTTTCGTGGGCTACAGCTCACTTCATCGGATGCATAGAATGGAACATATAATAAGAAGATATATATATATATACACATACAGAGAAGGTGGAAGTTGCCATACAAACTGTAAGAGGCTAATTAATTAAGATGAGCTATTATCAGCAGGAGAAAAAAACGTTTGTAGTGATAATCAAGATGGCTCATTTAGAGAGTTGACAAGAAGGTGTGAGGATGCCTAACATAGGGAAATAGATTCAATACGTGTAATGACCCAGCCACTCCCAGTCTCTATTCAAACCCAAGTTAATGGTATCTAGTTTCCATATTGACAGGGTTGTACAGTTCCTGTTCCAGCCACTGGCTTGTGGATACGTATCAAGGGTGGTAAACGGAGTGGAGAGCACAGCAGCTGCATTAGCAATTAGAACAAGAGATTCCACTCTGACATAATGGTGGCAGCTTTCCTCTTAATCCTTATGTTAGACCCAGGGGGTTAATTATGCATCAGCAAATCATAGCAGCGTGCTAACAATTCTGCAGCTGTGGCTGAGATGGCATTTCAGCTACAAGCCCCTGATCTCCTGTTTCTTCCTAGTCCTCCCTCTGATATGTCCACTCTCATCCTGAGAAGGTATTTCCTCTGTGCCGCTATCCTGATTTCCTACGTATCTGCAAGCTGACCTAAATCCTGCACAACGGCCAATTGTCTACCCAACTTGCTGTGCTTCCTATTGACACAGAAAGGGACGTAGCTTGCCATGGCGCTTTGATTTTTTTTTCATGTCATTCACGCACAGGGTTTTGTGATCTACCATCTGTTGCTGGCTTAACCCAATTTGTCCCCTTGGATCTCCTTGTTTCTTTTTTAAAAATTAATTTAGTTGTCTTTAACCCCTTGTGCCAGGCAGCAGATGCTGTCCTCCATGTACAGGTCTGTGCAGGAGCACCCTGGGTGATGAGGCTAGGCCTCAGGAGATCTGGGTTCAATTCGTGGCTGTGCCACAGACTTTTGGGGGCAGGTCATTTAATCTCTGAGCTTTAGTTCCCCATCTATAAAATGGTGATGATAATACTCCCTTTGGCAGCGGGGCAGGGGTTTTCTCTCATTGTGTCTCT
The DNA here is from genome assembly GCF_015237465.2 of Chelonia mydas. NCBI lineage: Eukaryota > Metazoa > Chordata > Testudines > Cheloniidae > Chelonia > Chelonia mydas. The sequence continues at coordinate 251,117,785 of NC_057850.1, read as the reverse complement.
ATATGGCACCTAGCATACTGGGGCCCTTCTCTCAGTTGGGCCCTCTAAGTGCTACTGTACTATAAAGGACACGTTTCAGAGTAGCAGCCGTGTTAGTCTGTATTCGCAAAAAGAAAAGGAGGACTTGCGGCACCTTAGAGACTAACAAATGTATTTGAGCATAAGCTTTCGTGAGCTAATGCATCCGATGAAGTGAGCTGTAGCTCACGAAAGCTTATGCTCAAATAAATTTGTTAGTCTCTAAGGTGCCACAAGTCCTCCTTTTCTTTGTACTATAAATAACAACCACATTCAGATGCAATTGCTGTAAATGAGAGCACCTGTTGCATGTATCTGGGAACAGAACTCCCTCTGTATTATTGTGGTTGACTTTACTTCATTCACTTTCTGTTTTTCTGCCCTGCCATCTCTATACAATCTATTTATTCCCCTGATGCTTGCTACCTCGTGCTAATTGGTCACTGTTATTTCTCATCTGTTTCTGCCCCTGGCTATGCATGTTGCATTGTCTTTCCGCTCCTGTGACTTTCCATGGAGCAGTGTTTGGATTTTTAAAAATGCCAGTGCTTCTGAACCTCTGGGGACATAAACGTCATGCCGCCAATAAAGGAATAAAAATATTCAGCGCCCCAGCTTGTGTCTTGCATAAATATATTTTAAAAGTCTGTGCTGCTTTTAAAAACGTTTGTCACTCTAAATACACAGCAGGTTCTATAAAGATCCTAACTGCGACATACACCAGCAGAAAGTGAGTGTGCAACACATGCTACCGAAACCCCATCCCCCGAAATGCATTCTCAGTCTTGTTAAGGCCCAGCTGTTGCTAAATTCTTGTTCACATGCTCAATTTAAAGCATGTGAGTGGCCCTTTTGATGTCATTGGAGTGACTCAGCGTGGTTAAAGTTAGGCATGATCAGGGCCTTAATCACGCTCATGCACTCTTGATGATATTGTTTAGTTAGTTCGTTATGATTTGTACTGGGCTAGCACCCAGGAAGAGAAAGGATCAGGGATTCAGTATGCTACTCACAAGGATAGTCTTTGCCCCAGAACTTTATGGTCCGGGGCACAGAGCTGACTACACTGACTCTACTTTATGGTCTGAGAGGCAGCAGGTGGACAAAGTGGACAGGCAGGTGGGGAGGATGAGGTAACAGCGAAGAGTTTACCAGAAAAAAATGGAAGTCTCCGCACATTGTTTGTTTCTTGTGTTAATGTGGGTGCTTGCTTTCTCCGTCTTCCCCACCGCACTACAATTCCAGGCATGCCCACTCATGCTTTCTCTCTCTACAGATCCTTGCATCAACCTGTCATTCGGTACGCATCCTTTCTTAACAGGATGTGTTTTGAAAATAGAGAGGGGAGAAGTCTCACTATTTTATGTTTTTGTGGGTGCGTCGGACAGCCCCAGTCGTGGACCGGGACCCCTCTGTGCTAGGCGCTGTACAAACAGAACAAAGACATTCCCTGACCAGAAGAGCTTGCAATCTAAGTATAAGAGTATGTCTACACTTAAATGGCTACACTGGCACAGCTGTGCAAATGTAGCACTCTAGTGTAGACACTATGTATGCCGCTGGGAGGGGTTGTCCCATCAGTGTAGGTAATCTACCAGACTGAGAGGTGGTAGCTAGGTCAATAGAAGAATTCTTCCATTGACCTAGTATTGTCTACACCGGGGGGTTAGGTCAGAATAGCTGCGTCTCTCAGGGGTGCGGATTTTTTCACATCCTGGAGACACATAGCTATGCCCATGTAAGTTCCAGTTTAGACCAGCCCAGAGACAATCAACAGGTGGATACAGGCTGGCAGACAGAAGAGCACAAGGAAAATGAGATGACACTGGTGGGCATCATAGGGAGTGGTCTTAGCACCCCAGCTGTCTAACTAACCATTGTTGGGTTTTTTGTTGTAGGCATCTTGGGAAAGGAGTTTTAAGGAGGATTTTAAGGCGGAAATGAGGTGGCTTTGTGGATGATTCTGGGGAGCTCCTCCCAAGCCTGAGACGCAGCATGGGAGAAAGCACAAAGATGTTTGTTTGAAGGTTTAACAAGTGAGCATTGAAGGCTGGCATTGTTGCTGATCAGAGGCAGGAATCAATGTTTCAGTAGCATGTGAGAAGTGATAGGTAGCTTGGGATAGGCTGTGGAGGGCCTCAAAAATAAAGGCAAGTAGCTTGTGTTTGTTCAACTGATTCTTTAATTTGTTTGAATTATTTCCATTGGCCAGCAATTCAAATGGCTTTGCATTTTGTACTTCCCTCGGTAGTTTTCATATAGAATCATGGACATGTTTCACTGGAAGGGATCTCAAGAAGTCCACCCCCTAGCTGAAGCAGGATTAATGCAAATGTGCTACGACACATGCCACAACTTACCAAAGACAAACAATGAAGATTTGTGGTGGGCATTGTATAATAACTCACATCTTTGCCCCTTTCCCCCATTAGGAGCATCAGATGCCTGCGAAATATTATCCACTGGAACCTGATCACCACGTTCATACTGAGGAATGTGATGTGGTTCCTGCTTCAGATGATTGATCATAACATACATGAAAGCAATGAGGTATGTGATGTGGCTATGGTATCCACTTGTCATGGGTATAGGTAAAAATCTGAATTATTTATTTACATGTATAAAAATACTACAGAGGGTAGTATCCATATGCTCTCTGCACCCTTAAAATAACTTTAAAAAGATTGAGTGCATAAAAAATATGTGTTGATTAGATAAATATTCATATCTTTCCACTGTTGGTTACCTTTGCATGTTCAGTAACTTCATATAGTGCATTATGGTCTAAGGGAATGTAATACAATCTAGTGCATTGAAAACAGATTATGGAGACCAGTATACCCTGTCCATCTGTCTATCCCATTATATCGAAGCATTGATGCCTCTAATGAGTAAACTGGTTTTGTATTTACTCCTGTGTCTTTAGCAAATTATCTCATACCCTGGCTCATGCAAAAATCTGCATTAAATTCAGACATTGTCATGACCGTAAGTGATGTGACATTTATCAGCTTGGTCATTCGGGGCCTGATTCTCTTCTCGTGACTGACTTTGAGAAGGACTTTAACCATTGGGATGATTGCAGAGTTAGGAGTCATTCAACGTGAACAACAGTAGGAGTATTGAGCCCTTGAATGATAATAATGTGTAGCTCTTTTATGGGGATTTTCATCAAAGTGCTTTATAAAGGAGGTTGGTATCATTCTCCCCATGTTACAGTAAGGCTTGGAATACTGGAAAAGTTCTGGAATCCTGGAAGAAAAATAATGTGCCAATATTTAAAAAGAGTAAACAGGATGACCCAGGGAATTATAGGCTTGCCAGTCTGATGGGGATCCCAGGCAAGATCATGGAGCAGCTGATGTGGGACCTGATTAATATAGAATGAAAGGAGGGCAATATTATTGATGCCAGTCAACATCTCTTTGATGAGACTACAAGTTTGGTTGATAAAGGTAACAGTGTTGGTGTAATGTACTTAGACTGCTGGAAAGCATTTCACTGGATACTTCTGACATTTTGATTAAAAAAACTAGAAAGATAAAATGAACATGGCACACATTAAATGGATTAAAAACTAGCTAAATGATAGGCTTCAAAACATAATTATAAATAGGGAATCATCATCAAACAGGTGTATTTCTAGTGGGGTTCCGCAGGGATCAGTTCTTGGCTCTATGCCATTTAAAATTTTTATGAATGATCTGGAAGAAAACATAAAATAAAGTTTGCAGATGACATAAAAATTGGGGGAAGTGGTAAAAACAAAGAGGACTGGTCACTGATAGAGAGTGATCTGGATCACTTGATAAGCTGGGCTCAAGCAAACAATGTGTTTAATGTGGGTGAATATACACATCTCAGAAGAAAGAATGTAGGCCATACTTACAGGATGAGGGACTCTATCCTGGGAAGCAGTGACAATGAAAAAGTTCTGGGGGTCATAGAGGATAATCAGCTGAACATGAGCTCCCAGTGTGATGCTGTGGCCAAAAGAGAAAATGCAATTCTTGGATTCATAAAGAGGGGAGTATCAAGTGGGAGTAGAGAAGTTATTTTACCTCTGTATTTGGCACTGGTGGGACCACTGCTGGAATCCTGTGTGCAGTTTTGGGGCCCACAAATCAAGAAGGATGTTGATATATTGGAGATGGTTCAAAGAAGAGACACACAAATGATTAAAAGATGAGAAACCATACTTTTATAGTAATAAACTCAAACAACTCAATCTATTTAACTTAACAAAGAGGGTTAAAGGGTGAGTTGGTTACCGTCTATAACTCCAACATGGGGAACAAATATTTAATAATCTCTTCAATCTAGCAGAGAAAGGTATCATACAATCCAATGGCTGGAAGTTAAAGTGAGACAAATTCAGGTTGGAACTAAGATGTACATTTTTAATGGTGAGAGTAATTAACCATTGGAACAACTTACAAACAGTTGCGATGGATTCTTTTTTAGACAATTTTTAAATCAAGATTGGATGTTTTTCTAAAAGATTTGCTCTAGGAATTATTTTGGGGCCGTTCTCTGCGCTGTGTTAGACAGGAGGTCAGACTCAGTGATCACAATGGTCCCTTCTGTTTTTGGAATTTGAATTTTGACTTCATGGGAGTAGAGTTCGTCCAATGCTGAGTGATTTAAAAACAACAAATCACCCAGGGTTTAAAATGCACTCGTATATTTTTGTTCCAGCCCTGGTGTCGGTGTATTACAACGATCTACAATTATTTTGTGGTGACCAATTTTTTCTGGATGTTTGTGGAAGGCTGCTATTTACACACTGCGATAGTGATGACTTACTCCACAGATAAGCTGAGGAAATGGGTCTTCCTCTTCATAGGATGGTGTAAGTGCCGTGTGCTTTAAAACTACTGTACTATATGACTGTCAGTGTTAAAGAAGTGATATAACCAAGATTGACACATCCAAAAATCCGGGAGAAGTGATATTTTTGTCATTCAGATCTCACCCCATTTAACAAATGCAAATATCAGAGCAGGTTGAGTTAAATGTTTATATTTAAATATACTTTAATGACACAGCTCAACACGGGCCAATGAGTGAAAGGTTATGGCTGAGGTCTGCGTCTTTCACTTGGATCATTGTGATTTTATTCCCAACCGTGGCTAAGGTTAAGGCAGGAGCATCAGGTGCTATGTGCATGACTCAGCAGTTTCAGGTTTCAGCAGTTCACAGTGGTGTTGCTTCAGGTTGATCAACCGTCCCTAAATTGTCTCTTCAGTGTGTATTTGTTTAACATCACAGTGGGCTCAGCATTGGAGGAAACAGGAGACATTGTCCCTGACCTTACGGGCTGTTCAGGTTTCTTCCCCACTCTGAACTTTAGGGTACAGATGTGGGGACCTGCATGAAAGACCCCCTAAGCTTATTCTTACCAGCTTAGATTAAAAGTTCCCCAAGGCACAGATTTCTTTCTTGCCTTGGGAACCAGCTTAGTTAAAACCCTGATACGCTGCCACCACCAAGTGATTTAAACAAAGAACAGGGAGATGTCTTCCCCCAAAATATCCCCCCAAGCCCTACACCCCCTTTCCTGGGGAAGGCTTGATAATAATATCCTCACCAATTGGTATAGGTGAACACAGACCCAAACCCTAGGATCTTAAGAACAATGAAAAATTAATCAGGTTCTTAAAAGAATTTTATTTAAAGAAAAAGGTAAAAGAATCACCTCTGTAAAATCAGGATGGTAAATACTTTACAGGGTAATTAGATTTAAAACATAGAGAATCCCTTTAGGCAAAACCTTAAGTTACAAAAAGACACAAAAACAGGAATACACATTTCCTTCAGCAGAGCGAATTTTACAAGCCAAAAAAACAAAAGAAAATTTAACGCATTTTCTAGCTAGATTACTTACTAACTTTACAGGAGTTGGGAGGCTTGCATCCTTGATCTGTTCCCGGCAAAGGTATTACACAGACAGACAGACAAAAGCCTTTTCCCCCTGCCTCCAGATTTGAAAGAATCTTGTCCCCTCATTGGCCATTTTGGTCAGGTGCCAGCGAGGTTACCTTAGCTTCTTAACCCTTTACAGGTGAAAGGATTTTGCCTCTGGCCAGGAGGGATTTTATAGCATTGTATACAGAAAGGTGGTTACCCTTCCCTTTATATTTATGACACAGGCCCTTACAGCCTTAAGACAGACACAACAAATCAGACACAAGGAAAAACATTTCAGCATGGAGTTAATTGGGCCTCTTTCTGTGCAGGAACAACGTTGCAGCTGCATTTGAGGTCACTAGGGGCTAGATTGTCTTTCTAAAACACAGCCTTTAATAAAGGGCGGCATGTGCCTGTGCAACCCCAGGAGATGCACGGGGAAGGAAATGTGGCTCCTGGCTTGTTCCCAGGAATTAGTAATCTATGGGTGTCCTAATTAAATTACTACCCCCAGCTCAGCTGTGCTGGCCAGCGCATGAGGTGGCCTGGCCACTGCCAATTCTCCTACCCCACCCATACTGCTGATCAAGCAGTGCCCTGACCGCTTTGTGACCAGATCACAGGTCCAAGTAGCTTGCCTGGCCCATGACTGTAGTCCTGAGACGTCTTGGTCTCTGCCTGTAACTGCGCAAGTGCCACATATTGAGCACACCCTTCCTCTCACCCTTTTAGATCCTTTCCTGTGCCAGTCACTCTGCCCTGCTCTCTGCTTCGCCTCTGGCAAATCTCACGTCCAGTTCTCTGATCTCCACGGTTCTCTGATCTCTGATCTTTGGCCAGGAATAGAGAAGGGTCCTTATCCAGCAACAAGGGCATGTACGCTTCCATCCCATCCCCATGACAATGGAAAACACGATGTCTTCTTGAGTCATTGAACAAGGAGAATCTGTCTTCGCAGGAGGGCAGGGCAGATCCCCAGAATCACAGCCCAAAGCATAGTTTGATCTTTACGTGTGTACTTTAATCCCATCCCTGCTGGCCTCCACTGCAGAGTCTACGCTACAATGTCACTCTACATTGGCCCCAGTCTACTGAAATCTCAGGATTTTAAGGTCAATGTGGAGCTATAGACCTCAATTCAGCAAAGCACATAAGCATGTACCTGAATCCCATTCACTTCAATGGGAATTAAGAACATGCTTTGCCTTGGAAAGGCTGACCTGGAGTGCAGTGCAAAGCTGACCTGGTAGCCAGCACACTGGGTGGCCCTGGAGATGCCTTTTTGCCTGATTTACCAGAGATGTTTGCCAACACTGAGAGAGACCCATTTGAAAGCAATGTACAAATCGGGTTGGAAAATGCTTCTGATTCTACTCTCCCTTACACGGGTGTGACTCCAGAGTTCACACTCTGGAATCTCAGGGAGCCTGGACACATGAGGTGAGTGGGAGTGAGAGGAGAGCTAGTCCCAGCATGACATTACTGTGGTCCAGCCGTGTTACTGGGCTGGGTTCTGAGTTGCTCCCACTAAGTGCTGGGTTCAGCTGAGGATAAGAAGGGTCACAAATCAGCTGCTTGCTCCTCTGATATTGCAGCTCTTTTTGTCCCCTCCCTGTCCCGCATAGGTCAGAGGAGCCGCAGAGCTGCTGTAAACTGTGCCAGCTCCTCCAAGAATCTTTCCTGGAACCAAGGGGTCACTGGAGCACAGGATGCTTCAGCTACGTTCCCTTTTCCCTGGGAACCTGCTTTGGGAGGGGAGTGGCACAGAGCTGACTACACTGACTCTACACCCCCTTGGAATTCCCTCTATGTGATGGGAATTCTCCACCAGCCAGCTACTCAGCAGCTTATGCCAAGGGACTGGCACAAAATAAACATTGTGAGGACAAGGATCTGGCCCACTGAGTAGGAGTGAAAGCAGAGGCAACAGCACGGCAGGGACAGGAAGCTTACAGATGTACCAGCCACATGCAAGGAGATTAAATTCCCAGTGAGCAATGGTGCATCTGCCTTAATGCATTCCAGGTTAGTGGGAGAAAGACATGCAAATCAAACACGTGGGCTTAATGGGATTTCAGAATCATTTATTTTAAAAAAGCCACCAACAGGACACATGGTGTGTTGGAGGTCATGGAACACACCAGTGGAGCTGGGAGAAATTGCATTCTTCAGAAACTGCCAGAATAACATCTGAACTGGTCAAGAGTTAAACCTCGAGAGAATTCCTCCACTTTGCCCTCTACCTTGGGATGGTTAATTTCAGAACTTCCCACCCAATCCATATGGTGCAGCAGAACCATAAGGAGACTGCAGCCTGGTAATACAACTCAGATAATAAACCCCACAGAAAGCTCAACCTGCCTTTAAGGTATTGCGCGGAATGAAGAAAATGGTTTGTGATTCATCCAGAATCTCCTGCTATTTCTTAAGTAGCTTTTTAATTTTTCTGTAATTGTTTTAATAATCTGCCTCTTATAGAACAATGGCACTAAAGCTGTGAAAAGATCTCGTCTTGTTAGGACTTCTATTTCTTTTACATAAAACTAATTAGCAGATGTATGAGGTCTATAGCCCATAGCCAAAGGCAAGTGTCAATGTCATTTCTTATACTCCCCGCCCCCAACACACACACACTGACTGACAGTGTTCTGTGTGTGTGGATTGTGACTTTTGATCTTTTTTTTTTTTTTTTTTCCTTAGGTATTCCTTGCCCAATCATTGTTGCCTGGGCCATTGGCAAGCTCTATTATGAAAATGAACAGTAAGTAATGTTAACGATTTTATTTATGTGGGTCTACATAAACAAGATACCAGACAGCATAGACATATCCAATGCCGGAAGAAATTGTGCTAAAAGTTACATAGACTATGGAGATGAAAACTAACAGGCATGGCTCTCTCATTCCCATTGATCTTCAGAACTGACAACTTCAGAAAGTTCCAAGCTCAGCTTGAGTGAACACCCCAAAGTTCAAAGGCTTATCTAAAACTCCTGGACCAAATCCCCAAATCCTTCCTGAATAGCTTTTATTCAGGCAAAACTCCTTCAGTGGGACTGGGTTAAAAATGACTGAGTGAAGGATTTGGCCTCTTGAGATCACAGAACTGGGTTGTAAAGCTTCCAAGAACAGTCTTCGTAGTATTGGAGCTTCATCATATTAAACAAAGGGTCCACATACTGGCTTTGATCCCGCGCAGCGCAGGTGTTCTACATATAAGGACAAGGTAAAATGTGACGGGCAGAGCATGAAGCACAAGGGAATCTGATTTTACATTGAGAGCAATTGTACAGAGCCGCCAAGTAGCAGGAATAATTCGGCTGCATTAACAAATAGGGATCATGCTTAAGCTCCTTGTCCTCACAGACGCACCCATTCCCTGCCCATGCTCCATTCCTTTTTGCCCCGTATGCTAGCAGATAAAGCAGTGGCCACACAAGGGGGTTTCATTAGTATCACTAGGCATGGAGGATGATACGTAGTGCTTAGCCTTTCTTGCACCCCGATATAGCTAGCTTCCATTCACATTTGCACTGGCGTACAATAACCTTGCACAGCCTGCTATGCCCCATGAACAGACTTTTGAGATCAGTGCCAAATGATTTCATATTGGGCAAGACGGCAAAGCATCCAGTCATCTGCCCACCCTACTAGTATCCGGAAATGCTTATGAGCTGGAGCGTGAAATATTTTGTAATGTCAGGCACTCATCAGAGAGGCTGAGGATACGTGAACTTCTGCACTCTATCAGAGACTGAGATATCAGGTGTACCACGGGTGCCGTTCTCCAGAAGATCTTACCCATACAATCATACAGATACAATAAAGCTCATAGAAATGAATATCTGATAAGGGAATAAAGCTGTTCTATTCTTCACATTTATATTAATGTTATACGCAGGATAAGACTTAGCATACCTTAATGAACTAAAACAAAAGCAAGAGATTAATTGTTTGCCAGTGCTTTGCTGATTGCTATAAATATGCGCACATTTTCTAGGACATTACGTTTGTTTAATCAGGTGGTATATCTAATAACGCCTACTAAATAGAAAAATTAAAGCACAGATCAAAACGTTTTTTAATCAAAAATCGACTTAACTCTAACTCCTTCTGGATGAGTCAGCCCAAATGTCCAGACTAAATTCTGTTCGTGACGGCTCCAGAAGTCTTTCCATGTGCCGAAAAGATACAGAAATAATGGCTGAAATGTGAACTACATAAATCTGTGCCAATGTAAGGCTAAGAGTAAAACTTGATTCTTGTTTCTGAGAAACTAAGTGGAATCAGCTCTGCCAAGCCAGGCTGACACTTATGATCACATGGGATGTGCTCAGCCTATTCAGACATGGAGAAATAACATGTGACTTCTCCCATGTGATCTAACCTAACAAACCAAATTCAGTTGTGAACTACAGAACAAACAGCAGCCTCCAAAAATATTCAGATGGGGGGGGGGGAAATCTCCAAAAGTTCCTATGGACTGTTCAAAGTCAAGGACAAAATGTGACCATATAGCTGTTAGTTTGGGTAAGCAATTTGAAATACAACCAAGGCAGACTGGAAGTACTTTTGTAGTTCAAGCTGTATAGCTCTAAAGATGATAAAATCAAGAAGATTGCAGCCACAGGGAAGAACAGATATGCTTAAATAATGAATGATTCTACGAAACCCAATGAAAAGCTCCTGATTTCACCTGCATTAGAGCCTTTGATCAATATAGGGAAAAGTCTAATTTAGGATTATTGAGAACATCTTGTCCAGTGGTTAGCTCTGTGGTAGAATCTGGCTACCCTCCAGAAGAGAAGTACTTTATGCACCATGTAAAAACAATCAACAAGTGATGAAGAGCTACTTCTATAGCAATTTCAGAGATAGACAATCTGTAAGGATAAGAGCAGTAATAAAAGTCTCATTAACAATGATGAAAGGACAGTGATATTTGAGTTATGTAAAGTCCTATCAGGGAAGCATGGGGGAATATTAATTAGTATTATTCAGTGTGCAGGTGTTCCAATTTCTTTCATCCTAACGAGATCTACTTCAATGGCTTGTCCTCCCCGACATTGAAAAAGCTTTTGTTTGTTCTTGGAGGAGGCTGGAAGGAGGCAGGGAATGGGTGGAATGCATATGTCGTTTTAGCAGTTTTTTCATGGCTCTCCACTACAGATATAATTGCCATACACACCCTATCGAAAAACCCAAATCAACAAAATAATAACTTTCCTGGGATTAGGAGATGGAGGTTCCAGGGTGGGTTGTTTGTTTGTTGTAAAAAAAAAGCTATGTGGCTTTCATTTCAGGATTGGGGCCTTAGTTTGGATTTAAAGGTGAAAATTAATGTAGATAAAGGAAGAAAGTCTAGGTCACTGAATTATATCAGTTGCATTGCTATATGCCACCTGATATCTACTTAATTATAAATTCTTTGGGGCAGGGATTGTCTTTTTGTTCTGTATTTTCACAGCACCTATCACAGAGGGGTCCTGGTCCGTGACTGGGGCTCCTAGATACTACCTCGGTGTAGATAATGCTTTTATTCTATGAAATATGAATTCTACACTAGAATAGATGTATTGGTTCCAAAGAACTGGACCAGTTGCATCGACAATAACTTCTTCCCCCAAAATCTCAGGGCATTAGCTGCTGGCTCTCCACAGGCTGCTCCTTGGTCTTTGAGTTCCTTCATATGCCTCAGTCAAACTCATTATTAATCCCACTGGGATTCCTTAATTAGCACAGTCTGCTTTCCAAAAGGTCCTTTCTGGAAGGTCTCAGACAGTTCAGTTCTTTTTCCTTGGTAGGTTCCCCAAACTCCTCCACGTCCTGGCAGCTTCACTGAAACTCTTATGTTTCCTTTCCTTGATATATCCCACAATACCCTTCTCTGTCCCCACACTGCTCCAGCAAGTCATTCTTTTTCTCTTCCATGTCATTTTTGAGGGGAGTGGGAGGTCTCACTTCCAGTTGGATAATAATTTGGGCAGCAAAAAACAGCTTTTTCCAATTGCTTCTCTCAGTGTCAAATTTTGGAAATGTTTTTGCAAGTAGTTATCAGGTTGCACAAAGCTATATTGTGTGCAACCAGGAATAACATTTTAATAACTTATCAGACAACTTAGTGCAAATGATTCAAAATGATCTCATTCAATCTGATTTTATTATGGATATCAAGCTGAGAAAAGGCAAGTAATTGTAGGACAGCATGAATTCTGGCGTTTGAGAACTATCTCACCTGTTACATTTTGTAATGTTTCTCTAATAAGAAAATGTTCTTCTCGATGGGTGCCACGAATGCTGTGCCATCGACAAATATATTCTCTTAGCCTAGGAGTCATTATCAGGCCTCCCCCATGTTAGAGAAGATTTTTTTTGCCACTGCAGTTCTTAAAAGTAATTCTGCTTGAACCATGCTTTCCTTCAAACCTAGTCATTTGTCTCATTTGCCTGTTATTTCTTTCTTGTCTCCTAGACTATGAGCTCCTCAGGGTAGAATCATAGAACCACAGGGTTAGAAGGGACCACAAGGGCCATCTAGTCTAACTCCCCGCCAAGATGCATTGTAGAGATTGTTATTTACTATATGACTGTTTTGTACTATATGATCGGGGCCCCAACCTGGATCTGTCTCTGTCATCTAGATTGTAAACTCCTTGTGGGCTGGGAATGTCTTTATTTTTATGGCTTGGGTAGCACCAAGCACATTGTCTGTGCTTTACATATAATCAGATGTTGCAATGCACCATGGCCATACACCAATTGGCAATGTGGCCATCTATGAAATCACTATAGCAAAAGGGAATAGAAGTCATAACTCTGAACTCCAAAAAGAACACATCACTTGACCTGGGTTACAAACTCCCGTTACCCATGTAGGAGACCTTAAAGGGCTTGTAGCATATTGAGGTCAGGGTTCAAGATGTCATATCCTCTTGTACGTTAGTCACTGGAAACAGGAACTGGGCTACTTGGATTCCATCCACTAAAAGGTATACACAAAAGCCAGAACAATGCAGTATGAAAGCACAGGTTTAGTTTGCCATGTATCAGAGAAAGAAAGGAGTTGTTCGTCGTTAACATCGGATTGGAAGTGAGCTCCTGGGTCATTGAGACCAGTCCCTTGCTATCTAAGGCAATCCTGTCACATAATCATATAACAGAAATGATGACAAAATAAAACCTCTGCAACAACTCTGCAGTACGTGACTCTGGTTTATTGAACTTCTGTTAACTCCCATTGCCTTTTAACTGAAGTTCAGTGAATTTCCCTGGGATTATATTGGATGAGAATGCTTGTCAGACCAGCTAGCTTTAAATGAGTATCTCTTTGTTGCGCTCTGTGGTTGGAAACCTTCCCTGTTCAAGGCCCATGGGATGGATTCCCCGTTTACACACAAACAGGGTCTGGAAAAGTCTCCCTGTGGATTTAGAGGCCTTTGCATAAACAGACTTTCCTTGAATCATTTGTGAGCACTGCATTAGAAAGTTCAGGGGGCGGGAGGTTTCATTCAAAGGAAGAGCCCTCTTTCTGACATAGCGGGTTACAATTTGCAGCATAAGTTCTGCACCTGCATTAAGGATGCTCATCCTCCTGTATAGCTGATCTCGAAACATTCTCATGTTTCCAGGCAAATGTTTATAGGGTTGGCAGCTAGAAACTGAGCGGGAACATGACTTGGCTACACTCAGCAAAAACTGGGGCTTGGATCTGTGTCCAGTGAAAGCTTTGAGGGGAGAAAAGTGGCTCAATTGCATGTTGGCTATGTAATTAAATACAAAAGCATTTCAGGGGTATAAGTGAATAACTCCCTAAGGTGTACATAATCTGAATATGGGATATGCATTAACATTTGTAAACCGTAGTTTTTCTCTTACAGATGCTGGTTTGGAAAGGAACCCGGGAAGTACATAGATTACATATATCAAGGCCCAGTGATCCTCGTTCTTCTGGTAAGACTGTGCGTGGGACTAAGAGGATGGCTATTGGCAATTGTGAAATGATCTTATAGGCACCTGCTGTCTTCCATGTGTAATTAACTAAAACAAAACAACACGTGAACAAAACCTGGGGAAATGATCTGAGGGTTTCAGAAGAGAGCTCTGAAGGCAGTTGCATTAGGTAACGTGCTGTGAGCTGGCACCTGATTGGTTAATGAAGAGCCCAGTGTAGTGTTAATAGGCTAGTTTGTTGCTGCCTTACAGTGCTTCCTACCTGCAGACCTTTAGCTGCTGTTAGCCTTGGTTTATGCAGCAGCTGGTGCAAACAGGGTTGAGTCGTGCCTGACAAAAATAGAACAATCTCTCCTCCCCTCTTCCACATACACATGGGGCTAGGTGGCACTGGACGGGAAGGGGGCATAGCCAGGGTAACAGTGATGTGCAGTTTCATCACATCCCGGCTACACCTCCTGGGGTGGGGCTTCCGTGCGGCCCTCCATGGAAATTCCACCTGCCCTGTGCTGGGAGAAAATTCCGCTTTATGCACCGGTTGCCTGGATGGTTCCAAGAGATGCAGCTGGCACCTGCCTGTGCCAGCCATGATGAATCTAGCCCCTCGTTTGTGTCCATCAGTTAAATGCTAAGTTCTTGCATCTTCACGCTGGTGGCAGTTATGTCTGTAATGAACCTATCCCCCGGGAGCTGGAATAAGCACTTAGAACTATGTGACTGGTCACGTGTGGGCGCCGTGTGCTGCTTAAGCCACACCACAGTGTAGGTGATGAAGCTCAGTATATTGCTCTTAAGATTGGAGGGTATGTCTACATTCCAGTCATAGGGTGTGATCACAGCTCGGGTAGACATACCTGAGCTAGGTTTGATCTAGCTAGTTCGGGTACCAACAGCAGTGAAGTTGCAGCAGGATGTTTCAGCATGGGTTAGCTGCCAGAGTAACTACCCAAGGTTCCAAGCAGGCTTGTACAACCTATGCTAAACTTCATGCTGCCATGGCTTCTCTGCTACCTGTACCTGAACTAGCCAGTTTTAAGCTCACTTGACCGTCAGTCACCCCCCTTACTTCCTTGATTGCAGTGTGGCCGTTCCCTGAGGGGCAAAGAATATCAGAAATTCTCTCCAGTCGTCTCTGGACACCCATCGATATCTTTTTGTACTCAATAAAGTATCAGTTAATCTCCCTGAAATGACTTTCTCTAACTCAGGTGGCTGTCCATGTCCTGTTCAGGTTTCCTCATGTTATTTATGCAAACAGTGTACACATTATATTTCCCACTTAGTTGTAACTGGGGTATCAACACACTGTAGACACATTGGGCCAGAGTTTCTAGGGAGCGCACCTTTAGAGCTGCTCCGAAGTTTTTAGTTTAAATGGTTTTTAACAAAAAATGCTGGTTTGGGGGAAATCGAAACTATCAAAACTGTGTCCATTTAGACAACATTTTGTTTTAAAAAACTGAAATGAAACACTCCAATAATGTGAAAAGCATCCAATTTCAGTGTTTTCAAAATGGACCTTTTTGATTTATTGTTTTGAAACAAAATTTGTTGTTTTTATATAAAAAGTCAAGTTTTGTTAAAAAGTCAAAATAAAGAACTAAATGTTTTCAGAATTTGATCATGTGGAAAATAATGAAACTTTTGGTTTTGTTCCATTCCTGGATGGGAAAAATAGTCAAAATTGCAGCATTTCCTGTGAAAATCCAGTTCCTGCCAAGGTCTCTCAGCTCCCATTGAGACACTGAAACAAAGTAGCTAAGTTCTTTTGGAAAATGCCTTTTTTAAAAAACAAAGTTCTCCCTCCCCCTCCATTTGTTGTTGGCATTATAAATTTTTGATTTCTCATGACTTTTTTGAATGTTTTAATAGAAATGTTTATCAACATTTTTACTTAGCAAAACTCTGTTTTTTGTTAAATGGAAAATGTCAAAACTTAGCAGAAGTTGCTGCAAGTGTTCAGTGCCTCAAAGCTCTCACTGCAACATTTGTGGCCATATTTTCCCATCCAACATACCAAGCTCTTTTGAAAATCTGGCCGTAGAAGTCACAATGGGAGCTGCTAGCTGACTAGCAGTTTTGAGAACTTTTTCCAAATGTTCACATTTTTCCTTTACTGAAAACCAGCTTTCTGATTAATGAACAATTTTGATTAAAAATTTCTATTGGAGAAATAACACCCAAAATCACAAAAACTTGACAGACTTCCATACAGTAGAGCCCCCGTTTTATGAACTGATCGAGGAGTTCAATTTTATTAATTTCTCAGTGTTACGAACATCTCAAAATTATAGTAGATGCGGTGCTTAAGTTACTGTATGGTGCACTGCATCACTTTCTCCTTGTCCTTCAGACCAGTGCAAAGCAATTTCCAATGCATGGAGGGCATCGGAATATGAAGGGATGTCAATTTGTTGTTCACTGACATCACTTTCGCTATGTGGTTTTTATTTTTACTGTTTTTTCATTCATCAGACCGGTGTTCGTAACATCGCGCTTCTCCTGTCCAGTAATATCACTTTTCTTTTTTTTTGCAAATTATTTCCACTTAGAGAAGTCCATTTTTCAACAACAACAAAAAGTTTTGTTAGATAAAAGTCAACCTTCTCTAATTAGCATCTCTCAGGCAATGCAGAATAAGCTAATGTGTCTTTGTTGCTGAAGCATGGCACTGGACAAAGTGTCTTAAACTGAGACTGTGACATTTTATTATCTTTACTTTGACAGCATTTGTAAATGCTCAGATGGGTCATGATCTTGCAGCTGACTATATGCAGATGCACATCTTGGCCTGTGCAGAGCCCCTCTGAAGTTTGTCCACATGTAGTCAATTGTAGGATCAATGCCTTGGGCTTGTGACCATTAGAAGATTAACACCTCTTGTCTCCATCCCCTATATAAAATATACTTACTTGCCATTTGTAAAGCATTCTGAGATCCTCTGATGAAAGCAACTACATAAGTGCAGTCTATTTTGTTGCTATTGCGTATGGTTTGTTTAGTAGCCTTTGGCAAGTACAAAGTGGATAATTATAAAATGGCAGATGTAATAGGAAGTTTAAAATTGAGTTTTCAGCTGGTAATTAAGCAATTAAGTCATTAGTTATTCCACTGCATTTACAGATGTCTAATCAAGTGATAACTAAAGCTCACAAGTGTTGCGGTTTTTGTTTGTTTGTTTTTAGATAAGGGAGTGTAGTAGATCTCATATATTTGGACTTCAGTTAAGCATCTGACACAGTAGCACATGGGAAATTATTAGTTAAATTAGGGAAGATGAGGGTCAGTACAAGAACTGTAAGGTGGAGAAGGAGCTGGCTAAAGGGAAGATGGCAATAGGTTGTGGTGAAAGGTGAATTGTAGGACTCGAGGGAGGTTATTAGTGAAGTTGAAGGATCATTCTTGAGACCAGTGTTGTTCAATATTTTTATTAACAACCTTGGCACAAAAAGTAGGAATATTGCTGATGATACCATGGTGGAAAGTATCATCAATACAGAGGAAGAGAGGAATGTTCTACAGGAAGATCTGGATGGCCTTGAAGGTTGAAGTGACAGAAACTGGGTGAAATTCAATAGCCCAAAGTCATGCACTTAGGGTCTAATAATAAAAATTTCTGCTACAAGGTGGGGGTTTATCCGTTGAAAGTCACAGAGGAGGAGACACAGAGGGTGTGTGGACTGATCACAAGATGACTATGAGCCGCTAATGTAGCGTGGCTGTGAAAAAGGCAAATGCAATCCTAGAATGTATCAGGCAAGAAGAGAGAGAGGGAAGTATTAATGCCATTGTGCACAACACTGGTAAGACCTCATTTGGAATGTTGTGTGGCATTCTGGTCACCCATGTTCAAAAAAGATGAATTCACACTGGAAAAGGTTCAGAGAAGAACTACTAGGATGACCAGAGGAATGGCGGGCCTATTTTATGAACGGAGACTGGAAAAGCTTGGCTTGTTTCGCGGGGGTGAAGAGCTAGTTAAGCTAAAAGACAATATTGGCACAAAACCAAGTGCGCCAAACTGGCAATGAACAAATTCAGGCTGGAAATTGGAAGGTTTCTAACCAGCAGAGGAGTGAGGTTCTGGAACAGCCTCCCAATAGGAGCTGTGGGGGGCAAACAATTAATTTTGAGAGAGCTGGACAAATTCATGGGTGCGACTGTATGATGGGATTGCTTGTGGTGGTAGGGGGAGGGCTCAACAAGCCTGGGATTCTTTTAAGGTTTGTCTTATGTTCCTAAAAGCTCATGCTTCAGGATTTCAGCTGGTCACCTGCAGGGATCAGGGGATTTCCCCCTCCCCCCACATGTATTCTTTCTTATTTTCTTTTTAATCTCCTTCCTCTGAAGCATGGGAGATGGCCACAGCTGGAGTTGAGACACTGGGTGAGGTAGGCTGGAGCTCTGAGATGGTACTGAACATTCTCACTCTCAGGTGTTTGGCTGGCTGGTTCTTGCTCACATGTTCGGGGTCTAACTGATCACCATATGTGGGGTCAGGAAGGAATTTTCTCCCAGGTCAGATTGGCAGTGATCCTGGGGTTGGTTGGTTGGTTGGTTGATTTGTTTTTGTGCCTTCCTCTGCAGCATGTGGGTGTGGGTCACTTGCCAGGATTAACTGGGTATAGCTCACTTAATTATTTCCCTGCTATTGCAGTGGCCTTGGGCACTGGTGCACCTTGGTCCCTCCTATTCCCTGCCTGTGGTACATAATAGTCTAGTCTCCTGTGGGCTGTGATACTTTGGTCTAATTTAGGTTGTCGGGTTTAATGTGCAGGTACTGGGTGGTGGTGGTGGCCTGTGACATACAGGAGGTCAGACTAAACTATCTGGTGGTTCCTTCTGGTGTTACACTCTCGCTCAATCTTAACTGAGTATAAACCTCTCCAACACCATGGATTTTTATACCATCTCCCTGGTGCTTTTTGGCACAATTATATGCTTGATGTAAAAACAAATCAATAAGTGTTTGGGAGGCAGGGTGGTCGTGTGGATAGCACACTGCTCTGGGAGTCTGGAGACCTAAGTTCCTACTTCTTTTGCTGATTTTAGGGCAAGTCACTTCATCTCTTTGTGACTCAGTTTCTTCTTCTGTGATGAAGCTTGTCCTCCTTCATAAATTGCTCTGTGGTTGACAGAGGAAAAGTGCCATAAAAGAACTAAAGATATTATTACGATTTAACGTTACATTTCTGACTTTTCCATGCTCATTTGATTGACCGTTAGCAAGTTGCTCTCCCACATACGCTGCACCCTGCTGCAAACACGAAACCTGGGATGGTCAAGTAGAGCGCAAAATAGCAGGTTCTTCTACGAGGAGGCTCCCTGTGGGTGCTCCACTTTAGGTGAATCTGCGCCCCTGCTCTTGTAATCGGACATTTTTAGTAGCAGTGCCTCATTGGTTTGCCCATGCGCTGTCCCCGTCCCGCGCTACCTCAGGGAGCTACATAGTGCTGTGAGACCAGTCCTCCCTCAGGTCCTTCTCTACCACCCTCAGCTTGAACGGAGCAATTGGCAGCACCTCTTTATCTTTATCTTTAGTCTAGCTTTAACTTTAGAGAACTCGTTAGTTAATTAATAGTTAACTACCCTATCTCTTCCCCATTTATCTATTTCTTTAAAAAAATTCTTATGAATTTAAGTTTCAGTTATTAGGATACCCCTTAGTGCAGTATAGTTACCCTCCCTCATGGAAGAAACCCTATTCTAAGAGGCATGCCTGGCTCCCTGGATTTTAACCGTTGCCTCACTTGCCGGTCATCACTTCCCGTTTCTGACAGGCATTCACAGTGTGTTCACTGCCTTGGTGAGACACACACACCAAAAAGTACTCCCACTGCCACAATCTGAAGACCCGTGCCAGAACAGCAAGGGGCCTACAGCTAAAACTCCTCATGGTGGAGAAGTCTCTGCGCCCGGTGTCCAATTTGGGATCACGAAGCCCTCCTGGATAACGGTCTCCAGTGGCGGCATCTGACAGAGGGTCCCCATCACTCTCTGAGGAAGAAGCACTCCTCCAAAACGGTGACAAAGAAACAGGCTCTGACCTCCTCTTCTTGGAACCTGTCAAAAAGAGATGTTCCCCGACCTGTCGGACCCCATCAGAACCGACCGTACTGAGATTGTCCACCTCTGAGGTAGCAAGACCATCCTGCATCACGGGTACCGTGCGAGCCAAAGACCATAAGCAGGTTGGCTCGGAAAAAGGCACAAAATGGAAACCTAGCATCCCTGCTACGGTACTGCCTGAGCCGCTCAAACATGCCGCACCGATCAGCTTGTCAGCACTACAATCTATGGCGCCACCTTCTGCCTCTATAGCGCATAGCTCACGGCCCTTGGCACCAGCAACCACAGTAAAGGCACTGGTACTGCCAACAACACCCTCCTCAGTATCAGTGCTCTCGGTACCACAGCAATTTCTCCAACGTAAAGACTTTTTAGTCTCCTTGGCACTGGAATCTCCACTCCCCAGTACTGACCTCACTCCAGCATGCTCGGTACCGTGCCAACTTACCACATCACCCAGATCAGCTCATCCTTTATCCAACGACGAGGAGGAGGAGGATGAAGGGGAAATCTACTTCTCCCATCACTTCTCGCCTATCCACACAACTACCAGACCAGGTCCACTAAAGCAACATGAATGCCATCCCAGACCTGAAACTCAAGAATGGTACTGACACCCATGGATGCTGTCACCAATGCCATTCCCATGGTGACCTTATTGGGACCGATGGGCAGCATATTGCCAACACTATCCTAAATATCCCAATCCACACAGGGAGAGGTTGAGACATTCTCCATCCCCCTCTGTACCTGGACCCTCTGAACCTCCAGAAGAGGCAGTCGAGGAACTGGAGGAGATTTTGGATCAGGAAGTCATGCCAGCTGCCAATTTTCCATCCTCCTCTCCAGAAGAAGCTATCACATCCCCACCATCACTGGAGATTCTTCTGGAAGAGGTTGCTGAGTCCTAGCATAAGTTGTTGGACATCTTCCAGACTTCAATCTCTTCCATTGCCCTCCCAATAAACGAGGCCCTTATGGACCGAGTCAAGACCATCTGGCAGACCCCAGCAACAATTCCGCCCACCTGCAAAAGAGTGGATAAAAAATACTATATCCCTTCCAAGGGGATGAAATTTCTATTTTCACACCCTATGCCAAACTCTCTGGTGGTAGAGGCCGTGAATGAGCAGGGCAGACAACACCATTCCAAATCCACCCCATATGACAAGCACTGGAAGAGATTAGACCTTTTTGGTCATAAAGCTTTTTCTTCAGCAACCTACAGTTCAGGATTGCACACTATGAAGAATTTATGGCCAAATACAATCATTCCAATTACTCAGAAATCTCTGACTTTACTGAACACATACCTGGGGACAAAAAGGAACAATTTAAAGCTTTCATATCCAAGGGTCAACTCCTAGCTCGCATAGCTTTACAAGCTTCATTGAATTTCACAATCATGGCAGCACGCTCCGTTGCCACAGCCATAGTAATGTGAGAAGCTACTAGATCGCATGCCCTGATTCTCATGGGTGACTTTAATTTTCCTGATATCTGCTGGGAGAGCAATACAGCGGTGCATAGACAATCCAGGAAGTTTTTGGAAAGCGTAGGGGACAATTTCCTGGTGCAAGTGCTAGGGGAGCCAACTAGGGGGGGCGCTTTTCTTGACCTGCTGCTCACAAACCAGGTAGAATTAGTGGGGGAAGCAATAGTGGATGGGAATCTGGGAGGCAGTGACCATGAGTTGGTTGAGTTCAGGATCCTGACGCAGGGAAGGAAGGTAAGCAGCAGGATACGGACCCTGGACTTCAGGAAAGCAGACTTCGACTCCCTCAGGGAACAGATGGCCAGGATCCCCTGGGGGACTAACATGAAGGGGAAGGGAGTCCAGGAGAGCTGGCTGTATTTCAAGGAATCCCTGTTGAGGTTACAGGGACAAACCATCCCGATGAGTCGAAAGAATAGTAAATATGGCAGGCGACCAGCTTGGCTTAATGGTGAAATCCTAGCGGATCTTAAACATAAAAAAGAAGCTTACAAGAAGTGGAAGGTTGGACATATGACCAGGGAAGAGTATAAAAATATTGCTCGGGCATGTAGGAAAGATATCAGGAGGGCCAAATCGCACCTGGAGCTGCAGCTAGCAAGAGATGTCAAGAGTAACAAGAAGGGTTTCTTCAGGTATGTTGGCAACAAGAAGAAAGCCAAGGAAAGTGTGGGCCCCTTACTGAATGAGGGAGGCAACCTAGTGACAGAGGATGTGGAAAAAGCTAATGTACTCAATGCTTTTTTTGCCTCTGTTTTCACTAACAAGGTCAGCTCCCAGACTGCTGCGCTGGGCATCACAAAATGGGGAAGAGATGGCCAGCCCTCTGTAGAGATAGAGGTGGTTAGGGACTATTTAGAAAAGCTGGACGTGCACAAGTCCATGGGGCCAGACGAATTGCATCCGAGAGTGCTGAAGGAATTGGCGGCTGTGATTGCAGAGCCCTTGGCCATTATCTTTGAAAACTCGTGGCGAACGGGGGAAGTCCCGGATGACTGGAAAAAGGCTAATGTAGTGCCCATCTTTAAAAAAGGGAAGAAGGAGGATCCTGGGAACTACAGGCCAGTCAGCCTCACCTCAGTCCCTGGAAAAATCATGGAGCAGGTCCTCAAAGAATCAATCCTGAAGCACTTAGAGGAGAGGAAGGTGATCAGGAACAGTCAGCATGGATTCACCAAGGGAAGGTCATGCCTGACTAATCTAATCGCCTTTTATGATGAGATTACTGGTTCTGTGGATGAAGGGAAAGCAGTGGATGTATTGTTTCTTGACTTTAGCAAAGCTTTTGACACGGTCTCCCACAGCATTCTTGTCAGCAAGTTAAGGAAGTATGGGCTGGATGAATGCACTATAAGGTGGGTAGAAAGCTGGCTAGATTGTCGGGCTCAACGGGTAGTGATCAATGGCTCCATGTCTAGTTGGCAGCCGGTGTCAAGTGGAGTGCCCCAGGGGTCGGTCCTGGGGCCGGTTTTGTTCAATATCTTCATAAATGATCTGGAGGATGGTGTGGATTGCACTCTCAGCAAATTTGCGGATGATACTAAACTGGGAGGAGTGGTAGATACGCTGGAGGGGAGGGATAGGATACAGAAGGACCTAGACAAATTGGAGGATTGGGCCAAAAGAAATCTGATGAGGTTCAATAAGGATAAGTGCAGGGTCCTGCACTTAGGACGGAAGAACCCAATGCACCGCTACAGACTAGGGACCGAATGGCTAGGCAGCAGTTCTGCGGAAAAGGACCTAGGGGTGACAGTGGACGAGAAGCTGGATATGAGTCAGCAGTGTGCCCTTGTTGCCAAGAAGGCCAATGGCATTTTGGGATGTATAAGTAGGGGCATAGCGAGCAGATCGAGGGACGTGATCGTTCCCCTCTATTCGACACTGGTGAGGCCTCATCTGGAGTACTGTGTCCAGTTTTGGGCCCCACACTACAAGAAGGATGTGGATAAATTGGAAAGAGTCCAGCGAAGGGCAACAAAAATGATTAGGGGTCTAGAGCACATGACTTATGAGGAGAGGCTGAGGGAGCTGGGATTGTTTAGTCTGCAGAAGAGAAGAATGAGGGGGGATTTGATAGCTGCTTTCAACTACCTGAAAGGGGGTTCCAAAGAGGATGGCTCTAGACTGTTCTCAATGGTAGCAGATGACAGAACGAGGAGTAATGGTCTCAAGTTGCAATGGGGGAGGTTTAGATTGGATATTAGGAAAAACTTTTTCACTAAGAGGGTGGTGAAACACTGGAATGCGTTACCTAGGGAGGTGGTAGAATCTCCTTCCTTACAGGTTTTTAAGGTCAGGCTTGACAAAGCCCTGGCTGGGATGATTTAACTGGGACTTGGTCCTGCTTTGAGCAGGGGGTTGGACTAGATGACCTTCTGGGGTCCCTTCCAACCCTGATATTCTATGATTCTATGATTCTAAGCTTCCTGGCTACACCTCTTGGGTTTCCCCAAAGATGTACAATCAACTGTCGAGAACCTCCTGTTCGAAGGCCTCCAGCTGTTTGCAGCCAAAACATATGAATCCCTTCACACATTGATGGACTCCATGGTGACTCTGAGATCCTTGGGCATATACATGCCTACACAAAACAACAAACAGGGGAAGGATTACTTGATGGAAGGATCTAGATCTGTGCCTTACACCCAACCTCATAGGCAATATGACCCGCAGAGGCAGAGACCTGCAAGACGGAGAACACTCCTTTCTCAGCCCTCGACATCTCAACAACCTCCATCTAAACAACAGGGTTGAGACATGACACATTTCCTACTTTTTCTATTGCTGGACCCATCCGACACCATCCGTCCATTTGGAGAACATCTGACTCCATTCCACCCAGTGTGGTGAAATATCACATCACACAAATGGGTATTAGAAATCATCGAGATTGACTATTCCATCCAATTTATCTCTGTCCCTCTTCAGGGACCTTTCTCATGAACACCTACTGCGACAGGAGGTAAATCATCCCAAACACCTAGGTGCAGTAGAACCAGTACCAGCACAACACAAAGGGAAGCGTTTCTACTCCCATTATATTCTAACCCAGAAAAAAATGGAAGATGGAGGCCCATTCTTGACTTAAGAAGACTCAACAAATTTGTGAAGACCCAGCTATTCAGGATGGTCAGTCTAACAATTATAATTCCAGCCCTAGAACAAGGGGACTGGTTCTCAGCCCTCAACCTCCAGGATACATATTTCCACATAATGATACATCCCTCACTCAGGAGGTTTCTCAGATTTGTTCTGGGAACAGATCATCTCCAGTACAAAGTACTCACTTTCGGCTTATATACGGCTCCACGGGTATTCTCAAATGTCCTTGCGGTTGTGGCAGCTCACCTCCACAAATAAGCAGTTATAATAGTCCCCTATCGGGATGATTGCTTACTCAAAGCCTCAACTAGAGAAGAGGCATTCGAAGCTACACAAAAATCCCCTGTGCAGAGACTAGAGTTCATCAGGACTACCTGAACGCTTTGGAAGCTACAGCCTCTCTGCCCCAGCACAGATTCACCACTCTTGTCAACCTAATCACTACAACACAAGCCAGCCCACAGACATGTCGCTTAAAATAAAGCATTGTCTCTTGTTTTTCATGTGGTTTTCCCTGAACTCCATCCAACAAAGGTGGTCACCCTAAGTGTAAAAGGGCTGTAAATTGCCTGTGGAATGCCCTGTGCAGCAGACAGTGAGTGGAATAGCCCCTCGCATCTATCAGCATGTTGGGGCATAGCCAGGGAAGTGGGGATGCAGCTAGACTGCCTACTCTCATTGCCATAATAGTCCCTTGGTGTCCATTGCAGCTGGCTGAAATTTAGAACAGCCCTGAGACTGCTCTAAACTGAGTCAGAGGCCAGCCTGGCCACCATCCAGACCATGAATCTGGGAAGCGCCACGCTAGATAGTGCTCGGGTATTCCTGCAAATTGGGCTCTTCTCATTGGCCTGTATTAGAGCTCTAATTAAGGCCCAGGTGAATACAAGACTAATTTCATTGTATAGCTGAGAAAGTTTGATACATTTTAGGAAATTAGGTGAGAAAAACTCGCCATCTTTGTTAATTACATAAGAGGCCACAGCTGCACCTTCATTTGATCAAGATATGAGGGTGCGTTGTCTTGGAACTTAAAATATATTTCTTAACATGCTTGCTAAAATATTCCTCTGATTGCAAAGTTGTGGTTTTTGTTTCTATTCCCAGTTGAGTCACAGAATCATAGAATATTAGGTTTGGAAGAGACCTCAGGAGGTCATCTAGTCCGGTCCCCTGCTCAAAGCAGGACCAACACCAACTAAATCATCCCAGCCAAGGCTCTGTCAAGCCTGACCTTAAAAACCTCTAAGGAAGGAGATTCCACCACCTCCATAGGTAACCCATTCCAGTGCTTCACCACCCTCCTAGTGAAATAGTTTTTCCTAATATCCAACCTAGACCTCCCCAACTGCAACCTGAGACCATTGCTCCTTGTTCTGTCATCTGCCACCACTGAGAACAGCTGAGCTCCATCTTCTTTGGAACCCCTCTTTAGGTAGTTGATGACTGCTATCAAATCCCCCCTCACTCTTCTCTTCTGCAGACTAAATAAGCCCAGTTCCCTTAGCCTCTCCTCGTAAGTCATGTGCCCCAGACCCTAATCATTTTTGTTGCCCTCCACTGGACTCTCCAATTTTTCCACATCCCTTCTGTGGTAGGGGGACCAAAAGTGGATACAGTACTCCAGGTGTGTCCTCACCAGTGCCGAACAGAGGGGAATAATCACTTCCCTCGATCTGCTGGCAATGCTCCTACTAATGCAGCCCAATATGCCGTTGGCCTTCTTGGCAACAAGGGCACACTGCTAACTCATATCCAACTTCTCATCCACTGTAATCCCCAGGTCCTTTTCTGCAGAACTGCTGCTTAGCAACTCAGTCCCCAGCCTATAGGGGTGCATGGGATTCTTCCTGCCTAAGTGCAGGCCTCTGCACTTGTCCTTGTTGAACCTCATCAGATTTCTTTTGGCCCAATCCTCCAATTTATCTAGGTCACTCTGGACCCTATCCCTACCCTCCAGTGTATCTACCTCTCCCCCCAGCTTAGTGTCATCTGCGAACTTGCTGAGGATGCAATCCATCCCATCATCCAGATCATTAATAAAAATGTTGAACAAAACCGGCCCCAGGACCAACCCCTGGGGCACTCCACTTGATACCGGCTGCCAACTAGACATCGAGCTGTTGATCACTACCCGTTGAGCCCAATAATCAAGCCAGCTTTCTATCTATCTACCTTATAGTCCATTCATCCAATCCATACTTCTTTAACTTGCTGGCAAGAATACTGTGGGAGACCGTATCAAAAGCTTTGCTTAAAGTCAAGATATATCATGTCCACTACTTTCCCCGTATCATAGGAGGCTTTCTCATAAAACGTGTAGCCATAAATTGTGCTAG
Source organism: Chelonia mydas (assembly GCF_015237465.2). NCBI lineage: Eukaryota > Metazoa > Chordata > Testudines > Cheloniidae > Chelonia > Chelonia mydas. The sequence goes on along the minus strand of NC_057850.1, from coordinate 251,090,900 downwards.
AGCAACTAAATATACTGTCATTATATGATGTATATTGAAGTCAATTCAAGCAAATCACAGCTCAAACATAATTTATCACTGCACCTTTAAAGGGCCATTGTGAGAAGTGCTGGATTGACAGCACTGAAGATTGAAGATTGATTCATCTAAGTGGGTGCTGTACAAGTAATGGTAGGAGAAGCTTTCTTACCAATGTGCTGGAATGCCTTTGCCCTGATATAGATAGGGATGAAAGCATGGCTCAGTCTCCATGCCTATTCAGTCTTGTCTTTGTGTGTGATGTGGATGCCTGGCCCCCTAAAAATAGAAGAGAGACTACAGTAAAGTTGTGCACAGACCACCATTAACCTGTGTGACAGCTTTCAGTCATTACTGATGAGCGGTGGATTGGAAACAATGATGAGTTAAAGACTTTGGGTAAAATGCTCCTATGTGACTTAAAAGCCGAAGAGCTTCTCTACATGGGGAAATTTGCCAGCAGAACTACAACAGTATAATTATACTGGTGTAAAATCACATAAACTGTACCTGGAAAATGCACTCTTATTCCCAAAGAATAGTGTCCAAATGGGGTGTTACACTGGTATATCTATAATGTTATGATTATACAGGTACAGTTCTGTTGGTAAATGTCCATAGATAAGCCCTAAAACCCATTTTCAAAAGAGATGTAGGCACTTCGGCTCCTAAGACATGTCTACACTACAGCTGCTACACCAGCCCCGCTATGGCACTGCCGTGATGCGGCTGTAATGCCATAGTGTAGACACTTCTGACATCAATGGAAGGGGCTTTTCTGTCGTTGTAGCTAATCCATCTCTGAGAGGCAGTAGCTAGGTCTACTGAAGAATTCAGGCTGCATCTTCGTTGGGGCTAAGGTCAACCTAATTATAGCATTTGGTGCGAAATTTTTCACGGCCCCATGTGATGTAGCGAGATCTGTCTAATTTTTAAGTGTACACCAAGCCAAGGTCATGTTGAAAGTCAATGGGATTTAGGCTCCTAACTCACTTTGGGTACATCTACACTGCAATAAAAGACCTGCAGCATGGTCAGCTGATGCGGGCTCGTGGGCTGTGGGGCTAAAATTTGCAGTGTAGACATTCAAGCTTGGGTTGCAGCCTGGCCTCTAGGACCCTGTGAGGTGGGAGGATCTCAGAGACCAGGCTCCGACCTGAGCCTGAACATCTACACTGCAAGTTTTAGTCCTGCAGCTCAAACCCTGTGAGCCCGAGTCCATTGACCTGGATTTTGAGACTTGGTGCCGGTGGTTTTTTTTACTGCAGTACAGACATAGCCTTAGGCATTCTGAAATTTTTGTACCCTTTGGACCTGATTCACCATTGTCCTGTACCATGTGCCATCAATCACACCTGTACAAAATGAGTGCAAAGGGGGTATGCAAATTGCTACCATTCTGATTTTGGATTTACCTTTACTGGTGTAAATGACTGCAGGGCAATAGAGAATAAAGCCATCTGAGTCTTGTTACTGGTCCCCAGACCTATCCCGAGACAATGATATTTGATCCTTGAGTCTCAAGGCACTATGGTTCTGAATGGTTTCAGAGTAGCAGCCGTGTTAGTCTGTATTTGCAAAAAGAAAAGGAGTACTAGGTTGTAGATCCTTGATCAACTAAAACCTCTCCAACCCATCATCAAGGATCTACAACCGAAGGACGACCCGCCACTCTCACAGATCTTGGGAGACAGGCCAATATTTGCTTACAAACAGGCCCCCAACCTGAAGCAAATACTCACCAGCAACCACACACCACACAACAGAACCACTAACCCAGGAATCTGTCATTGCAACAAAGCCCGTTACCAACTGTGTCCACATATCTATTCAGGGGATACCATCATAGGGCCTAATGACATCAGCCACACTATCAGAGGCTCGTTCACCTGCACATCTATCAGTGTGATATATGCCATCATGTGCCAGCAATGCCCCTCTGCCATGTACATTGGTCAAACTGGACAGTCTCTACGTAAAAGAATAAATGGATACAAATCAGACGTCAAGAATTATAACATTCAAAAACCAGTTGGAGAACACTTCAGTTTCTTTGGTCACTTGATTACAGACCTAAAAGTTGCAATTCTTCAACAAAAAACCTTCAAAAACAGACTCCAATGAGAGACTGCTGAATTGGAATTAATTTGCAAACTGGATACAATTAACTTAGGCTTGAATAGAGACTGGGAGTGGATGGGTCATTACACAAAGTAAAACTATTTCCCCTTATTTATTCCTCCCCCACCCCCACACCCACCACTGTTCCTCAGATGTTCTTGTCAACTGCTGGAAATGGCCCACCTTGATTATCACTACAAAAGGTTTTCTCCGCTCCCCACCCCTGCTCTCCTGCTGGTATTAGCTCATCTTAAGTGATCACTCTCCTTACAGTGTGTATGGTAACACCCATTGTTTCATGTTCTCTATGTATATAAATCTCCCCACTGTATTTTCCACTGAATGCATCCGATGAAGTGAGCTGTAGCTCACTTGATGGGTTTGAAAGTGCTCTGAGATCTATGGATGCCAAGCACTAGAGATGAGCTAAGTGTTATTACGTTTATGGAGGGAGGCTTCCGTACAGCAATATGGAATTTGATCCTTGTTCTCCATGGTTTGCTTGAGATAATTTAAATCCATTTTCAAGTGGTCTTAATGACTTACAGATCTGCTATGAATTACTGTGTGCAATCTCACTTTGTCATAACATAAGAAGACGAGTAACATTAAATAGACTGTTTAATCGATGTACAGAGCAGTGTAGCAAATCCTCCATCATTTGGCATCTTTAAATTGAGCAGCCCAGATGTCTTTCTAAAAGAGACACTGTAGCTCAACCCCAAGTTACTGTGTTTGTTCAGGAATCACTGAGTGAAATTCTGTGGTTTGTTATGCAGGTCAGACAAGATCACAGTGGTCCTTTCTGGGAACAATCTATAGCATTTCAGCACTGTGAAAAACAGTGATCCAATGAGCTTATTTCTTTACTAGTTTTTAGGGTTAGTACAGCACTGTTTAACTGTGATCCCAAATAGGTCAGTGTTTGTAGGAGAGAGCACAAAATACAACGAAATCTCTTAGATTAATCAGGCCAGATAAACCCTGACTGAAGATAGAGCTAAAGCCAGGTAAGCAAAACAGAGCTGATGGTTGTAATACCAAGGAATATTCTGCGGCTTGTCTAATGGGGTTAAATTACAAAGCTGCGTGGCATTGACAGACATGCTACACACTAAGAAATTATGAACCTTCAAAAGATTTGGAGTAGTTTTGAATTCACATAACCAGTTACCATTGTGTGACCAGCAGAACCCAGTACCTCCACAGACTTGCTCTGTGATCTTTCATCCATCACTTAGCTTCCCTCTGCCTCAGTTCCCATCTGTAAAATGGAGGTAATGGCACTTATCTGCCTCACAGTGATTTTGTGAGGATAAATACATTAAAGATTGTGAGGCACTCAGATACTGTGGTAATATGGGCCATAGAAGTACCAGAGACAGGTGTAAGATAGGTTGGATGTTTTGCTTGATCTTGGTGCCTGGAAGTAGATGCTGTATGTGCTTCTGGGTAAAGCTGCAGTGGCAGGTTTGATTGAATTTTTTAAAACCATAATATTAAAATTAAGAGAAGAGGGAAAAGCATGTTTTAAAATTTTGGAATATATGTTCAGACAATCATCCAGAAGGTCAGAGACTTACCTAAACTTGTTTGATTTTATTTATTTATTTATTTATTTATTTATTTCTTTATTTGAGACTGCTCCAATGAGCTCGAATTCTCATGCAAACAAACTTTCTTGCAAAATTTCTGGTGCTTCTGCCCCCACCAATAAATCTCACCAAAAAGCCTCATGCTATTTAAGTACTTTCTGTCTGATCCTGGATGTAATCAGGAAGTGATTTAAAAAATATTTCAGAACCTCCAAAAGTTTTAGTTCAGTGATGATTCTAAAACTGGACAAAGGTTCTAGTAGGGAGTGGGGGAATTGTCTGAAATAACCTGGTTCTCCCATTCCCTGTTGCCAGAGATACTGAAGAAGGAGTCACCAACTGACTTCCAGAAAGGGATCTTCCAATGTAGACAAGAATCTGCATCACATAAACCTTCAACTGGAGTTTTCTAAATTAGTTCTTGGTGGGAACCTTGTTCACTTCTCCTGTAGATGGTTTTGAACAACACAACACCTCACTGTTGCCATTCTAATCAGAGCCATCCTCTTCATATTCCAGAGATCTTGCTGTTCTAGAGCCTGCATTTTATAGGCCCCCCTCTGTTTTATATGTAGCATCTATGCCAAGTACAAATGGAATCATTAAGTCAGGTAGAATAGTGAGTCAGAGCTGACAAGTTTTGTACTTTAAAGACTGCAGCTGCTCCATTGGCAGAACAAGGGGCAGAGTGAGCCAGGTCTAAGAGAATGTCTTCACTGCACACCTAACCCAGGTTCTTACCCCAAATCCCTGTAGCACCCACACAGAAAAACCTCTGAGACATGTTTGGAGGTGCTTTAAGTCAAGCTAGCTGATCTGGCAGGGAGTATAGGTTAGAACCTGGCCTCCAGTTTAACTCAGGCTGGAACCCACCCACTTGCAGTGAGGACACAGGCAAAAATTCCTCAAGTGCTGATAGTCATCTAATCCCTTCCCACAATTCCTCCCAAAGGACAGGCAAGTTCAAATGCAACTGAGACAATTGACTGATAAAGAATCCTAGAGTGTCTTAGCACAAAGAACCCTGGGATGTGTCCCAGACGACCATAGGTAAGTTCAGAAATGGTGAACGCAGTGGGGCCCTGCTGGGGCGATGCTCACACCTGGGCTAGGCTAACCAGAGTGCTCAGACCGAGGCGCCGATCACTCAGGTTAACTGTGCAGTGAAGACATACCTTAAATGTGAATTTCCCACCAAGGATTGTTCCTAAGGCTCTCAAGCGGGGTTTTGATTCTAACTCAAAGGGAAGAGTGCCACCTACTGGACCATAAGTAACACTTCTTTAAGCATCTGCTCTGCAGTAGGTGTTCCATGGATGTCTCATAGGGTATGTCTCCCTTCCAACTGGATACTCATGGCTGGTCCGTGCCAACTGACTCCGGCTTGCAGGGTTTGGGTAAAGGGGTTTGTTTAATTGCAGTGTAGCTGTTCAGGCTTGGACTGCGAGGTGGGAGGGTCCCAGAACTCAAGCTTCAGCCTGAGCCTAACTGTCTACACCACAATTAAACAACTCTATAACCCGAGCTATATGGGGTGTCTAATTGCAGTATAGACATGCCCTTAGTCTAACACTGACCTGGCTTAGAGCTGCTTTGCTTGTTAAAGCAGTGGGCCACCACACAAGGTGGTACAGCTCTCTGGTCAAATGGGGTTGGATAAAATAACAACCAACTCCCACTTTCAACCAAACCTCATAGCAAACCACTTCGAAGACTGAAAATGTTTGGTTAGATTTCCTTTGTGTACCTCACCCAGCAGCAACAAAAGTTCTGCTGGCCAGAGTTAGGCCTCAGTGTCTATAGACCTGTACAACCACGTTGTTTTCTGGCTTCAGTGACACCTGAGTAGCCCCCTTGACTTCATTGTGTTTGCACAGGGATAGCTGCCTGGCTCTGTCATCGGAACTTAATTCCGTTGATGGTGTTTGAGCTAGACTAGAATCCAGCTCTCTTCTTTAACCACTCAGAGACTTCAGTAAAGACTACCGTGTAGGGAGAGCTGGCTGGGAAGTGGTTTCCAAATCCTGTGAGAATTTTTGATATTTCAAAATCAGTGTGAAGAGTCAAAATCTTGAATAATTTCATGAAGCAATAATCCAAAAAAAAAAATTCAAATCAAAAATTCAATTGAAACATTTCCTTTCCTTTGGCCTTTTTAAAATTAATTTGTACTGAAAAAATGAAAAACAGCCAAAAGCTGAAACTTTTTGTTTAGAAAATGTCTAAATGGGACAGTCTGACAATTTTAACTCCCCTGCCAAAACATTTTTCAAAGCGAGAGATTCATCAAATTTGACTCTTTCCGGGGAAAAGGTTCAGTTTCAGTAAATTGTCATTTTCTAATGGAAAAACGTTAATCTGAAAATTCCCAGCCACCCTGAGGGCCAAACATACTCTTCCAGAAAAGTCCCAGGGCCCGTACTCACTACTTCAGTTATTTCCCAGTCTTAGAGGAAACCGGTTGAGCTCACATTCTGTTCTCTGGGGATCCCACAGCCTGGTGGTGAAGCAAGCAGAATTAATCTGTTCTTCCACCTCTGCATTTCACTGAGCTGCCTGATGGGGCGCTGCAGAGCCACTGCTGCAGAAAAGTATGCAGCTGCAGCCCGGCACACTCCAGATTAGCGCTGGTGGTGCTCCTGGGGCTGTCAGGGAGGTGGTGAGAGGCAGTTGGGGAAACAGCCCCCTACACCCTTCCTGTAGCAGTGGGGCTGATTCAGACAGCCCAGTTTAGAAATGGTAGGGCCTGGTTAGAGAGCACAGTTCCACTGCATAATCAAATGCAAGTTAAAGTGTGTTTGAGATCTGTGGATGAAAAGGGCTATATGAGAGCGAGATAGTAACACAATAACCCTTGAGGGCCACCATTTTTAGGGGTCACAGTTTTAGTGCATTGCGGGCAAGGGTTGGACACTGTTGACCTAGTGTCACACTGTGGGGTGCAGCCCGGACCAGTGAGAGGCTGCGTCACCACCTGCCCTGCAACCTTGGCTCCTCACAAGCAGCCAAACACCGTGAGTCTCTGTGTATAGCTACAACTTGCCAGCAACACTCACCCCAGCAGCCTTGGTTACTGCCTGCAGGGTGACCCCAACACATTCGCAGTCCCAAATATCCCCCCAAAATGTGTTCTGCACAGCGCAGTCCTCTCCTGGACAGTTCAGATATCATAAGTCTGTTGCCCCGGGAAGGGGTAAATATATAACAGCTTGCTACCCAACAATTCAGTTCAAACCCAGCATGGGATGAGTTAAAGAACAAAACAAGTTTGTTTTACCTCACAGAGAGAGGTTTTAAGTGAGTAAAAGTACAAGGTGTTGAAGTCAGAAATGATTACAAGAGAAATAAAGATAAAACGCTCGCTAGTGCTAAAACTTAACAAACTAGACTTGGTTCAAGGTAAAATCCTTACTGCATGCTCCCAGCAACAGGGCTGACCAAAGTTCAGGTCAGGATCCCTCCCAAAGTCAAATGGCTGCTTCTTTTATATCTTGGGTGAAAGTGAAAGAGAGGGAGAGATACCTGGGGAGGGTATTTGCCCCTCACTTTTATAATCCGGTCATGCTTTGAAATGCATTTTTCTGAGGTTTGAGAGTAGAAGCCGTGTTAGTCTATATCCGCAAAAAGAAAAGGAGTACTTGTGGCATCTTAGAGACGAACAAATTTATTTGAGCATAAACTTTCGTGAGCTACAGCTCACTTCATCGAGGTGTAGCTCACGAAAGCTTATGCGCAAATAAATTTGTTAGTTTCTAAGGTGCCACAAGTACTCCTTTTCATTTTTCTGAGGGTTACCCCTAGATAAGGTTAATTCCCGCTGCAAGGTTGGAGTCATAGAGTCTCCTGGTGAAAGAGGTTCCCTACTGCTTCCTAAAATGTAGATCAATCAGTTCCTACCCCCCTTCTTTGCCAAAGCATGGCCACTTGATAGGTGATTTCCCATCAACTTTGATCACACCTGGCTAGAGGCATCAGCTTGTCCTTTGTCTTTGAGAAACAGGTTTACCCACTCCCCAGTCTTATCTGGTAACCACATTTCAGTCATCATTTCAGCTTATGTTCATAACTTTACCTATGTTGCTACACACATTTCACCACGATATTACCGATCAGTGAGTAATACATTTTCCAATGATACCTCACAAGGCGTATTTTGTACAAAGATTATTACAATAGAGTGTGGGGTGTGAATACAGGGGTGCTTTCGGTCACATCTAGGTGGATACCGCATACCGTGCAGAACCAATAGCAGTAAAAAGTTGTGCATCCTTACTTTAGTCACTATGGTAAGCAAATATGATTCTGAGCACAAGTCTATTGAAGTGGAAGGTGCCCTTTTTATACAGTCTCATTTCCTGATAGAACCAAGGTGCAAAATCTGTTACCTGCCTAGGCCATCACTATTAATGCATGGGGGGCGGGGCGGAATGTGGATGTACATTAAGAGTTGATAACAGCAGAGGGGCCAGTACATGCTTAATGGCAAATTCTCCCCCACAAAAATATTGGTCTTCATCCCACCCCACAGTCTGCATAGAAGTCAGTTGCATTATGTATTTTAAGGCTTTGCAATTCTTGACCGAAAAGAATTAGTGAGCTACAATGTAGATAAGAACATAATGTAGTATATTAACTAATGGTAATTTTTTTATTAACTTTCATACAGGATTCAGAGTAACAGCCGTGTTAGTCTGTATTCGCAAAAAGAAAAGGAGTACTTGTGGCACGTAGAGACTAACCAGTTTATTTGAGCATAAGCTTTCGTGAGCTACAGCTCACTTCATCGGATGCATACTGTGGAAAGTACAGGAGTGTCACTGCTACGTATGGACTGTACAGTGCCTCTGAAGTCTCCTGTTTATATATTTTATAGGCAGGATGCTATCAAAAAGGAATGTGTAATCTACTGCATTTCTGCCACCACCTGTAAGGGCTCAGCTCAGTTAGCAGCCTACCTCTTTGTTGAGGCTAGAATATGAGGCAGGCAAGCAAATGAAAAACTAAAGAAAAATATTGATTCGGGAAGCTACTGATGGGTGATGCACTACTAATGTAATACCAGAAATGTTTTTGGGGATTCAGCAGTTCATCTGTAAATAATGCACCGGAATAAACCCTGAGATAACAGCAGATGTGTGTGAGGTGGAGGTAAATTTAGCTCTAAAGTGAGGGACAGTTGAACTGACCCAGACTGTCACAAATCTCAAACTGAACCCCAAAGACTCAGAGTCCAAACAGGTTTGGTTAACTTTCCCTACACTTTCCTCTCATGTCTCTGGGCTTGTGGTTAAGCCCAGGACTGGGAGTGCTGAAATACTGCAAATACATGGTTCTTTTGGGATGTTTTTTCACTGCTTGAGACTAGGAAGCACTGGAGGGACGAAGTAGGAAATACTGGATAACTGTGAGTAATAAGATGAAATGAAGAGGATGAAAATTGAGGTTGAATAGCTGGAAGTGATGGTGTCTGTTACATCATGGAAAAGTCTGATATGAGGGGGTTTTTTGCCCTACAAAGCTGACCACAGGGGTCTGATAAGTCCTTTTAGTTTAAGCAATAGCGTGACCCAGGCAGGTGCTGTGCATGCTGTCCCACACACAGCTTGACAGATGCACCTCAGTCCCAATCTGAAGCATCCCTGCCATTCCAGTCCAGTGTTTCTCATGATCAGAGACAAGTGTGTATGTTCTGAAGCATATAATAAAAGTTAGGGAGGGTAAATGACTATTAGTTCCTTTTATTCTATTCCCTAGCCAGTACCCGTGAATTTTTCCACTATCTTCTCCAAAAATTGATCTAATCCCATTTTAAATAATTTAAGCCTGGGGACTTGTTTCCCTTGGAAGATGATTCCACATCCTGCTAGAAGCCAAAAGGAGTCACTGTGATGCATGTAAGCTTTGAAAGGGGCACTCTCGTAATGAAAGAGCTCCATCTAATAAGAATGTCAAAGCAATGTGGCAGGGCAATTAAAACGGGAATTAAGAAACTGGCAGAATATTAGTTCAGTGAGGTCAAGATGACAGTATATAATGCTTCAATGAGATGACTGCTTTACATTCAGCCTGGGTTACTAAATCATCGGGTGGATTTTACTGTGTTTTATAAAATGGCAAAGAGCGACAAATGGATTAATATTTACATTTTATGCAAACGAAGAGATAGCAAGTATAGGGATTTTTTTATTAGAGACACATTATACAAATTATAGATGGGAAAAGATGTGTTTGAGACCATCTAGTCAATTTGACTGCCAGGACTGGATTGGCAGGGGGCAGGCAAGATGTTCTCATAGGGAGTTTAAATTCCTAATTTCTCCAGCAGGTAAGATAAAAAGATGAGGTCTAAGTAGCTGAACTGTATAAAGAGGTGAAGGGAATCAAAGGAAGCCAAACCCTACCATAGACCAGTGGTTCTCAACCAGGGGTATGTATACCCCTAGGGGTATGCAGAGGTCTTTCAGGGGGTACATCAACTCATCTAGATATTTGCTTAGTTTTACAACAGGCTACATAAAAAGCACTAGTGAAGTCAATACAAACTAAAATTGCATACAGACAATGACTTGTTTATACTGCTCTGTATACTATACACTGAAATGTAAGTACAATATTTATATTCAAATTGATTTATAATTATATGGCAAAAATGAGAACATAAGCAATTTTTCAGTAATAGTGTGCTGTGACACTTCTGTATTTTTATGTCTGATTTTATAAGCAAGTAGTTTTCAAGTGAGGTGAAACTTGGGGGTACGCAAGACAAATCAGACTCCTGAAAAGGGTACAGAAGTCTGGAAAGGTTGAGCGCCACTGCCATAGACAATGCCTTGAAGAAATTCATGCATTTCCCCTACTTTTATACCTCTTTGTTGGGTCTTCTGTATTCAACCCTCAGCTAATTCTTCCTCAGGGCATTCTTCCACATGGGGTCCTGATAAGACTTTCAACCCTCCTTTTTGACCTGATGTTCCATCTTCACAGAGCCACAGCGGGAAATCCCAGCCCAACTGAAGTCAGCAACAAAATTCCCATTAACTTCAGTGTGGTCAGGATTTCACCCGTAGATTTTAAGGCCTGAAGGGACCATGGTGATCATCTAGTCTGACCTCTGGCATAACACAGGCCATGCAGTTTTGGCCAGTGATTCCTGAATTGAACCCAGTAACTTTGGTTGAACTCAACATATCTTTTAGGAGGACCTCCAGTCTTGAATTAGGCTCTGATTTAAGAAAAACATCCCCATGCAGGAAAACACATTAAAGATAAGGAGACTTAAATACATGTGTAAAACTAAGTGTGTTCTTAAGTGTTTTCAAGTCAGTCCTGAAAGCACAATTCTTCCAAGAAGATCATGAATCATAATCTTCTCCTCAGAGTGACTGTTTCTTTTAAAAAGGAGACAAAGTGCAATAATAATTTTCAAGCAGCAGGTGTCAGGGCTATGGAAGACTGAGGCCATATTTTCTGTCCTACCGAGTACAGTGATATTCCTATACTAGAAGCATTTTCAAAACAATGTTACGTTGAGTTTAGCATCTAATTCAACGAGGAAGTTGAAATGGGAGGTGGAGTTCCAAACCAGACCACTGTGGGGACCTATTCATTGTGGGCCCTGTCGGACAATTTAACATCATCAGCCTGGGAAATAGGAGAGTGGATGTGGACAGGAAAGCACACCCACAGGGAAAAAATACCATGAGATGTAGGAGCTAGTGAGGACGTGGAGAGATGATTTAGCACGACTATGAGAGACTTTTCCTTTTATTGGCTCAACTGATGCTCACTCCAAGAAACCCCTTCCCAAGGGGGTTCAAGACAAATCAAGGTTAACAATAGCACTGTGCAAAAAGGAGAACTTTGGCCAGAAGAGTTAGTGATGGCCCCGAGATGTTATTACAAGATATGGATTGAATCTTACTGCAATAAGTCCTGTTCAGCATCCCGAGAGGTGCCCCAACCCTCCCTTCCTTTCCAAGTGCAACGCATCTGCAACACTAACCCAAGCAACTGCCTGAAGTTACTGTTAACCATTGTCCTTCTGACCCCTGGTATTGGTGGGCATCCTTTATTATGTCTTGCCTTAACTTAGGGCTCAGACCTTACTTCTGAGGGTCAGTCCCATTGAAATTAAAAAATGGGGAAGTACCTAGATTTATGGACGCCTAAACTTGAGTATGCACAAAATGGCTCCTGGAGACCTATCTGAGTTAAATGAATCTCTGCCTTTTACACACAAGTTGAATATCTAAACTCCTTTGCAGGTTCATAGTGATATGCGGAGCTGCCACTCTATCCCAGGAGCTCCACTGTCACTTGCTTTCAGACACAGCTTTCTTAGTTGTTTGGCACCACATACATCAGGCCACAAAGTTTGGAGAAGCGGATTTAATGCAGAACAGAACCGCTTACACAGCTGTGGGCTGCAACTCTACGTCATTTGAATCACTGTGCTTTTTTCTCTCTGATCCACGGCAGCTGCTTCAAGTCTTTAAAGCTCCTCTGTCCTTCTCCCTCCCTTCCTCTTAAATTTTTGGCAAGACCATTTGATCAATTTTTATTAAACTTCTACTGTGCCTCCTCTCAAGAATCTCCAAGTGCCTCCTAGTAATAGCTGCTTTGCAGCAATAAATAAAACATGTATTAATAACATATATTTCCAATACTACTTATCACAAAGCAGCAAATTTGTGTCAAGTCACCAAACAAGTTTTGTATTAAAACATATGACACCAATACTCCTGGGACAGAGAAACAGCTGGAGATCCTGCTATGAACTAGGAAAAGACATGAAACTGTGTGCATAATATCTAAATATTGATTTCACCCCAAAGGGTTTCAAGAAAACATTTTTGTAATTAAGCTATTTATAATAATTATTCCTGGGTAGAAAGGAGCTTGGGGGTTCGGAGACATAACTGATTCGATGACAATGCACCAGAATGGATATCTACACCAAATAGACTATCGAGAATGGGAGGCTAGGGGGAAAACTCATACAATTATAATATTACTGGAATGTGTGGGCACTGCAAAGAAATAATTCTTCTTCAGAAATCTTACACTAAATCATTTTTCATCTTAGAGAAGTTGAAAGCTCTGACACTATTATTATTTACAAAGGGCCATAGGGGGATCTGGCATGTTACATGAGGTAGATGAGTTGCAAAAGTAATACATTGTCTTTGAATGTGTTGTTATGTCTCCTGCTGGCTGGAATAAAGCCCACTATATATCCATAGTTGATGGATTTATTCCTGTAGTTCACATGACAGTGGGCGGTTCTATCTCCAGGGATCTAGCTCCGCTGGTGAGCATGGCGTCCGTATGTCTGAGGCCTCAAGTACATTTCAGCGTGGGAGAACATCTTGTTTACAATGTCATCTGAAAGAACAGGCGCTCACATGGCACTGTTGTAAATATCTAGCAACGCCGGCTACATGCCAGCGACATTAAAGAGTCATATGTCCCTTCATGCTTCTACCACCATTCCAGAGGACAGGCTGATAACAGGTTCTGCTCAATAATGATCCAAAGCAGCGTGGACCGATGCATGTTCATTTTCATCATCGAAGTCAGATGCCATTAGGATTTCTTTTTTGGTGGTTCAGGTTTTGTAGTTTCCGTATCGGGTGTTGCTCTTTTAAGACTTCTGAAAGCATTCGCCACACCTCGTCCCTCTCAGATTTTGGAAGGCTCTTCAAATTCTTAAACCTTGGGTCCAGTGCTGCAGCTATCTTTTGAAATCTCACATTGGTACCTTCTTTGCGTTTTGTCAGATTTGCAGTGAAAGTGTTCTTAAAACAAACAACATGTGCTGGGTCATCATCCGAGACTGCTGTAACATGAAATATATGGCAGAATGTGGGTAAAACCTAGCAGGAGACATACAATGTCCCCCAAATTGAGTCACAAATTTAATTAACACATTTTTTTAATGAGCACCATCAGCATGTCCTCTGGAATGGTGGCTAAAGCATGAAGGAGCATATGAATGTTTAGCATATCTGGCATGTAAATACCTTGCAAAGTCGGCTACAAACATGCCATGCGAATGCCTGCTCTCACTTTCAGGTGACATTGTAAATAAGAAGCGGCAGGATTATCTCCCATAAGGGTAAACAAACTTGTTTGTCTTAGCAGTTAAGGATCCCCCAGATCCAGCACCCCGAGCCCCCTCCCGCACCGCAACCCCCTGCCTCGAGCCCCCTCCTGCACCCAAATTCACTCCCAGATCCCACGCCCCAGCCCTGCACCTGCTCCTGCACCAAAACTCCCTCCCTCTCAGTTAACTGGAATTTTTCACTTACTGGCACCCCCCATTCCCTTAACATGCTGGATAAAAAACCTTTTACTGTATTCACTACCATCCAGTCATCTGGTGCAGAGGCTTGTTTCAACCATAGATTGCATACTACAGTTAGTAGTTTGATATTTGAGTTCCTTCAGCTGTGTTGGGTCAATACCATCTGGTCCTGGCAACATTACAGTTTAATTTATCAGTTTGGTGTAAAACCTCTTCTACTGACACATCAGTGTGAGACAGTATTACAGATTTATCACCCAAAAAGAATAGCTCTGATGTGGGAATGTCCCCCCATTCTCTGCAGTGAAGACTGATGCAAAGAATTCATGTCGTTTCTCTGCAATGTCCTTGTCTTCTTTGAGAGCTCCTTTCAGGGGCATGGATCAGCGTTCACGTCGTGCTCCCCATCAGTACCCAGCCCGGATCGGGGAAGCTAATGATCCAACCAGCAGACCAAAGTTGGTGATGAATCCTGGTCACGTGCCACCTGAGACACGTTGTGTATTCACTAAGAAGAAGAGCTCCTTTAGCACCTCTGTTGTCCAGTGATCCCATTGCCTGTTTGTCGGGCTTCCTGCTTCTGATGTACTTTACACAATTCTTACCGTTGGTTTTTGCGTCTTTAGCAAGTTGCTTCTCAAATTTTTTCTTGGCCTGCCTTATTATATTTAACCTGCCAGACTTTGTGCACCTTTGAATTATCCTCACTAGATTTTGACTTCCAAATTTTAAAAGATGCCTTTTTGCCTCTCAAGGCATCCATTATTCCACCGTTTAGCCATAGTGGCATTCTTTTGGTCTTCTGATTTGGGATATACATTTAGTTTGAGCCTCTCTTATGGTGTTTTTAAATAGTCCCCATGCTACTTACAGATATTTAACCCTTCTAATGGCTCCTTCTCATTTCCATCAAACAAACATCCTCATTTTTGCATACTTCCCTTTTTAAAGTTAAATGTATTTTCCCCCCTACATGGGTGATAAATTTAACACCTTATGGTCGCTATTACCAAGCGGTCCAGCTATATTCACCTCTTGGACCAGATCCTGTGCTCCACTAAGGACTAAATCAAGAATTGCCTCTCCCCTTGTGGATTCCAGGACTAGCTGCACCAAGATGCAGTCATTATTGGTGTCTAGAAATTTGATCTCTGTATTATGACCTGAGGTGACATTTACCCAGTCAATATGAGGGTACTTGGAATCACCCATTATTATTGTGCTTTCTGCTTTTGTGGCCCCTCTGATCTCCGTGCGCATTTCACAGTCATTGTCACCATGCTGGTCAGGTGTTCAGTAGTATATTCCTACTGCTAGACTCTTTTTATTCTCAAATGGAATTTCTTCCCATAGAAATTCTATGGTACGATTTGTTGCATTTAAGATTTTTACCTCATTTGACTCTATGCTTTCTTTTACATACAGTGCCATTCCAGCACCAGCGTGACCTTCTTTCATTCCCACACATTTCATACCATGTCCCACTGGTTATCCTTGTTCCTTCAAGTTTCCATGATGCCTATTATATCAAAATCCTCATTTAATGCCAGGCACTCTGGTTCACCCATCTTAGTATTTAGACTTCTTGCCTTTGTATATAAGCACTTTGTACATTTTGTCACTACTCAATTGCTTCCCTTATTGTGTTGTTTTTATGAGATTCTGACGTGCTGAATGAAATGAAGGCACTTGTGAGGTCCTGCCGAAAAGGTGTTTTCTCTCTCCTTGCCTCTTTTCGGGGCAGAGTGGCTTTGTGTTTGGAAGCCGTTGTTTTTGGGGAGGTTTCAAGCATCACCCAGGCACATATGGCCTTCTATGTGAGGGACGTACAGTATCAGACAGCCACTATATCACTGTTGTGGGGCATTTCTGAAAAGAATTCCCACCATGCTCATTCCTTGTTGTTCCAGCTTATCACAAAGCCTTATATTGACAGTACTAAACTTTAAAATACTTATGTGTAAAATGGCCTACATAAGAGGCAGTATCATCCCCCCACCCCACTGTGTGGTTCAATTGGTTGTAGCCATGTTGATCCCAGGATATTAGAGAGACAAGGCAGGTGAGGTAATATATTTTATTGGATCAGCTTCTGTTGGTGAGAGAGACAAGCCATATAGCCAAAGAAGAGCTCTGTGTGGCTCGAAAGCTTGTCTCTCTCACCAACAGAAGTTGATCCAATCAAAGGTATTACCTCACCCACCTTGCCCCACTTGTGAGAGACATTTTGATTTGTGGCTGTAGCAGATCAGGATTAGAGATGCGAAATGCTACAGGCAGGCATACATCGTTGATCTTTTACCAATAGGAAAAGAAACATGCCCACCCCAGTCAACACCCACTAGAGATTATATCCTCGGTGGCAATTTGTTTTCTTTCATTTGTGAAAGTTAATATTGGGGCTGATTTGTATTCTGTGCCAACTGTAAGTTGGTTACACAGTAGAATTCCTCACAATTCATTTCAGAACTTCCAAATAGGATGGTTAGAAGAAGGAGCATGAATGAGTTATGAGGTCTCAAGCTACTAACTGTGCTTGGGTAGTGATGCAGGATTCGTAATTTGGTATTGCATTTCATAGAATCATAGGACTGGAAGGGACCTCCAGAAGTCAGTTAGTTCAGTCCCCTGCACACATGGCAGGACTAAGTATTATCTAGACCATCCCTGACAGGTGTTTGTCTAAACTGCTCTTAAAAATCTCCAGTGACGGAGATTCCACGGCCCCCCTGGGCAATTTATTCCAGTGCTTAACCACCCTGACAGTTAGGAAGTTTTTCCTAATGTCCAACCTAAACCAACTCCAAACTGGTGCGCAGGACTCCGCCACCGAATACAAGGTGGCAAGAGCTGACGTCCGCAAAGTTGGAACATGGGCAGCCCTTGATGAACTTGCCAGTTTGCTAAGATAATGGTTGAATACTAATAATTATTTATTTTCAGCATAGTAGTGTCTAGAGACCGCACCTGAGGTCAGAGCCTTATTGTGCTAGGCACTGTAAAGACGTGTAGGAAAGACAGTCCCCTGCATCAAAGAGCCTACAATCTAAAAAGACAAGACAGACACATGGTAGGAGAAAAGAAATAGCTCCAGTGTACAAATGGGGAAATTAGGCACTGAGAGTTGAAGTGAGTTGCTCAAGGACACACAGAATGTTTGTGGCAGAGCTGGGAACTGGACCTTGAGCTCCTGAGTAACAGCCTGCTTCCCTAGCCAGAAAATCATCCTCCTAATGCTAACCTGGCTCCTCCTAGTCACAGGAGGAGTGGGGTGGAACAGATCTTGGCCGGCTCAGACAAATGAGTATTGGGGGTAATGTCACACTACAAAGGCCTTGGACAAGACAAGTGGGGCATCAAGTCTGATGTCTTTGATGACGCATAAGTGGTTGGGGGAAGAGGTAATATGAGAGAGGTGGGATTTGCTTGGAACACTGAAAACTAGACCAGACCAAGCAAAATGGAGCACAAAATATTTTTGGTTTTGGCTAAAGGTTATTTTTATGTATTTTTAATTGACAAAATGTTTTTGATGGAAATGTTTTGCCCATGTATAATACAACTGTTAAGTTGCCATGTAGGTGTCTGTAAATCCTTCCTCCTCTTTTTCCTTCCCTTCCTATCTCCTTGTTACCATTTTGCCAATGAAAAAGGAGGAGGAAAGGGGAAGAAAGAAAGGTAAAAACAACAAAATAAAAAAATCTGAGGGTTTTCAGTTTTGCTTTTTCATTAAAAAAAACCCCAAAATCTTTTGCAGGACATTCCCAGAAAACAATTTTTCCCCTACCTTTTCTACACAAAAAAACAGTTGCCTCTATTTGGCACATGGCATGACCAGACAGAAATACACACATTTAATCAGAGCAAGGGGGGACAGCTTTGCACATCAAATAAAACGGTGTAGACAAATTCCTGTCAGAATTCCCACAATCTCTTCCTCTTGATGAGATTCCACCATGCATCAAGGGAGATATAGTCCATTCAAGGAAATGGATCCATTGGAAAGAATGAAAGCACAAGGGGCCCGAAATTATAACTTCTATGAGGGACCAGGGCAGTTCAGGTGAATGCAGCAATTAATGTCAACTTGAAATGAAACAAAGCACTTTGTTCTGAGTAGACAAATTAAAATGAAACATTTTGAGTCAGTTAAAAAGAAAGGTCTAAATTAAACATTTTGATGTTGGCTGATTGAAATTCATTGTAACTTTTTCATTCCTCAGAAAGTTTCGATATTTCAACTTTTCATCCCAATATCAGAATTTCTCAGAAATTCTGTTTCTCAGGGAGCTTTGGTGTAGACTTAAAAGCATCGACTGGTAAGGCGCTGCCTCCTACCAGTACCGCACCTCTTCCTTTTCCTCTGATATTGTTCTGCTTCACTGACTAAAAACAGGGGTCAAATCCTTCAACTGTTGCAGTTTTTGCTCCGGCAAACTTCCTTTGATGTCAAGGGGAGTTTTCCTGATCAGGGACTGAGTAAGTATCTTAGACCACTAGAGAATAATGCTTATGCAAACAGTGGGACTGGAAGAATCTGTCTGTCTATCACAGGTTCTTATGTATGTCCTATCAGTGTGGTATCTGTGCACTAATGGTAATATTTTCAAAAGAACCTTAGGGTATGTCTACACTGCACACTAAGCCTGGGCCCTGATTCAGGTTTGAGCCTGCTTCCATCAACATACAAATCAGTCTGACTCAGTTCAGCAAGCACTCAGGACCCGGGTCCTAGGGCCTTGCTAGGGGGTGGGTCAGAGCCCAAGTCCTGCTGAGATTCTGTGGTAGCACGGCAGAGACGCCTAGGTCCAGCAATTGTAAAACCAGGTTTTCAATGGAGTGTGAACGCTTAAACCCAGGCTTGGAAACTCTAAGTCCACAAGCCTGGATCCCACAAATCTGGGTTTGCAATGCAGTGTAGACATACCCTGTGTGACTTAGGAGCCTAAGTCCCATTTTAAAAAGTGACTTAGGTACTTCGGAGCCTAAGCGTCAGTGAATGTGAATATATTTCAATGTGAATATATTGTTTGGCCGAGGGGCTAGCATGCTGGCCAGAGACTCATGAGATCTGGGTTCTATTTGTGGCTCTGCTGCTGGGCAAAGAGCTTGGGCAAGTCATGTCACTACTCCGTGCCTCAGTATCCTCCTCTGTTAAATGGAGATAATGATACAGACCTCCTTTGTAAAGCGCACTGAGAGCTCTGAATGAAAAGCATAGCACTATTATCTAGTCTGACGTCCTGCCTGTCACTGACCATAGAATTTAGAACATAAGAGCAGCCATACTGGATCAGACCAATGGTCTGTCCAACCCAGTATCCTGTCTTCTGACAGTGACCACTCCTACTTGCTGCAGAGGGAGTGAACAGAGCACGGCAATTATCAAGTGATCTGTCCCCAGCTTCTGGCAGTAATTCCTGCGTCCAGCCAAATTACTTGTGGCTGAAGCAGAGCATACCTCTTAGCAAGACGGCCAGTCTTGCGGTAAAGACTCCAAACAATGGAGACTCCACCACATTCCTGCTCCAAAGTTAATTACCATCACTATTAAAAACTCACCTCTGAAGATTAACGTCTGCTCTAATTACTTCCATACAGGCATCATAGACTAATTAATTTTTATTGGAGCTTTGTCTCAACACTTGGGGGAGAGTCAGACATCTGAGGGGGAAGGTGGGATCACTAGGTGGAAGTTAGCAGAAGGTTTCGGCATCAGGACACGAGGTGTGGGCTGCTTTTGAGAGAAGACAGATAGGGATTGAGTTCACACGCTAGCATAGTTGCTTGCAATCTATCAGTCTCTTTCAGGGTTCTCTGTAACACCAGCACTTTAATAATGCTACTGTGCAGTTGACTCAAGACGTCTGAGATCTATCTGTGGATCTTATAAGGAACTTATCCCTTTGTTACCTACCTCCACATTCCCGTGTGCAGAGTTTTAAGGCTTTTGGCATTTTGCAATCCACGAATGGAGTATGTCTGTGATTCACTTCTAGCTATTAATGAGCATGACAGCCGAGTTGCTGGTTTAAAGACGTTCTTGGAACACATCCCTTTTTCCCATGCTGGGTGGCACATTTCAAGGAATATAGTGTGACAAGTGTATATGGGGCAAATGTGACGCTATTCATAACAAATTGTGCAGGAGGTAACTGACATTGAAAAGATGGTAGCCTCATGAATGATGCACGTTAAGTGAGCATTATGGGAGATAGCAAAATGCTACTCTTGGGAATTCAGACGTGAATTTTCCATGGGATAATGTTAGCAGAGTTAGACCTTTGGGAAGGTTAAGATGAACAGGTGACACGAGTGACCTCATTGATCATGCTAGGGCTTATCTAGCTATTATGTGAACACCTAAAGTGAACAGATTAACTAGATCTTTAATTTTTGGAGGGTAAAACTGGCTTCAAACTGGTTGTAAAGATCAACTCTCTAATTTGACTTGAATCCTAAATTCTTGACGTTCATGACCACATAATTCCTTTGGGATAAAAATGCTTATAAATTCACATCACTAAAATGCTCTTGTGTGTGGGCAGATTTGTGCTGCCTCTTGTGTTTGGGCACAGAAAACCTCACCACTTCCACAACCATATTCAGGGGCCGAGTGAAATCCTAGTCCTTACTCTTGTGCTAGGGCAAAAAATGTGCAGAACCCATCTCCGTGATGTAGTGTGGTGCGTGGGACAAGAGAACGAGAGTCAGGTTTCCAGAGAGACCTCTTTAGGTGTGACACCCAGTCTCAAGCCTCAAGAAGGCAAACTGGGACCAAGCTGCTAGGAAACAAACATGAGATTGTCAGCCACTAGCTACATCACTCATTGCTACCAAAACTGACAGAACTAGCCACCCCAAAAGGAGCATGGAGGAGGCAGGGCCAAAGCCTCATCTCTCTCCCTTTACACACATGCTGGACAACTGACTGAGCAGGGGGGGATAACCGTGGGTTGCACTTCCCTTGCATACCCGAGAAACGTTGTGCTTATAAGACAGCACCTTCCTGAGCTCCCACTGGAGTTGGCGGGGGCAGGGGGTGGGGGTGTCTCTTAGCCACCCCCATTGCATGCCAATGCCTAAAAGGCAAAGGCTTTAGTGTCCAATTGGAAAACATGAATCCATGTGGTATGCTCCTGAGGACACACGTAATCTGATTATTGTCCTACCCATGATCTCATTATGGTCACTGTCTAAGAAGAGTCTTATAAGGCCTGTGTGGCCTTGCTGAGCTGTCATTTGATCATTGCTTCCCCCAGCCACTACAAACTGAACGTTGCTGCCAGCAGAAAGACGTGTAAGAATTCTGTTCTCACCACACTCTGCCACCCCACACATGGCTTAGGAAGACAGGAATTTCTAGTGGCTAGAGCAGGGGCTGGGAGCTGCTAATCCTGTGTTCTGTTCCCAACTCTGCCGCTGACTGGCTGTCTGACTTTAGGCTAGTCACAGGCCCAAAAGTACAAACGTAGGTGCCTGAGGTTAGACACCCAAATCCATATTTAGGCACTTAAGTAAATGCCCAGTAAGGAAGTGGCCAGATTTTTCAGAGGGGTCGAGCACCTGTAGCTCCTATTGATGTTACTGGACTCATAAACATCCACAAAACTACTTCGTCGTCCTTCACATCCCTTCATAAACCTCTCCTTTGCTGCGACGCCTACAAAACACTTGGCAACGATTAGGTAGCTGGTGTGCTGAGATTACTGCCCATGATGCTGACCAGGACTGTCTCATTGTTTTCTTGTGCTCCCTCGTCTGTCTGTCTGTATCCATCTGTTGTCTCTTGATGAATATTTGGGTCACAGGCTGTCTGGGGCAGGGACGGTCATAGTCATAGAGTTTACGGCCAGAAGAGACCACCAGATCATGCAGTCTGACCTCCTGTATTTCACAGGCCACCAACACCACCCGCCCACTAAACCCAACAACCAAAATTAGACCAAAGTAATACACCCTGCAGGAGACTAAACTAGTGTGTGCCACATACAGGGAACAGGAGGGGCTCAGGTGTGCCAATTCCTGAGGCCCCTGCAATGGTAATGGAATTGATTAAGTAAGGTAGACCCAGATGATCCTGGCAAGCAGCCTGTGCCCCATGCCGTAGAGGAAGGTGAATCACCACCACCACCACCATGGTCACTGCCAATTTGAGCTGGAGGAAAATTCCTTCCTGACCCCACACATGGCGATCAGTTTGACCCTAAGCATGTGAGCAAGAAAAAAAACAGCCAAATACCTGCGAGAGAGAGAGAGAATTTTCGGTACCATCTCAGATCACCAGACCACCCCACCCAGTGCCCCTCTCCAGCTGTGACTATCTCTGATGCTTCAGAGGGTGCCTTTTTGTTCTGTGCATGTAGCGCACCTAGCACAACGGGGTCCTGGTCCATCACTGGGGTTTCTAGCTACCACAGTAATAACCATTGTCAATGAGGAGTGAATCCACTGGAGTTGAACCAGTGTCAAGCTTGTATAAGTGAGATCGAAATCAGGAAAACTGTATTTTGTGGCTGGCTGAAAACTTTCTAAAGTGGAGCACTATAAACGCTTTGCGCTGATATTTTGGGAAGATTTGTTGTTTAATATTTTACTTTTCAGGTACTTCCTGTATGAGGTCACTGCAGCATTGTCCTTGGTCTCTTACTCTGAGTCCAAATACTGCAGTGCTTCCAGTTCCTTAACATGCATAAAAATGTATATCAGGCCTGATTTCTCGGTGTTTCCAAATCCGCATCAAGCTCAGACTTGATACTCCAGCAGGAAGCAGGTTTGTGAAGGGAAGGAGGAGTTTACAGGCTTAGAAAATAGCTCTGTAGCCTCCATCCAGATTTCTGACTAGTTTCTGGCATCCCATCTGGCTGGAGTGGTTCTGTTTGTTGGGGGTGGGGTGGGAGGGTTGGCCCAGCACGGCCTCAGGAAGAACTCATGGCCTCACAGTCTGTTTCACAAACTTCTTTTCAGATGGCACCTGCTTCTGCTGTTCAAAAGTGACTAGACTCCATGCGCACTGATATTATGGGGGAAATCCTGGCCCAATTGAAGTCAGTGGGATCAGGCTCACTGTATATGACTATTGATGTTTCTTCTCTGTATATCTCATTTTTAACTCCAGTTTTAGCTCATTGATCTTTTCTTTCCCTTTTCCAGATAAATTTTGTATTTCTATTTAACATCGTTAGGATTTTAATGACAAAACTGAGAGCTTCAACCACTTCAGAAACAATACAATACAGGTAAGTTGGCCAGGGCTTTTCACAATTGTTACAAGAAATGTTCTGACCTCCTCTATGCAGTATGTACACTGCGGGGTTTTATTAATTAGACACCTAAAACACTGCATACTCCACCGCTTGCCCTGACATTGTGCTGCCTTTGTATTTTAGGATTGTACACCTAGGCTTGGTAACTGTATCTCCTTATACTTTAGGCATGCCCTGCTAGGGCACAATATCATTGTTCATGGGGCAGGTTATTTTCAGGGTTTTTTTTTCAAAATGCATCTACAGAAATTTGCATACATTCTTGCACCCATTCCATTTATGTACATGGATGAAATCAGACACACACAGGTGGGATTTATGTGCAGATTGATATGCACTGTTGAATCTCCTAACCTGTCTACATGCTTCAGGGTGCTCATGTGCCTCTACTGTACATATGCGAAGGTACCTGTTTCAGAATTTGGCCCAATGTCACTAGCGAGGTCAGTCTGGTGTAAAATGTGATCCATCAAGAAGGCTACTTTTTCCTCTCCAGTAAAATACGATTGGTTCATGGGAGGAGAGCATTTAACTCCCTGTTTCAAAATATATTACAATAGCTGTACAAGTGACGTGTTTCTGTAATCCACTGCACTGATGGCTAGAATATTGATGGATCTTAGTTGACTGATGAGTGTAGAAATGCACAACCTGTAACAAATTGCCTCCCCGCTCATGCATGCAATTTTGTGGGTGCATGTAATAATACTTCGACTGCCAGATAAATAGCTGACGTGCAGGCACAAATTCGGATCCCTTTTCTGCGTTCGTAAATTCCCAGCGAAGGCAGTAGGCGTTTGAGTTCAGGATTGAGTCATATTCTTGAGCCCACGGATCACGCTGGTCGACACAGAAATGTTTCTGTTCATGCCCACAGATTACTGTACATCCAAATACAAGGAGCAATGCAGAGGCCGTAAGCACCTTGCAGGGAATGCTGACTTGAACGCCTTGCAAGACTGGGCCTTTAGAGTGCAGAGTGAGATCTTGTATGGTTATGCAGGTCCCTCAAGCTCTGCAGGGGTTTTATGGCAGGCACAACTGGGACTCCCCAAATCATCTGTCACTACTGTGTGAAATCTCAGGCTCCCAAGCTGAGCGCTGAACCCTGAAGTCTGTAAACTGGCCTGCTTGTGTTTTGAAAGGAAGTTTTGCCTGAGTAACGTGGCTTTGGTGTCTGGCCCACTGCTTGCCTTTTGCTTTGGTCCTTGAAACATGGTTTCAGGGTAAGCTGTGAGGTTAATGCACTGGCCTGATGCTCTTGCTTGGATTCCCCTCTGCACAGTCACTGAGAAATGAAGCCCATGGTAGAAAAAAATTCCGTTCTCCCTGCTCAAGCCTCATGCAATGGTTCCAAAACCAACAGGGGAAAAAGACTGAGATCTCGGTTCCTTGCTCTCCCTGGGGTGAATGGTGGGGCATGTGAAAACATTCCCAGACAGCTTGAATAAGAGGAGCTGGCTTTATCCCTGCACAGGTAGTGATGATCAGATTTTTGTCACAAATTGTTTTCATGAAGCGGCAAAGCTGCTTCTGCACACGCTGAATAAAAATTTCATGCAAGCCTCATGCAGTGCATTGGGGGTCCCTCATGTTTCAGCTAATCTTTTAAACTTAACAGTAGTAATGTCATAAAAGAAACTGCCCTTTTTAAATGGTTGGGCAGCTGCGAGTTGAGACCATTACCTAGCATGCTGACCAGCATTGTTTCCTTGTGCTCCCTGTCTGTTTGTAGAGAAAGAACTGGACTGAGATTCAAGAGACCTGGGTGCTATGCCTGGCCTGCTGGGTGACCTTGGACAAGTCACCTTGCCGTTTTGTGCCTCAGTTTCCCCATCTGTAAAATAGAGAGAATGATACTGCCTTGTAAAGCAGGTTGAGATTTCCTGGTGACAAGCACTGTGTAAGAGATAGGCACTATTATTATTATACGCCTGTTGTCTCTTTTCTTACACTTGGAACTTCGGGGGCAGTTTCTTCTGTGATTGTACAGCACCCAGGGGGATCCTGCTCCATGACTGGAGCTCCTACATGCTACTGCAGTACAAGTAATATCTAATAGTATTGCCCCAATAGTCGCTTAAACTTGAGAATACACCATATTCGTATTGTTTATTGGTATGGGTGGTAGCTGTATTGTGCTAGATGCTGTACAAACATACACCAAAGAGACAGCCCCTGTCCTGAAGTACTTACAATCAAAGTATAAGATGATAAGCAACTGGTGAATACAACAAACAGGCAGGAGCACAAGGTACCAGTGGGAGGATACTGGATGGGCACGTGAGCTGCCTGTACTGGAAGGAAATCACTCGCTAAACCAGAAAGGGTGTTAGCTGTGATCAGGCTTCTTGCTAGTGCGACTGAGAAAGTGGGTCAGAGAGTGTCTAGAGAGAGAAAGCAATGGAGGTAATGAATGTTTCCAGCTGACCCGTGTGTCACTGCAGAGCGGCGCTGGGTTCAGAATGCAGTGTTAGCTGGCAGGGATGGCCAGCATGATCAAAAGCCTTTCACAGAGCGCCTCTCCCAAGTGTTTGTGGCCGGGAGTTTGAGTCACATCGGTTAGCAGCAGCAGCAGCAGACAGAAAAGCCACATGGTATTGCATAACCTGGTGCGGTGGCAGTTGTTCTTTCTCATTCCCCCTGCCCCCTGCTGACCTCTGCTCACACCGCACTGCCAGTCATTAGAATAGACAGTTAACGCCTTGCGTGCCAGATCAGAGTAGGGGCTCAGCACCCTGTTACATGCAGGGATTTCTATTATTTCCCTTCCTTTTCACTGAGAAATGGCCATGGGTTATTCTTTATTTTCTTCTCATTCTTTTTTCTTGTACATAATGACAAGCATTTCCTTGCGGTGAAGGAGCATGCCGTCTGCCTGTCCTCCTCTTATATTATTATCCTTTTGCCTTCTGTTTATCTTCAGTTCATTTATGAGGACCTGAAAGATACATAGGAATCCCACGCTGGTTAAATGCTAGTTTAATTCACAACAGCAAATAGAAGGATTTTACCTGTCTCCTGGCAGACAATAATCCATCATCTGTTCATATCAATTGGAATCCCAGGGCAAGATTAGACGTTAACCCATATTTTTAATCCATTGTTATCTAGCTTTCCCCAGTTTAGCCCAAATGTTCCTGAAATCAAAGAGTAGAAGGATGATTTTAATCCTTATTTCAGGAATGTTAGGGATATGGGGGACAAATCCTGCCCTGGCTTAGAGGAGGTGAGAGGAAAAATGGTCTTGTGATGAAGGCGCTGGACTGGGGCTTCCTGGCTGTGCCGGGCAAGTGGGCAAGTCACTTAATCTCTCCATGCCTCAGTCCCCCCCGCTAGGGGTGGGAAACACCAGCTCCCTATCACGTAGGGGTGCTGTGAGGATACATACATTAATGACTGTGTGGTGCTCGCATACCAGGCTGACAGGAGCTATGCAGATAGTGTGCAGCCGGGGGCAGCTCTGTTAACATCGCTGAAGTTGTGCCCGGGCATACCAGGCTGCCATTCTCCCTTTTATGTTCCATCGTGCTGCCTGTATCCAGCTGTACCTGTCCAGCGGTCTATGGGGCACACTTCCCAAACCAGGGCATGTGGCCAATCACATGAAGTGAGGACTGCCAGTTATTTTCATCTTTTCAGCAGCACCTCCCAAACAACTGAATGAAACTCGCATTTTATTTGAGTGGTTTAGCAGTCCCAGAATGAATCAAAAGGCTTGTTTCAAGGCATAGCCAGCACTAGTCACCAATACAGTTGTTTAAATACAGCATCTTACCCTTGAAGTCTGACAGGAAGAGACGCCAGTCGCATATCAGCAGTGCAAATCCAATCTGGCTGTTAAATGTATGCTTCTTCATCTCCCTTAATGTTATAATTATAAATCAGTAATTTCTTGTTGCTTAATTAACTAGCAGACTGGAAATGACACTAATCACAGTGCAAAGTTGCTGGAATAGACTGTAATTTGATCACGTCACAAAATCTCACCACCACAAATCATTTCACAGTTTACTGCCAGCTTCCTTAAATATCACAGTGGTATATTCCAGTCAGTTCTTAGACTCTGTTTAGGAATCTCTCCTAAAAATACACATCGCTAAAAATATGGGACTGGATCCAAACCACTCCTCCCAGCAATTCCTCAGAACTTCTAAGTAGTTTCAATCCAGATGTCAATCCAGGCCCATCTTTAATCGCTAGCAACGTTGGACCCCATTGAACTTGCAATGCCTACCTAGTAAATGTAGTAGTAAACATGAAACATGTAGAGTAGCATGTACTTGTCTGTCGGGCCTTTCAATTTATTTTCCAGCCCTGAGAAGGTAAATAGAAGCACCAGTATCAATGCGGGTTTCCCACCGCCACTAGGAAGAGCAGGTGTGGAGAGAATCCCAATACAAACCACTCCCAGCTGCCAAAATGCCTCATCGATCTTCACCATTGCTCTTCCTGGTGGGAAACCAGTACGGGAGAGCAGCCTAGTGTGCATGTCTAAGGCAGGAACTGGTGAGGAGGAAAAAAATGGAGGTGGCCTGGTGGCAGAGTAGAGGCAGGGGGAACTGGCTTGTGGAGGGGAATCTGGGATGTTAAGGGAGTGCTAATGATTCGGGGAGGGGCTTCATGGTGAGGGTTGGAGAAGATGGGAATAACTTCTAGGAGGGGGAGTTGTCTAGGAGTGTCTGTTGGGAAAAGATAGAACGATGATACTGATCTCACACCAGTTTAGCACCAATGTGACTCCAGTAAGCACTGTGGAGTCATGCATGGTTTATGCTGGTCTCAGGCCTCCTCTCTCCAGTTCATCATTGTAATTCCCTGCGGGTGAGTGGTTCTCTGAGGGTTACATAACTCAGCCTGGTTTTCCTCTCCTAATAACTTTGCCTCTCTGCTTGCACCCTACAGGAAGGCAGTCAAGGCTACGTTAGTCCTTCTGCCTCTTCTGGGTATTACCTACATGCTTTTCTTTGTGAACCCCGGCGAAGACGACATTTCCCAGATAGTCTTCATCTACTTCAATTCCTTCTTGCAGTCTTTTCAGGTAGGAGAGAACGCTTAATCGCAAGTATTGGGCACTGCTAAAGGGATCCCCAATGCTCTTGGCTGTGAGGCTTGGGGCAATGAGAACCCCTTAGTAGAAGGTAACTCTTTAAACAAGTTGGCTTAGCATGTAAATTCATTGCTGCAGGAGCTGTCTTTTGCTTTTGTGTTTATACAGTGCCTAGTGCAATGAGGCCTTGCTCCATGCCTGGGGCTACTAGGTGCCATTGCAATACATATAATTCGTCATTTTCTTTTAATGCTTGTTTGTTTTAATGATGCATGGTTGTATATAGTATGTTGCATGTGGCAGAGACCCCCTGTTAAGTAAGCATGAGTTCACTTGATCAAGAGCTTGGTTGTACCAACCGGAGTCCTGTCCCACCTCTTGTGCAATGGCGCATGCTCTTATCTGCAGTGGAACTTGGTCTGTCCCAAACTTTGTTGCTGATTGGAGCATGCACCCCTGAAGGCTGTGTTTTCCTGTCACTGAAGTCTGTGGGAGTTTTGCCAGGGCTGTGACGGTAACAGGATCAGGTTTGAATGGGCAATGAGCAGAAGTAGTAACAGCACTCCGGGTCCAGCACACGGACTCATCATTGAACCCTCGATTCAGGAAGGCACTTCAGCGCATGCCTCATTTGAAGCCCTTCACTGGAGCTATGCACGTGCTTAAAGTTTAGACATGTCGTTATTCACCTTCCTGAACAGGGGCCTAAGTTCAGTATCGCCACTGACTGCCATGGGATCAGTCCCTACAGCAGGGATGCAGCCAAGAACACCAGTGCCGATATGTGTAGCAGTGATTGGGAACTACTGCTGAAAGGCAGGGTCTATGACTGTGGATTCTAAAAGCTTTCGGATATGGATAATGATTTCATATTTGTATTTGAAGCCCAAAGTGTCACTCCAGTAACAGAAGCACAAAAGCAAAGAAGAAAAACAGCCCTTTTAAACTATTGAAGGAGAGATTTTGTTCCTAAGCAATAAGACTTACTGCATTTTTCACTGTGTAAAATAAATTGCGTATTTTACCTGGTCATGCTCGTTGCCTGCAGAAGAAATGGTTGGTTTATGATGCTAACGCTGCAGTGGGGTATGTGAAAGAGAGAACAGCTGGGAAGTAGATCTGTGTTATGATATGAGGTAGTACACCCCATTGCTTAAAGTAAAACTCAGTTGTTGCAATAGATAGTATATTTCTCTCTATCACTTTGTAGAGCAAGGATCTGATTCTGCGCACCCTGAAGTCAATGGTTTCAACAGGAGTAAGCCTTGCCCTACAGTCAGATGGGCATCGCATTCCCTTTGTGGTCAGAATGGGACTCTTAGTAACATGATGCTCTCATGGAAAGAGAGCAACTGTCACAGGCTCCTTGGGACTGTAACCAACCCCTTTGTTCTGTGTTTGTATAGGGCCCATGCGGTGGGGTCCTGGTCCATGGCTGAGGCTCCTAGGTGCTACTGCAGTACCAATAAATAACAATAGTAGCTGAGACAGTAAAAGGGATTTCAAATACTCCTTTAGAAAATGTATATTATCTGCTCTGTCCTGCATCAGTGGACTTCATGCTGCGATTGTGGGTGATCTAATAGGCGTTTTCCGTTTGTAATGTCAATGATTACATAACTTTGGGTGAAATCCTGGGCCCATTGAAGTCAGTGGAAGATTTGCCATTGACTTCAGCTGGGCAAGGAATTCACCCTGTGTATCTAGATCAGCTATCTTTAATGCATTCTTATTTATTCAGGGTGATATTTTACCACCCTGACTTAATGGAGTAGTACATCATTCCCAGCATAATCCGACCAGAATCAGTGGGTCTGCTTGCAGAGTAAAGCACCACTGAACACAAACATGGGTATGTCTGCATAGCAAATGAAGGTGTGATTGCAGCACAGGTGGGCATAGCCCTAATCTAGCGAGCACAGACAATAACAGTAGTGAAAACATGGTGCCATGAGCTGCAGGACAGGCTAGCTGCCCCAGTACAAGCCCACCTGTGAGCATGGGTATGTACTCATAGACTCATAGACATTAAGGTCAGAAGGGACCATTACGATCATCTAGTCTGACCTCCTGCACAATGCAGGCCACAGAATCTCACCCACCCACTCCTGCAATAAACCTCCCACCTATGTCTGAGCTATTGAAGTCCTCAGATCATGGTTTAAAGACTTCAAGGTGCAGAGAATCCTCCAGCAAGTGACCCATGCTTAAGAGGAAGGTGAAAAACCCCCAGGGCCTCTTCCAATCTGCCCTAGAGGAAAATTCCTTCCCGACCCCAAATATGGCGATCAGCTGAACCCTGAGCATGTGGACAAGATCCACCAGCCAGATACCCAGGAAAGAATTCTCTGTAGTAACTCAGATCCCACCTCATCTAACATCCCATCACAGGCCATTGGGCCTATTTACCATGAATAGTTAAAAATCAATTAATTGCCAAAATCATGTTATCCCATCATACCATCTCCTCCATAAACTTATCGAGTTTAATCTTGAAGCCAGACAGGGCTTTTGCCCCCACTGTTTCCCTTGGAAGGCTGTTCCAGAACTTCACTCCTCTGATGGTTAGAAACCTTCATCTAATTTCAAGTCTAAACTTCCTGATGGCCAGTTTATATCCATTTGTTCTTGTGTCCACATTGGTATTGAGCTTAAATAATTCCTCTCCCTCCCTGGTATTTATCCCTCTGATATATTTATAGAGAGCAATCATATCTCCCCTCAGCCTTCTTTTGGTTAGGCTAAACAAGCCAAGCTCCTTGAGTCTCCTTTCATAAGACAGGATTTCCATTCCTCAGATCATCCTAGTAGCCCTTCTCTGTACCCCATTCATGCTGGGCTGTTTGCACTTGGCTAAAAGGGATCATCCAGGAGAATAGCCACGCGGTGGGGTGGGGAGAGGTGTGTGTTGCATCCGAAAACCGCAGCCCCTCCTTTTAAATGTGAAACCCAACCCATTGCTTACTATGGGAAAGGATGGCACTGCAGTTTGAAACCATTCCCACATGTTATGCGTAAGAAGCCAACCCCACTTACCCTTTTCCTTACTGTGGTTGCATGGAAACCGAATTCTGTTGCCCAGCCGTGTGTGATGTCGAGTTGTTAGTTTGCACCGATGTGCCCACCCATGGTAGAATCACATCTTTATTTGCAGTAGAGACATACCCTGAGGGTGGCAGACTCCAGCCCTACGTCTTTACCTCTTTGGGTCCTATACTCTACTGAGTAGCAATGGGGCCACTCTGGTAAGGGCTCTTGGACATGACTGTGGCTGTAGAAGCAGACCCCAAGGAAGTGTAACGAACTGCAGCCATCTTCCTCTAAGAGCAGTAACAGAAAACAGAGATGGGTGGTAAGTTTCTGTCAGCCATTGTGGCAGTACAACTCTAGGACACATCTAAACCCTCTTTTCTACATGTGTCACCGTGCTTTGTTCAAATAATGATCTAATAATGATTCCCTTCATTTTTTTCCAGGGTTTCTTTGTGTCAGTATTTTACTGCTTCTTGAATGGCGAGGTAAGTAGCATCCTACGCTGTTAGTGCAATTATCATAAAGTGTAAGCGGCTTTAGTGTCTGACTTTAGGGAAATGAAATGCATTTTCACTGCCTTGCATTCACGTCACCTTTGGTACTCTTGAAGACATCTCCATTGATGTGCTTCTGACCTTTACAACCCGCTACAGGTTTGCCCTTTACTTACAATGCCTTTACAAACAGAAGTTGACACATTAATGCAATGCTGATGTACCTATAGATGATGATTTTTGTTCTTCACTTGAATAATTCATTGCATTTAATTCACTGTATGACTTCTGAGCTTGTTCAATAGATGATTGTTTGTTTATTCAATTGTGATTCAATATCTTTTGTGCCACACATTGGTTAAGAATCCACAGTACATGGCAGCACATTTCACATAGGAATTGCCCTATTGAACTGGTCTAGTGGTCTTTCTTATCCAGTAGTCTGTCTCTGAGTGATCCGTACCAGATGCTTCAGAGGAAGATGGGGGAGGAAAACAGCATGGGGAACAAGGGGCCAACCCATAAAGAACAATTCTGGAATAAGCAGCCCATACTGGAAGTTTCTTACTAACTCCTATCAGTTAGTGGCTGACTTAGTTCCTGAAGTATGAGGGCTTATATCCCTTCTCCATTTTTTTCTTATCCTGCTTATTCTAACGGTGGATGATCTCATTATTCTTATTCATGTGTAATCCTTTATTGAATCCAGCTAAGTTTTTGGCCTCAATGACATCCTGTGGCAATGAGTTCCGCAGATTAATTATGCATTGTGCATAAAAGTATATCCTTCTATCACTTTGTGGCCATATATGACAATTTTATGCTGCTACTGCACAGGGCAAATTCTCCAGGGGGCCACAGTAGCCTGTTCTCATCACCACAGTAATGAACATGGGCTGGAATCTGGCCCACTGATTTCATTAAACACCCCAGACTCTCATTGCTTGGTGCACTATGTTACCATTGCCTTGCGTATCCAAGTAGCTTTCCACTCTATGGCCTTGACCAGGAGCAGGTAGGCAGTCCTTGCTGTAGTTTGTTTTAGCAGATTATTCTGGGGATATTTCAGTTTTCTTGGGGTGGGAGCAATATCGCATGGACAAAGATGCATTTTCTCTATGGCGGGGTTCCAAGACCTTTTTCCAGACCCTGAGCCAAATTCACTCCTCCTGTAACTCCATTCATTTCAGTGAGCTTACACCAAAGATGACCTGGCCCCTAGAAGAGCTGCCATATTCTTCTCTGTATGTCTTGATAGCTGTGTATTGCCAGATCTGGTGTGCTTTTCAGGCCTGTGTTTCTCCCAACTATGGTTCATCAGTACTAGGGTCCCTGTCTGGGTTTCTGTGTCTTTTTATGTCTCCTGTGTGCCTTCGTTTTGACTGCCTAATCCCCAGTGGGCTTCCTAGCTGTTTCTTTGTGAGATGTAACATAGACCAGGTTAGATAATGATACTGACTTCCACCCTGTAAAGTGCTTTGAGATTGAAACATGAAATGCGCTACATAAGGGCGAGGTATTATTATATGACAAATGCAAACTTTTCATTTGAAACAGAAGGTTCCAAGCAGCCTAGTTACGAGCAAGAATGACGATAAGTGTTAATATTTGCCACTAGTTCTCAAGAGCCTCTTTGTGATTATATTGCATGGAAGTACTAAAGCATGCCACATCAATTGCAGCATTTCGCAGTAGGGGTTCAGCAGTGTCTCTTTGTGAAGAGAAACGCTTATCAGAAAGCTGGCGTGTCAGCTGTGCCATGCCACCTAGGCTGTGGGAGGGCCTGAGTTGTCAAGCCAGTGTGTGATATGCTTTCCCTTCACTGGCAGGCATGCCATACAACAGATCTTCTCACACCCCTTATTCCTCTTGGTGCAAGCATTCTCCATTCATTTGTGCTTAGCATTACCCAATAAAATGAAAAATAGTTCAAGCTTCTATAAACTTGAAGTGAATTCCACTTGATCTATTAAAAGAATGTCCCAGATGGGGAAAAAATACCATTCAACGTGCGGCAGAGCGTAATCCATTCGTTGCTGAAAGGACCCACCATGAGTCAGGTAGGATCACAAATCCACTTGATACCCTGCACTGTCAATCCACCTGTGAGTGCTGAGTCTCTTCCATTCTATTAAATTACTTAATTCTGTGCAAGTCAGCTCATCCTTGATCCTTTTATTTCTTCCTTTTTTACCTCCTCTTGTAGATAATCAGTTTTCCTTACCCAAGTGGCTGCTGCTCTGAGCCATTGATTCAGCTTTATTTTAGGGTTTTTTTTAATGGTGAGACGAGCCCAAAGATATGGTGATTGGTATTAGAAAGGCAAATGAATGCAATTTTACATTCATGTCTCTAAGTTAGCTGGGGAATATGTACAATCACAAGCTAGGCAAAGAACTCCCCTGTTGACAAGGAAGACAAAAGCACCTCTTTGCACATTGTTTATTCCAGCCTCTCCTGAAATAATTTACGCTCATAAAAAGAATCACAGATGAACTTGTTTCTCATGGAATATGTGAAAGGGTAGAGCTCAGTGGCGCTTGGTGACTCTGAAACTGGGCAGGCGAAATTGATCTGCAGATGTCCTCTATGAGCCAGTTAAGCTCATACTGTATCTGTTTTAATACAGGGCAGGCAAATCCTAACCTGAGGAGACTTTGTTGTGGTAGGCATCACTGCAATCTTCCCACCTTTCGGGAAACCACGCTCCTTTATTAGGATACTCAAGCACTAGCATGTTAGGTGGTTGTTGACACTTATGGATACTGCATTCATCCTGTAGCAGCGGTAAGAATTGTATAACATCCCACAGCATCTCCTGCTATGACTAAAATTGTGCCCTAGGATATAAGTAAGGCTGCTGTTGATTTGGGATCAAGGGGAACCTTGTGTATACCTCTGAGAGCATAATTTAGCCCTATATATCGTAAGTATAGATAAGCGGATGAAGGAAGGGAAAGGATGGAAGAATATATAATGTAAAACCAGACACGTAATCTATTGTTCCATGATCCAATCCGATAGATTTCATTCCAGTCGTGTTTGAAATTCAACATGCATCCCATCTTGCCACCTTGACTGCATAATGCGTGTTTCAGTTCTTTGAAATCTCCTTAAGAGTGCTTCTTTTAAATGATAGCTATTACACCTGCTTTCTGAATTTGTCTTGTCCATTATTTAAATCCAGATCTAGAAAAACATTATTGGTAAGGCTGTTTGATAGGTTTAGGCTTTCAAAAGCTGCAGCGCAGTTGGGACAGTTTGAATCACAATGCCTCAGCAGGTTGTCCTAATCATTGCCAAAAGATAGTCAGCTATTCAAAAGTATGCTAATTTTTCATGTGTTAGACTATTCTCTCCGTAATTTTTTTTGGCTGTGTATATATACATATGCTTATGATTAACCCCTTCCATGTCTAAACAGTGACCGAAAATAATATCACATACTGCTTCATTGTATTGGCCACACCTTGATATCAACATTATTCACGTGTCTACTATAGAAATGTCATATTTCTCAGTGCACGTGAACAGAAATAATGACATAAGAATGGAAATACAGAAATATTGTTTGCATTCTTCTGACCTCATCCACATATTTCGTGTGTCATATTTACCCCGGTGTAGCTCAAAGGAACTCCATTCAAACTAGTGGAGCTACACCAGTTTACTGAGACCAAAAACACCCCCTCACCGGTTGCTCATTTGATTGATATTAATTACATCCTTCATTAATCTT
This sequence comes from Chelonia mydas, assembly GCF_015237465.2. Taxonomy (NCBI): domain Eukaryota; kingdom Metazoa; phylum Chordata; order Testudines; family Cheloniidae; genus Chelonia; species Chelonia mydas. The sequence continues at coordinate 251,055,278 of NC_057850.1, read as the reverse complement.
GTGCTGTTGCTGCACCCACCTCTCTTTTCAGTGACCTCTGCGTTAGAACCTCCTTCTCAATTGCTGTATCTAAGCTTGTTTATAGAGGGGAATTGACCAGGAAACCTATTGTGGAATCAGCTATTCTGCAATAGCTATTTTGGAATAGCTCCCCGTGTGGACATTCTATTCTGGAATAAAAGTCACTTAATTCCAGAATAATTAGTGCATTTCCAAAGTGGAGTAATTATTCTAGAATAAAATCAACTTTTTTTTCCAGAATCATGTGTCCCTGCCGAAAGCTATTCCAGAATAGTTAATGCAGTCAATTTCCCCATACAAACAAGCCCTCTGCTTTTTTAAATGTCACTTTGTGCCCTGCTGGATTACCAGCTACTTGGCTGGTCTGTTTTTGCTTTCTGTGACAGATGGGACTTACAGTACACATCTCAGAAGGTTGTATGTGCCCATTCTTGCCCAGATACTATGGTATTGGGAGCCTTATTGTATCCAGCAAACAGTCCATCCCTTAGATGGCCAAGCCCACTTTTAGCAACGACAGGAGTATGGAAAAATCATTGCTTTAAAGCTCTTTCGATTCTGTGTTCTGATCTGTTCCTCTGTCCCCACGGAGCACTGATGAGCTACTGACTGTCTGTAGCAATTATCAAGCAATATGGACTGGAGATGAAAATGATTGAAGTCCCTGATGTGTTGACAATCTGTCATCTGTGAAACTTGCCAGCAGAAAAGAGATTTATCAGGCTAGATGTGTTATGTGTTTGAATACAAAGCTGGATGCTGAAGTGGATATGGTGGTGTCTGTTGGTCTCTTTCATGTCTAGAGCATTGGATCTTAGATTCTTCACCTGAAAACATTTCATCCCAAGTTTAATCACTCCTAAATCCTGTCTGCTTTACAAGTACTGGATATTGCTTTGCTCCTGTAGTACTCTCCAGAGTGCCTGCAGATAGATGTTCCTTCCTCACCAGTAGGACTTTATGCAATTACTTGTATTATCCATCTCTCTCCCTGCTGTACGCTTTCCTGATAATTTTCACAGCTCTTCTAGCTGTTTCTTCATTCCACACACACACCTGGAAAGATCACAGAGAAAAGGCTCAGAGAACGCAGTCTCTCCACTCCCTCCTTTCAAACATCAGCTGCAACATTTCCAAATTCGGAGAGTGTTTGGGATTTTTTTTGAGAAAGACTTTAAGATGAGGGTCCTTTTGTGCCTGTTTGGAGGATGGCCTCACTGCTTTCAAAGAAAGGCGCATCTCCGAGTGCCTTATTCATCTGGGGACAAGTTCTGCCTTCGTTACTCTGGAGTCAATCTGGAGTAACGCTGTTGACTGTAATAAAATTACTGCAGATTTACACTAGCATCATCAAAGGTAGATTGGGGTCTTTGATTCTCAGAGCTGAGTCTTTCTATGCTTTGTGGCAATCTTCTGCCCAGATAATCCTGTGGGTAGTTTAGCAAAAGTTTGCTAGAAAAGAAAGTTTAAGTGATGCTTATTTTTGCTCATCTCTTCTCTCCAGACTCATTCTTTGTTCAAATTTAATTTTAAAAAGCCAGTTAAAATGACATTTCAATTCAGCCTTCTGTTCATTTTGCTATATTAATGTATGTTAAACTTAAACGGCATAATGTTGGGGAACTATGGATACTAATAATGGATACTTCCTTTCTCTCTCCCTGTCTGTCTTGTCGATTTAAACCATCAGCCTTTTGGGGTAGGGACTGTCTCTTACTCTGTGTCTGTACAGCACCTAACACTGTGGCACTACTCTACCACAAACTATAAGAATAAGTGGGCCAACTGTAAATCCTTATGGAAAATAAAATGAACTCCAGTACAGTGCAGCTTGTGGTGATCCATATGGCCACTTCTTCAGGCAATGAGGTTTTCCTGTGAACCTTGCTCATTACAGGTTGTTTCTTAGGAAGGGTGACCAGATGTCCCGTTTTTATAGGGACAGTCCCGTTTTTTGGGATTTTTTCTTATGTAGGTGCCTATTACTCCCCACCCCCTGTCCTGTTTTTTCACAGTTGCTAGGCGGTCACCCTACTTTTAGGAGCTCTCTGGGACTGAGTGATTTAGTACCTTGTGCCCCCCTTCTGCCTCTGACCAGAGGCCAGAAATGAATTTCCCTTGCCTCCAAGAAGAGCCCGCCAGGGTTGCCCAAATAACAGCCAGAATCCAAAAGCCTCTTAAGAAAAGCAAGTTCTGTTGTAAGTTAAAAAAGCAAAGGCAAGTGGCAGGAAATCATCTCTAGCCTAAGGCCTGGATAACAGCCTTCGCCAGGCAGGCTAAAATCTTGTAGTTACAGTTGGGTTAAGCAATTACGTCCTTACGTCTTAGAGTTTAGTGTCTCCTGGGCAGTAACGTAGAGCATCACAAATAGGACCTGTCTTTATTGCCACTTCCTTCTTGAGAAAGCTTCCTAACTCCCTTCCTGCACAGAAGGGGTGGAAGAGGGGAGGAGCTTGACACACAGCCACTGCTTCCCCTTTCCATCCTCCCCCACCCCGTTCGCAACACTCTTTTGGCCCCCTCTGCTCATGTTGGGGGGGCGGGGTCAGCAGCTAACCCATGTCACTAGGAAGATAACTTTTTCCCTGGTCCCTTTCAAGTCATCTTCTGCCACCATCATACTGCTGCTGTATTCCTCCATAGAGGAATGTTCACTACACCAGCCAGGGCACTACAGCAGCTGCTTCATATGCTGTGTTGCTAATTCATGCAATATTTGGTGCTTTTCTTAAAGCCCCAGCTACTGGAGTCATGGGAATACATAAGAATCGCAGCTTTCTTTTAAAAAAAAGTTTCCAGTCCTTATGGTTGTGGAGAAAAACTTGAAAATGTGAAAAAGCATAGCCTAACGGCTCAGAGAGCAGAAGGCCTATGTAAAGAATCCCAACTTCATTATTTTTCTAAAAACTCATGGTTTGCGGAGGGGGTGGGTTGACTCATGATTTGTCAGTCCTTAGGGTAGGCAGTAGTGTATATAGATCCTTCATATGGAAGAGCTAGGCTATTAAATTACTATCTGTCAATAGGGCCTAGAACTAGATGAAGGAAGTCTATTTTTACTTCTCCATTTCCTCATGTTTTAGAGTGGGACAGTGCCCCGAGAACAGAACTACCATTGCACCGACAACTGTAGGGCCAGTTGTGGCAGGTGTAGTTTCATGACTACAGTGAGAATTGAGTCCATGGGTCAGATCCCCCCGCTGGTGTAAATTAGCATAGCCCCATTAATAGGGATCTGGCCCCATGTATCTGAGAGTAAGAAATGGGCCAAATATGGCTAATTATCTTATCTATTCATCTGGGCCCCTTTACTCTAGTACCCAAGCATCTCACAATCTTTAATGTACTTATCCCCACAAGGCCCCGGCAGATAGGGAAGAGCTCCTGCCCTCAAGGTATAGAGGCACACATATGCATTTCAGTGGGATTTAGGCACCTAAGTACCTTGGAAGATCTGGGCCAAAGAATCTAAGTGACTTTCCCAAGATCTCACAAGGAGTCTATGACAGCACTGGGAATTGAACCTTAGTCTCTTCAGCCCCAGACACATGCCCCGCCACGCCTCACCCACTGGGCCTCTCCTCTTCCTTTCTCCCCTGGTTACAATTTGTAAGAACTTCATTTTGCCATGGCCTTGACACAGATTGCGACTAAGCTGGATTGTTAAATGTCTATGCATCAGCACTAGGGATGGCTAAAGCAGTTCAAACAAAACAAGCCCTCACCCAAACGTGTACCCAACATACTAGACCAACTGAATCCAAAGTTCTGTTGTGGTTCATAAGCGTTTGGGTAATGTATTTTTAACACATAGTTGTGTTGCTTTCTGCGTATCCTGGCCTCCCCTGGGATGGAAAGAGCATGAGAAAAGATGACCCTGTGATATTTCAAACCTGACTGAAATCAGGTGGCACAGGGATGGGGCCCCTAAAACAACCCATTTTTGTGGGATTTCAAGCCTGCTATTTCAAACCTCAGTTAGCAGGCTGCTCTCAAATATGTAGGTGCAAATTCACCCCTGGCACAAGGCCTAAATACCACTTAAATCCTGAAAACAGCACTTCAGGAGGATGTTAAGTGGTGCATGGAGCTGAATTCTACCTGCAGACTTCAATGCAAACAGTACTTGCATATCTGGGAATTGGATTCAGCCCTGTGCGTTTAAATTAGTTTTTTAATCTGATAGGCAGGTCTGATGCATCCTTTGAGAAGCCGCGAGTGTAGGAAAAATGACACAGCGTGCACAGATGCCTGCACTTATGTTACAAACCACTTAGCAACAATAAACCTTGATTGCAAACTTTTATATTTGTCAATCACAATATGGATCAGGATGTTCCAGAAAGACTCTTCTAAATTGACTGACAGGTCACAACAGCACATTTAATTTTATATAACGTGTTTGTTGAATTAAAACGTCACTGCTGCATGTGTAGGCAGATTGGCAGGAGGTTGTTCTGGAGAAAACTGCTTCTCCATTCAACACTTCTATAGGGTAGATTTGAGTGTGCTTTAATTAAAAGAGCTTTATTATTTCTGATTTTTTTAATTGATGGAGCTGTGGTCATCTTGTACTTCCCAGGGATGTGTTTGACTTCTCTATACCTATGTATTTTGGTGTTCATGTATAGCAAAACTGCATACTGGCAGGTGCATGCTTCCACTATATTTTATACTTATTGAGTGTGTGTATGTATGTATATATAGATGCATAGATTTTAAAATCAGACAGGACCATTAGATTATCTAGTCTGACCCCCTGTATAACACAGACCATAGAATTTCACCCAGTTACCCCAGCGTTGAGCGCAATAACTGATGTTTGACTAAAACATAACTTCCAGAAAGGAAGACCTCAAGAAACAGAGCATTAAACTCTGCAGCAGTTTCAATGCCTTGCTTCAGCATTGAGTCACGGTGGAAATATAAATGCAGATGTTAAGAGCTGCATGGAGAGCTCTTGATATAAATAGTATGGGTTGATAGGAATTCTCTGTAATAAGAATAAGCCAAGTAAACTAAAGAGCAAAGTGTATAAGATCATAATTAGGCCAGCCATGATGTACGGGTTGGAATGCTGGCCAATGAAGGAGAGAGAAGAGCAACTATATTACACTGCTGAAATAAGCATCCTCAGGTGGATGCAGCGTAAGATGAGAGCTGATGACTGCTTACTTTGCTTAAGAGCCTTTGGTGAGGGACCTTGTCCAAGGCTTTTTGAAAATCTCAGTAGACTATATCCACTGGATCCCCCTTGTCCACATGCTTGTTGACCCCCTGTGACGTTACCGATCATGGCTTTGGACTAGCCCTTAGCGTGCATTTGGAGCCCTTTGGGATCGCAAGCCTGCGGGTCTCTCTCTAAAAGCTGCACTCAGGCTGCGCCACCAGTTACCGGCTCAGTGCAGGGAGCTCAGGGTAACATTCTCTGGCCTGTGCTATGCAGGGGGTCAGACTCGATGATCGTCACAGTTCCGTCTGGTCTTGACACCTGAGGCTGAAGAAGCCTGTCTCTAGTGTTGCTATTGAGTATACATTGTAGGAGCTGGGCCCCCAAGAGCCATGGCACTGAGGAAAGTGCAGGATGGTGCCTGTCTGAGACCCACGTCCCTTGGGGGGCAGCCCAGCAGGCTGGCATGACAGGACACGTTACCTCCAGGAAGGCTTGGATGGCAAACAGTGTGTCCAAGAGCTGGGATCCGTTGGTGCCCTGGAACAGAAGAGTGTGCACTGAGAAGCAGCTTTTCAATCCACCCCAGGCTTCCCGCCCACCCCTACGGGCCACGTTGTGCAAGTGCTACCACGCTGCATGCAGGCCGCCATCACGCTGTACCCATGGGCCCCATAGACAGAGGGGGCTGTAAGGCACACTGACGGGGTGCAGTCACAGGCACCGCCACGCTGCACCAATGGGCCCCGTGCACAGGGGGGGTCCAAAGGATAGTCGATTTCCTGGCTACCTGCAAAGGGAAAAGGACGCTACTTTCTGTATGCCATACCTAGGTACCCAAGGATTCGATTAGGCCTTGAGACAGTAAACCACACTAGAAAAGGTATACCATGTACCATGGTGAGAAGAGTGGTATGAAGACTTGGCTGGGTAGATAGGAAGGGATGGCATTACACCTGGGGCAGAATGGCAGAATTACACCAAGCACAGAAATGTAGGACTGGAAGGGACCTTGACAGGTCATATAGTCCAGTCTGCTGCACTGAGGCAGAACTACCTATTATCTAGACAGGTGTCAGAGTAGCAGCCGTGTTTGTCTGTATTCGCAAAAAGAAAAGGAGTACTTGTGGCACCTTAGCGACTAACCAATTTATTTTGAGCATAAGCTTTCGTGAGCTACATCGTGAGCTTCACAAAAGCTTATGCTCAGATAAATGTGTTAGTCTCTAAGGTGCCACAAGTACTTCTTTTCTATTATCTAGACTATCCCTGACAGGTGTTTGTAATCTCCTGGAGGCCTTGCTTACACAGTGAATGGGAGAGGTGACAAGATTGAATCCTGCTGTATCCCACATTTGAGAGTCCTTGGGGAAGAAAATAATATACCCAATACCGCCCTCTAGGCTCTGCCAGAGGGGACACCACACACCCCGCCTCAATGAAGAACTGTAAGCAAGTGGGCTAAACTACTCCCAGTAACTGGTTTCAAGGGCTGCTGATAGATCTGATAATATCAGTGTGGATGCTTTTTCTGGCATCCATCTTCTACAAATGGATCATCAGACAAAAATGTCATACTCCTCTCCAAGTCATAGCCTGGTCTCAAATCTAGCTAGTAAGGATCCAGGAGCTTCATAGACTCCAGATGCAACCAGAACAGTCTCATAACTATTGTCTCCATGATCTTCCCTAAAAAAGGGAGTTCTGAAACCCAGACAATACTTGGCGAGACTGTCAAAGTTAAACGATGCTGTCTATGTATTTTCTTGTATGGTTATCTAAGTACTGCTAGTTAAAGGCAGCTGATGTCTTGCCTCCTCAAAAGGAAGCAAGAAGGGAAATCCACAAAGAACCCAGGACAAAACTGTCAAAAGCACTTCAGTGACTTACAAGCCTAAATTCTGTTGACTTTCAAAACATTGTCCCCAGTGCCTTCCTGGAGTTCTTTTTTCAGCCTTGAGGTATGTGGGTCCCTTCACAAGCAATTAGACACTGAATTCCCAGAATATTTTCTGCCTCGTTAAGTGAGGCTAGATAAAATCCTACTAAAAGAAGACTGAGCTTTTGCCCTCTTCTTCTCCAACATTGTTTACACGGTGTCAGCGTGACCACCTCGAATACAGTCGATCTCCTCCCAAATGAAAGTTGAAAACATCAGAAAAGAGAGAGAAACTCTGCCCTGTTTCACATTCTGAATGTATCAGCCTGCCCCCTACTCCGATCCGTTCCGCTCACCTAGACCTCATGGATGTAATGGTAGAGGAGAAGATAATATCTTTGACTCCCCCACATCCACAGCACAGAAAGAGAAAAATCTCTCCGGGCAACTACTGATCAGACTCCAAATGAGTTTTCCACCAGTGGGACTGGCCTCTGACCTGGCTGCCTCATCAACTGCATGATGGAGACAAGAGAACCTGCTAAGATGGTGAGGGGGAAGGATAATGTCTCTTGTAGATACAAGTACATTTTTGCTTGTGTTTAAGGGTTTCATAATATCTCAGAAAGCCATCAGAGGAGTCGTCGGAACGATTGAGAAACACAATCCCGCAAATTCTGGAACCCTTTGGAGGGGTGTCACCAGCTTTCCTGGGAGAATAACAACTCCATCCTCATAAAGTAGTGATGGTACAATAGAGTGCCATAGAATAGATGGCTTAATAAATTGATAGCACCAGATTAAGAAATTACATCATTAGACAGATAGATAACAGGTGAGTTAGCAAAGAAGGGTATTCAGGGAGGGTTGGAATGGTTAAGCTCATTGGCCTTGGAATTAGGTACAATGCAAGGATAAATTTGTCCAATTTTTGGATTCAGAGTATCTTCCCCTTTTGGCCCAGGCACTATCTATCTCCACACACTCTATTATGCTAAAAGTAGCCTATAGTGAATGTATCAGCTTGGAAGCCTGTTCATTATAGCAGCCAGCTATGAATCACCATCTAAATAGTTAGTCATCCACCTGGCCATCTATCAAAACATATTCATTCTGAACCTGAGGGACATGTATTGGGAGTGCCTCAGAACCGCTGAATGAATGTGACTCTGTGGGTGGAGGTTTAATTGTGTATCTAGTACTGGTTTCACTGCCCGATGGCTGGTGGCCTACAAAGAGAATATAAGAACTACTACTGGAGATTACCCTTTAGTGCAAGGTCATGCGAGCGACAAAATCTTCCCTTTCAGGCCCCAGAGTAGCTGCACAGCGTCAGGGCTGCAGTAACCTCTCCTTCAAATGAAGGCATGACTGCAGCGTGAGTAAGAACACCCATGCCAACTTTAAATCTAGCTCGTGTGGGGAACAGTGGTAGTGAGCCCACACTACCCCATCTTATCTGCCCTAGTACAAGCCCGCTGGGGACCCTGGATACATACTCAGGGTCCATGCCACTACATATTCTCTACTACTGTTACTCCCGCTATCTAGATTAAAGCTAACACAAGTGTAGCTACCTGCGCTGCAATCACAACTTCATTTGCTGTGTAGACATACCCTAGATCCTGCCTCTCCCCTAGACAGGGATGTTGTGACTAGTGGAGCCCCAACCCTTGACCCTGTGGCTCCAAACTGTACTAGGGTGGAAGGAGCTTTGTGGCCCAAAGGAGGTGCCGGTGCCAGGAGTAGCCTCCCTGTGCTTTTGGCCCCCATTTGTGGACGTGGGCCGGTCCTGCTGTCTGCTAGAAATTCCATGCTGCAGTTGCGGGGCGCTGGGTTTGTCCTGATGTCTGCACTGTGTGCTGTGTGTCCTTAAAACTATGCAAAACCCACACTGTCTTCATGGAGATTTTCATGCATAGAGATACATTGCTGCCGTTGTCTTAGAAAATAAACCCCAGAGGTCCAGTCTGATTAGTGGCAAACACCCATCCATTCATTACCGGGATTTGCTAAATTGGTGCCAAAAGGCTACTTTCCTGAAAAATGATTAATTGTAATATGATGAACTGGAAAAAAATATTAGAAAAAAAGGAAAGAATTATGTGACATAAAATTCTTGGGTCACACCATCTGCAGATATGAAAAAATGGCCATGTGAGCTGCTTTTCATAAGATTAAATAATCAACTGCATCAGTTCATGTAGGAGCTTTGACTTTTATTAAATTTAGTTACTTCTCTTACAACATATATTGTGTATGTGGAGCCATTAACCAATGGCAATATCTAACTGGGGGCTCCTTTAAATAGAGATGATGTTTGGAATAAACTGGCTGCCCCAGTTATCTATCGATAAGGTTGCCCCACTGGCTTGAGTCGTTAACCTTGCAGAGTTGTTTCCATAAGGTGAAAAATCAATAATATGAGTCAGGTCTGTTCTTGGTTTAAACTTTTGTAACCAAAGAAGCCCCACAGTCCTCTTAGCTCTGACCTGTCATGTGGCCTATTGCCTTGGGCAGTAGTCCTCCATTGTTTGCAGCAATATATCTTTACTACATGAACAGACTTAATTGCTCCCGCTGTTGAGCCTGAATCAGCATGCTTGGCACACCCATTGGCTTTGATGACATGTGAGATTGTCTTTCATCATAACAGCAGTGATCTGCACTACCGAACAGAAGACTTGGGTAGCCCCCAGGACAACTGATTCCGGGGAAGCCATGGAGGTGTCTGTTCATCGACAAGAGCTAGTGAATGTTTCAGATCTAATTGCACTTTTCCTTGTTTGTGCAATTAGTGTACTTTTTGCCCTTTACACGGTTTGGAACAATTGAATGTGACTGGTCAGTTGACAGGGAGTCTCATTTACTGCAGATGGTGCCTTGTTTGAGACTGTAATGTTGCAGGGGACTATTTCAAGTAATTATAATTTTAATGGGTTTTTTTAAGCCAAACTTTAAATTTTGAGCATAAACCAAGAATCCAGAATCAAAGACCTGCTTGTTTTTCTAATTCCTGTAGGTCCTCAGATACAATGGTGAGGGACTTAGACAGACAGACAGTATACTGGCAAAAAGAGCCCACCTAAGACCCAGACTGCTGCAGCTGCAGTCCGTGCAAATAAAGGAGTGGCAATCTGGTTGCGTGCCGGGGGAGATGAAAGAGACACTAACTGAAAGTTAATAGCTTTGATTCTAACCTAGAGGATCTTCCTGCATAACTGTCAGATTCTCTTGTGAACCTCTTTGGTGCACAGAGCGAACGATGAAAAAAGTCAGAGACTTGATGCTGTACACTTTGTCCTCTCCCCTAGATTACAGGGTGAATTTAATGGAACTTCCACCCAGCTTCTCCAGGAGTCATCCCCCAAATCCATTTGTTACCAAAAATCCAAGTTGTAAATTCAGTTATCTCAGTTCATAGCACAATGCTGGGAACTGGAACATAGCATGAGCTCATTCCATGCAGAAGGCAGATGGAACTCGTTAGTGAATTCATCACTTGGACTTGTTTTTATGGAAACATTGTGATAACTCTTGGCCAGAGCCAAAGCCCACTGAAATCAGTGTGAGCCTTTCCATTTACTTCAGTGGCCTGTAGACCAGGCACTCTGAGTCTAGAAGCTGTATCCACCTAGCCACTAGCAAAGCAACGTTGAACAGTCCGGGATCATATACAATCGGGTACAATGGTCATTACTGTTGTCATTGCACCTTAACTACTGCAGCCTGTTCCTTTCTTATCTACCCAACACCTATATCACCTCCCTTCTATCCAAGATCATTTCCCATTGATCTCACCAAGCTGCCCCTTCTTTGAATGCATCCATTTGCTCTCTCTTTTCCACCAGATCATGTTCAAGCTTCATGTCTTCAACCCAAGGCCCTTCCCACCCCTTTTCCTACTTTATTATTATTTATGGGTTTTGCCCTCGCACCTAGAGGCCCCAAGTGGTTGGGTCCCCACCATGTCAAGGATGGTACAAACATATCTAGTTTTCTTTCATTCTGCCTGTGACACATGAAACATCCTCCCAAAACAGATCTGGAAGGCAGCTACGCTCTTCTGCTTCCACTTTTTTCTTAGCACACACTTCTACTTGATGGCTGCAAGAAATTAGCCGACTACTATGGTCAAGGACGAGTATTGCAGGTTTTATCCCTCTCTCTTTCCCTTCCATGATGGTCCCTGTGGCTGGTAGTGGGAATGGACGTGTCCACAGGAGTCTCTCCAATAATATGTGGTCCACAGTATGCAAAGGTTTGAGAATGCGTGGGGTGGGTCATTCAATCAGGAATCCAAAACCATAACCAGGTGACTTCTGTGACCAATCCCACAGCCCAGATTCTACAAACTGAATAGTGAAATACTCACAAAGAACAACCCATGATAACCCATAGGCCCAAATGTGTTGATAAATAGTATTTGACAAACAATTCCAAGGAATGAACAAATTCATGAAGGGCAGGATCAGTTCACAATTTGCAAAGGGTAGAAAGGGTCAAATCACATGATAAATTGTTTGCAACAAATGGTTTGACCAAACAGTTGCAGCCTGGAGAACTGGACTCTGTGATCTAATAGCACAGACAACCTCTGTTATCTCAAGTGATTGACACTTATAGGGACAAAGGTGGTAATTTTTATTTCTCCAGTTGTTTGTGTGCGCTTCGACCATTGACGCCGGTGTCTGTGTCTTTATGCCTCCATGTGCTGTGATAGGCTAGTGTTGTGAATATCAGATCATTGATATTCTAATGCTGTTCCTAGGAGCTGATGATTGACTCCCAAAATGCTAAATAGAGAGGCACAGCATCTGTCGTAAAGAGATCAATTCACATGTCAAGCAGATTACTTTTAAAGGTTGATGGTATTTTGCTTTCACCATGGGCTGTATTCATTGTTTTTTTTAACATGCTGCTGTTCCCGCCACAGCTATTTTTCCCCTGAAATGCTCCATACAAAAGTTCAGTTTTAGCTGAACGCTTGCCGGAGTTTCAGTGCTGAGCATGGTGAGGAGAGGTAAATTTAGAATTACACTTTTCTGCTTCGGCTTTAGACACATCGGGCTAGAGGCACAATAGGATTGAGGCACCTAACTGCCACTTTAAGTACCTAAATTCCAGAAACAGGCTCCACTGGGATGCACAAAGCCCCCGCTCGGCTGCCCCCAAATGCCATAGGTGAATAAACTCGTGTGGCGCCTAGACGTTTGCAGTAAAAGTTCCCTAGGTGCCTATGTTTCACCTCCGAGCATGCACATGGCCACCTCATGCCAGGCAGCTGGATGCCTGAGCCCTAGTACTGTGCACAAACTGAGGGAAGACAGATGTTCCTCACCTAACTCTCCTGTGGGACCTGAGCCCATAAAAGTGGTCAGACCTCACCTCCTGGACCAGGCCCCTAGAGCAGGGATCTCAAACTTGAATCACCACGAGGGCCACATGAGGACTAGTACATTGGCCCAAGGGCCGCATCACTGACCCTCCCCCGCACGCTGCCCCTGGCCCCACCCCCACTTCACCCCTTCCATGAGGCCTCGCCTCTGCCCCGCCTCTTCCCACCCCTTCCCTGCCCCCATTCCAACCCCTTCCCCAAATCCCTGCCCTTGCCCCACCTCTTCTCAGCCTCCTCCCCTGAGCACACAGCTCCCCCGCTCGTCCCCCTCCCTCCTGGAAAGCACTAAGTGCCACAAAACAGCTGTTTGGTGGCGGGAAGCGCCTGCAGGTAGGCAGAGGAGTAGGGACGCGGAGCACTGGGGGGAGGGGGAGGGGAAGCAGGGGGAGGGGAGCCTGGCGGGCCACAGGAAATAACTCCGGGGGGCTTGGGGGGACTCAGGGAGCTTGGCGGGCTGCAGGAAATAACCCAGGCCACGTGTTTGAGAACCCTGCCCTAGAGGGTGAACTTACACAAAACAGCCAGAGGAAGAGGTTATGATGGCATCCACCTTAAAACTTTCAGCCCAGTGGTTACAGCACTCAGCTGGCATGTGGGAGACCCCAGTTCAAGTCCCACCATTGCCTGAGAAGAAGGGGTCTGAACAGGGATCTGTCACCTCTCTGGTGTATGCTCCACCCACTGGGCCCTGGGGTGTTCTGATGTTCAGCACTGTATAAATGATGAAGCGGGGAGAGTTTGAGAGAGCGATTCCATAGGCTCCTGGTTAGAGCTCTGCCCTGGGAGCTGGCTGGCCCAGCATCCAGTCCTCCTGCTCCAGTGACTTTTTTTAATAATCCAGGGTGGAACCGCTTCAACAGGAGAGACTGGGGCAGCCCCACATCAGGATATCCTGTTGCCCAGGGGTGAGAGCGCCCCTCTGAGAGGTGGCAGACCCCAACTCACATCTGTGCTTCCCCTCAGGTGGAGGGGGGGCTTGACCCAAGTGTCTCCCACCGTAACCACTGGCATGAAAGTGAGAAGGTGGACAGTGGCACCATCACCTCCTGCTACAATGACATAGGTGCCTAATGCCAAGAGAGTTTGCAATTGGGAATCCCAAGCTCAGGGAGGTGCCTCCTGGCAGCCCAGGCTTTAGGTGCCTATCTCTGGGAGGGATGGGGCTTATCATGTATCCCTCCCCTTGGCATCGCCCATTGGCCAGCTGAGGCGGCGCCTCACCTAGTGTGTTGGCTTTTATGAATCCCATTCTGAGATGCCCGTCTCTCCCCATTCATGGTAGAGGGAGCTCAGGTGTCGTGAATCCCAGTGATTGTCCGGTGCCTAAAAGTTAGGCCTGGTGATGCTCAGCGGCACCATGTCTACTTTTCCTTGTGACTCCAACCCACACTGGGCGTCGTCGGATTCAGAGTGGCTCTGCCAGGTGTGTGTCGGCTCATCTCTTTAAACGTGCAGCATATTTACACACGTATGGCCCGTAATGGCAGCTTCAGCTGTACAGCTCAGCACTGCTGTTATTGCCCGTTGTCCTGTCTCACACTTCTAAAGCCAAGAGTGGTCTCGTGAATGCATGCGAACCACTTCTTGTTCAGATTCACGTCTTTATCTCCAGGTCACTCTATTTGACTTGATTGGCTTGAAGCTCAATTGATAAACCTAATCTGGCTTCATTATCCAGATGGTCAAAACAGATTGCTCAGAAGCATACAGGGGCCATTAAATAACTCATCATTTCCATGACCCACTAGAGTGCTGCTCTGTGAGCACCTGGGATTCATTAGTTATGTCAGGACTGTCAAGCTGTCTGCAAGATAATTATCAGGCTACATAGTACAGCCACACGAGCATCCTTCTGTATCACGGGGTGGGCTGTGTGTGTGAAATTCACTGATTAGGTGGGCTTAAGTGGGAGCTAGGCCTTTTGTTGGTCTCCTGCACAGGGGTGGATTTCACTCTGGGAGGAAACTCTTCCCTAATGAAATCTCAGCATCTGGTGACTTTTTGTCTGTGTGTGAGTGTGGAATGTGCAAAGGGAGATCTCGAATGTGCTGCAAAAGGAAGGAAGGGGAAAGCCCACGTTCAGTACAGGATAGTTCCAACCGCCCCATTACCTCTTAGATTCTGTGTGACCCACAGCACGTTTGTGTGCCATCCTTGTGTTATCATAGAAATGGAAGGGACCTTGAGAAGTCATCAAGTCCAGCTCCCTGCACTGTGGCAGGACCAAGGAAACCTAGACCATCCCTGACAGGTGTTTGTCCAGCCTGTTCTTAAAACCTCCCATGACGGTGATGCTCATATCATTATTGTGTGTGCTCACCTAAAAACAGAAGGGGGGGAAATATCCCTTTTCTGCTCTATACTGAACCACCTTGGGCTGCCTATGGGCAACATCAGACGCATAACAAGCCTCCAGGCTATGACTTGACTTTCTCTCCACTCTGCATCCCTGTAGCACACATCAGCATCTGTCTTTCTGCCGCTCCCATGGGCCAGCGGTTTCTTTTTGTACGAGACACGGTCAATAAAAAGAACCGATGAATCAACTAACAACTGAGCATTATCAGCCTGCTTCTGACATAACTGCAGAAGACCTATTCCATTCCCAGGGAGGGGTCAGGAGTCTATTTTATATGGGTAAAAATCACCATTTCATAATTCAAGTCTCTTTTTATGATGGTTATGGAAATTGGACTAGGAAAACAGGGAATGTGGGTTGCACCCAATTTATAGTATGTGCAAGTTTGGGAGTGGGCAGCAGCTTACAGGGACACATCACCTTCAAAATCACACTGCGGTCTGAAGACATTTGGCTATGATTGTTACGTACAAGTGTTGTGATTTTGTATTAGCGCGGCGCCTGAAGTCTTCAAAAGAAACCGAGGCCCCATCGTGCCGGTGCACACACAGAGTAAGAGACAGCCTCTGTTGTGAAGAGCCTGCACCCAAAATAGACCAGACAAAGGGTGGGGGAAAAGGAAGCATTATCGGCCCTTTTACAGAGGGGGAGATGAAGCACAGAGACGCTAACTCATTGCCCAAGGTCACACAAGAAGTGTGTGGCGAAGCCAGGAATTGAACCCAGGGATGAGACCCTTGTTGCCACTTTACACCCAATAAAATGGCTGGAGCGGCATAAAGAGGCTCTAAGGGTACGTCTACACAGCAGCTAGACACACGCGGCTGGTCTGTGCCAGCCGATTTGGGCTGCGGGGCTGTTTCATTGCTGGGGAGACTTCCGGGCTCAGGCTGGAGCCCAGGCTCTGGGGCCCTCCCACCTCACAGAATCCTAGAGCCCACCCTGGGGCCGGAAGCCTACATTGCAATTAAACAGCCCCGTGAGCCTGAGCCAGCTGGCACCGGCCAGCCACGGGTTTTTCATTGCAGTATAGCCCCGGTTCTGGATACGATTTGGTCATGCAGGTTGCAGAAGTCATGGAATCTATGACTTCCAGAGACCTCCGTGACTTCAGCCTGCGGTGCTGTGGTGTCCCCTGCCGCCCGCAGTGGCTCGGAGCCCCCCACCGACTGCAGCAGCTGGGAGCTGCAGAGTATCCCCATGGGCGGGGACCCCCTGGAGCTCTGAGCCACCGCGGGCAGTGGGCTCCCCTGCGCCCCGCAACTCCCAGCTCCTGCAGGCAGCAGGGGTTCCCAGAGCGCCAAGCCATGGGCGGCAGAGGGACCCCACAGCTCCAAGTCATGGGTGGCTGGGGGACCCTGGGAACTCCCAGCCGGGGTCCCCACAACTGCCCAGCCACCCTGGGTGGCGGGGGACCCCAGAGCCCCAGCAGCAAGGATGGGTGCTGGAGCCTTTTCCCTCCCAGTTTTGTAACGGTTATTTTTAGTGTAGGTCACAAACAGGTCACGGGCTTCTGTGAATTTTTCTTTATTGCCTGTGACCTGTCTGTCACTTGTACTAAAAATCCCCATGACAAAATGGGGGCCTTAATTATGAGGTGCTCTAGTACTGCGGTAATGGGGGCTGTAGACGCACATAAGCTAGACCATAAAGCCCCCAACATTAGCAAAGGAGACTCTGGGTCATTGCAGAACTCGGACCTCCCTTTTCTGAAATTGACTCGATTTCAAGTTGACAGCATCCTCTTCACGGGAGAAGCGGGTTCCTTCCGAATACTCACACCCTTCCCTCTCTCCCCTCAGGTCCGCTCGGCCGCGAGAAAACGCTGGCATCGCTGGCAGGACCACCACGCCCTGCGGGTGCGCGTGGCCCGGGCTATGTCGATTCCCACCTCCCCAACGAGAATCAGCTTCCACAGCATCAAACAGACGGCGGCAGTTTGACCACACAGACATCCAGCCACCTTCAGAGTTTTTCCCTCTTCCCCTTTTTGTCTGTCTTTCCTCCTTTTCTCAGCACTGTGCTCTTCTTGCAGCGAGATGCTCCCTTGTGTCTTGGTGGACATTTGTCCATTTATGTATGAGGCTGCTTTAAGGCAACCGGCCAAAAATATAACAAAGAAAGGAGCGCAGGGGGGAGGAGAGGGGAGCAGGTTTAGGAACAATGGGATTTAAAACTGGTAGCCCCATTCGGAGATTTTCAGCATCTAATGACAAAGGGGAAAAACCTGGTGGAAGGAACAATCGATTTCGTTTTTCTTTAAGGATTGTGGTTAAAGAGACTGTTTTGACAAATTGCCCGCCTCATTCCACACTTCAACTCCTAATGATTTCAACAGGTTTGTTCTGTAGATTGTCTGTCTGTCTCCTTCTTTGAGCTTGGTAAAAGTCTTGCCTAGTGAGCAAGGGAGCAGGCAAAAGGGGATCTGGCAGGTGTTTGGGGGGATCGGGATGTGTGTATCTTCCCCACTGCTCCCTCTGCTGGGTTAGAGAATCACTGGTCTATTTAACAGCCAGCTATTTGTCCTGCTGGCACCCAGCCTTGTTCACATATGAGGTTTTGAAACGGACAAACTCAGCCGTATCTCTGGATCTCTCTATAAATTACTGTGTTTCATCTCTGCTTAGCCGAATAGTTTTGAAACTGTGTAAGCAGCCACCGGACCTCTTTGTTTTACCTGGTGGCATGGAAAGGACAACTGAGGATTTGCTCAGCTGTATTGCTTGGGTTTCAAAATAATAAAATAAAAGGGAAGCTGTGTAAAAACTCATAACGCTGATGGTGACGGGGATGATATTTGAATTACGAGGAATGTGCAAAGTGCTGCACGAAGACTTTCTATTTTGTGTTTTGAACTAGAGCAAACGTATCTACTAGGCTTTTTATGTGATGTTCAGAAATACTGTATATTTTCAATAATAAACACTATTCTGGGTTGGTTTCTATTGATCAAGATGGCTTTTTAGGTTGGGGAGGAAGAGGAAATGAGGTCTGGGGGTTAGTGAGAGCGTTTGATACCTAAGCATGGGAAATGGAAAGCAACAAAACATCTTGGACAAAGAGAACCCACTTGAAAAAAACATACCGCAAAAGGGCCCTTCAAAGGAACAAGAAATTCCTCCATTCTCAGGGTATTCTCTTTGCATCCGATCCCTGAAGAGCAGAGCCTAGATGACATCCCATTGCTGGGCACAGTTCCTTTCATCACACTCAATTTCAGTAGCGAAGAAGAAAGCAGGTTATAAAATATCCTCTCTCTCCCTAGAAAAAAGAATCTCCCCCAGCACCTGGGTGACTTGTTCTGTTCAGGTTAGCAGCAACACAGCTGCCAGGGGTTTCGTGGAGGGAAGTTGCATTTTTCCTTCTCGGGTTTGTGGAGCTCCAAAGACTTCCCTGCTGAGTTCGGTCTCTAAGCCCACAAACCTCTCTGCTCTCTTCCAACTGGCATCTCCTCTGTAGTGGGCCAGACTCCTTGAACGTTCTAACATGTTGTGGGTAAAGGCTGGGACCGTTTTAGCCCATTAAAATGGTATGACTTGCCCTCACCTTGAATTTTTAGATTCATTTCAGGGAATGAGCTATGTGCACCAAGAAGAAATTGCTTCCTGGGAGTGTCTGGTGGGAGAAAGTACTCGCCCACTTTGTGGTGGGGGCTAATTAGATCATATCCTTACAGTCCCTCTGAGGCTATAAAGCACAGAGGTGTGCAAGATATTTGCAAGAAAAAGCAAAGCTATTCAAGGTCAATTAGGTTTTTCATCTCCTTCCAAACACAGAAGTTGGGGATTGGTCCTGCTTTGAGCAGGAGATTGGACTAGATGACCTCCTGAGGTCCCTTCCAACCCTGATATTCTGTGATTCTATGAATCTGTGAAATGGTCCCATTTTCATGAGGCGTTTCAATGAGGTAAATGGCTATTTCAAGTAGTCTGGCTTCCCAAAGAACTGAGACCAGACAAACCCCTAACAGTTCTGCTGAAATAAGCACCCAAACGTACAGATGCTTGTCCAAACTTTCGGAACTTCCAGGGTTTGTAAAACCCAGCTGGAAGTCTCGTGGGTGCTTCTTTGAGCTGAACTGTTAGAGGTTTGCCCAACAATTATGAGTGTGTATTCATCAAAACCATCCATGTGGCCTTCAGAAGGGTTTAACATTTGGAGCCAAATATGGTCTCAGATGAGTGTAAATGCAATGTTTACTGTTAGTAGCCCTAGTGTAGTTACCAGTGTCACAGTACACTTCTAGAACTGCTCCCTTATTGTACAATGTATCTGTCAGTACATGCCCCTTTCTGGAGCCCTTACTCACGCTGGGCCAAAGTATCTGCAGGAGCAAAGGGATGCAAGCCCATTGACTTCAACAGAGTTTTGCCCACTTACACCAGCAGAATATTTGTCCCTCATAGTCAGACTTTTGTAATAATCCCACTGAGTCCAGTGGGACAGGTCGAATTACTAGCAGTAACTGCGACTAAACCTGAGTAAAGGTTGCCGAATCAGGTCCAATGTGTTGTAGCGGTTCCATTCTGAGAATTACCTAGTTGATCTGATTTCCTGTGTCAAGATTATGACAACACGCAGTTGCCTTTCAGGATCATCTATCGAGGGGACAAATAGTTTGTGTCATTTCTCTGCAGAGGAGGAGATACTGAAAAGATCGACTCTGTTTTGTTTCTGTGGTGCAGCAGTGGAAGGAAACAATGGGTTTGCCATTCAGAAAGGATTTATGAGTTTTCGGGTTGCTTTCTGGATGTGCCTGGGCTGCAATCAGGCAGCGCGATTGCTGCTCTTGTGGATGGACCCAAGACTGCTTTAATCTAGCTAGCTGGGGTCCTGGACTGGCAAAACCACAGCAGCGTGTGCTTCACCACAGGCTAGTCCCATGGATTTCAATACATCTCCACAGACTACTAACGGGGGCTTGATTTTCAGTTACACTAGACCCCTTTGGCCCACGCTGGCAGTGTCAAGGGGCCTGACAGTGGGTGAGAATGTTACACCCAGAGAGATTTTATCGGGATGAAGTGCAAGGAGGATGTTTGCAACATCCAATGCCAGTGCAGAGCATGGATTTGCAAACCTTCAGCATGGAATTGTTTCAAGTTAAAGCTAAGCACATGCAGGTAATACACACTGGGAGAAGGTTTATTTATTTGTATTTATTTTTGGTTTACCATGCAAATACAAAAGCACTGTTCCTTGGTTTGATTTCCCATGAAAGATTTCTGCACCTGTCAGCCATTCCGACCCGCTGAGCCCTGGAGGCAGAGTTACATTTATCCAAAGCGATGCCACCTGACTAGGTCTTGCTTCCCTGCCAGCTGCCTTCTTAAGAGCAAGATTTTCGGGAGTTCCTCAAAGAGCAGGAAGAGAAGTCTTGATGGTGGCATTTTACCAGAGTATGTGGAGTGGGTGTCGTATACAGTGAAGGCACAGGGGACCATAGCTCTGCAAACGTCTTCATGAGCGTAAATGCCAATAATCTGACAAAAAGAGGACACGGGCAAGATTTCCGTCATCTCCGGCAGATCCTCAGCTGATATAAATTAGCCCAGCTCTATTGAAACCAATGGAACTAGGCCCATTTACATCAGCTGAGGGTCTTTCCCTGGCCAGTCTGCTAAAAGACATTTGCTATGAAGGGCCTGATGCAAAGCCCTCTAAAGTGAATGGAAAGAAAGACTCCCAGTAAATTCAGTGGGCGCTGGATGAGGCCCCAAATTGGTTGTGTAATTATTGACATCACAGAAGCCAAAACATCTGAACTCCTTGCCAGCACCAGAAACAAAGAACAATTAGTGCCTAAACCGTGTGGTTAGCTCTGCTCATTTTGATTAGCAAGCCGGCGAGATCCCCGGATGAAAGCTGCAGTAGAAATAGGGAGTGGAATATAGCAGCTCTAGAACAGTGGTCTCCAAACTTTCTGGCTCGCGCACCCCCAGGGTGAAGACCGGAAGACCTGCCGCAGACGCGCCGCCGACGGAAGAAGAACGGAAGACCCGGCGTAGGCAGGCAGGCCGCCGGAGGGGAACTCCAGCCGTGGACGTGCAGAGCTGCCGCTGAAGGAAAAGAAAGGCGGAGTGCCCTCCGGCGGCCCTCCTGCTGCTGCACACCCCCGGGGATCATCTCGCGCACCCCGGTTTGGAGACCACTGCTCGAGAAAAGGTATGCCGTTACGCTGATCAGTATTGTCTCAGTTTCCTCGTGCTCCCCCGTCGGTCTGTCTACATCCACCTGTTGTCTGGCTCACACTTAGATTGTAAGCTCCTTGGGGCAGGGACCGTCCCTTTGTTGTTTGTCCAGCACCTAGCGCTGAGGGGACGTGGTCCATGGTTGCGGCCTCTAGGCACTATGGCAATACAAATAACGATAAAATGGATGTTGGTGTGGTCAGAGAGGATGGGATGGTTTTATAGATTAAGGCACTAGACTGGGACCTTGGTAATCTAGGTTGGGTTCCCAGGTTCCTGGGTGACCCTAGGCAAGCGTGTCTCTGCGCCGTGGTAGGTGTTGTGTACAGATAACGAACACTGATCCAGACTGAATGTGTTCTGTATGCCGAGAGAGTGAGCAGGAATGTATCGAGGCAGTTCAGGAGCGGGCAAGTTGACATTTGCATCGACCCCTGGAATCTAAGCTGTGGTTTATTAGCTTAATGAGCTGGTTGCCATATAGACAAATGGAGGATTTCTTCTGCAGACTGTGCAGTTGCAGTCACTGCCTGAGTCTGACTGGAATTGAGGTTTCTCCTAAAACAATATGTAGGTGGGGGAACAAAGAATGTATTTGCCCTACAACGAAAGTCAGTGGAATGTGTCCCGGGTCATTGTCTAGTGGCTAATGCAGAGCTCAGGGAGTTAGCAGAGCGGGTTCTATTCCCAACTCTGGCACAGGCGCGCCACGAGACCATGGGCCAATCACCTGATTGCTCTGTGCCTCAGTTTCCCCACTCGTCAAAGGGAGGTAGCCATTCTCACCTTAGGATGCCGGTGCCCTTCGGCAGGTACTGGAGAAAAACACAGCCCTGTTATTCAGTTAGGATTAGATGCTGACTTTAGGCAAAGGCTGGTGTGTAAGTTGCCTCTCCCCAGGAGTAGCACTGCGGAGTCTCGTGCCTCAGGTCCTCCCCTGCTTCCCCCTCAATCCCAGGCGAGGTAGTAACTCACTGCCAGCCTGCATCAGTGATCCATTATTAGCCACTCCACACAACATTAGCTCTGCTACTCTGGACAGCAAGTGGAGGGGCGAGCCAAAGCCCTGTCCACTCCCCCCCCCCCCCACCACCACCACACACACACGGCAGGAAGTAATGAATCCAAGCAGCGGTGTAAGGGGAGTGGTTACTCCAAGTGACAGTCTAGGTCTCAGCCATCCTTAGGAATGAATTCAAATCTCTGGCATCAACAATCAAGTCTTCAAGAAGAGTTTCCTTCCTGAGGCCCTGTGTAGCTTTGATTTACTGTCCTTGTTACAAACCACTGATCTATAATAATAATAATTAATAATACTTTGCAAGCCAAAACGTTCAGCTCGTAGCAGTGGCCATGGGGCCATTTCTGTGCGGCCCTGCCCTCCCTTGTTTTGAAGTGGTCTAAATGTTACGTGCGGATTTAGGATCTCCCCCAGCGTTGCCTTTTTACCATGAAGGGATTAGAAAGCTAAAGAGGCAGGCATTTGACTGCTGTCTTTATTACAGAGCAAATCCTTCTTAATCTACCAGTTCATCCCAGCAGCTGAGCCGGAAAGGAAAAGCAATTGTTAACCAGCGGCTCCCGTTGAGCCAGATGCAAAGTCAGTGGGCTCTGGAGCACGGAAGATTCCACTGGCAGCAACGGTTGGTCTACATTGCAATTAAACACCTGCTGACTAGGACTCGCAGGGCTGGGGCGATGGAGCTGTTTAATTGTGACGGCTCTGGGGTACTGCCCCCTCGCACGGTCTCACAGCCTGGGATCCAGCCCAAGCCTGAACGTCTGCACGGCATGTAAGCAGCCCAGCAGGCGGAGCCTGAGTCAGCGGCTACAGGCCGGTCGTGGCTGTTTAATTGCAGTGTGGACATACTCGATGAATCCCAAATGAACTGTGGCTGATGCAGTGCAGTGCGTATGGAAGTAACCCCAGTGGAGCCATGGTGCCAGCTGTCCCTGCTGGCATCACGCTCCGGCTGTGCATTGCAGTCAGACCTCAAGGGCTTGGATGGGGCTGGGGTGACGCAGCAAGGTGGTTGTGTTACAGGGGGAGTTTGACCCACGCCGCCTTTAGAACTCATTTTATTGAGTCTGCTTCTCCCTTTCTAGAAATCAGCTCTGTAATTGTCATTCCCTAGAAAAAGAGCAGGTTGCTTTCCAAAGCACCAGTGTTGCCTTTCCCCCACCCTTTGTCTGCCTGGCCTCTCGAGAGTGCAGACGCTTTGGGCAGGGATCGGCTCTTACCATGGGTCTAGCACAATGAAGCCCCGATCTTACTTGAGGTCTGTAGGTGCTACCATAACACAGCTCATTAATGGCACTAATCTGGCACGGGAGCCGGTTGGAGGAGGTTGGGAATGCCCTGCCGTGCTGAAGTGCAAGGACGGGGAGAGTAGCTGCACTGTCTAGCAATACTAGCTGTCGTTTTACGTGGGACATGTTCTTTCACTTCATCAGTGAAGACGGATGGTCCGGTGGTGACTGTGCTACCGTGGAGGCCTGGGTAGAAGTCCTAGCTTTGCCATAAGCTTCCTGTGTGAGTGTGGGTAAGTCACTTAGCTGCTCTGTGCCTCACCTCCCCATCTATAAAACAGGGGGCTGGGGGGAGACTAGCCCATCCCTACTCCCACAGGTAGAGTGAGGATAAATCCATTAAAGACAGTGAGATGCTCAGATATTATGGGGGTGATGGGGGCTTTGTTATCTTACACAGGCCTCAGATAATGGCGGTTGCCACCGAAAGAGGGGGAAGGCAGACAGAGAAACCAGGGAAAGGGAAGCACGCTACAAGTTCAGTTGTCTCAAATTCCCTGCGCCCTGTCAAATTATAGCTCTGAACATTGCATTGGTTAGTTCCAGTGGGCCTGGGTCTGCAGCCATTGAAGTCTACTGGTGCTTTGCTATTGCTTTTCCTCTAAGCAGGATCAGGCCTTATCTTCCCAAAGTTATATCTATGCAGCTACACCAGATGACACCAGCTGAGGGTCTGGCCCAGAGTTTTGCGTTATGTGGGAGCTTACTTTGCCTGGCTGTTCAGCTAGTTTAAAAAAAAAGAAAAAAAAAGACTTCTACGTTTTCAAAGTTTACCATGGGCATGTTAACATGTGTGGTTTTTTACCACTTTCTCAGCTGTTAGGCAGTTTTCAAAGTAAAATGTAGGTCTTCTATGATTGCCAGCCATTAACGAACAACAGCAACAACAAAAAACCCGTATTCGGGTTCTACCGAATGTCCCCCCTAGGCACAACTATAACTGCCTGGTTCTTCCTTAATTTATAACAGTGATCGGTCTGTAATTCTCATCCAGACCTGATGGAGAAAAGCAAGTGTCAAGGACCAGTGAGATGCCACACGTAGGAGTCTCTGATAGCTTCAGAGATCAATGCAGAGATGTTTACTGTTCCCAGGGCAACCAGCAAACGCAGCCTCTGAAGCCTGGTTTATCATTAGATTGGCATCCACCAATCCTTTCGTGGAGGAGGGTATCTCAAGGAATTGTTGGAGACTCAGTACTGAATTTGTTGGCCCTAAACTGGCCTGAGGTTCAAATCTCAACATCACCTGAGAGCGTCGCTTCAAGAGAAAATCAATATAGGAACAAAAGAGGGAGAGAGTTTCCTTTCCCCCCATAGAGCATCATAAGACGCTGCCTGAAATAATGAGGCTCCCTTTGGTTAAATCCTGAGCATTTTCAATACAGTATAAGACACAATAAGCAGCATGCCCCCTTGAAGAGAGAAAGAGGTCAAAATCTGACCCCTAGTGGTGGTTACTGGTAATGACTAGAATGCAGCTGCAATGAATGACTGAACGAAAGCAAGAGAACATAAGGGGTCAGAGAGATGCTGTCCCGTGATGTAGAAGCATGTCCTAGGGCAGGGCTTCGTTGGGCGGCATGGTGGTGTCCTCCCTTCCAAGCATACAAAGTAGCTATCAAATCCCAGTTCCTAAGCTTGTTTTCAGCTGAGTTCTATCTAGAGACCTTGAGGCTTAGCACCAAGAAATCCCTTCCAGGTCCACACATGAATACCATGGACATGTTCCATGCTCTGAACTGCAGTGTGTGCTTTATAATGGCAATTTGCCTTCATGCTGTGGTCTGCAGGGAGACTGCACGGTCATTCATTAGTTTGTGTATATGTGAACAGCTGCCCTTTGCTATATATAATCAGAACTGCTCTGCTGTGTGTCATAGACCCTGTACTGTTAACACAGAAGGGAGGGGTGTTGTTTTTCAGTTCAAGTGGTGAGAGGCTGTGCTTTTGAGTGGACGGGTCTGAGGTCTATCCCCGCTACTGCTATCAAGTTCCTGGTGGTAATGGATTTGCTAGCCTCTTGGGGTACATATTGTTCAGTTGTCATAAATGGTCTTGAGACTGCTTTCCCTACCCTTTACCCCATCTTGTCCTCCCTCCATGTGCTTCCGCTCCCTTGCCTCATCTCTTCTCTTTCTCTTATTCCCCCCACACTTTATCCTCTTCTCCTCCTTGCTGTCCTCATCTCTCTCTCACCCCCTCCAGCTTGCCAGGCAGGGTGTGGCATCTTACAGATTACTGTAGCTGGCTCTGGAGGTTGGCAGCATTTTCCCACTGATACAGAATCAGGAAATAAAGGGATCGTAGAATCATAGAATATCAGGGTTGGAAGGGACCTCAGGAGGTCATCTAGTCCAACCCCCTGCTCAAAGTAGGACCAATCCCCAACTTAAATCATCCCAGCCAGGGCTTTGTCAAGCCGGGCCTTAAAAACCTCTAAGGAAGAAGATTCCACCGCCTCCCTAGATAACCCATTCCAGCGCTTCACCACCCTCCTAGTGAAATAGTGTTTCCTAATATCCAACCTAGACCTCCCCCACTGCAACCTGAGACCATTGCTTCTTGTTCTGTCATCTGCCACCACTGAGAACAGCCGAGCTCCATCCTCTTTGGAAGCCCCCTTCAGGTAGTTGAAGGCTGCTGTAAATTGCCCTGAAGCATTCAGCACCCCAGTGCAGTTATGAGCAGAGGTGCAAGAGGTGAAAGCATACAGGAAATGGTAGGACAGTGGAGTGGGCAAGGTGAGGATACATGGGACCTGCAGAGACACTGACAGGGAAGCCCCTAGGCTAGTAAAAAGCCACGGGAGGTGCCCCTACTGAGAACTGGCTGAAAGTGTAGATACATGCCTGTGTGGTGGGGTGGGCACACCTCGCACTTGTCCAGGCAAGGGAAGGGCTGATTCCTTGCAAAGAGAACCAGGTGCCCACAAGCCACAAAGTCTGTATGGATATGACAGCCACCATCTCGGCTGGTACTCAGGGGACTACTGACTCGGGGACCGCTGGAGCTCAAAGCAGGAGCTGCTGCAGCTTGAGTGAAAGCTGTCCAACTGGGATTGGCACAGCTCCTTCCCTTTGTGGGTCAGGCACAGCTGGGGACTGTAACACACCCTCAGAAACCTCTCTGGATCAAGAGGAAGGCCCCCGAACTGAAAGACGCAGAAAGGGCAGGATGGCCAGGCTTCCTTCCCCATCAAAGAGGGAGCATGAGCATTGCCCCCCCAAACTGGGTACATCACAGAGGTGACACACAGAGGGCGGGCACCCAGATTTCTCCCTTAGCCTGGCTTTTTCCCCGCAGAGGAACGTGGGGGGAGCAGGGCCAGCAGTGATGCCAGGTGCTCTGTGCCCACTGGTCAGTTTCCCCCTCATGGGCTGCGAAACAGGAGGACAGGCAAGCAGCACCCTAGGAGAGCCAGGTGGCTGAGCTGTTTCCCAAGCATCTGTGCAGTGTGCAGCCCAGGTGAGTGACGGGGTGAATTACTTCTGGGGGAACTAGAATTCTGCACCTGGCTCAGCTGCTAGGCGGGGGAACGGGACTGGGGCCAGGTCAGACCCACTCCCAGGAACCTCCCCGGTTGCAGGAAGCTCTGCACCTCTCCCCTGCTTCCTGCCCCCATCTCTCCTCCACCACAGCTGGGAGGGGTCACCCCCTTGCATTCAGACCCTACACACACAAACCCAAAACCTTCCCCACTGACCCCCCACCAACCAGGACCCCTCTGTCAAGCCTCCTCCACACTTGAATCCCTACCCCACCAAGCCTCCCTCCCTGCATTCAGAAGTCTCCGCGCCAAGCATCACCCCGCACCCCTTCTCCCCCCCCACCCAATATAGAAGTCAAACTACAATATAGAAGTTTGTACCCAAAGGTATGAAATCTTTTCTCTAGGCTTGGAGCAGCTGCTAGAGAAGCCCTCAGATGACCGTAGACTTCAGTTACCCTTGGAGCTTTTAATTGGAGCTGAGAAATGCTGCAGGTCGGGTTAGAACACCTCCAGTGAGCGACAGAAGGATTAGCAAGCAGGATTGCAGAGGCAAGGCTGTGCAAAGGGTAGTTCAAACAGTTCCAGTGGGGTCAGGCCCAGAAAGAGCCTTCTATTTTTAAAATTTTTTTACTGCTCTCTCTTGTCTTCCATCCTGAGGCCCGTCTCTGTAACTACTGCCTTCGTGTGACCTCGCCTTCATTGACCTCATCTGCATTCCTGAGTGGTGGCTCATTAGTTTCCCCTGAACTAGCGCTCTGAGTTTCACAGAGCTATTTTGGGGCTGGCCATTCACCTGATTTCCCCCCAGAGTTTCACAGAGATATTAGTGTGATCATTCACCCGCTACAGCATCTTTCCAAGCCTAGGAATTAATTTGTGAAGAGCTTGGTGGGCGAATTCTTTCAGTCAGCCATGATTTCTATCATGGATACCTACAAGCACAAGAGCAGAGCTCAACCAGGCCCATAAAAAAGAAGATTAAAAAAACGTGCCAGTGGTTTATAAAGGTTCTTGAAACATGCAAAGGTTTGACCATGTTCCTGGTGAACAAGCCACAGATGGTTCTGCTACTCCCAGGTCTGAGCCTTCTTTAATTAGTGAGGATGTTGGTTTGGGTTTGTCACACTTGCTGGGTGCTGAAGACTCTGCGTCCAGCACGGAGCTTGGCATTGACTTGTTGGATTCTGAAGTCTTTGATTCTGGGACAGAAAGTTGCCCGTTGGTTACTACTGCAACTGTTACGGAGGTGGACACTGGAAATGGTTTGACAATTGAAAGCACGGGGCAGAACGGTGCCTTTGATAAGGCATATCCAGCTACTTGGCTACAAGTGATGGATTCTGTTCACTGATTTTGGTGGGAAGTCCCATTGTTAATTTGGAACAAGGCTTTTCACCAAGCAAACTCAAAGGAAGACAAGTATTAAAATTGTGGTTCTTTGGCAAACTCCTAACAGGGAGTTACGCCAGCTATCTTGGTTGTAGAATTCGACTCTTGCCTTCTTGTTCTGTTTCACTTCTTTGCTTTTCCAATCAAATTCCTCATCTTCCCTTGCAAACTGTAAAATTAGACAGTCCTAGGAATGTAATTATGGGGTTTCATTGAATTGTTTGCAAGGTATGAGAGTGTGCTGTGAGATTATCTGCAAGCTATTAAGGCCGGTGCTGCAAACGTGACATACCTGTCAAATGGAATACAAAGTGAATGTACAGGGAGGATCACAAGAAAAGTACAGCAGACTATTTTTGACAGGGTTAAGAAAGCTAATAACTTTTCTGTTATGTTTGTGTAACCCTTCTGCCAGGTGGAGCCAGCAGCAACCAGGGCTGGGTTCAATATCTGGGGCTTTCTTTTCAACAATATAACACAGAACCAGCTCAAGCCCCCACCCAGTAACCTGGGAAAATTACACACCACCCCTGGACGCCTCTGAGAGGCAATACTTCCCCTCTCGCAAGCACAGAGTCTGAGTGTAGAAAAGAAGCTTTTAATGACAGGAGGGAAGTCACCCAACTAATTAGGGAAAATGCCACAAGCGGGATTCGTAATCTTAAAACTGTGAACAGGAAACGCACCCCAGAGTGCGTGGGGAGGTGCCTTCTGCCTCATGTTCTTGAGTTCTACAACCAACAGTTCCTCTTCTGTGCCTCTCTCTGCTCCCTCACCAAACCCCACTCACAGTGGTTGTCCTTGCTCCGCAAGGACCCAGGGTTCAGAGGTGTATCTGAGTGAGTTCACCTTGCATCCGGGGAAGACGGCACCTGGTTTGCTCTGCCATCTGAGCACTTGCTCTGGCTGGCCACCCAGCCAGTGGCTGTTCCTCTCTGCTGACTGCCTCTCCAGCTGGAGATCCTCTCCGCTAGCCACCCCACCAACCGCTGTTCCTCTCCACTGGCTGCCCCACCAGCCGCGGTTCCTCTCCGCTAGCCGTCTCACGAGCCGCTTATTCTGCTCACCACTGTGCTAGCCGCTCGTTCGCCAGCCAACTGTCAGTCACCTTCTGCTGCCACCTCCGCACATCAGTCTCTTAGTGATTGTCAGCTCTTTGCAGACTGGGCAGAAACACTGCCCCACCACAAGTAGCTTCAGCTCTCATTTGAGCACTTTAACTTAACAAAAGGCTCCTCACAAAGCCTATTTAGCTCATTCTTTGAACAGTGGTGAGAAACAGGTTTAACCAGACCAGGGACCCTTAGGGAAAGTCCATACCTCCTGGCTGGGACATCTGTCCTGACCCCTCTTACTTTTACAGGAGTCTGGCATTCGAGCACCTGGCTTAGTGAGTTCCTTTTAGCCGAGGGTGACCCCACAATTGGGACAAGCTCAGCACAGGTCTGCTCCCCTTTAGTCATACAATGAAGATAACAACATTTCACTACCCCTGCATTCCACACTAAGGTGATTTGTAACCCAACACCAGCCAAAGCTGATCACTTGGAGCTACACAACTCCTGTCTGCTGTATACCCACGCAGAGTAGGTGTGTTCTTATAAATACAGTTTGCTCCTGAAGTCTCTCCCACTCCCAAACTAGCTGTCAGGAGATAGTTCATTCAGATTCTGCTTACATCTGATTGCACTCCAGACCTCTCCTGAGCAGAACAAATGCCTTGTTGTTAAGGTATGATGAGGTTTCAAAAGACAGGCTTTGTTCTGAGAGCTTTGTTCATTTCACTGATACCCACACCGAAACATGCGACAAATGTGCTTGGGAGTAGAAACGGAGAAAGCAGAGGATTGTACTGAGTGGGACCTGTAAGAGGATAATTATTATTTTGGTTCCTTCCGTGCCCTATAACTGGGACCTGGAAACGGGGGAAGAGTCACTGGTTCTGTCAGGCAGAGCACAGCAGCAGGAGCTGTGTAGCACTGCATGCTGGGAACTAGAAATGGAGGAACAAAGTTTCCCTTCTCTAGACTAGCTGAAGGAATATATGTCCAATCTCCATGCTTAGCAGAACTGCACAAATGTCCTTAATGGAGCTTCAAGTTCTGGACCCCATTCTGTCCCCATTCTTTGCCATTGCCTGAAAGCGAGAAGGTTCGCACGAGAGCTGGATGGGATTCTGATGTTCTGTTTCACACGAACTTCTGTAACTGGTTTTAATTGGTTTGAAATGGAATACCATTTTTTTTCTTCTAAACTGGCTGCAAAATGAAATTCTGGAAGGGAAAATTAGTGTTGGGTTGATCAAATGTTTCTTTTTGGTAAAATCAAATCTTTAAAATGGGGGATAATGATACTGACCTAATTAATATATATTAATATTATAATAATTTAATATATAATATGCTATTATTGATTATATGAATAATTCATTATATTATAATATTTATGTATAAGCGCCTAGATATTCTTTAATGCAGTACTTACAGATGCACTTTGTGTTCTGTATCCTTGCTGTGGTACTTCCCTTGTGCTCTTTTTAAAATTCACATTAAGTAAAAATGTTTATCTCCTGTGCTCTCACTTGAAAATATCTGTCATCTCGAAAACCTGCCAAATCCTTAGCGATTAAATAAATAATACAACCTTATGTCAAACAGAAGCTACCCTGCACAGCTGCTGGCTCCTTGTGGTGTAGGATGTTTTTATTTATTTAACTGTTGTAAAGCAGGACTTGGGGAGATGTATTTAACAGCGGGTGCGGACAATGGAAGCGTGCATTTGCACAGCCAGCCCGAATGCTGGCAAACAGC
This sequence comes from Chelonia mydas, assembly GCF_015237465.2. Lineage (NCBI taxonomy): Eukaryota > Metazoa > Chordata > Testudines > Cheloniidae > Chelonia > Chelonia mydas. The sequence goes on along the minus strand of NC_057850.1, from coordinate 251,024,259 downwards.
ATGGGAATTCGGACCCGGCTCCTCTGCTGGTGGAAAATGCTGATTTCCACCAAATATCTGGCCTGGAATTCCCACGCGACCTGCCAGCGTTTGAGCTCACTGTTTGGTCAGCCATCAGAATCTGTAAACTGATGATGATTTACACCAGCCGGGAATCAGCCTTTAGAAAGTTTGACTCCCACGCTGCCTGTCCTGAAGCGCTGAAAGCATAAGCCTCTAGCAGGGCTGGCTGGAACAAGTTGAGGGTGGGTGAGAGCTGTTTTACTTCTGCCTTGGAATGAAACCAAGATGCTTAGAACTGATTTGTGAAAAAACATCCGAGAGGGAAACCCAACCCAGAATGGCCAATAGCCCAGTGGTTAGGACACGCACCTGCTTTGTAGCAGGGACTTGAACTTGGGTCTGCCACGGAGTGTCCTACCCACTGGGCTGGTGGCCATTCTCATCCCCTACTCCTCCAACCATCACCAGAAATTCCATCCTGGAGCTGAGAACCAGTTTCAACATATCAACATTTTCAGAAGAAAAAAGACTCTCACTGACAAATTCCCAACCTGCTGTATCCTCGACAGAGTGAGCTAAAGGACTACCACCCCTAAATGGCAGAGGCCTGACTCCTGTCTGCCGAGGGTCAGGCCTACAGTGGCCATGTGTTATACACAGTGGGCTACACAATCAGACAGGCTTTCCAGCAATAGGCATTATTAACAGGTTTCACTGTTTCACTTAGACGGCTTAAGATGCTATTAGCCTGTGCCCGCCTACCACCCAGCTCATTAAAAAGTGACGTCCTCTTCAATTACTGCAGATTTCAGATGCAATTTGCTAGCCCATTAACCACCACCTAAGTGAGCAGTAAAATGCCATTAAAAGTCGGAGAAAACCCTTGAACCCGACTCTGCCATCAGCTTCACTGGCTGTCATTTTCCATCCAAAAAATACTTTGTCACTCTGCAACCCGAGTCACGGGAAAATTAATCAGCTCACCCTTCAATGTAACTCATATGCCACGTGTAGCCACGCAGGAGCCATGTGATTATAGGGTCAATGGGTTCCCGGGGTCAGCAGAGTGCAGGCTGGCTTGGTCATTAGTGGCTGGGAAACTCATTAAAGTTTTATGCACGTTTAAAAATAAAAAACGCTTTTGCCTCTTACAGTTTGATGTGAGAACAGCCCAGCTCCCAGGCAATTATACTGATCAGAAACATTTTCTTCCTGCCACATGCATTAGCAGGTGGAGAAACTGGAGAAGCAAGTGTAGGCACCAGCCATATTAACCAGCTGGTGTATGTTTTTCAGTGACATATGTTTAGTAATCGATGCGTAGTTGGCAGATATATTTACTTTCTTTCCTTGGTTCTTTGCTACAGTTTCCCCTCAGGAGCTTGTTAAATTCTGATTTTTCTATGTTAAACATGGACAAGAACTAGAATAGGGATGACTGAGCCAGGCTGGTGCCTGCCTATCGTCTATCTATCTATGTATCTAAATTATTATAGCAGAGCATCTGAGCTCTTTTAACATATTTATCCTCACCAGGCCGCTCCAAGGAAGGACAGCACTATTATCCCCATTTTGTGGATGGGCAACTGAGGCCCAGAGTGACTTAGGGCCAGATTTTCAAAAGCATTTAGGTACCCAAGGCTGGAGACAGGCAGCTAGTGGGATTATCAAAAGCACCTAGGTGCCTAACTTCCATTGATTTCAATTGGGTCAAGTCCCTGCTTCATCACAAATGTCGTATGTGACCATGGGCAAGTCCAAACTCCAAGGCTAATGGCCTAACCCCTGGACCATCCTTTCTCTTAATGCAAACCTAGTGGGGCTTATGGGAGCCCAGTCAGTGGTGCAAAAGTTGACTTCTGCAGACCTGTTGCCGGTCTTTAGCCAGACCTTCAAATGATAGAAAGTGACTTATTGACGCCAATGGTGCTATGTTTCTTTTCACCAGCTGAGGAGCTGGCCCCAGTCTTTGTGAATATATGTTTAACCCTTCTGCCAGGTGGAGCCGGCAGCAACCAGGGCCAGGTTCAATATCTAGGGGTTCCTTTTCAACAATACAACACAGAACCAGCTCAAGCCCCCACCCAGTAACCTGGGAAAATTACACACCACCCCTGGGCGCCTCTGAGAGGCAATACTTCCCCTCTCGCAAGCACAGAGTCTGAGTGTAGAAAAGACACTTTTAATGAAAGGAGGGAAATCACCTGACTAATTAGGGAAAATGCCACAGTTAGGATTCATAAACCAAACACTGTGAGCAGGACACCCACCCAGAGTGCGGGGGGCAGAGTCTTCTGCCTCACGTTCTTGAGTTCTACAACCAAAAGGTCCTTTTCTGTGCCCACCTCTGCTCCTTCACCATACCCCACTCACAGTGGTTGTCCTTGGTCCATGAAGACCCATGGTTCAGACGTGCATCTGTGAGTTCACCTCCCACCCAGAGAAGAAGGCCCCTGGCTTGCTCCGCCATCTGAGCACTTGCTCTGGCTGGCCACCCAGGTAGTCACTGTTCCTCTCTGCTGGCTGCCCCACCAGCCGCTGTTCCTCCCTGCCTGGCCGCCCTGCCAGCCGCTGCCCCTCTCCTCCTGGCCGCCCCCCCAGCCGCTGCTCCTCCCCACCTGGCTGCCCCCTCAGCCACTGCTCCTCCCAACCTGGCTGCCCTGCCAGCCTCTGCTCCTCCCCACCTGGCCACCCCGCCAGCTGCTGCTCCTGTCCTCCTGGCTGCCCCGCCAACTGCTGCTTCTCCTGGCCTGGCCGCCCCACCAGCCTCTGCTCCTTGTTTCCTGGCTGCTCCGCCAACTGCTGCTCCACTCATCCTGGCCGTCCAGCCAGCCGCTGCTCCTCCCCGCCTGGCTGCCCCGCCAGCCGCTGCTGGCTTAAATCCATTACCAACATGGGATCCTGTCCCGCAATCTGATCTGATTTGCTCCTCATGGCTGCATGAAGCCACAGCGAAGACAGTGGAAAAGCATGGAGGCACAGGGAGTCTGAAGCACATAGATTGTGGGATCAAGACCCAAGGCCATTACTTTAACCAAGAGGACAAAGGTTCTCTATCCCATTGCTAGCCCCTGAGCTGTCCAGTCAGCAGTAAATGTGTTGCTGGGAAGCACACACTGAGAGCAGAGAGGGTCACCATATCTTTTATTAAGGGACTCTCAGCAGACAAGACAACATGGCAGAAAGACTCAGTCAAACTTTCTAAAGGCTGATTCCCGGCTGGTGTAAATCATCATCAGTTTACAGATTCTGATGGCTGACCAAACAGTGACTGGACTTGATTCAACATTCTATGGGAAGCCAGTGCAGAGTGGAGGACTAGTTTCATCTCCCCTCAAAGCCATTTGACTGGGGAGCCCCATCTATGGAGGCCTGTATCGCTCAAGTCTAGAGAGAGAGACCCCTTCTTTCCTGTCTATCTTTCAGTTTAGATTACTAGATTTAAGGCTTGAGTTTTTAATGGGGCCTGCCCTTTTGCAGGAGCAATTTTGTGCGTTCAGTTAATTGCGAATGGCACCATTTATACACCTAACCAACTGACTGTGTCCTCAGATCAGGTTGTTAGAGTCCCAGCATCTGCAGAGGTGCAGAGTTGGATCTGCAGGAAATGGATGTGTGAATTGACTATAAGGCCCTGCACTGGATCTTAACCTGTGGTCGCTGTTGGTGTGAGCAGGAAGTCGGTAATGATGACCAAAGGGAGGGCAGGAAGGAGTGAAATCCTGGCTCCATGGAGGTGACTGGCAGGTCCTGTGTTCTAATCCTGAATCTGCTGCTCAGATGTCATTTAATAGCTCAGCTGCAGTTTCTCCCTGTGTCAAATGGGAATGATAATACTTCTCTGCCTCAGCAGGGGTGTTGGGAGAATTCATTCATCCGTGCTGAAGCTCTCTTGAACGTACAAACCCAGTATCAGTTCTAAATGCTAATGGCAGAGTGTGAAGTCTACGTCTTTTGTGTATATAATAGTTTCTCCTTGTATCTTTCACAGTTTGATGGCATTTAGGTAATAATAGAAGAGTCCTGCTAATTTAAACACCTATGATTTCTATGGCTCTTAACGGAGATGTGCAATGTGTAGCCTTGGGAAACAATTATCTGTCTTCCATTGCAAAGGTTAATTCTAGGCCTGTATGAGGATCGTAGTGCTCTGTACATTTCTTCCATTCTTTCTTAGCCATCAGAGTTGAAAACGACTTACTAAGTCGTCTAAGTCTATCTGGCTGCCAATGAATGTTTGTTCCCTACAGTACATTTTCTAATGATTTATCCCACATGCTTTTAAGTATCTGAAGCAATGAGGCTTCCAGCACTTCCTTCTTCTCTCAGTGTAAAATGGATTGGTGCATTTACTTTTGTCATCCAAAACAGCTCTGCAGACAGAAAATACTGTCCTTAAAACGAATGGCACGGAAGAAGAGGGGGAAAAAAGCCAATTCCAGTTGATTTGCTTGCTGATATAGCTCTTGTATGGAGAAGGCAACATAATGGGTAATATTTTCATAAGTGACTTAGGAGCCTAAATCCCATTGAAAATTTTACCTGATGAGACTAATGAGTCAGCACAGCAATACCTAAAGTGTAGTTTGTTCTGTGTTTGTACTGCATTTAGCACACTGGGCTCTGATCCATGACTGGGGAACCGTGGTGCTACCTATGCAGAAGAATCAATAATCCCCCATCTGTATGTATCCATCTGCCTCTTGTCTTATATTTAGATTGTTAGTACCATGCGTCAAGGACCATCTTTTTTGTTCTGTGTTTGTACAGCACCTTGCACAATGGGGTCCTGGCTCCTAACTAATAAAATAATAAGTGCCATTATTTTGCTTTCACAAGTAAGGGAGCTGAAAGTGCGACTCGACTTTACTACAAAAGAGTTGAGCATAGGAAAATGTGTCACTGTTGCATGGCAGGGGATTGCACTTGCTGACTCCTGCATGCCGCGACCAGGTAGCCCACTCAGGGATGCCAGGATCGGGAAGACTACTGCTTTGTGTGAGCACACAGTCCAATCCCATTTGAACCCTCTCTAAGCACTGTAATTGCCTTTTAACTTTGGCTGCCCCTCAAGTTGTTACAATGGTTCTTAAAAGCCAAAGCTCTCGGTAGCTATTACTCTCGGCGACATGGTGGCAGGAAATAAATCAATGGAGACACAGCAGTCCGACCAATCGGTGGCTGGCACAAACAGAACACTGCAAGAGTACATTCACTTAAAGCTGCACTTTATTTTCTCTCAAGCATTTGCACACATCTGGAACTGGTTAGTAAACCACCCCCGAAATCAATAATGATCGAAGTCTGGAGTGGTTTTGAAGTGGTACAACAACAGTCATCCAATTGGCCAGTCTTTCAGCTGCTGTTGGGGACCCTAAAATATGTCCATGAAGTGTTCCTGAAGTGCACTCCATACTACTCCCCCTATTTAAGAACATAAAAACATCCATATTGGGTCAGACCAAAGGTCCATCTAGCCCAGTATCCTGTCCTCTGACAGTGGCCAGTGCCAGGTGCCCCAGAGGGAATGAACAGAACAGGTAATCAGCATTGATCCATCGCCTGTCGCCCATTCCCAGCTTCTGGCAAACAGAGGCTAGGGGCACCATCCCTGCCTATCCTGACTAATAGCCATTGATGTGTCTATCCTCCATGAATTTATCTAGTTCTTTTTTGAATCCTGTTATAGTCTTGACCTTCACAACATCCTCTGGCAAGGAGTTCCACGGGTTGACTGTGCGTTATGTGAAAAAATACTTCCTTTTTTTTTGTTTTAAAGCTGCTGCCCATTAATTTCATTTGGTGACCCCTAGTTCTTGTGTTATGAGAAGGAGTAAATAACACTTCTTTATTTACTTTCTCCACACCCATCATGATTTTACAGACCTCTATCATGTCCCCCCCAGTCATCTCTTTTCCAAGCTGAAAAGTCCCAGTCTTATTAATCTCTCCTCATATGGCAGCCATTCTATACCCCTAATCATTTTTGTTGCCCTTTTCTGAACCTTTTCCAATTCCAGTATATCTTTTTTGAGATGGGGCAACCACATCTGCACGCAGTATTCAAGATGTGGGCATACCATCAATTTATATAGAGGCAATATGATATTTTCTGTCTTATCTATCCCTTTCTTAATGATTCCCAACATTCTGTTGGCTTTTTTGACTGACGCTGCCCATTGAGTGGATATTTTCAGAGAACTATCCACAATGACTCCAAGATCTCTTTCTTGAGTGATAACAGCTAATTTAGACCCGATTACTTTATGTGTATAGTTGGGATTATGTTTTCCAATGTGCAATACTTTGCATTTATCAACATTGAATTTCATCTGCCATTTTGTTGCTCAGTCACCCCGTTTTGAGAGATCCTTTTGTAGTCCTTCGCTGTCTGCCTGGGACTTAACTATCTTGAGCAATTTTGTATCGTTTGCAAATTTTGTCACCTCACAGTTTACCCCTTTTTCCAGATCATTTATGAATATATTGAATAGTACTGGGCCCACTGTAGACCCATGGGGGACACCACTATTTACCTCTCTCCATTCTGAAAACTGACCATTTATTCCTACCCTTTGTTTCCTATCTTTTAACCAGTTAGCGATCTATTAAAGGACCTTACTTTGCTTAATAGCCTTTGGTAAGGGACCTTGTCAAAGGCTTTCTGAAAATCTAAGTACACTATATCCACTTAACCCCCCTTGTCCACATGCTTGTTGACCCCCTCAAAGAATTCTAGTAGATTAGTGACGCATGACTTCCCTTTACAAAAACCATGTTGAGCATTCCCCAACATATCATGCTCATCTATGTGTCTGACAATTTTGTTTTTTACTATAGTTTCAACCAGTTTGCCTGGTACTGAAGGCCAGCCTACCAGCCTGTAATTGCCAGGATCACCTCTGGAGCCCTGTTTAAAAATTGGTGTGACATTAGCGATCCTCCAGTCATCTGGCACAGAAGCTGATTTAAATGATAGGTTACAGACTACAGTTAGTAGTTCTACAGTTTCACATCTGAGTTCCTTCAGAACTCTGGGGTGAATGCCATCTGGTCCTGGTGACTTATTACTGTTTAGTTTATCAATTTGTTCCAAAAACTCCTCTAATGACACCTCAGTCTGGGACAATTCCTCAGATTTGTCACCTGAAAAGAATGGCTCAGGTTTGGGAATCTCCCTCACTTTCTCAGCCATGAAGACTGATGCAAAGAATTCATTTAGTTTCTCAGCAATGACCTTATCGTCCTTGAGTGCTCTTGTAGCATCTCGATCGTCCAGTGGCCCCACTGGTTGTTTAGCAGGCTTCCTGCTTCTGGTGTACTTTAAAAAAAATTGCTATTACTTTTTGAGTCTTTGGCTAGCTGTTCTTCACATTCTTTTTTGCCCTTCCTAATTGTATTTTTACACTGCATTTGCCAGAGTTTATGCTCCTTTCTATTTTCCTCACTAGGATTTCACTTCCACTTTTTAAAGGAGGTCTTTTTGTATCTCACTGCTTCTTTTACTTTGTTGTTTAGCCACGGTGGCGCTTTTTTGGTTCTCTTGCTGTGTTTTTTAATTTGGGATATACATTTAAGTTGAGCCTCTATTATGGTGGCTTTAAAAAGTTTCCATGCAGCTTGCAGGGATTTTACTTTTGGAGCTTTTCATTTCTGTTTAACTAACCTCATTTTTCTGTAGTTCCCCTTTCTGAAATTAAATGCTACAGTGTTGGGCCGCTGTGGTGTTTTCCCCGTCACAGGGATGTTAAAGTTAATTATAGGTTTCAGAGTAGCAGCCGTGTTAGTCTGTATTCGCAAAAAGAAAAGGAGTACTTGTGGCACCGTAGAGACTAACCAATTTATTTGAGCATTATTTGAGTTAATTATATTATGGTCACTATTACCAAGCGGTCCAGCTATATTCACCTCTTGGACCAGATCCTGTGCTCCACTTAGGACGAAATCAAGAATTGATTCAGGTTAGTGTAATAATAACGTGTAAATCAAAAAAAGAACTTGTTAAGCAAGCCATTTCAAAGTTAAGCAAGTTCCAAAGGTTAAGCAAGAAGTTTTTCTTAAACCATGAATTAGATAGATGAGGGAGTTTTATTTGGGGGCGGGTTGTTTTTTGTGGGGGTGTTTTTTTTGGTTGGTTGTTTGTGTGTTTTTCCAGAACTTGCATGTTTTGAGGGCCCTGACAAACACATCCCAAAGGGCAAATACGGGTAAGCATCCTGTTTTATCAGGAAGGACAGAGGGTCAGGCTCCCCTCCCACTGCCCCCCCCCCCCCCGCTGCTTACTTAGTTATGCTAAGGCCTGTGCAGAGCCTTCTAAGACCTCTTGACTTAGCTGCTTTTGGCAATAAGCATGATAATTGCTATTCCAATTATTGGTAGTGGTCCACGCATTTTGCTGCTCTGCCAAGATCTCTCTGGACAAAGTCTCCCACTCGACCGCATAAGAACAACTGTGGCTAAAGCTGTTGTGACTCCAGACTCCTGTGGCTCCTGGGGCAGTTTTACATAATGGACGGCAGGACGTCATTCCATGTTATATGGCAACATTTTCCTTCCTGAAAACCATTTTACTCCATTCGGGTGAAGCTTGATTTTTCTCTTCACAACAGCAGCACTTCACCAATGACTAGCATGAGCTCTGCAATAATGTATTTTACGTATTCAGCACCCACTTTATCAAGTATTTCCGCTTTCCTTTCTTTAGACTGAATGGCCGGTTTCAAGAAATAATGACAATCTCCAAGAGCAGATAATAAGAAGCTTCATTAACCAGGTACCCTCTCAGAGTTACAATACACGGCTTTTGTCATTCTGAATAAGACTAAGTCTTTGAGAAAGACAATGGAATATTGAGGTTATTCAAATGACTGACTTCAAAATGGATGCTCCCCATTAACTGATAATTAGTTACATTTTACTGGTAAAAAAAAAAAAAAGTTCATTTCTACCATCAACCCTTAATTGAAACTCTAGGTAGATTAACCTGGTGAGATCTGAATTGCAAATATAGGGCTAGAGAATGGATGCCCTTGTCTTAGGGCTTGTCTACACTGGAAATTTACAGCACTGCAATTTTCTCGCTCAGGGGGTGAAAAAACACCCATCGTAGCTCAGCAAGTTGCAGCGATGTAAAGCGCCAGTGTAGACAGTGCACCAGCGCTGGGAGCTATACCCCTCGTGTAGACTTAGGGCATGGCTACACTTGCGAGTTAGCGCACATTAACGCAGCCCAGTGTGCTCTAACTCACGATGCATCCACACTGGCAAGGCACGTAGAGCACTGCTGGTACTCCGCCTCGGTGAGTGGAATAACATTTGATGCGCCCCCAGGCTTGGAGTGCTCTCAGTGACTCTTTCCAGGTGACCATGTGACAGATTTTTTGTTACCAATCTGCCTGGGCCACAGTTGATCAGGCTGGGGCCACAGGATCTTTTTTGGGGAGGAGATGATGAGGCACATCAAGTGTCTACATTTTAAAGCTTTATCGATAAAATAATAAAATAACAGCAGAGAGTGCTGGGAACGCTCCCACATCACTGAGGGGAAGAAAGAAAGCGTTAATGCCCCAAGCCCTATCCCACTTTCATACTCACGTACGCTACCCAAGGCTGGCCAGGCCTTGGTGTAACGTAAGTCCAAACCGGCTTGCTGTGGCCTTCTCAGTTTCCCAAAACATCCTGGCTCTGGAGACTTTGTTTTCCCTTCTATTGTCCTTCGCTGTAATGGCTCCAGCTCTCATTGTTCCTGCTGTTATCTTTGCAGTTCTGCTCCACTTAGTTTTTCTCTTCTTACGGCTGGTGGGGGGGTTGGACTTTCCCCTTTCTGTCTTGGCAGGTAGCCACTGGCCTTGGGCTGAAGTTAGCTTCTTATCTTTGGACTGAGCTTGTTAGCTGCAGTGTTGAGTTAACCCATTCTCTGCTCTCTTCTTTCTCTCCCTCCCTTCTCGGGCTCTCATAAAGGAAACTTCCGCTCACACACTTTTAGCCCTCCCCAAAATGCTTTGCAATGCTTGCAACAGTGTTAGCCACATACAGGGCTGATCTGCCTTCCCTGGAGACTCCCTGGAGGGGGGGGGGCATTGGGGTGTGACAACCATGCCTCCACACGCCAGGCGATCCTGAGTATGGAGCAATGGCAAGGTGCTGGACCTCATCAGTGTTTGGGAGGAGGAAGCTGTCCAGTCCCAGCTGTGCTCCAGCCGTAGGAATTATGATACCTTCGGACAGATATCAAGGGACATGATGGAAAGGGGCCATGACCAGGATGCACTGCAGTGCAGGGTTAAAGTGAAGGAGCTGTGGAATGCCTACCACAAAGCCTGCGAGGCAAACCGCCACTCCAGTGCTGCCCCCGCGACCTGCTGTTTTTACAAAGAGCTGGACACGATACTTGGGGGTGACCCCACCTCCACTCCGAGTACCACCATGGACACCTCAGAGCACGGTCCAACAAGGCAGAAGGAAGAGGAGGAGGAGGAGGAGCAAAGTGGGAGCAAGGGTGCTGAGGCGGAGGAAGACACCCCGGCATCCCTAGATCCGTGCAGCCAGGAGCTGTTCTCAAGCCAGGAGGAAGGTAGCCAATCACGGCGGCCGGTGCTTGGGGAAGGACAAACACCAGAGGAGGTTCCCGGTAAGCGGCTTTTATTTTGAGAAGGAAGTTATTCAGTGCGGGCTCTTGGGGCGAGGAGGGTTAGGGCTGCATGCATGCCTAGATGCGGAATAGGGCATTAATGTGCTCTCTCACATCGCGTTAATCGGCTTCAGTGATCTCTTCAAAGGTCTCAGCCAGAACCTGGGCAATGCTCTTGCGCAGGTTTCTTGGAAGAGCCACTGTGGTCCTTGTCCCAGTAACTTGTCCACTCCACTGTGCCATGAGGGGCAGGGGGACCATTGCTGCACACAGGCAAGCTGCATATGGGCCAGGGCGGAAGCCATATTGCAGTAGAAGACCCTCCCTTGCTTCCCAGGTCAACCTCAGCAGCGAGATATCTTCCAGGACAAACTCCTGTGGAAAATGTGGGGACAGTGTTCAGTATAGGGGCCCCCTGCCGCTGTTGGCTCTCCCCAAGGCACAGAAACCCAGAGGACAGTACAGCCATGAAAGAATCAGTTCCCTTTGACCCTGTGCTTACTCACCATTTTGGGGCTCCCGTGGGTTATGTGCACTCGCTTTGGGATGGGCAAATTATGCTATTGTGTAGACTGCGCTTGCTCTTAAGTATGGAGGAATCATTGCTCTGTCTGGTGTGAACAATGCTACCTCTGTTAAGTGTTGCGTTTTGACTTTACAGATGCAACCTTGAGATCTCAGCCGTTCGTGTTATCACCGGCCGAGAGGCTGCAAAGAATCAGGAAGAGGCCACGTAGAAGCAAAGAGGACATGCTGCATGAAGTCATGCAGCGCTCCCTTAATGAAAATCAAAAAGTGCAGGAGTGGCAGGAGAGTGAAAGGAGGGTCCGCCAGCAGAATGCAGATCGCCGGCACCAAAGCACGGAGCGGCTGATAAGCATCATGGAGCGCCAAGCGGACTCGATCCAGGCGCTCGTAGCCATGCTGGCGGAACGCTACCGCCCCCCCGCCCTGCAGCCCTTGTCCCAAAACTCTTTCCCTTGTGCCCCCATGTCACCTGCAACCCACTTTCCCCAACATCCGGGTTCTTATCGCCACCAGCTGCCTCCAACACCTGTAGCTTCACCACCCAGCCCTGAAAACTACGACCCTGACCCACTGCACTCAACCCCCATCACCATGCAGTGTAGCCACCCTGAAGTGCAACACTCATTGCACAGCACTCCAGACAGGAAGGCTGAGTATGATAACAGGACATACGCAAACCTGTGATTGTACCGTTCCCCACCCCACCCCCTTGCCCTTTGTGTTTCCCAAGCAGTTGTGTTTCTTTTCAGTAAATGCATTTTCTTTTCATTAAATGGATTTTTTTTCCTTTGAAAGCATGCTTTATTATTGCATAATGTAAAAGATACCTTAGCCCAGGAAAGCAACAGGCACTGCAAGTCAGTGTATCATACGTAGCAAACACAGATTCCTGCTAACATTGGAACCACTGCACTTCACTCCCGTGCAGGACACCAGACGTTACTGGTGGCTTTCAGCCTCAGATTGCTCCCTCAAGGCATGCCCAATCCTTGCAGCCCCGCGCTGGGCCCCTCTAATAGACCTACTCTCTGGCTGTTCAAATTCAGCCTCCAGATGTTGAACCTCTGAGTTCCATGCCTGAGTGAATCTTTCACCCTTCCCTTCACAAATGTTCTGGAGGGTACAGCACGCGGATATAACCGCGGGGATGCTGTTATCGGCCAGGTCCAGCTTCCCATACAGAGCGCACCAGCGGCCCTCTAAATGGCCAAAAGCACACTCCACAGTCATTCTGCACCGGCTCAGCCTGTTGTTGAACTGCTCCTTGCTGCTGTCAAGGCTCCTGGTGTAGGGTTTCATGAGCCACGGCATTAAAGGGTAAGCGGGGTCTGCAAGGATCACAATGGGCATTTCGACTTCCCCTATGGTGATCTTCTGGTCTGGGAAAAAAGTCCCAGCTTGCAGCTTCCTGAACAGGCCAGTGTTCCGAAAGATGCGTGCGTCATGCACCTTTCTGGGCCAGCCTGCGTTAATGTCAATGAAATGCCCATGGTGATCCACAAGCACCTGGAGAACCATAGAGAAATAGCCCTTCCGATTAACGTACTCGGAGGCTAGGTGGGCTGGTGCCAGAATTGGAATATGTGTGCCATCTATCGCCCCTCCGCAGTTAGGGAAACCCATTTGTGCAAAGCCAGCCACAATGTCATGCCCGTTACCCAGAGTCCCGGTTCTTCTGAGCAGGATGCGATTAATGGCCCTGCAAACTTGCATCAACACGATTCCAACGGTTGACTTTCCCACTCCAAACTGGTTAGCGACCGATCGGTAGCTGTCTGGAGTTGTCAGCTTCCAGATTGCAATAGCCACCCGCTTCTCCACCATCAGGGCAGCTCTCAACCTCATGTCCTTGCACCTCAGGGTCAGGGCGAGCTCCTCACACATTCCCATGAAAGTGGCTTTTCTCATCCGAAAGTTCTGCAGCCACTACTCATCATCCCAGACTTGCAGGACGATGTGATCCCCCCCTCAGTGCTTGTTTCCCGAGTCCAAAAGCACCGTTCCACGGCAGTGAGCATGTCTGTGAAAGCCACAAGCAATCTCGTGTTGTATGCATTACTCGCGTCGATGTCATCGTTGGAATCCTCACTGTCACTTTGGATCTTAAGGAGTAACTCGCCTGCCAAACGTGACGTGCTGGCAAGACTCGTCAGCAGACTCCTCAGCAATTCGGGCTCCATTCCCGCAGACCGAAAGGGAAGACAGAGCGCGCAGTACAAAAGACATTGAAAGATGGCGCCAATTGTGGATGGAAGCAGGGGGATTGCTGGGATGCGAACCGATGCATCACGGGGCGTTGGGACAGGACCCAGAATGCCCCGCACCACCACCACCACCCCTGCACCCTTCCCACAAGCCACAGCACCTGAATGGGAAGAGGTGCTCTGTGGGATAGCTGCCCACAATGCACTGCTCCCAATGCCGCTGCAAGTGCCGCAAATGTGGACACGCCAGTGCGCTTGCAGCTGCCAGTGTGGACAGACGGCAGCGCTTTCCCTGCTGCGCTCTACAAAGGCTGGTTTAACTCACAGCGCTCTGCATCTGCAAGTGTAGCCAGGCCCTAGCCCTTAGTGATAGACTCAAGGAGTTCTAGTTATTTAGCTTAACAAAGAGAATGTTAAGGGGTGGCTTGATTATAGTCTATGTGTACTTAAATGGGGAACAAATATTTGATAATGAGATCTTCAATCTAGCAAAGAAACGTCTAACATGATCCAATGGCTGGAAGCTGAAGCTAGCCAAATTCAGACTGGAAATAAGGCATGAATTTTTAACAGTGAGAGTAATTAGCCATTGGAACAACTTAACAAGGGTCGTGGTTGATTCCACATCACTGACAATTTTAAAACCAACATTGGATGATTTTTGAGTGCCCTCTTAGAAATCAATGGCTATTAGACAGGAGGACAGGGATGGTGTCCCTATTCTCTATTTGCCAGAAGCTGGGAATGGGCAACAGGGGATGGATCACTTGGTGATTACTTGTTCTGTTCATTCCCTCTGGGGCACCTGGCGTTGGCCACTGTCGGAAGACAGGATACTGGGCGAGATGGACCTTTGGTCTGACCCAATATGGCCATTCTTATGTTTTATGTTCTAAAGTATATGTGCTAGGAATTATTTTGAGGAAGTTCTATGCCCTGTGTCATAGAGGAGGTCAGACTAGATGATCTTCTGGTCTTGGATTCTATGAAACTATGAATCTACTCACCTAAACAGGGAACTAAATTTCCTATTTCTAAGACACTGACAATGCAGAAGAAAATGATCTTGAATGCTTATGGATCAATGTCCTAAAGCAAAAGTAAAAGATGGAGTGCTACCAAATCACACTAGGGAACAAGATGATTGGATATTAGGAAAAACTTTTTCACTAGGAGGGTGGTGAAGCACTGGAATGGGTTACCTAGGGAGGTGATGGAATCTCCTTCCTTAGAGGTTTTTAAGGTCAGGCTTGACAAAGCCCTGGCTGGGATGATTTCGTTGGGGATTGGTCCTGCTTTGATCAGGGGGTTAAACTAGATACCTCCTGAGGTCCCTTCCAACCCTGATATTCTATGATTCTATGACTAGCTCCTTAAGCACCTATCTATAATGTTTACGGGGGGAAAGATCATGGGGGACTTCAATGTGAATAACATACGCTGGAGGTTGTGTGCTTCCAGTTCTAAAACATCCTCGGAATTCCTAAATATTATTGGTGACAACTTCATAACTCAAAAAGGGTTGTTACCTGCTAGGATGTTACCTGCTAAGCTGAGTTTAGCTCTGCCACAAAAGCTTTAGATCTCCAGGGCTACTACAGTGATCACCAAGCACAAAATTTTACAAAGACTGGAAGAGTAGGTTTACACTTCAACTAGAGCAGTGGTATTTGGGCCTGTGTGAGTTAGCAGCTGGAGAAGAGCTTATCGCCAGAGAGATCAATCACATGAATTTGCAGAAATTTGGACCCCATTTCTAGATACATTTGGACAGAAAAAAGTTGAGAGTGCTCAAAGAATGCCAGGCCTCCACTCCACCTAATCCTGCCTTGTTTTCCCTCTCAGCCCCCCTGGGTCCCCTCCTTCCCTCCTCTCCCTATCCATGTACCTCTTTCCTATTTTATTACAGTCGCCCCCATCCTATCATGGTATTTCTATGCAGTATTGTCTGTTCTCGCCACTTTGGCGAGCTGTAAAGCACAACTGTATAATTCTACTAGTGAGTTCTGAAGCATGTAGTATTTGGAAACATATATAAGCTATGTGTTGTTCACCTTTTAGTACTTTTTACTTTTTTTTAAATAAAAATCAATTAAAAATTAACCAAAAAAAAGGGGGAAATGGCATGATCTGTAATTTTAGGCCTGTCAGGCTGACATCAATCCTGGGCAAAATAATGGAATGGATGATATGGGACTTGGTCAGGGCAGTTTGCTTTCTGTGTTTTGACATCCCATGATGACAATTTGTGTTTTAAAGGTTTAAAAAGCTTTAACTTTTTGAATCTCCATGTCTACTGTCACTAAATAAGTAGCTGACCCTCTCCATTGTCTGACTGGTCCCCATAATGTCCCACAATTGTGAACATTTTGATTGATAAAATTCGAAAAAATGCTTAATCCATAGTTTTGTGCAAATGAGAAAATCAGTAAAAATAAAAAATGCTTAAAATAAACATCAATATTATTGGTCAAAATTATAAAAATATAAACATTGAATTCTGCCAGACCTATTTATTTTCTTCCCTTCATTTCCTAATGAAGATTTCTATAGCCCAGAAAGAGACTGTGGCTGGGGAAATGTTCTATGGAGTTGTTTCTTATTCCACATTGGTGCTGACTAAGGACATGTCTATACTACAACCTTATGTCATTCCCCGGGGGGCGGGGGGGGGGAAGCTGCCCGGGGCTTCTTGCCCCCTGCTGGGAGTGAGGGAAGCTGCCCAGAGTTCTTACCTCCCTGCTTCCAGCTGAGAACCTGGGGGGCGGGGGGCAGCCAGACTCCTGGCAGGGACATCTACGCCCAGAGTCCAGTCAGCTGCCGTGCTCCCGGCAGGGAACCGATAACCCCCGGGGGCAGCCAGGCTCCCAAAGAGGAGATCAACGCACAATCTGGTTGGCTGCCATGCTCCCAAGAGGGAGCGGGGAGCCAAGAGCCAGGAGTGCAGCTGGGCTCCCAGCCATAAGCCTTGGTGCAGCTTGGCTCCCAGTGGGGAGCTTGGGTGGCAGCACAAGCCAGGAGCGTGGGTGGCAGCCAGCTTGGAATGGAGCCTTGAGAAAGCCCAGCTGGGAGCCAGGCACCTTGATTACTTGTCAATTCCAATTTGAAATTGACAAGACAGCTAACAGCCCAGGTAAGGAAAGCCCTGTCTACCCAAACTCTGCATCACCCTAACTTCACCGACATAAGCCCTATGCCTCTTGTGGAGGCATATTATGTCGGTGTAGTAGGGCACTTACATCAGCGGGACAAGGCTGTAGTGTGTACACTGACATAACTAGGTCGACACAAGCTGCCTTACATTGACCTAACTGCGTAGTGTAGAGCAGGCCGGAGTCAGCACAGTGGAGCAAGCAGAAGCAAGTACATTTGAAAACCTGGACTACTACAGGCTTAAAATAGAAATGAGACTAGGTCATTGGTGATCCATTTCACAATTCTGCAGTGGGGGGGGGAGGGGGAGGTTGGGAATATGAATGAGTAGACAAATTACACAGAATCATGAAAGAATGAACACCGACATTCTCACTGATATTATTCGCATAAGACAGAAGGGCTTCACACTCTGCAGTCTAATTCCTGGACAGGGATTGCAATGACACCAGAAAATGGCGTGGTCAAGCTCCCATGCTCATAGAAATTATTGTCAGCAATGAAAACTAATACCAGATTATTCTCTTCGAGCTCACTGATATTTTTACAGCTATTTGTTTTCTATGCCTACTGCTTTTCCATTAAGATTAAATTAAAAGCACCTGTAAAATTGTTACCACTCGTAAATTATGCTAAGAAAGACATGCCGAGTTAAAAAGACATGCCGGGACCAGATGGCATTCACCCAAGAGTTCTGAAAGAACTCAAATGTGCAATTGTGGAACTATTAACTACAGTTTGTAACCTGTACTTTAAATCAGTTACTGTATCCAGTGACTGGAAGATAGCTAATGTAACACCAATATTTAAGAAAGGCTCTAGAGGTGATCCTGGCAATTACAGACCGGTAAGTCTAACATCAGTACCGGGCAAATTAGTTGAAACAATAGTAAAGAATAAAATTGTCAGACACATAGAATAACATAAATTGTTGGGCAAAAGTCGACATGGTTTCTGTAAAGGGAGATCGTGTCTTACTAATCTGTTAGAGTTCTTTGAGGGGGGTCAACAAACATGTGGACAAGGGGGATCCAGTGGACATAGTGTACTTAGATTTCCAGAAAGCCTTTGACAAGGTCCCTCACCAAAGGCTCTTACGTAAATTAAGTTGTCATGGGATAAGAAGGAGGATCCTTTCATGGATTGAGAACTGGTTAAAAGACAGGGAACAAAGGGTAGGAATAAATGGTAAATTTTCAGAATGGAGAGGGGTGGAGAGGGGTAACTAGTGGTGTTCCCCAAGGGTCAGTCCTAGGACCAATCTTATTCAACTTATTCATAAATGATCTGGAGAAGGGGTAAACAGTGAGGTGGCAAAATTTGCAGATGATACTAAACGGCTCAAGATAGTTAAGACCAAAGCAGACTTTGAAGAACTTCAGAAAGATCTCACAAAACTAAGTGATTGCGCAACAAAATGGCAAATGAAATTTAATGTGGATAAATGTAAAGTAATGCACATTGTAAAAAATAACCCCAACTATACATACAATATGATGGGGGCTAATTTAGCTACAACTAATCAGGAAAGAGATCTTGGAGTCATCGTGGATAGTTCTCTGAAGACGTCCACGCAGTGTGTAGCGGCAGTCAAAAAAGCGAACAGGATGTTAGGAATCATTAAAAAAGGGATAGAGAATAAAATGGAGAATATCTTATTGACCTTGTATAAATCCATGGTACGCCCACATCCTGAATACTGCGTACAGATGTGGTCCCCTCATCTCAAAAAAGATATACTGGCATTAGAAAAGGTTCAGAAAAGGGCAACTAAAATGATTAGGGGTTTGGAACTGGGTCCCATATGAGGAGAGATTAAAGAGACTAAGACTCTTCAGCTTGGAAAAGAGGAGACTAAGGGGGGATATGATCGAGGTCTATAAAATCATGAGTGGTGCTGAGAAAGTGAATAAGGAAAAGTTATTTACTTGTTCCCACAATATAAGAACTAGGGGCCACCAAATTAAATTAATGGGTAGCAGGTTTAAAACAAATAAAAGGCAGTTCTTCTTCACACGGCGTACAGTCAACCTGTGGAACTCCTTGCCTGAGGAGGTTGTGAAGGCTAGGACTATAACAGGGTTTAAAAGAGAACTAGATAAATTCATGGAGGTTAAGTCCATTAATGGCTATTAGCCAGGATGGGTAAGGAATGGCGTCCCTAGACTCTGTTTTTCAGAGGGTGGAGATGGATGGCAGAAGAGAGATCACTTAATCATTACCTGTTAGGTTCAATCCCTCTGGGGCACCTGGCACTGGCCACTGTCGGCAGACAGGATACTGGGCTAGATAGACCTTTGGTCTGACCCAGTATGGCCATTCTGATGTTCTTATGTTAAAAATGCAATTTTTCTTTCACACTGTAATGTTTTTGGGTCTTGAGTATTATAACTCTCGCAGGGATACATAGAGAATTTATCACTGAACCAGCTGTAGTCTAGTTTCCATTGTCCTTCAGGTATTCCACCACCACTCTGCTTACCTTTGACTAGGCTGTCAAAGTCACACCTGGGGAGTAATGTCCTGCCTTATTTTCTTGCTCTTCTCTTCTTTGATTGTGACTCAGGATGCAGGGGGGAGAGCAGGACCCCAAGCTCCCCCTCTATGGGTGCTCTACACAGCAGCTGGGAGGTGTCGTTCCCAGCTTGGGTAGACATATACACGCTAGCTAATGCCTAAAAGTAGCAGAATAGCCGCAGTGGCACGGTCTGGACACCCAAGTACGTACCCAGGGGGTTGGGCAGGATTGTAATAGGGTGGCTAACTTGAGCTGCCACGTGTGCCATGGCAGCCACACTACTATTTTTAGCATGCTAGCTCATGCAGAGCTAGCCCGTGTCTGTCTGCCTGTGCTGGGAAGCACCCTCCCAGCCGGACACATGCTCTGGCTGCAGCAGGGAGAACAGCACCCCAAGACTGCAAGCAGGCAGGGAGCAGGATCTGGATCCATTTTACCCTGTCCTCATACACCGCCCCAAGTAGCTAGCCAGGTGCACAGAATGGAGTAAGTTGGAAAAGGGTTGAAATTAGCTCTCTGGCCTGCGCCTGGGGTAGCCCAACGACCCACTTACTCAGGGCTGAACACTGATCCCTTTATGCAGCAAATTAAATGTAATAAAATAATCCTGTTCCTTGCCAAATATGTTAAGGTTGCAAAGTTAAGCACTGTGGAACAAAAGTTAGTTGTATGCGATATCTTAATTTTGCCCCCTTGTGTGGATGCATTATGAGACAGTCTTTAATTATACAAATTTGAAAATAATACAATATCATATACAACGTGTCCTAGCTGCTCTTAGCTGCTCACCTGTAGCCTCTTTTGTTGTACTACAAAGTCAGACCCAACACTGCCGTGGGATGAGTACAGTTACCCGGCCCTTTCCAGACCAAGTAGATTTCATTGGCATGAAGGAAAAATATTTCCTGAAATAGCAAAATAAATGCATACATAAATACGTGTATTTACCAATGTAGATATATGCAAAAATAGGTTTTAATTATTTCCTGTTGTTTAGCGTCGCTGCTAACTACGGCTAGAATACAGTTACTATGTATAGCTATTATTATTATGTATAAATGCACAGACACCAGAATTAACTTGTCACACTTAATTTTAGTCAAAGTCTTTCTTTCCATCCCTGATTCAGAAAAGCACATAAGCATTAAAGTCAGTGCAACTTACGCACCTGCTTAGCGTGGACTTAAGAGCTTTGCAGAATCAGGGCCTACATTGGCTAGAATGAACATTAGCCCAAAAGACCTTTTCCTTGCAGCCATGCTGTTAGACATTATTACACTACCAAAGACCATTTTCTTTTAGAATCCATCCACCTCTACACAAAATATCCCCTGCAAAAAGGGGTTAATCTAGACTGAAAACAGCAGCTCTTTTTAACATCACTCAGCCTCTGAATGGTGAAATTTAAAATGGAGCAAAGGAGATGGTACTGATTTTTACCAAACCTTTTTAGTCTGCCTTTAATTCAGTTCAGTACAAGGCTCCCAGTGAAAATGAGGGATGCATTTACAGGTCCCCTCTTTATAATTATATGGTCCACATCACCACAGTAGCTGAGCATCTCCCAGATATTTATGGATGTAGCTTCGTGACCCAGTATCTCAGTAGGACAGAGTGATTAGCTCCATTTTACAGATTAGGGAACTGAAACATGAGATGAAGGCTCAGGTCCCCAGAGTGATTCAGGTGCGTAACTTCCATTGATTTGAATGGGCATTAGGAGCTTAAATACCTTTGAGGATCTGGGCCGCAGTGACATTTCCACGGTCACACAAGGGGTTTGTGCAGAACTGAGCCCAGATCTCTTGAGTCCCAGCCTAGTGCCTTCATCACAGCTTTCCTCTCTTCTCATTTCCCCCAGTTTCACTGAGGGGACTGCATTAAAGTATGGAATGATTCTGATATTTGCAAGTAGGGTGTGGCCTCCATAGACTTTATAATAACAGCTGTTTCCCCTTTCATTCTTCACTGTGGTTATGTACTCTAATATAAACTCATTAAATAATGAGCAAGCTTCTGTTGCTTGTATCTTTTCCCTACAGTAGCTGATTTTCCAACACTATATTAAATTATTAAAACTGACAGAAGTTTTTCAGTCTAATTTTGTTCACAATATACACTGTTTATTTATGATTTATTACATTTCACTTGGTATATACAATTTGTCTCTTTCAAGGTCTATTTCTAGTCAGGTTCATTTTCTACCTCTCCTGCAAATACCCTAATATTTCCCAGCTACCGTCTCTGGGGCACCCACTGTGGATCTGAGAAGAAGTCAGTCGCCACATAGCATTGATTCTCTTCCTTGTTTCCAGCTGCTCCTGCAGATGCTCAACACTGTTGCTGTTGTTTAATGAGATTATTTCACTGACCTTTCTCTATCACACAATGGAGGGTTTTAGGAACACCAGCCTTTCCTTTTGGTCTGCCTTCAATATCAGCATGACGCCCCATCTCTCTGAGACGGTGTTGGAGATTCTGTAAGAGGGCAGGGTCTTATATGAATAATATACAGAGACAATGGAAAAGTGCTGAGAATATCACCGGTATCATGAGGTATTTGGTACATGAACCACCCCTAAGACAAATGAGACCAGCGGTGAATGCTACCTGGACATGGGCAGTGTTCTATCTGCGAAATCGCTGCTCAACTGAGCTGAAAATGGGCTGACACTGTGTACAGGGCACAAGTGATGCTTTGAACTGGAATGTGCAAGAACCGTGCATCTCTGTCAGACTGAGGCATGTTTTTAAGGGAAGATGAGGCACCTTGAGGGGTCTGTTTTCTGTGATTCGTGCTGTGGGATCAACACTCATTTTCTCTTTTCACAACAGCTCGGGGAAAATTGCATCTGGACAAGGAGCTGGCTGTCCAGGCCAGTCAGTAAAGCAATTGGCTTAAGGGAGCTAAGTCCACAGGACCCATTTGTAATAATTTTGTGCAGAACTGGGTCTCATGAGGCACGGGATCAAATTGCAATGGCCTTTGAGGGGTTTGCACCATGGGGCACAGAATCGTCTCATGATAATAGCTTCCCTTGAGAGACTCTGCATCTTTTGATGCAGCATCCCTTTCAGATGGCATCTCCCGAGCACGTGCATACCACCAGGGGCAGGATCCGTCAGAAGTTACTGGGATCACTGGCTGAAATTCTCTGGCTTGTGTTAGACAAAAAGGTCATTCGAAATGATCTCCAACGGTGCCCTGTGGTCTGAATATCTGTGAATGAACTCTTGGACACAGCTCCCTAAAACAAAGAGTGAGAGATCGAAACACAGCGTAAGAAAAGATCTGAATGGGAGAAGAGAATGAAGGGGAGACACACAGACCAAAGGGCAGAAGATGATAGCAGTTGGCCAGTGTTGTCGGTAGCTACCGGTGTGGTGCTCCGCTCTTGTTCAATAATAACAACAGTCAGCTGCGTGCGTGTTCCCCCTGTGTGCTGCCCCAGTTCTGCGCAGATAGCTAACACAGCAGACCCCCAGAGAACCCGCAAAACCCACAGACTCTAGTAAGGTACAAAGGAACCCAAGCCAGGTTTATTGTCAAACGAAGCACGGTAATAGTGCCCTACAGACTCTACAGGGCATACTACAAATTTGTGCTCCCTGGCAATGGACACAGCTCAGTCAGTGGCGGGACACTCCACTGCCCCCGAGGCTGGACAAAGATATGCGCTCTGGGACCTACTTTTATACCGTTGCAGGACAGATTACTCATCATAGGTCAAACGAAATCTATCCATCATGTTGTCCTTTTGACCCTGTCTTTAAGATGCACCTGCCTGTTCCTTGTTATGTCTATGGAGTGTCTTGCCGCCATCTTGGCGCAAGTTCCTCTCATTAGCCCTTATGTGTGAGTGTGCACATGCCTCCAACAACCTTTTCTTGCCAACGTCTGTGAGTGGGACCTGCCTCTGGCTCACAGCCCAGCTGTGCTTATCACTGCCTGGAAATACTTTGGTTCAGGCTTTACTTTGGTTCAGGCTTCAGGCCTCGGACTGGGCCTCTGATACAAGAACTTATGTTTCAGGGCCTCCTCTTACTACAGCCAGAAAACCTTCCCCTCCCCCAACCTTTGTAAATAAACTTTGCTGGAGCCCAGCTCTGAGATAAGTTTCTCTTTCTCTTTGATGAAAACTAAAGGTTTGAGCATCTTCTAGCCCAGAGCTGTCATGGAAATTGGCAGAGGGCCAAACTGTGACAGAGGGGACCACATTTCTCAGGGGCCTTGTGATGGGGTGTACTCCCCACACCAGCCCCGTAAGAGCTGAATAAGGCCAAGTGGACCCAGTTAAGCTGCAAAAGGCAGAAATTTAGGCTGTGTGGAGGGAGTTAATTAGAAAGAAGCTCAGCTGTGAGGCATCAGGCGGGGCTTCTAGAAAGCCAGGAGCAGCAGGAAGGAAGCTGGCAGTTCCTTTCCCTGAGGTAAGGGAGAGCAAGCCTGGTAGGAAAGGTCCAGGGGTGAGAGCAGTAAAGTTGGCGTAGATACAGACCTTAACCCTTCACTACAGGGCCCCAGACTGGAACCCAGAGTAGAGGGTGGGCCTGGGTTCCCCAACCAACCACTGCAGAGTGGTGTTACTATGGGCAGTGGATACAAAGACTGCCAGAGTGACATACTCAGGGTGGTGGGCATGAAGATTGCCTGCTGCTGCTTGTGGAGTCCTTGAAAGACCACCCCAGAAAGGGAAACCACTGAGTGACCTGGCTGGAGGGCCAAGTCACAAAGAGTAAGCAGCAGCTCCTTGCATGAGAGAGGGGCTGCAGGCTGAGAGAGTGACACAGAGTGATGGTGTGCAACCGCAGGAAGGGACGTTGGTCTTGCAGAGCTAATCCCCAGAACTGCCAGAAGGAACTGCTATCCAGCCATGCATAGAGCACCCAGCTGGAGGCCTGTAATACCCCAGTGCCTACCTGGGGCAGGGGGTGAGAAGGCTTCACTAAATACATGTAAGCAGGGTCTGAATGAGCTCTCCCCTGACATCTAGTGATGACTTGGGGAAGAGGGCTTCAGGAGCTGACCTTGTTTGCAAGGACGCACGCATTCTGCCTCGGTGAGCTGCCTGATGGAACTGCTTTGCCCAAATGATCACTTTTGGTGGGCATTGGATTGCAAGCCACTTTGTTATTGGCTGCAGGGGTACTAGAGGGTTGTTTCCTTGTTGTGAGAGTCAAGGGTAGTAGAACTGTGCTTGGCATGCCCTGATTGAGGGGTTCACCCTCAACTGAACCGTGCCCGCTAAGCAGTGCTAAAGCCTAGTAGAGAAGAAAGAGGGTGGGGAGAGGTACCAATACTGGAGAGATAGGTACTGCCTGGGGGTCCTTGACACCATTTGATCCTTCTCTGTTTCTACTGTGTAATAACAGAGCTGATTAAGACTCAATTGAGAGTCTTTTGTTGCTGAACAATAGAGCTGAGATCACTGATAACCATGTGTAAGCATTAGACCTGCTTTGGGACAGTGTGTCTGGTGCAAGAGACTGTCCAGTCTGCACTAGCAGTGAGGTTCCCCCACTAACAGCTGAAATCACTGAGGGCTGTGTTAAGTGGTGGGACCTCAAGACATCCCAGAGGGTGCAGAGCAGAGCAGTGAGCAGCCAGTGGAATGGTTGGCTGGCAGGGCGGAGCAGATGACAGCAGAGCGAGCAAAGTGCCTTCCCTCCCTTCTCCCCACCCCAGGGTAGGAGGTGAACTCCTGCAGATGCACCTCTGAACTCTGGGTTGTCACTACCCAAGGAGAAGAAGTGTGAGTGCGGTGTGGTGGAGAGAGACGGGAGGGGCACATTAAAGGAACTTTTGGTTGTTGGACGTAAGAACCTGAGGCAAAAAGACACTGCCCAAAGTACTCCGGGGTGTGGGTGGTGCTCGTTGTTTTATGCTTCTGAATCCTGCTTGGGGCATTTTCCCAAGTTAATGCCGGGTTATTTTCCTCCTTTTTATTAAAAGTTTCTTTCTACGCTCAGACTCTGTGCATGTGAGAGGGGAAGTACTGCCTCTCAGAGGCGCCCCAGGGGTGTTTTGTAATTGCCCCAGGTTACCGGGTGGGAGCTCCCGCTGGTTCTGTGTTGTCTTGTTGAAGAGGAACCCCTAGATATTGAACTCGGCCCTTCTCACTGACGACTCCAATTGGAAAAAGGGTTACAGGCACAAATAGACTAAATACACCCATGTTAACACTTGTCAATTATCGTCAGCGAACCTTCCCTGCGTTCTCGGGAACAAATCCAGACCCAGTTTCCTCAGGAGCTCTGAACAGTTTCTCAAAGGAAACCAAGAGTCCCAGGAATGCCCTTACCATAGCAGTGAGGTGGCTGACGCTGTTCTTCCTCAGTCAGTGAGGTCACCGGAATTCCTGGTGGGGCAGATAAAATGAGAGAACCGGGTATGCTACGGTTTGATTGAGGGGAGCCATCCAGCTGTTTCCATACCGGGTTTTACTGGTTCCTCTGAAGCCTCCAGCACCTTAATAATGAGAATAAGAAACTGGTGAACAGGGCACTGATTCTCTTGTCGTTTTGTCCCAACAGCTCCACAGCCCTGCATTGGCCTGGGGTGCTTTCCTGATGGCCAGTTTGGTTCCAGTTCCCTTTCATTCCCTCCTGGGCTTTAATTCACTCTCCTGTGTGCTGCCCGTCTCTAGGCGATAGCCAGGCCTAGCTCACTTTACATACAGTAAAATTTAGACAGGGCTGGTGTTGAACATCCTCCATGTGCCTCTACCCTTTTGGGAGCACCAGTATGAGGTCATCTGAGTCCTTACATACCTGGCCCCATTGTGACCTACTTGGTTGGGTTCATGCAGCAAGTAACTGTCCACCACAGCTTGACTTTCTGGAGCCTGGCTGACGTTGTCTCAGCACAGCGATGATTTCCTGTGGTTTTTACAGCTCTAGTGATACCCTGGGTGTGATGGAAGCAGTGCTGAGTGTTCCAGGAAGCACTGGCCAGCAGTAAGTGGACGTTCTCTCTCCTGTTCCTGCCTAGTTCTGCCCACTCTTCCAGCCACCAGCTGGCAGACACTCGGTCACAACTTGTTTTTCTGGGGAGGGGTCAAACATTGTGACTTTTCTATAGCTTGTCTGTGTTCTAGTGAACTGGTTTGTCATCTAATCAGAGCGTTGTCCAACGGTGTGGCCCTGGAAGGGGATACGGAAGGGGATACAGCAGGGTATGAATAACAGAAGTTAGAAATGGAAAAGATCTGCTACGTGATCTTCCATCCCCACCAGGGCTCTTTGGCCGTGGTTCACCGCTCCAGGCCAATGGGGGCTGCAGGAAGGGCGGCCAGCACATCCCTCGGCCCATGCCGCTTCCCGCAGTCCACATTGGCCTGGAGCGGTGAACCACGGCCAGTGGGAGCCGCGATCAGCCGAACCTGCGGATGCGGCAGGTAAACAAACCGGCCCAGCCCGCCAGGGGCTTTCCCTGAAGAAGCGGCAGCCCTAGTTTGAAAACCACTGCTCTAGATCAGGGGTTCTCAAACTGTAGGTCTTGCGGGGCTATTTTGTGGCAGCCACAAGCTGTCAGCCCCGACCCCGGCCAGGTGGTGGAGCTGTCAGCTCCCAACCCCCACTCCACCTCCAAAGAACGGACTCCAAACCTGGGGCACCATTTCAGATTTGGTAGTGGGGAGGCACCTTTAACCGTGATTCCGGGGGCTACTTAGGCACTTGAAAACTCTAGGTTTTTTTGGCAGATAACTTAGCAATTAGCTGACAGGAGCCCTGTATCTAATTCCTTTATAAAAGAAAGAAAATTAAATAAATATTAGACCCACTCACCTCTAATAACAACATGTTCTGACATCTTGTGGCAAGTCACACTGGTTAGGTTTAAAATTTTTATGTATCTTCTTACTTTATTACTAACTCTGAGAGACCCCGTCAGGACTCCTGGGTTCTATCCAGGGAGGAGAGCGGGGTCTAGTGGGTTACTGCGGTGAGCAGATACATCTGGGTTCTATATAAGAACATAAGAACGGCCATACTGGTCAGACCAATGGTCCATCTAGCCCAGTATCCTGTCTTCCAACCGTGGCCAATGCCAGCTGCCCCAGGGGGAATGAACAGCACAGGCAATCATCAAGTTGCCCTGTTGCCCACTCCCAGCTTCTGGCAAACAAAGGCGAGGGACATGCAGAACATGGCATTGGAATCCTGCCCACCCTGGCTAATAGCCATTGATGGACCTATCCTCCATGAACTTATCTAGTTCTTATTGGAACCCTGTTATAGTTTTGGCCTTCACAACATCCCCTGGCAAAGATTTCCACATGTTGACTGTGAAGAAATACTTTTTTTAAAAAATCTAGTGCTTATTAATTTCATTTGGTGACCCCTATTTCTTGTGTTACGAGAAGGAGTAAATAATATTTCCTTATTTACTTTCTCCACACCAGTCATGATTTTTGTAGACCTCTATCATATATCCCCCCTTAGTCGTCTCTTTTCCAAACTGAAAAGTCCCAGTCTTATTCATCTCTACTCTTATGGAAGCCGTTCCATACCCCTAATCGTTTTTGTTGCCCTTTTCTGAACCTTTTCCAATTCCAAAATATCTTTTTTGAGATGGGGCGACCACATCTGCACGCAGTATTCAAGGTGTGGGCGTACCATGGATTTACATAGAGGCAATATGATATTTTCTGTCCTCTTATCTATCCCGTTCATAATGATGCCCAACATTCTGTTTGCTTTTTGGACTGACGCCGCCCATTGAGTGGATGTTTTCAGAGAACCATCCACAATGACTCCAAGATCTCTTTCTTGAGTGGTAACAACTAATTTAGACCCCATCATTTTATATGCGTGGTTGGGATTATGTTTTTCAATGTGCATTACTTTGCATTTATTTAACATTGAATTTCATCTGCCATTTTGTTGCCCAGTCACCCAGTATTGAGAGATCCTTTTGTAGCACTTCGCAGTTTGCCTGGGACTGAACTATCTTCAGTAGTTTCGTATCATCTTCAAATTTTGCCACCTCACTGTTTACCCCGTTTTCCAGATCATTTAATGAATATGTTGAATAGGACTGGGCCCAGTACAGACCCCGGAAGGACACCACTATTTACCACTCTCCATTCTCACCTTTTATTCCTACCCTTTGTTTCCTATCATTTAACTGAAGTGCCTGGCAGTGCTTTCAGGATCATCTAATGATCCTTAATTTACTTTAATGGCAAGCCTTTTGTTATCTTAATCGCCCTGCCTCGGTTTATAAACAAACTCCCTGCCTTGAAGGTTGTGCTGTTCCCAGCTTCCGAACGTCACATATCACACTCAAGCTATTGTAGTTAAGAGCTCCGTCTGGGGCTAGGGTGAGTAGACCTCCCCTATGAAACTCAAGTGTGGGGGGGCTAGAGCCCTCCCCTGCCCCCCCTAAATGGCACCCCTGCTCCAAACCTCATGTCAAGGGCTTGTTCCAGTTCTGAATCATCAGTCTCTTTTCTGGAGGTAAGTTCTGCAGCATTGTCATCTCTGGGCCACTCATGTTGGCTGCTAAAACCAACCTTTCCTGCCATTCAGTAGGGCTATAATGTTGAACTGAGCCAAATAAGCCTTGCAGGGAGTTTTTTCCTCAATGACAGTGAGCTTTTTCATTATTTGAGCTGGGACAGCCTGACCTCTCCCCTCTGGGGGTTACAAACACAATAGAAAACAGCTGCAAACCTCTGGTCTTACCCAAGTCTTCTGGCTATCTCAATTCCTCATCCAGGTGGCTGCCTTCCACTGTGGTCTGCGACCCTTTGATTTCCAGACCTGATATTTTAGCTCCTTACATTCTTGCTGCAGCTAATCTTTGTTATCAAGTTGACCTGTTTTGATGACAAACTAGCCCAGACAGCGCTCAGACAGATTGGGAAACTCCAGCCTGGCAAAGTTGTATCTGGGTTTCCCAATCTGTTGAGGCACTCAGCAGTTGCTGTTCCAACAAAGATTTCATCTAGTTATGTCTGAGCCCTTTCAGGGAAACCTTCAGCTCCTGTTTTAGGTCTTGTTTCAGTTCCTTCCGGCCATCGTTGATCTCTGTGAGCACGGCCTTCATCTGTTCCCTCTTGATTCAACAGGAATACCTGCTCATAATGTTTCTCCTTGGAAACTGAATCTCACACCTGACCCCAGTGTTACCCATTTAGACTCTAGCCAAAAATCGGGGGTTGTGTAGGTTGTTCCAGTTATGAGGAAAAATTGAAGATGGAATGTGGTACTATTGACGCAATCTTGTTTATTTAGAGAAAGTACCAAGTCCTGTTTCCCTGAACACAGGAGGAACCAAAATAACAGGAGCCGGTGTCCGTGCTCACAGGCCCAAGCTTCCTTGAGCCAGCACCCCCAACCCAGACCCTCTCCAGGCTTCTCCCCGGGCTTGCTTTTGTGTCTCTGTGTACCCTCTTCGTTTCTGTCTGCCCTTCAGCTTGTCACACTCCCACACAGTCAAAAATACCAGTGGAACTCCCTGCCCACATGGTGCTAGTTTCTGTGGGCCTCCGTTATGCCTTGTTTTAGGTGGGGCTTCTTAACTGTCTCTTACAGCTCTCATAAATGAAGGGCACATTCACACCCATCAGTCTCAACACAATTTTAATCCAACCCCTAACATGCCAGAGGGTTTTTCAGCTTCAGCCAGCTGGGAGGGGAGAGAGTATACCTTTTCCCTCAGCCCTAGTCTTCTTCCATAGCTCGGCCTACATCTTCTATAGTTCCTAAAGGTGGCAACCTGATTTCCTGTTCACATGCCCTCTGGACATTCCCTCCCTCTTGGGAAAGCACTGTTACATGTGTGAGAAAGTGGGAATTTCCTGTACTTTTTTTTGTGAACGATATGCATGGCACTGACTTACTTGCTGAGGTGCATTGATCCCTGAAGAGGCCAAAACATCTCTGAACAGGAGTCTACCACCGTTGGACTCACTGAGCAGAACACATCATATGAAACTAGGGTTGGAGCCCAGAGGTTCAGTCTCAGAGACACTGAGGCTGTGTGGCCTACCCTTAAGGAACAGTGGGACCCCTTAGGGGTCTGTCACACTGAAGTGGTTCCTCTGAGGGGCTGTTTAAAAGCTGGGCCATAGCACGGGTCCCATAGATCTGTGACAACATGCACCAAGCGCCTAATCTTCAATCAAACATGCATAGCCTAATACTAGGGCCCGTTATGCCAGTCGGAGTGACTGATGTTGATGGTGACACATCAGGCGTCGTGTAGCACAGTTCCCAGATCTGGCTCAATCGTGCAAATCCACAGATCTCTGGGGCAGCCCCATGGGCTGCTCCAAGTTGCGTCAGGGCACGCACCCATCATGTGTCGATGGAGAGCGTGGCATGATGGGGTGGTGACATGGCTGAAGGGATTCAATACCGCTTTTGAGTATAGTGAGGATGGTTGGATCTTACACTTTAACGCCTAACTATTTCACTTGTTATGCGTTTTGGGAGTAATGTCATTTCATAGTCCCTGGCCAAAATGAAATTTTATCATGGTGTTTTGCTGCTTTCACCCATCTTAAGAATGCAGTGGGATTCCAGTTCTCAGTAAAATAAGGCTAATACTTCCTTTTCCCAACCTTTGCCAGTCTCGTTTATACTGAATGCAAACCTCTTGGGGCAGGGACCGTCTCATGTTACGTGTATGTACAGCACCTGCCACAACGGTATGCTAACCCTGGTTGGGTCTTATTATTTGTTGATTGCGTGTATTGCCAATAATTCCTAAGCATGTAAAGATCTGAGATTCTTATCTGGCAGCAGATCAAAACTTCATAGTCTTCCCGGAGAACGTGATAACGGATATGTTAACCATATATGTAAGTTCCCTCATTTGGAAGATTGTGACATTTTGCACAAAGTCAAACCACTTCTGCTTAGGATCTGGTACTGACAGTGCATATGGAATGTCTCAGCTGCCCCAAGTCCGCGTGTAAGAGTGTCCAGGTTTCTGACCCATTATAGCAATACATCTTGCATCTCCGTCTTGCAGGTCTCCAACTTGGATGGCGCTTGGTGGCATTAGGGATTAAGGCCCTGGGGGACAACCCCCTCAGCGTCCAGCCTGCCCCACAGCAGGTCCCGCACCAGGTCTCCCCATACACACTGAGTGAGCCTGATGGGGTCTGTGCACAAAGGTTCAAGGGCTTGTTTGCTTAGGAAGGGATGAAGATTGTATCCCAGCAACAGAAGAGATCTCTTCAGCACCTTGTCATGGCAGGAAACTCTCGAAGTCAGGCATGAGACACTGGCCGGATTTACCGCCGAGTTACTTAAATTGTTCTTGTGGAACCACTTTGCATCTGCTCTCTCAGACCTCTGCCCCGTTACAGCATGAGCACCCTGCCAGTCCTGCTCCTCACATGCATGGTGACATCACTGGTGATAGTGAATCCTCCTACTGCAAGCTCCGCGGCAGGTGATCTAACATACCTGGTTTGTAGCGCTTGGCAGCCACTCCTGTCTCCGTTAACTCACCAGTGTGGCTGGGGCTGACACTTTTTGCTGTAACTGGTCACTGTAGGGGTATGGCTAAACCCGGGTTCTGATTCAGGTTGGAACAGGTTGGGCAGCTGAGACATCCCATATTCCCATAAGCAAGCTGGCGAGCAACCCAGGGTGCTGCTGCTGCGTCCAAGAGAACCCAGAAAGAGCCATGCGGTGTTACAGACATCACCTTCCCATAGCCCTGGCTGTCCGTGCAAGGGGCCCCGTGGGGAGAGCACGCAGCACATCCACCACAACCCCAGACTCTGGGGGCTCAGAGCTGAAAGCAAAACACAACTTCAGAAAGTAAAGTTTAGTAGAACTAAACCCCTCCTGATTCTGCCATCCCTCCAAGTTTGTAGCTCGCATCATGGGCCCATTTTGCTCCCAAACTCAGATCTCAAATGCTTGGTGTGTGGATAATGTCAGGATCTGGGAAGCCTCCCCTCTGCATGTCCCAGGGGAAGGGCAGGGATGTGGGTTCCACGGCACAGGCAGGGTGTTGAACGTGTGACTAGAGCTCAGGCTCGAAGCCCCTGGGTTGGGAAGCTGCGGGGGCTGGGCAATATAAAGAAGAGCTCCGACAGTCCTGAGATGTGTGTGTCTGATATCCACTGCCCATGCTTGGGCATGTTATTGGTGCCATTGTGTGGTTACAGGGGTCGTTTAACTAAGGAGTTCTGCTCTATGCAGGTTAAAGCCTCAGCTATTTGTGTTCTGGGATTAAAACACCTTCCTTCTCAATTTTAGCTCTGAACAAATTGCTGGAGGACCATAAACCATCTGCCATCAGGTAAACTAATGCACTTCCTGAAGACCAGATAATGGGGATCGGGGCCACAGGAAGTATTTACAAGATCAAGGGCAAACATCCCGTGGCTCAGCATATCTATTAGCGTCACCCACTTTACCCCATCCTGTCGGACATGGGATCAGCCCATAGCAACATTTCCGCAGGATCCTCTCCCACTGGGCATCAGATGGTAACAAATCCTGAGGAAGCCTGTTCCATCACATGCTGCTCCAGCTCTCAGGAACATCCATGCTGGAAAACTTCCACAAAGCGAGTGAGCAACAGGAAGAAAGAATCCAAGGAGGAAATCCAAGGAGAGAGAGAAGCAGATTAGAGGGGGACATGAAGACCACAGAGGCGAAGATGCCAGCAACTGTCCAGAAACTCTCCCCATCCCTGTCGTACATAAACTTTGCCAAAACCCAGCTGTGCAATGGGGGTTCCTTTTCCCTTTGACAGAGACTGAAGGTTTGAGCATCTTCTAACCCAGAGCAGCCATGGACGCTGGCAAAGGGCCAAACTGCGACAGAAAGGCCTGAGGCCCCAGATCAAAGGTATTTAGGTGCCTAACTCCCAATTAAACACCTACATACCTTTGAGGATCTGGGCCTGAATCTCTTGGGAGGGGACCATAAGTGGGTTATCAGCTGCAATCATCTTTCCCATCCTCCCGAGGGAGTGTGCAACTTCACTCATTCATGGGCTGAGAGACCCTGGGAGGGAAGAGGGTGAGGTTCTCATTATCAGAGTCAGGGGAGCTCCTTCCTTAGCACTTGGAGTGGGGCACCAAGCTCTTCGCACCCAAACAGAGGGGCCGGTGAGAAGAGAGAGGCTTCTGGCCCTAATGGGCACAGAGGCCAATACTGCTCGCAAGCTGCAGCTGCCTGCCAAGTGCTCTCAGCTGGTTGTTCTCCCCTTCCAGGCTTTGCCTGAACTGGTTTCTTTTGCTTGGGTTTTGGAGCTTCTGGGACGAATTCACTGCTGTAGAGCAAGTGGCTACCCTGCGTCTTTATGCTGCCCCACAGCTGGGCAGGGCTTCACAACCCAGTAAAATAATGGGTCCCTGCCCCCCTGTAGCTTATAGTCTAACTGGGCTCAGGAAGCAGCATGGGGAGGATGAGGAATGCAATAGGGAAAAATCATGAGGTGGGCTTCTCTGACAAGCCCGGGAGACTCCGAGTCCTTAAACCTATCCTTAGGCAGCCCAGCCCTCCCTAGACAAGCTGGTCCTTTGTTTACACTCCATTTATCCTTCCCTCAGGTCCCGACAGGCTGGAATATGCCGGTGGGGTGAGCTGCCTCTCCTCTGGGAGCATACAGCCCTCAGCGTTCCACGGGCATTGCTCAGGGCCGTGCACAGTGTCCGGCTCTTAAAAAGCTTATCCAAGACTCTGCAAGACTGCCTGAGCCACGCACACTGCCAGGCCAACCCAGCTCAGTACGGGAAAACAGACGTGGAGCTAAGCTGGGGGTATAAAGAGTGCCTGGGGAGGAGCCTGGGGAGTCACGGGAACAGGCGTAGCCTCCACAGAGAGAATGAGCTCTGCCTGACCACACCAGAGGAAGAGAAGATTGACAGAAAGGTTTAAGAGAAGAGAAGGACAACACTGGAGAAGTGTTGGCCCAGGGCTAGGGCAGGACCTTTCTCTGCCACATTGTGGAAACGACTTAACTCCTCCCTACCTCCTCTCCCCCATATTTAAATGTTGGCTAACATGTCTCACTAGGACAGAATGCATTAATGTCTGTAAAATGCTTTGGATGCAAGACTCCGCATAGGAGGAAGGATCATCTTGTGTAATTGGCATGGGACTGGAAGTCACGAAAGCTGGTGCTTCTATGAATTTACCTCCATGACCTTGAATTAAATCAGCTCTTCTCCCTGTGCCTCGGTTTTTCCCATCTAAAAATGGGGAGAGTGATTCTTCTCACCCACGCAGGAGTATTGTGAGAATTAGTTCACAAACATTTGCGAAGTACAGCCGGATCATGGCCTGGAAGGAACTGCATGTCAGCTAGATCCAAGCTACAGAAGTGGAGTTGTGTTCTTCTGCCCTGGGCAGCCACACGCTCCAGGAGTTTCCCTCTCACGGTTTCCCTTCTGTTGTGGGGGAGAGTGGTAAATACAAAAATAGGGGGCCTGATTCACCATTTATGTCTCACTGTCAGCATAAAGGAGCCTTAAATTGGGTAGAAACAGCTCCCTAAGAATATCCCATGTATAGGGACCACCTTAGCCGACATAACGGTTATAACCCAGCCCTGCTAGCAGCAACTGGGTAAAGGGCAAATTAGGGGCATGGCCAGAGTACAATGCACTGGGCCCACTGAGGATTATGGGAAGAAACTGGAAAGTTGAAAATTAGAGCAGCCCTGAGGCTGCTCTGACTTACATCAGAGGGCTGGATAGGCCCATGCATGACCCCAGAATAGAGTACAGAGAGTTTAAAGCCACTTTTCCCTTCCCACATGCAGGAATGGAATAACTAAGAATACAGTCCTGGGGGGAGGGGGGATGGAGCAGGCCACATCCTCAAAGGTGCCTAACTCCCCTTGAAATCAATGGGAGTTAGGCCCAGATCCTCAAAGGTATCTAAACCTCTAAGTGCCTTGTTTGATCCAGTCCTAGAAAGTCAGCCACGCTTGCTTACGCACAGCTGCTGTCTAGTCACATTCAGCAACCACATGCTATAGAACCATGAATCAAATGGACTCATATTAGGGGAAAAACACACACACAAGAACCTGACCGCTGGGTGCTCTCTCTAATGAGAGCGGCTACGAGGAGTACACGAGCCATGAATGGCACCATTCCATTAACCTGTCCTTCAGCGCTGACCCACCGCGGGGGAGGTATTTTGAATTTTCTCAGTGAAATGCTCCTTGTGGCTTTATGCAAACACTGAAAGCACCTAGAGCACGCAGCCTGGTTACCTTCCCCTCTGTGCACACGAGACCTGAAAACTGTTCCCCATTCTTCCCTCACAACAGCTCCACTGACGCAAACAGCCCCGCTCTCCCCCCTGCCTTCGGCCTTGAGAAGTGTCTCTCATTTCCGTGAACGCACACTGACTCACTCACCTGATTCAAATGCGCAAAGACACATGCTAAGCCCATCCGGCCGGCGCCGCTGGCTTCATTCAGGCCCATTCAACTCAGTGAGGAGACCTTGATGGAATGGCCTTGTCGAGCGCTCGGGGCTCCTTTCCCCTCGGCTCGCCAGTGGCTGTGTCTTTCAGCACAGGCCACGTGCTGTCTCTCGTGCTCACCGATTTCTGAACCCCGGGTGGGCCGTGCACTTGAGGGGCTCAGGGTTAGATCTGCAGAGGGCCCAGGGCTGCGCTCCTGAAAGGGGCTGAGCTCCCACTGAATTCAATGAGCATTAGGCACCCACATGCCTTTGAGACGCTGGGCCTTAGGCCCCTACTGCCACTTTAGGCACCACTAAGCCACTCAAAGAGCCTTGCTCAGCTCTGTCTAATGTTGGAGGTACCTAAATTCCCTAGCTGGCTAAATTTCTGCCAATAAAGTCCCCATGCTTCAGCTGCCACTGCCAGGCATGCACAAAGCAGGTGGGTCTCAACCAAGGGGGTCCATGAGCTCTGGACCCCCGCCCTAGGGCTAAAGTTGGGAGCCTGGGGCCCCGCAGGGCTAAAGCCTGGCACCCTGGCACCCCATGGGGCAGACACCCCAAGCACCGCCCCTCCTCCATCCCGGAGGGCTAACGCCAGGAGCCCCAAGCCCTGGCACCCCACAGGGCAGAAGCCCCAAGCCCCAGTGTCCTGCAGAGCTAAAGCCAGGAGCCCTGAACCTGAGCACCCCATGGGGCTAAAGCAGGGAGCCCGGAGCCCCTGTGCCGCGCAGGGCAAAAGCCCCAAGCACCCTCCCTTCCAGTGGCTGAAGCCCCCCCATCTCCATTGGACCCTGGGATTGTTATAGCATGTTGGAGGAGGAGGCCCAGAAAGAAAAACGTTGAGCACCGCTGCACAAAGCCATTGATGTCCTGATATCACTGAGTTGCTTGACAGCTAGCTCTCTCTTAAGCCTCAGTGGTAGGGTTGCCAACCCTCCCGGTTTCACTGGGGGTCTCCTGGGATCGGGTTCTATCTCCCAGAGACACTGAAGCCAAACCAGGAGATTTTAGCCTGCTAAAGGTCTGGTGGCGCATCGGGGCTCAGGCAGGCTCCTTGCCGGTCCTGGCCCCGCACCACTCCTGGAAGTGGCCGGCCCAGCCCTGTCATCCAAGGGACGCAGAACAGCTTGTAAACCCACAAGAACGGCTGTCGTAGGGAGGGTGTCTAGAATCTACTGGGTCTGGGATTCTCAGTCAAAGAGGCACAGAGGTGACTATGGAGACCTACTGGGTATATAAGGAGTTTACAGTGTCAAGGGCAAAAGCAGAGCAAGGAGGAGAAAGAGGGTGTAAGACATCGAAGGCCAGCTCCCCAGCTCGTGTAACTGGTGTTACATTGAGTTATAGCATGGGAGGTGCTGGCTCTGGGTACAAAGTGGAATTAATTGTATGAGAGTTTCGAGGAATGGCTGATTTCGGCTGGTTATTGGACAATCAGTGCCCATTTTTAAAAACCTTTGCGAGTTTATACAGAAGCAGGTTAAAGCAACAGGTAACAAGGAGACACAGATGAAATATTTTTCTCCTCCAGGGCCTTTTATTTTCAATCCCTTTCACTCTCTTCCCCTATTGATATTAATTGAAGCTGAGATGAGTCACTGCATTTGCAGGTGCTTTGGTTACCTTGAAGTAAATCTGAGCCATCTGCTTCCACAGGGGCTTGTTGTGTTCGCATGGGGGCACCATCAAATAAGAAGCACTGGAGGCCTAGTGGATTAGCTGTATGGGAAAAAAGCCTGGAGGTAGTGCAGTGAGGTGGCTAATACAAGCCAAGATTTCAAACAAGCCAGCAAAAGAGGAGATATTGTAAGCCAGAGAAGAGTGGGGAGAGAACGAAGAGGAAGAAAACAGGCAGGCTAATTAAATCTAGTCAGTGCAAAGCCACAAAGTTCTTTAGCATCTTTCAGTACTGGATTCCGCAGGAGACTTGAACCTCTGTGGCAGCAGGAAAGGCAGAGAAATGTGGAAGAAAGCCAAGAATGGTATTGAATTGGAGATTGAGATGGCTACAGAATTGCCCGTGTGAAACCTCACAACTCAGGGTTGCAATCAGTCTCTAGAAACAGAGATGAGACCAAACTGGGGGGCAGGGGGGCACCTGCTGAGTGTAGGAGTCTTACACATTCTTCTGAAGCATCCGTACAGTCCACCGCCAGACACAGGATGCACCTCAGGCCCACCAGAACTGCCAGACGGGATCACACCTATCTTGGGGAGAATGAGTTCCCACACATTCTATGTGGCTGCCCTATTCTCACTTGGATGAAGAATTCAGCACAAAGGGTGAGGGTGCCGAGATTTCCTGTTCTCTCATTGCTCTCTCCCTATGGCTGAGGAGACCATCTAACAGCTACTGCAGGTGGGAAAACTGAATGGTGAGCCCTAACAGCCACTCCTACAGGGCACAGCTAAGCCAGGCCATTCCCCAAGGCCGGGTTGGGCTCAGCCTGGCTTGTCATGTTTTCCCACACACTCCCTTGCTGTTGTCATCTCCCTTTTCCAGGAGCAGCACAAGAAGAGAAGCAGCATAAGGTGACAACCCACTCTAGACATTGAGCCAAAGAACTATGGGCTGGAGCTGGACTAGTATCATAGGAGAATCCTCCAGGCTAATTAGTGGAGACCGTTAAAAAGTTAACCCTTGCTTTTAGTGCTGTTCAGGCAAATAGCTTGAACTAACGTGAAACCTGGCTAGATCGTTGGGCTCAACGGGTAATGATGAACAGCTTGATTTCTAGTTGGCAGCCGGTATCAAGCAGAGTGCCCCAGGCATCGGTCCTGCAGCCGGTTTTGTTCAACATCTTCATTAATGATCTGGATGATGGGATGGATTGCACCCTCAACAAGTTCACAGATGACACTAAGCTGGGGGGAGAGAGAGATCACCTGGAGGGTAGGGATAGGGTCCAGAGTGACCTAGACAAATTGGAGGATTGGGCCAAAAGAAATCTGATGAGATTCAACAGATACAAGCGCAGAATCCTGCACTTAGGACAGAAGAATCCCATGCACCCCTATAGACTGGGGACCGACTGGCTAAGCGGCAGTTCTGCAGAAAAGGACCTGGGGATTACAGTGGACGAGAAACTGGATATGAGTCAACAGTGTGCCTTGTTGCCAAGAAGGCTAATGGCATATTGGGCTGCATTAGTAGGGGTATTGCGAGCAGATCGAGGCAAGTGATTATTTGCCTCTACTCGGCACTTGTGAGGCCACATCTGGAGTATTGCGTCCAGTTTTGCTCCCCCCACTACAGAAAGGATGTGGACAAATTGGAGAGAGTCCAGTGGAGGGCAACGAAAATGATCAGGGGGCTGGGGCCCATGGCTTACGAGGAGAGGCTGAGGGAACGGGGTTATTTAGTCTGCAGAAAAGAAGTGTGAGGGGGGATTTGATAGCAGCCTTCAACTACCTGAAGGGGGTTCCAGAGAGGATGGAGCTCAGCTGTTCTCAGTGGTAGCAGATGACAGAACAAGAAGCAATGGTCTTAAGTTGCAATAGGGGAGGTCTAGGTTGGATATTAGGAAAAACTATTTCACTAGGAAGGTGGTGAGCAGGTGGGTTGGACTAGGTGACCTCCTGAGGTCCCTTCCGACTCTGATATTCTATGATTCCATGAACATGCTGTCAAGTTTCCTTCCCCACTCTGAACTCTAGGGTACAGATGGGGGGACCTGCATGAAAACCTTCTAAGCTTACTTTTACCAGCTTAGGTTAAAACTTCCCCAAGGTACAAATTAATTTTACCCTTTGCCCTTGGATTTCCACTGCCACTATCAAACTTTATCTGGGTTCCTGAAAAAACGGAGTTTGGACACATCTTTCCCCCCAAAATCCTCCCAACCCTTGCACCCCACTTCCTGGGGAAGGTATATAAAAATCCTCACCAATTTGCATAGGTGACCACAGACCCAAACCTTTGGATCTTAGAACAATGAAAAAGCATTCAGTTTCCTTACAAGAAGGCTTTTAATAGAAGTAAAAAAAAGAATCACCTCTGTAAAATCAGGATGGTGAATACCTTACAGGGTAATTAGATTCAAAACATAGGGAATCCCTCTAGGCAAAACCTTAAGTTACAAAAAAGACACACAGACAGGAATATTCATTCTATTCAGCACAGCTATTTTCTCAGCCATTTAAAGAAATCATAATCTAACACATACCTAGCTAGATTACTTACTAAGTTCTAAGACTCCATTCCTGTTCTGTCTCCAGCAAAAGCATCACCCAGACAGACACAGACCCTTTGTTTTTCTCCCTCCTCCCAGCTTTTGAAAGGATCTTGTCTCCTCATTGGTCATTTTGGTCAGGTGCCAGCGAGGTTACCTTTAGCTTCTTAACCCTTTACAGGTGAGAGGATTTTTCCTCTGGCCAGGAGGGATTTTAAAGGGGTTTACCCTTCCCTTTATATATATGACACATGCCTTCAGCCCTGACAAGAGTCGGGCCCCAAGTCTCAAACTGAGTCCGAGCAGTAGGTTCTGCTCTCACTAAATCATTGGGCAGCTGATGCCCATTATTCAGTGCACCAGCTTCACCATGGGGTTATTATTCCCAAACAGAGTTCCTTTTGGGAGAAGGTTAGATCCTCAGACATGCTCCTTCACAGGCTCTGTAACATCATTCACCACCAGGGAAAGACACTGGG
Organism: Chelonia mydas; assembly: GCF_015237465.2. NCBI lineage: Eukaryota > Metazoa > Chordata > Testudines > Cheloniidae > Chelonia > Chelonia mydas. The sequence continues at coordinate 250,984,169 of NC_057850.1, read as the reverse complement.
AGGAAAGGGGCAAGCTCCTGGCAGGTCACAATTACCTCTTGAGAGTTCTGTGTTTAACTATACTCAGAAGGGGACATGGTATGCCCAGGGAGGAGGTGTTTTGGAGGATTCATCCATGTATTGTGAGAAGCAGCAAATCACCAGCCCATTAAATAACGGTTATTTCTATCTCTTATTACAAGGTGCAATCATCAAAAATTCAAAACTGCACATTTATCAAGAAGTCTTTGAGCTCCAATTCCAGTGCTCAGTAATTATCGAGCAAGTGCTGGGTGGCATTTCTCCACCCACTACCATGACTGTTAATTATAGTCCCGCCCCACATCTGCCTACCCTGAATTAAGAACACATGGCTCACATGCACCAGGGCCTCTGTATCCCAACTGGCACGGTGAGGCGGTGGTGGGGGGAGATGAAGAGGAGTTTCTTGGCAACGAGAAATTAAGGCCACCTGTAAAATCACCCCTCTCCCATTAATGGCCTTGATGCTGGTGGAAGCAAACAGAGAGGCTGTGAGTGACGCAGAGCCATCCTTAGGCATACGCCACATATGCAGCAGCGTAGGGCACCAGAAAATTTGGGGCACCACCGGGACCATAGGCGCAGACTTCTCATCTTGCCAGGGGGTGCTCAACCCCCTCACCTCCGCTCCAGGCCCTGCCTCCATTCCACCCCTTCCCCCAAACCCCTGTCCCACCTCTTCCTGCTGCTGCTCCACCCCCACCCCGCCTCTTCCTTGCCTCCTCCCACTCCTTCCCGGAGCTTGAATGCCACGAATCATCTGTTCGCGGCGCTCCAGAAGCACCGGGAGGGTCGGGGAGGAGTTGATAAGCCCTGGGCCGCCGGTGTGGGTGGGTGGGGAGCTTGGGGCTGGTAGGTGCTCTGCACCCACTAAATTTTCCCTGGCTGGAGCACCCACCAACGCAGTCCACACCTGTGACCGGGACAGCAGGTAAGAGCGAGTCAGCTCCTGCACACCCAGCGCGTGCTGCAATCTCCTTACTAGACAGAAGGCAAGGGCCGAATGCGCCAGCGTAGGGGCACCAGTTGCACCGGCATTGGGCCGCCAGTATAGGGGCAGTATAGGGGCACCAGTATTCACAGAGCCGAATGCGCCGGCGTAGGGGCACCAGTTTAACAATACTGCGTCGGGCCCCATCAATCCTAAGGACAGCCCTGGAGTGATGTATTGGTTCTCATTACTGATCTGGCCTCCAGGGGCGGCAGGTTTGTATAATTTGTGGTGGTGCCTAGAATGGGTCTGGGAGGGAGTTTGGGTGGGGGAGGGATGCGGGCTCTGGGAGGAGGTTTGGGTGTGGGATGGGGGTTGAGGTGCTGGTTCTGGGCTGTGGCAGGATGCTGAGGTGCAGGGGGGAGGGGTGCAGACTCTGGGAGGGAATTTGGGTGTGGGGTGCAGGCTCTGGGCTGGGGCAGGAGGTTGGGGTGCAGGAGGGGGTGCGGCGCTCACCTCAGGAAGCTCCCAAAAGTGACCAGCATACCCCTCTGGCAGCGGCTCTGTAGCGGGGAAGCGGGGGGGTCTCTGTGTGCCACTGCCTGTAGGCACTGCCCCCGCAGCTCCCATTGGCCACTGTTCCCGGCCAATGAGAGCTGCGGAGTCAGTGCTCAGATCGGGGGCAGCACACGGAGACACACCCCCGCCCCCAGGGCTGCAGGGACGTGCTGGCCGCTTATGGGAGTAGTGCAGAGAGAGGGCAGGCAGGAAGCCACCTTAGCCCCGCTACGCTGCTGATGGTGGCGGCCATGGCCACGGTCAGGGGCCCCCGGAGGCAGCAGGCAGAGCCAGGAGACGCTCCCGGGGAGGCATGCGGGGTGGCAGGCAGGGCTGGGGGAGAGACCCGGCCCCGAACATTGGTGGAGCCGGGCCCCCGGGCCCTGAATATTCCTGGAGCATGGGCACCACGGTCCCATATAACTCGCTGCCCCTTCTGGCCTCTCAAGTACTTGCGGATAATAGATTAGCTCAACAGGGAGCTGGGCTGCACCATTGATGGCGCCAAATCCAAAAGTCCTCCTTTGTAATCTAAATGTCAGGGCCAATCTAACTGTAGCTGGGCACCCTGTTTTGTAATAAAATGAGCTCCTGCTCAGGGATAGAAACCCAGATGCCAATTACGGCCTGCTACACCAGAGAGCTGCTTCAGATTTACAAGGGTGAGACTGCTACGTTTGGCTATTACAGTTTTATTTGGCAAAACTAGATATTTTAATGGCATCTTGAATGGATGCAGGCACACAGAGGATCAAAGAGGGGCCCTCAATTACTGCAGCCCTCTTCTACATTGCTAACAACTTGGGGAGGAGATTAACTTTATTTGTGTCTCTTGCATAGCATGAGCATGCTGGCTCTTAAATAATAATAGCAAGCAAACCCCATGGCAGGGTGGGACAAGACATGTTGCAGCCTTCAGTCTCCATAGATCCAAAGGGGCCATGTGAAATCAAGGTCCATTGCTGTGGATCTCATGGTCTCACTGCAGTTATGCTGCTTAGTGGGACCCAGACCCAGCACCCTAACCCACTTTAGGAGCTATGCACTAGCCCCCTTCTTCCCCACTGAGCAGGGGCAGAGAGGCGCAATTACTATTCACAGATTGCTGTAGGTGTCTGGTGGGACATATGCCACACAGCCTGTGCTGTGAAGTTGATGGGATTCACTCCCAGACCCAGGGTCCAAGGTTGCCTTTAGAAACAAGAACGCCAATCACCCCAATGTTAGCAGTAGTAATGCCCTCGTATCTGACCACAGAAATGGGTCTCATTCTGAACCTCCTTATGCCCAAAGAACTCTATTGGGCCCCATTTCACTACTGAATCACTCCACTTTTATGCCAGTGTAAAGTAGCGGTGGATCAGGCCCACTGACTGCAGGGAAGTTAAATCATAGAATAGAATATCAGGGTTGGAAGGGACCTCAGGAGGTCATCTTGTCCAACCTCCTGCTCAAAGCAGGACCAATCCTCAATTTTTGCCCCAGATCCTAAATGGCCCCCTCAAGGATTGAACTCAAAACCCTGGGTTTAGCAGGCCAATGCTCAAACCACTGAGCTATCCCTCCCCCGATCCACAGTGTGAGTGGCAAGACAATCACATCACACTCAGTATCATCTTCCCTTTAGAGAAAACATTCCAGAGGCAGAGTGTCACTATTTTCTTTCACTGGAATGCAGCCTGATGTGTATTTTATACCTTAAATATTATTATTTGTAAAATATGTATTAAGAATACCCAACAAAAATAAATCTGTTTTCAAATAGAGTGTGTGGGTGGGGGTGGGTGGGAGGGGAGGATTAACTAAAAATCATACCCCAAACATTCAGCAAAAAGAACCAATTAACTATGTTATCTTGGATGCATTTATATTAAAGTCTACAACATAACCATTGCTTTCATCTCTAAGCATGCAGCTCCCTCTGTCTCCTGTTGGAACACATTGTTGGAACACAGAAAGGAGGGAGGACAATGTGCTGTATGAATCTTTTGACTTTCTCTCTCAATCTTTTGGCTTTCTCTCAAGCCCCAGTTCTGGGCTTGCTGGCACATTTGAGAATCAAGCTATTTCTCAGCTAGAAGAGGCTTTTCACATTTATGGCTATTAACTCCAGAGAGGCCAGTCAGGATCAAAATTCTTATGCCAGCCCTGTACAAACATACAGGAAGATACCAGGCTCAGCTCTTTTCTCACTTACACCAGTTTTACCCCACTATAATACTGATGGCCTAATCCTGGTCTCGCTTGTATTGGTGTAAACTCAGAATGCGCCATTTGGCGTCAATGGAGTTATTCCAGATTTAGGCTGGTGTCAATAAAAACAAAATTTGACTCTGACTTTAACAGGGTTCGTGCTGATTTGCAGGGTGTAAGCAAGAGCAAAGACAACCCTTGACTGCCGCCCTAAACAGCTGACAATCTTAGATTTACAAAGCATTAAGGCGATACTGCTGACCTGTGCCAGTGTAACGGATCAGAATCTGGTCCTGTGTCTATGTATATCATGTAATGTCTTAGTGATCATTATGATGATGGTATCCAAGTCAGACATTAAAGAGTCCGATTGCAGAATTTCCTCTTTACCATATCCAGCAGCTCCCTTTCACTGGTCTATATAGGACCCTGTAGAAGGCATGGTTACTCATGTAGCACTAACTGCAGGTTTAACTATAGGAATGACAGAAGGTGGAATGAAAAGGAGTACTTGTGGCACCTTAGAGACTAACAAATTTATTAGAGCATAAGCTTTCGTGAGCTACAGCTCACTTCACTGGATGCATACAGTGGAAAATATAGTGGGGAGATTTTATATACACAGAGAACATGAAACAATGGGTGTTACCATACAGACTGTAACGAGAGTGATCAGGAAAGGTGAGCTATTACCAGCAGGAGAGCTGGGAGGGGGATGGAGGGGGAGGACCTTTTGTAGTGATAATCAAGGTGGGCCATTTCCAGCAGTTTACAAGAACAGCAGGAGGGGAAATAAACAAGGGGAAATAGTTTTACTTTGTGTAATGACACATCCATTCCCAGTCAGGACTGTAGGTGACCTTGCAAGCCTCCTCTGACTAATACAAGCTATTTATTATGAAATAATGGAGGTGAAGAGGAATTATGTTTGTGGAATTGCTTTGCCTATAAATAGGTGTGGGGATAGGGTGCTCAGAATTCTCACCCACCACAACAAAATCAACTATTCAGAGATCTCTTCTTCCCACACTTTGTGTGCAAGACAGCTTTGTCCGAGCGTCTCCCCCGACCGTGCGGGATCCAGAGTAGGGCAAAGTTTGCCATTTGAGAGGGGTGTCCTACGTAACAGGATTCCAGACTGTCCTTTGGGGCCTGCTGGAAGAGTCACTTAGAGGCCCACAGCATTAGGCAATTTCAGCTTCCTCTTTGAAGCTTCCACCTTTTGCGACTAACTTGAAAGTTCATGGGCTTCTACCCCGGCTCTGAGCAGCCACACCAGAGACTCAGCCCTTGATTCCGAACAACAATCAGGCCTCTTTTGTGCCACTTTGGCAGGGTAAAGGGCTTAAAAGGCACATGCAGCCCCCTGAAAATAACCCCTGTGCATGGGGCTTCTTGAGCCAGCTCAGAACTGCCGTGAAGGCTCTGTAGGAGAGAGACAGTGGGAAGGGTAATATCTTGGGCATCGCAACATGGGGAGTAGATGGCCAGCCCTCTGTGGAGAAAGAGGTGGTTAGGGACTATTTAGAAAAGCTGGACGTGCACAAGTCCATGGGGCCGGACGAGTTGCATCCAAGAGTGCTAAAGGAATTGGCGGATGTGATTGCAGAGCCATTGGCCATTATCTTTGAAAACTCGTGGCGAACAGGGGAAGTCCTGGATGACTGGAAAAAGGCTAATGTAGTGCCAATCTTTAAAAAAGGGAAGAAGGAGGATCCTGGGAACTACAGGCCAGTCAGCCTCACCTCAGTCCCCGGAAAAATCATGGAGCAGATCCTCAAGGAATCAATCCTGAAGCACTTACACGAGAGGAAAGTGATCAGGAACAGTCAGCATGGATTCACCAAGGGAAGGTCATGCCTGACTAATCTAATCGCCTTCTATGATGAGATTACTGATTCTGTGGATGAAGGGAAAGCAGTGGATGTATTGTTTCTCGACTTTAGCAAAGTTTTTGACACGGTCTCCCACAGTATTCTTGTCAGCAAGTTAAAAAAGTATGGGCTGGATGAATGCACTATAAGGTGGGTAGAAAGTTGGCTAGATTGTCAGGCTCAACGGGTAGTGATCAATGGCTCCATGTCTAGTTGGCAGCCGGTGTCAAGTGGAGTGCCCCAGGGATCGGTCCTGGGGCCGGTTTTGTTCAATATCTTCATAAATGATCTGGAGGATGGTGTGGATTGCACTCTCAGCAAATTTGCAGATGATACTAAACTGGGAGGAGTGGTAGATACGCTGGAGGGCAGGGATAGGATACAGAGGGACCTAGACAAATTGGAGGATTGGGCCAAAAGAAACCTGATGAGGTTCAATAAGGATAAGTGCAGGGTCCTGCACTTAGGACGGAAGAACCCAATGCACAGCTACAGACTAGGGACCGAATGGCTAGGCAGCAGTTCTGCGGAAAAGGACCTGGGGTGACAGTGGATGAGAAGCTGGATATGAGTCAGCAGTGTGCCCTTGTTGCCAAGAAGGCCAATGGCATTTTGGGATGTATAAGTAGGGGCATAGCGAGCAGATCGAGGGACGTGATCGTTCCCCTCTATTCGACATTGGTGAGGCCTCATCTGGAGTACTGTGTCCAGTTTTGGGCCCCACACTACAAGAAGGATGTGGATAAATTGGAGAGAGTCCAGTGAAGGGCAACAAAAATGATTAGGGGTCTGGAACACATGACTTATGAGGAGAGGCTGAGGGAACTGGGATTGTTTAGTCTGCGGAAGAGAAGAATGAGGGGGGATTTGATAGCTGCTTTCAACTACCTGAGAGGTGGTTCCAGAGAGGATGGTTCTAGACTATTCTCAGTGGTAGAAGAGGACAGGACAAGGAATCATAGAATCATAGAATCATAGAATATCAGGGTTGGAAGGGACCCCAGAAGGTCATCTAGTCCAACCCCCTGCTCAAAGCAGGACCAAGTCCCAGTTAAATCATCCCAGCCAGGGCTTTGTCAAGCCTGACCTTAAAAACCTCTAAGGAAGGAGATTCTACCACCTCCCTAGGTAACCCATTCCAGTGCTTCACCACCCTCCTAGTGAAAAAGTTTTTCCTAATATCCAATCTAAACCTCCCCCATTGCAACTTGAGACCATTACTCCTCGTTCTGTCATCTGCTACCATTGAGAACAGTCTAGAGCCATCCTCTTTGGAACCCCCTTTCAGGTAGTTGAAAGCAGCTATCAAGAGCGGAGTGGCCAGCAGGAGAAATAGGTGGTCTGGTCCCGCCCCTTCCGCTCCCCGCCCAGGCCCGGCTGCCAAGGTCAGAGGCTGAGTGAGCTGGAAACATCCCGGGCAGCAGAAGGGGCGGGACCACCCACTTCTCCCCCCAGTTGCTCCGCTCTGGGTGGGCGTGAGGTAACTGGTGGGGTGGGCAGAGTACGGTGGTCCCCGGGCTGGGGGGGGGAGGGAGAAGAGTGGAGGAGGGGGTGGAGCCTCAGGGGAGAGGGCAGAGCAGGGGTGTCCAGTTTCCAGAAATTGGAAAGTTGGCAACCTTCTCTCCCACTCGCCTACAGCTCTACAGGTCAACAGCAGCACCTTGAACGCCAGGGGCCAACGCAGCACCCCGTGTATTGGCATCACGTGCCCCTGGCCTGACCCGCTGCTGGAGAGGAGGGAAGAAGTGTTTTGCACCAGCAATGGGGGCAAGAAACCCTTTGAGACCTCTCACGCAGGAATGAATGGAAGCACCCAGGGGCAACCCAGCTCAAGTGTGACCTAATGGGTAGAGCACTGGACTGGAACTCAGGAGACCTGGGCTCTGCCGTGGGCCTGCTGGGTGACCTTTGGTAAGTCACGTCACCTCTGTGCCTCAGTTTCCCCATTTGTAAAGCTGAGAATTCTGCTGACTTCTTTTGTAAAGTATTTTGTGGTCTGCTGATTAAAAGAGCTACAGAAGAGTGAGGTATTCGTAATAACTGCAAGTGTTCTAACAAAACCTCACAGTACAGGAAAGCCAGCCGACAGCTCTAACAACATCTGCATGCAGACTTGATCCTTCCCCATGGCTAGGAGACTATCAGGAAGGAGGGCAACCAGCGCCATTGGTAAATTAACTGGTGTTTGTAAAGCACCATTGGGTGCCTCAGCTGAAGGAAGCTATAAAACTGCCTCAGTGGGCAGGCACGGGGCTGGTTTAAGAACACTCTGCAGAGAGGCAAAATGGAGACCGCCTACACAGTCAGTTCCTGGCAGCAAACCAAGGGACTCACAAGAGAGCCAGGCAAGGGTCACATGCACCCCCTAGGGGGGTTCCACAAACACAAACATAGGAGACAGCCTGGGGAGATTTAGCCAGCCAGCCAGGTTGAGGTTGCAGGACTCGCGAGTTGGCTGGCATGAACGTGCTCACTGTCACAGAAACGACTGGGCAATGTGCTGGAGCTGGCATAGATTCACTGACATTTATATCAATGAGAGCACTTCACGCCGCCTGGTGCGGCTCACGACTGAGTGCCAGCCTCAGGGCAGACTGTCAAAAAGCGGGGCAGAAACCCCCAAACTGGTGTGCGTTCTAGAATTAGATCTCACCAACCCAGTAACAACAGTGAACTCCTAAAGCACTATTAGAGCCTTCCCAGAGAGTCACAGACATTCCCTTTGGGCACTCCAGTCTATACTGCCACCCAGGCAAGCTGCGTTATGTGATAGATAGTCACTTGACACCACCAATCACAACATAAGTCAGGTTATTCCTCGTCCCAAAGGACCAGTCATTTACCCCAGGTCAACTGTACTCAGATCTCAAATCAAAGACAATGATTGTAGCCAATCCTGTAATGAACTAAAGATGTGTTAACTAAGAAAGGAAATAAGATAGTTCTTTACAAGGTAAAAACAAGAAACACACACAAATGAGTTACAGAATAGATTTAAAAAGGCAATATAAGCTCTGTGCGTCCTTTAGGGCAGAGCAATGCCAAGCAGCACTGGGATCTCTTCCTTATGTTTAGGAATCTTTGCCCCTCATAGTCCAGACAGCATAAAAGATCCAGTTGCTCCTTGTCAGGGATTTTTATCCCCGCCGCCACTTGCCCCTGAATCCCAGCTGATGGGACAAATGTTCCTGCATGTAACCTCTTCATGGGTGGGTGGGTGGGAGCAATCGACAGTCTTTGTTCCGCAATGTCCCATTTGGATTCAATAATCCTTCCTCATGGGCAGGAGAGAACACCTCTTGGGGTCAACTAATAATGCTCCTCCCCTGATGTGGGCGATTTACAGTCAATCATTTTCATAGAGCAAACATTTAAACATTACCGTATAACCTGGAATACAGATATTATAGGTAGGATTAACATGCAACATCCTACAAGCGTTCCAGAAAGTCTAAACACTAAACACATTGTTCCAACTCTAGTATCTATTTTGATCATGCTAACACATAGGGGAGCCAGACTGGTTTCCAGCTAGGTATTTGTCAGTGTTCCTCGAGGCCTAGGGACCTTGGCGTGAGCTGGCATCTGGTCTGCCAGCACCATAAGGCACGCAGCTGGAGTTGAGAGGTTCAGAGAAGCAGCCAGTTTAACACGAGGACGTGGTTAGAAAACTGCCCATAGCCTTTTAATGCTACATGTCAGCCTGCATGTATTCAGTACATCATCTAACTTTTCCGTACATGCTAGCTTTTCCCTACTGCTAGCACTGCGCAGCCCATATCTAGGTACCTATCGGGCTCCCTTTACCATAGGATCTGAGCACTTCACAATATTTAATGTATTTATCCTCACAGGTGTGTTCTTAGGTAGAGAAATGCTATTATCCCCATTTTACAGGTGGGAAATCAAGGCACCAAGAGATTAAGTGACTTGCGCAAGGGAACCCAAGAGCTCGGTGGCGGAGCAAGAATTTAAACCCTGGTCTCCCAAGGCTAGTGTCCGTCTTTCCTCTCCTAACAGACAGCTATGAGGGAGTGAGCTTGATGCTATCACAGCTCTCGCATCATCTAAAAAGTTGTCCACTAAGTTCCAACTGAAAGATCTTTGCTACAAATGATGCTGTGCAAGCCAGACAGAACCTTGCTTTTTCTTCAGATCCCAGAGCAAATTTGTTTCGCTGGCAATTGGAAAAGAACCATATGCGTTGAGGATGATGGAGTGACTTCAGTCTGGAGTCACTGAAGGAAAAATGGAGAAATTCCCTCAACGCCCTGTGCCATTCATTCACAGCGTCACTTTTTCACACTTCAGATACTTGACACAGGCTATTCTCGTTCCTCAGAACATTTATTTGGCAGCGTTCAGGAGGGTTTGTGACATTGCAGCAACTTCTACAGAATCTGCTCCTCCAATGAGAAATACTTTGTTGCATGAGAAACATGAGGGAAAGATGCCGAGCAGACGGCTACCGGCAGAATTAGCGGTATGAAAACATAGGAGTGGGAAAATTTAAAAGCGTTCAGATAAGCAATGTTAAAATACTAATGAACCAGAGAAGAAATAGCTGTAGACATGGAAAACAAGTAACCACTGATGGTCTAATCTTGCCACGTCGAAATCAAGATGCAACTCTAAAAGGAAAACAATTGAAAACACTGATAATAAGCGTGAAAGGACAGCACTGGATACCGACTGGATAGACCAAGGAATACTGGGCAGAGGAAAAGATTGCCTCTAAAATACAGAGAGGGTAACCATGCTGTTTGACCAGTGGTTACTGGCTAACACAGAAACCTAATCATGAACTAGCTAACAATTCACCTGCAATAACAATAAGGAAGAACAAGTCCACACTAAATTACAGCAGCAAGGCTATTCAATGTCAGCAAGACAAACTCAGAGGGTTTTTTTTTAAAAAAAATACTAAGATTTACTTAAATAAGAGAGAGAAAACCCTCCAGCAAGGAACACCTCCCATAGCATAACTCCAACAGGCCCAGCTTCCTCCATGTGATCCTTTCTCCTATAAGTCTGATTCAGTTGGAGTCAAGGAGTTTTATAGAGGGCTTCCCTACCCAGAACTCTTTGTGGGGAAAGGAACACCCTCCCCTGTCTCTCTGGGTGATGGACAGCCTATCCAGCCAATCAGCTCTCTTCCTCATTCCTGGCTCTACAAGAGCTTCACTACATCACATGGTCCAGCACACCCAAGTACCTGAATGCAAATTCAAATTTGGCCGCTGTGTCCTTTCTCTAGAACATAATAAGCCAAAGCCCCAGTTCCAGACACCTTTGAATATCGGGGAGAGAGACAATCCAGATCCAAATTTTACTGCCTGGGCCCCTTCTCTCTAGGCAGGTTGTTGATTGGATTGACAGCAACCTCTTTTGGAATGACACATGGATGCACTATTGTTATTTGTTAAGCTCTGACAATGTTCTCAGCTGCATACAGTGTGCGTGATGCTGTGAACACAGCTGAACTTCACCTGGAGGAACTCAACATAGCTTCAGTGGTTGGAGGATTATCACAGAGGACACCAAGGATATCAAAGGAGCTTGGGACAGGACACAAAGCTGGGGAGCAACCATGTGATCCAAGATAGCATAAAGCAGCCAAGTGGGTCATGCAGTGTGGAAGAGCCTGGGAAATTGGCAGAATGGCAAAGAGTGAATTGGAACTGTTGGGTCTGTTGCTCTCTACACAACAACAACTGTACCAGCACAACTGGGTTCCAAGTAACCATGTTTGCCAGCCATACACAAACATGCACCACATCACTACATATACTCTGCTGCTCTGGGCTGGTTTCTAGTGCCTTCGAAAATATAGACCACAGTGAGCACCACTAATGGACTCACAAACTATTTAAAGAGATACTAGCCTATTCTTATACACAACAGGATTGAGCACCCAATTTAAGGAAGAGCATGAAGATTTCTGATTTAAACCTAAATCCAAAAGGTGAGTGAGTGCCCAGCTGATTATTCCGTCAGCGCCTCGGTATTTGCTGAGACTGTAAAAAGAAAGGAATAGCCAGGGAATCAGATTACAAAAGAAGCATTCAAGAGCACCACAGCCCATGAGCATCACAGTCGGATCTGAGCATCTTCCTCACAGAGCTGAGGATGTCACCCACTGTCCGCTCTGCAGAGACGGAAGGGCAAGTATTTAACAACGCCACTGCCTCTTAGCTCTTGCTGACTGTGCCTGTGTGTCTGAAAGGGTGAATGCAAGAAGTACCATATCCTTGGATATGCACCAGGGATTATCTTGACAGAAATCAAAGCCCTCAGAGGTTAAGGACCCACCACTAAGTTGTGAGCTCTTAATGATACAGAATTATTTGAAATGATTCATGGGACAAAATCTAGCCACAGTCCGTCTATCATTTTTGTGGTTCAGATCAGGCCCTTAAATGGGTGTGCTTTGCCCAGTTAAGAAGCTGTCAGGTTCTACCCCAGAGGTGGCAGCATGACAGTGGTGGGTGAAGGGACTCCTGTAAATGTGAAAATAGAGTGAAAGACTTTGGGATCCGAAGGATGAAAGGTGTTGTGTAAAAACTGGGAAGATATGATTACTTAGATTGTAAGCTCTTTGGAGCAGGGGCTGTCTTTTTGTTCAGTTTGTACAGCGCCTAGCACAATGGGGTTCTGGTCCATGATGAGAGCTCCTAGGCGTTACCATATGCAAATAAATATTAAAAGCCAATCAGAAGCCAAAGCAGCATAGCCCTAATATACTAGTGTCATTCACACAAGTTCAGGCCCCAATCCAGCAAAGCAACCAAGCTTCACTTTGAGAAGTCTGAATAAACTTGTGCTTAAGTGCTTTGTTGAATCACAGCACTGGTGAGGGGAAAACAGCCTCTCAGTAAAGTTTTATGCCTGTTTACTGATATACTACTTAAACATTTTCAATTCAACCAGGAATCAATGCAGCGATAAATTGGCCCTAGGAATCCATTTTCCTCTCTATATCAACATGTTGTGTGCTAGAATAAAGTAATAGCTTTCTGCACAATCCCAAACCTTTTAGATGTGATTGCATGTGCAATTTAAAAGCCATTATCCACAAATATTTTAGCTGTGTTCTTCCCGTCCCATTCCCCCCACCCCGTATTCATATCAAAAGTTCATATCAAAGGCTGTCAGCTGTCATAATGCTTTGATCCACATTTAATTTGCCTTTCTAAAGTTACATTTAAATTGTAAGCTGAATCACTATATGAGAAATTTCCCCAGCTGATGCACAGTTGCCAGCATTACCGTTTATGTTTACAAACCTACGGAACATAAGAGTTGTCAAGACTGGAGTCTAAACTTGGTCCAGGGAGTCTGGAGTCCTGTGTCTGATACTGGCCAATGCTGCATGCTTCAGAGGAAGGTACTTACCCACCAGCTTGGTGTGTGGGCTGCAGCAGTGTCTACACCGGACATTACTCCGAGGAAAGCTGGGGCACTGTAGATTCACACCCTGGCTTCCCGCGCAGTAATGTCCCAGGGATCCAGAGAAATTGCATAGTTGTGTGGAGGACCTCAGGTCAAAGGGACCCCCCCCCCCAACCTGCTCAGTGGGGAGACTTGGTTTTATTCATATTAATTAACAATACTTAGTACGAGAGCAGGGTGAAATCTTGACACACCTCTCCACCCCCACCCCAAAAAAAAAGCCAAGGGAAAAAGTTTCAATAACAAGTTGGGAATCCCCTTCCCTCCCCCACCATTTTCCCATCAGCTCTCCTTGGCATTTAACTAGCTTGTTTCTTCTACAGAGCTCCAATCACTTTACAAGGAAGGCCAAGTATCATGATCTCCATTTTACAGATGGGGAAACTGAGGGACAGGCATTAAAGCCAAAAATTGACCTCAGGCTGCATAGTCTTATATGCAGAGCCTCTTAAAGGGGCACGTTAAGGGTTTGGGCTCACCTCTCTTAAAAAGGCAGCTGCAGGTCTGGGCAGCTTTGGTAGCATGGCTCCGGTGGAGTCACAATTCCTGGGAATCCGAGGACCCTAGAAGCAATGTAGGGAAATCTATACAACAATTAAACACCTGTGATTGGCCTGTGCCATCTGACTCCTGCTCAGGGTTGTTTAATTGCACTGTAGACGTTCAGGCTCAGGCTGCAGTCTGAGCTCTGGGACCCTCCCATCTCGCAGGGTCCTAGAGCCTGGGCTCCAGCCAGATCCCGAATGTCTACACCACAGTTAAGCAGCCCCTTAGACCAAGCCCCTCATCCCGAGTCAACTGGTACAGGCCAGCAGCGGGTTTTTAATTGCAGTGTAGACATAACCATGGGGGCCCAGGGGGAAAAAATAAGTCTTTTGTAGTGTCATGATCACCTACAGGGGGGTGGACAGATCCAGCTCCATCAACCTCAGTCCTAATGGGACCAACATTACCAGTGGCAATGGGCCTGTATTTATTTAGGGTTTGACAGACTCAGGGTATGTCTACACTACGGAATTAGGTCGATTTTATAGAAGTCAATTTTTCAGAAGCGTTTTTATAGTTGATTGCGTGCATCCCCACTAAGCACAGTAAGTCGGCGGAGTGCATCCACAGTACCGTGGCTAGCGTTGACTTTCAGAGCGGTGCACTGTGGATAGCTATCCCACAGTTCCCGCAGTCGCCACTGCCCATTGGAATTCTGGGTTGAGCTCCTAATGCCTGATTGGGCAAAAACATCGTCGCTTGAGGTTTTGGGTACATGTCGTCAGTTGCCCCTCCCTCCCTCCATGAAAGCAATGGCAGACAATCATTTTGCGTCTTTTTTCCTGGGTTAACCGCGCAGACGCCATAGCACTGCAAGGGGGAGCCCGCTCAGCTCACCGTCACCACTGCTGTTGCGGGCAAGTCTACTGTGGGGGCTGCTGTGATCCAAGTAGCCAATGCAATCATTGATGTTTTGTTATCAAGGGTAGTGACTCTGGGAAATGTGCGGGTCTTTTTAGATTTTAGGTGCAACCTATTCCTGTCCTTTGTCGCTGGTGAAGAAGTCTTGCAGCCGTACATTCCAGTCTGGTCCGCGCTGTAACACCCCATAGCACTTCTGTGGTTGACACATGTAACAGCTCCAGGGCTCTTGCTCTTTTGCCTTGGCCACACAGTAGCAGCTCCTTGGGTCCCTTCCATTAATGGTGAACGGCTCCACCGCTTCTTCTGCAACTCTGCTATCCTGATCTCCTGCGAGCTGGAGGCTTCTGCCTCAGGCTGCTCTCCCAGCCGGCAGCACCGTGTGATCGCACCAACCCCAGCCTACCCCTTGCTCCCATGGCTCATGAAGCCTGGACAGTAGTAAGGAGCAGTTCAACTATAGGCTGAGTAAGTGCAAAATAGTGGTAGAATTTTTGTACCTTTGGATGTTTAAAAGCTCGCTGGCGCTGTTGGTCAGACCTCAGCGCAACCAACATTCCCATTGTTATTGCTGCTTGCTGTGTGCTCCATAATATCTGTGAGAGCAAGGGGGAGATGTTTATGGTGGGGTGGGAGGTTGAGGCAAATTGGCTGGCGTCCGATTTTGAGCAGCCAGACACTGATTAGAAGAGCACAGCAAGGCATGCTGCGCATCACAGAGACTTTGAAAACCAGTTTCATGACTGGCCAGGCTATGGTGTGACCATTGTGTGTGTTCCTCCTTGACACCCCCTTTGTTGATTTTAATTTCCTGTAAGCCAACCACCCTCCCCCCTTCGAAATAAAGTAACTATTGTTTTGAAACCAGGCATTATTTCTTTATTAATTAAAAAAAATTGAGATAATGGACAAGGTAGTCACGGGTGGTTTTGGGTACATGTCGTCCGTGACCATTCCCTCCCTCCCTCGCTCCGTGCAAGCAATGGCAGACATTTCTCACCCTTTTTCCTGGATTGCCCATGCATACGCCACAGCACTGCAAGCGGGAGCCCACTCCGATCACCGCTGTAGTTGTGAGCATTGTAAAGATCTCGCATTTGCCCTTGGAGATTTTGGCATATACACTGGCATTACGTCTTTTGGAACGGAGTTCTGATAGCACGGATTCGTCTCCCCATACAGCGATCAGATCCAGTTCCTCCCATTCGGTCCATGCTGGAGCTCTTTTGCAATTCTGAAATTGCATGGTCACCTGTGCTGATGAGCTCGCCATGCTGGCCAAACAGGAAATGAAATTCAAAAGCTCCCAGGGCTTTTCCTGTGTACCTGACTAGTGCATCTGAGTTGAAAGTGCTGTCCAGAGCGGTCATAATGGAGCACTCTGGGATAGCTCCCAGAGGCCAATACCATTGAATTGCATCCACGCTACCCCAAATTCGACCCAGCGATGTCGATTTTAGCGCTAATCCGCTCGTCGGGGAGGAGTAAAAAAGTCGATTTTAAGAGCTCTTTAAGTTGACAAAAATGGCTTCGTCATGTGGACAGGTGCAGGGTTAAATCGACCTAACGCTGCTAAATTCGACCTAAACTCGTCATGGAAACCTTGGCTAAGAGCCAAGCCTTGGAGTGTGACTGCTGGACAGTAGACAGCTGGCTTGCAGTTTATTCCAACTCTGGAAAAATTCAGAGCACCAGACTTTCTAGATCTTGAAGGCAGAGGTCATTCCAAAAAAACACTGCTTTGGGGAAGTGCTTTTTGTGCTGGATTTTCTTTAATAAGTATAATTCTCTCTCCTTCCTGGCCCCCTGGAACAAAAGGTAGAAACTGTAGATACAACGATGCAGCAGAAGGCAATTAGTTCCCAAGTCAACAAAGCATTTAAGCATGTGCTCAAGTCCCACTGCCTTGTCAAATAAGAACACACCACTGAAATGGGGCCTAAAGGAATTACTCAGTTTTTAGATGGCAAAGTAGTCATTCCTGATCTCTCTTAGGTAGGGCTTCCTTATCTTACAGGGATGCCATCAACTTGAGATCTAGTCAATTTATTTTTTAGAGTTTAAAGTAGTTTCTGTTTCTGCTCCACCAATCCCCCGCAAGTCCCCTGGCCCATCTCTTAAAATAATGTTTCTCTCTCCGCAGTTGCTGTGAAAAGAGCCACACAAACAGGGGAAAGTGTGAGACTGACGAAAACAGAGAACTGTTTCTCATGTAGGTCCTGGGGAGCTTTACCAATAGCAGGTAGGAAAAAATTGAGAGGGAAATGGGATTTTTCATTGGACTAGCCCTTTCCAGTGCATTTATGGCTGAGGTAGGTGCCATTTCTCACAGAGTAGGGCTGCTGGAACAATTTGTACAGTGGGGGTGCTGAGAGCCATTGAACCAAACTGTAAACCCTGCATATTATGGAGACCACTTCAAGCCAGGGGGTGCAGCAGCACCCCTAGTTCCAGCACCTGTATCACAGAGTGAGCAAGCTATGACTATCTTCTCCCTGTGATTATTTAATTATATTAAGATTGTACCTCCCGACGCCAGCCAGGGATCAGGTCCCTGTTGTGCTAGGGGTCTCTGAGTGGTACCTACCTATTATTTTTCACTAGCAATCCCAGGTTTTCCTTCTGTTAGCACTGCTGGTGTAGCTCAGTCACACACCACCTAGTGACATTACAGGGAACTGTGACTTCGCTATCAAGATTCAGAAGGGTAGCCGTGTTATTCTGGATCTGTGAAAGCGGCAAACAGTCCTATGGCACCTTATAGACTAACAGACGTATTGGAGCATGAGCTTTCGTTGGTGAATACCCACTTCGTCGGATGCATGTGGAAACTTCCACTGCATGGGAATTGCAGTTGGGTGCAAGGGGGGATATGACCAGGTAAGGAACCCATTGATTCACCTTGCAGGAGTCTCTAAGACTACCAGGGCTGTAGTGTCCCTTGCTTCCAGATTGCTGTGGAGCAAGGGACACTACTATACCTTCTAGACAAAGAAAGTCAGCCAAATGCACCTATCCTTTCAAAATGCATCTAGAGACTAATTCAGCTTGAGATTGGCATACTGGGAAACTGCCTGGGAAGTCCCAGGTCAGAATTTAGCCCCTAAAGTGTTTCCTCAATTAATCATCTCAGCTAGAATTAGGCTAAAGCAGATTATACTGGCTATCTAGGTCAGATCCGCCCGAAGGTGTTAGCACACTCCAGTTTAATCAGATCCAGAGAATGGTATGGGTTAGGCTCCAGTGACCCATTTCTAGATGGCAATTAGACTTACAGGTATTAAATGCAATTATGCTCCAACTCCCAAATTTACAGCTTTCAGTGACTCAGTTTCACACTGAACCTAATAGTTTCCAGGATGATTTCTGAGTGCTGTGATTGTGCATTAGAACTCTCCCACTGTGTATGTAAGCACACAAGGACACTACACCTGGATATACCAGTAATATGGGAATTGAGAGAGTCCAGACGATGCTATTATTATTTGACATTTCTATTATCATAATGCTTAGAGACCCCAATCAGGGATCAGAGCCCTGTTGTACTAAGGGCTGTAGGAAGAGTGGAACAAGCTCACAATCCTGGATTAGGACAAAATGTAACAGGTGGATAAACAGACAGACGACTAGGGGTGGAGGAAAAGGTAACAATAAAGAAGGGTCAGTTTTGCGTATGTAAGTCATGTCAGGGTAAAGCAGTCACGTGATCGCTGTCTTAGCCATTGCTGGTCATATCTAGACAGCACCAAAGCTCTAGCTCTGAGTTCAGATGTCCTTTGTGCTAAAGGCCTATGGCATTTATTAGAGACTCGCCTGTCTATAGGCTTCCTGAATCATCCTATAGAATGTAAGAGAATTATAACCAGGCTATAGAATTCTGTAAGGTGGCTTTAAAAATAACCTACCAACAGGATCTAATTTGCTATTAAATGCTACCTGTTTAAAAAAGAAAATTCTGTAGTAGCCAATTGGCTTCATCCCTATGGAAATATCCTACAGACTTTAATAAGGGTCTTATCCCAATCCCAGCAGAGAATCTGATTGAATTCTGATCCAACAACTGATCTAGCAAGATTTCTATCTCCTCTCCCCACAACTCTATAGGAACATAGAAATTGCCAAACCAGATCAGACCTAAGGTGATTCTAATCCAACATCCTATTTCCGTCATGGCTAGCACCAGATGCTTCAGAGGAAGATGCAAGAAATCCTCTAGAGGACAATTATGGAATAACCTGCCCTTAGGAAAAGATTTTTGCTACCCTCATCAGTTACTGGCTGACTTGTGCTCTGAAATATGAGGGTTTAGATCTCTTTAAAAAAAAATTAATACCTCATCCATTATAACTATGGATGGTTTCATTTTCCATATAAAATGTCTAATCCATTTTTAATCCCATTAATCTTTTGGCCTCAGCAACATTCAGTGGCAATGAGTTCCGGAGTTTAATTATGCCTGTGTGAACGTCAATCAGTTTCAGATTTGCTACCCTTTGCTTTCATTGACTGTCTCCCTGTTCTTGAGTTATGAGAATAGACACTTCTATTCACCCAATCTCCCTTCTCTATGCCGTTTGGTATTGTGTATTCCTTTGACACATTCCCTCTTCTTCATCTCCCCTCTGACTAAGTTGTCCCAATCTTTTCAGGCTCTCTCCTCAAAGGAAGTCTCTCTGGGCCTCTAATATTAATTTTCATCACCCAGAATAGAAAGGACACGGTAGCCATCTATAAATGTTAATGCCAAGGAAGGGAGAGGAATCTTAGCACAGTGAAAGGCCACATAAGGGGGCGAAGTCAAGAATGTTCACAGGTAGGGGGAGTTATCCTGGAGCAGTTCTTGACAGCGAGACCTCTTGGAGGGAAGCTTTAGAATTCTTCTTCTCCATTGTGAAAATCCCCCCCCCCCCCCCCCAAAAAAAAAGTTCAATGGGAATTTTCAATTGGAAAAAAAAAATCAAAATTTAGAAAATTTCAACCAGCTCCTCTAGACTAGACAACCCTCCTGTAACACCACATTAGGAAACGATCCTGGGGGGAGATGAACCAGGTGAATATACCTGGGCTTTTCCATCCCTATATTGGATCATCTGGGAGTTCTGAGTTCTGAGCCCCGTCTCCCTGGAGCTTCAAGTAATCAGGGCGAGTACAGTGTGGCTAGGTCTCAGCGGGGTGCCTGTTTTCATCTCTCTAATCGTCAGTCCCATCCACCGCCCCCCACTCACTGGGGTAGTCCTCGTGGCAGTGAGTCAGTACAGCATCAGCCTGAGAACACCACATTAAATGCATTTGCTATGTATGTGTCTATCAATCAGCTGTCACTCTGCAAAATCAGCAGCACCTCACTGAACAAGATACACATGAGGGAGGACGTGCAGCCACGCTTGGTTTGAAGCAGATTTCGGACAGGCCGTGTAGGTGGCACCTCACTGTCCCGCATTCCAGGGATGGCAGCATTGCGGTGGTGCTCGTTCTCTGGTGCAGAGACTTCCCCTGGCACTGCTGCCAACCAAGGCTAGACATGTCTCCCTCCTGCTTGCTGCCCTGAGACATCTGCCCCCCACAGGCATGATCCCTTCTCCCAAGGCCTATGGCTGCTCCTCTTATGAAAGAAACCCTCTTGAATGTGTCTTACTCTGTGAAACCAACACCCCAGCCCTGTTCTCCCTTCTTCCAAGGAGATGCACCCCCTGAGTCTTGTAATATACCCAGCTCTCCAAATACAGACCCTTTGAGATAGACATTACCTCTGCATGATCTTTTTGGTCCTGGGGCGATACAGCTATGCACACCCACTGCTCTGGGCTAAATCTACCCCTTTAATAAGAGGCACACATAAGGCTAACAGAACTACAGGGGCAGAGTGAAGGCTGCCTGTGTGCTAGTCTTTGCACTGCTAGAAGAGCATGGACTGGGTTCTGCGTCGGAATGGTTTATGTTACCTTAGCTTGCACCCTCCTGGATTTTTGCAAGTTGATGTGTGTCATGTGATAAGTCTCATTAGGAATTGCTTTTGGCAAATGTGGGCCGGATCCTCAGCTGGTGTAACGGGGGCAGAGCTCTGCTGAGGTCATTGGGGTTATGCTGATTTATACCCCTTCAGGACCTGGCCTTTTATGGGTTTTGTGGGAGAAGACAACCTCGCCGACAGGATAATGCTGGCACTGTGCAGCAGCACCGGTTAATCACGACAAACAGCAAAGCGCTGATGAGCAGGAGGAGAAAAATCTACATGGTTCATTCCCCGCTCTCATTTCTCAAGCAATTGCTCAACTTCTGTGGTTTGGCTGAGAGTTTAAAATACAGAACTGGAGTTCGACACAAACAGAACGTGAACCTTTCTGCTTCACTGCTCCTTATACTATTGCGCTCTGCTAAGCGCAAAAGGCCTATACGGTGCTACCAGCTCAGTCGTTGTTCCCGGTTCTTTACATCCCCCCTGTGATTTCAAAACTGACCCTGGTGTCGTTCCAAGCGCTTGTGCATGAGCGCCAAAGCTGCGACTGGCTATCGCTCTGTTATTTTCATATAGAAGCTTTGCAGGAAATTTTGGCGATGAAAATATGATTCTGGAAACTCACGTGTGTGGAGGCAGAGGTGCCGACTTTCTGGTTTCCCCAGGGGGTGCTCGACCCCAACTCCGCCCCAAGCCTCACCCTCAACCCCCCCCTTCCCCCAAGGTCCCACCCCCACCATTTCCCACTCTCACTCAGCCCCCGCCCCGCCTCTTCCACCCCCCGAGCACGCCCCACCCTCGCTCCGCCTCTTCCTGCCCCCGTTCCTCCTCCTCCCTCCCAGTGCCTCCTGCACACCGCTGACCACTGGCAGGCAGGAGGTGCTGGCGGAAAGGGGGAGGAGCTGATCGGTGGGGCTGCCGGTGGGTGCTGAGCACCCCCTATTTTTTTCCCCAGGGGTGCTCCAGCCCTGGAGCACCTATGGAGTCGGTGCCTATGTGGAGGTACTAAAAGGTAGGATGCCACTGCAACAGAACGTTCGTACATTTCTGCTTGCGGAATGGAGCCAGCAGGTGGGGGCCACGGGCCTTTGCATTTGTGAGAAATGGAATAAACAAGAGGCTGATCCAATCGGCCTAGAACTGTTCATATTATTATCGCTTGTAGTTCAGCAGCACCAGGAAGCCCCAACTGACCTCAGGGCCCCATTGTGCTAGGTGCTGTACAAAGAGAGTGAGAGACACTCCCTGCCCCAGACAGCTTACAATCTACATAGACAAGAATGGCAACGGAAGCATTGCCTCCATTTGACAGACAGGGAAGAGGCAATGCCCAAGGTCACACAAAAAATCTATGGCCAAGGAGGGAAGTGAACCAATGGCATTTTGGGATGTATAAGTAGGGGCATAGCGAGCAGATCGAGGGACGTGATCGTTCCCCTCTATTCGACACTGGTGAGGCCTCATCTGGAGTACTGTGTCCAGTTTTGGGCCCCACACTACAAGAAGGATGTGGATAAATTGGAGAGAGTCCAGCGAAGGGCAACAAAAATGATTAGGGGTCTAGAGCACATGACTTATGAGGAGAGGCTGAGGGAGCTGGGATTGTTTAGTCTGCAGAAGAGAAGAATGAGGGGGGATTTGATAGCTGCTTTCAACTACCTGAAAGGGGGTTCCAAAGAGGATGGCTCTAGACTGTTCTCAATGGTAGCAGATGACAGAACGAGGAGTAATGGTTTCAAGTTGCAATGGGGGAGGTTTAGATTGGATATTAGGAAAAACTTTTTCACTAAGAGGGTGGTGAAACACTGGAATGCGTTACCTAGGGAGGTGGTAGAATCTCCTTCCTTAGAGGTTTTTAAGGTCAGGCTTGACAAAGCCCTGGCTGGGATGATTTAACTGGGAATTGGTCCTGCTTCGAGCAGGGGGTTGGACTAGATGACGTTCTGGGGTCCCTTCCAACCCTGATATTCTATGATTCTATGAACCCAGACTTCCTAAGGGCCTGGCCAGTGTCTTAATCACCATCATCAGCCTTCCTCTCTCAATGGAGACAAGGCATGGTTCTTACTGGCCTCCCTAGAGGATGCTCCTATTTGGCTCACCCAGCAAAGCTGTGTGTGCTGGACCACAAGAGTCTTGGCTATGGTGAAATGCAAGACACACGAGGGGCAAATTTAGGCCTCCTTTAAGTGCGCTAATCTCCACAGAGGGCACCGGTGTTGCAATGGTTGGAGTCCAGCCACTGAAGGACTCCACTGCCAGTTTGTGTGCTGGGGATAGCTGGGCAGCAGCCAGCTCCCCCACCATCTCAACCAGCTGGTGGCCTTTACAGGCACGCTGGACCCTCCTTTCCTTTTGAGAAATCCTGTCGGATTAATGCCATTTCCTGGACAGTGAGTCTCTTGGTCCTAGCCAGCTCCTGTCAGCTGCAGTGGACATTGCAGGTGCTTGGTGTCAGGATCACTCTAGTTCACAAGCCTTGGTTGGGCCACGTGACAGGCTGTTAGGCAGCCATCTTTGTCCTAGAGACTAGGAGATAAAGGGACACGTTCACAGAGTTGTGGGGCTCATGGCCAACACACCGGGATTGAACGGGAGCCTCCCAAGCTAAGAGCATTGAGCTGTTACAGCTTGAGCGAAACAGCCCCAGCTCTGTAGTTGGGGGCTGTAATAGATTTAGATCCTCTGCAGCTCAGGCACGGGGGGTGGTGGTGGGGAACGACCTGTACCACCCCCTTACCTCCAGTGGGGCACAGTTGCACTTCCTGTATCCTCCTGATACAATAAGGGCATGGTTCGAGAATCTCGCTGTCCATCCCTTTGCTAACACAAAACACTCCTCTGCCAAAAGAGGGTCTGCTCCTGATCTCACTTATGTTTGGTGTAAATCGGGTGTAACGATATTGAAGCCAGTGTAAGTAAGAGTAGAATCAGGCACCAGGGACTGCAAAAACATGGCACTTCAGTGGAGCTGCGTTAATTTACATGGACATATAACTTGGCCAAGGTCCGAGCTGAAGGCTGAGGCAGAGGTGCAGAGGGCCTTGAAGGGGGTGATCACACAGGAAGACTGGCAGAACCAGGAGTAGAGGCCAGTCATGGGAGGCTAGCCAGGTGGCCCCGCCCCTTCTGCCCGAGGCCCCGTCCCTACCACATACCCCCACAGCCAGAGGATCCCTGGCCAAACCACCCTGGGGTGCCAGCCAGCCCCATCGCTGACCAGCCCCAGCGCCAATCCCCGCACTGGGCCACCCGCCGCCACTCCCAGCACCAGACCACTGGCCTCCAGCTGGAGCTGAGTTTATGCCGGCTTCAGGGACAGGGTGGAGCATGGGCAGTGCCAGGACATGGCTTAGGGGAGGCTTAGCCTCACCTAGCCTATTATACCTACCGCCCATGAGTCCAGTGCTGATTCTCAGGCCAGAGTTTTAGCTTCAGAAGGGAGAATCTTCTTGCACGCAAATATTCGCCTTATTTCAAGAGAGATTCTTTGGAGAGAGCTCTGCTTTTTTAGGGTCTAATCTAAGTCCCATTAAGCCTAGTGAGTATCTTTCCCCTGAGTTTAATGGGAGTTGGATAGGGTCATTAGGAAATGCATTTTACTCCGATACAGCCTGCCAAAGATGGATTTAGATATTTCTTTTCCAAGGTCGATTTTCTACTACACTTCACTTTGATGCCCTAGAACTTTATAGATACTTTAACAAGTGTATTCCTTTTATCTGTTAGTCCCTGGAAAGGATTTTCACTCTATTTCTGAGCAGAATTGAGTTTGTTGCTTGAAAAAAAATTAATCTTTTTTTAAAAATGGGTCTACATATTTGAATAAAGCTAATTTAAATAACGAAACAGTTTGTACAGTGACACAGAATAATGGGCCTTTCCCATTAGTAGGAGATTTTACATAACAACATTATTAGCGTTTGGGGGAAAAGTGACTAAATTATGCCACCCTGGGTGGGGGGTGGGGTGGAGAGATTCAGTCCCATTGAAAATTCCATTAAGAGCGCTTGTTAAAAATGTTTCCTTTCTTGAATGCAATTATGCTGTTTGGTTCATTTTAATTATTGTGAATTGATGTTAGCACTGGAAAAGCATGAATGGTTTTTTTCCCCTCCCCCACACTTGCTTTGATAGTTTCGTCAAGGTCAAAGTAATTAACCATCCCTGGGCTTTAGTCTCCAGAATTGATCATCAGCTCCCGGGAAGCCTGAAGGATGCTTCTCCCGGTTTCAGTGGTGTTATACCAGGGGGGAAACCTGAATGAAAAAATTTAGGTGCTATTTGTCCAGCTAAACTAGGGACTGCTGAGAGCTAAGTCCCTATCCAGTGGAAGGCTGTGAAAGCAATCTGGGAAATCTGAATGTTTATAATAGTACACTGGTGCTGGCCACTACTTTGGCCAATAGCTGGTGGCAGTGGAATTGGGAACCTCCAGAGCGAAAAGCGTGAGTTTCTAAAACTATAGAGATTATTCCTTTCAGCTTTGGAAGTCCTCCGTTCAGTACCTGGTGTTGGCCAAGATGGCGGCCGTCACATAAGCAAGCACCTAAATAAAAGTGGCCCGCATAGTGTTCTATTAAATTACTATATATCGTAGAAATGTAGGGCTGGGAAGGGACCTCAAGAGATCATGAAGTCCAAATCCTTGTGCTGAGCCAGGACCAAGTAAATCTAGGCCATCCCCGACAGGTGTTTGTTCAACCTGTTCTTAAAGACCTCCTGTGACAATTATTCCTCAGCCTCCCTTGGAAGCCTATTCCAGAGCTGGACTACCCTTAAAGTTTTTCCTACCATCCAACCTAAATCTCCCTTGCTGCAGATTAAGCCCATTACTTCTTCTCCTAACTTCAGTGGACATAGAGACCAGCAGATCACCATCCTCTTTGTTACAGCACTTAACATAGCTGTAGACTTATCAGGTCCCCCTCAGTCTTCTTTTCTCAAGACTAAACATGCTCAGGTTTTCTTAAACCTTTTCTCATAGGTCAAATTTACTAAACCTTTGATTATTTTTGTTGCTCTTCCCTGCATTCTTTCCAATTTGTCCACATCTTTCCTAAAATGTGGAGCGCAGAACTGGATGCAGTACTGCAGCTGAAGCCTCACCACCGCTGAGTAGAGTGGGACAATTACCTCCCATGTCTTACATCCAACACCCCTGTTAATATGCTCCAGAATGATATGTATATTTGAGAAAGAGGGACATTTTCATAAGCACCAAAGAGAGTCTGGCTCCCAGCTTCCATTGCCTTTCAATGGGAGCTTAACCTGTTTAGGCATTTCTGAAAAACCTATCCTAAGTAGGCAGCATAGTGTTCTGGATAGAGCATTGGACTGGGGCCCAGGGGACCTGGCTTCTCTTCCTGGCTCTGTTGCTGACCTGCTGTATGACCCTGGGCAAGTCCTTTCACCTCTCTGTACAACATGCATGGTGTCTTACACAATGGAATGGAACTCAGCTGGGACCTGGAGGCATTACAGTTAAACAAATCATTATAAGAAAATGCAACCCACCTAAATGAGCTCAGACGTCCTGTATATCACCCTGGCCCAAATACCTCTCCTAACTCTTCTGTAAGAGTATTTCTCCAAGTAATTCCAAATCCCTTTTTCATTTTTTAATATTTAGATCTTGCTTCAAAACCCTAATTTCAGTGAAGCCACGTGACCTTTGTTTGAGGCTAGTTCTGGAGCAGTGGTTCTCATGAAAATATGATAAACCATGCTACCTTTAAAAGAAAAAAAAGTATATTGTGTTTTCATCCTAATGACTTTTCTCATATGATTCAGCGACTGATACCGTCACAGTCATTTCAAATGGAGCCAGATGCATCAGCAAATGCACAAAAAGCCGGTGAAATCGCAAACCACCTAACACAAAAGCAAAGGAAAAAAAATATCCTAATGGATTTCCCTGAAATTTTGTGCTGGTACCACACAAAAACTTGTAAAATTAATTGTTCACTTGAGACTTCATAATCTTCAACAGAAGATGTGATAATCATTTCTGAAACCAGCTTTCCAATGTCTTAATATCCTCTCTGGTACACCATGCTGCTGTAATTATTAGCTCTTTGAAGGAAAGCTAAAGTACTGAGCTTATCATTATAAATCATGAGTTTCTTTGTAATCAAAAGTGAAATTACTCCTTAAGTGAAAAGAAAGCCCAAGAAATCACCTCTTTAAATAATGTCTTCTAACCCCAATTAGAAATCAGATCATTAGATTATCTCAATTTTGAATACAATTAACAAAACAGAACAAAAACCATATATTTTAAAGTTTGGACTCTTCACATACCACGGTGTATATTCACATAATCCAGGTGTATATCCATAGTCCCAGTTCCCCCTGTGTAGGGTGACCAGATAGCAACTGTGAAAAACGGGACACAGGGTGGGGGGTAATAGGCACCTATATAAGAAAAAGTCCCCAAAAACGGGACTGTCCCTATAAAAATGGGACATCTGGTCACTCTACCTCTGTGCATTCCTGAAATCCAAGTACAGAATTGATATCTAGGGTTCCCAGTTTCCTCTGAAGGGGGTATACTGTTTTCAGCTCATTAATACATAGCCTATAGCCTGCAGAATGCAGATGTCCCCCAGCACATTGGATGGATTCTTTAAACAGTAGCGAGGATGGCCCAGGGGTCTAAGCACTGGCTTTCAGATGCCTGCTGTCCCTGCAAATGCAGCGTCACGCTGGGTAGTTTGGACTCGGCCAGTTGTCCTTTTTGAGGTAGTAAATTGCATACTGTGGAGTTCACTGTGGGGGGATCTTTCAGATGAAACCCAGAGATTTTTTAGTCTGAGCAAGGGTTTGCCTGTCACTAAACCTTCCTCCTTTTTCCAGTGTGCTAATTACTGGTTTATTACTGGGCTCCCACCTTTGGAGCTGCAGCATTTCAGTGGTGTTGTAAGTACATTGAACCCCTTTCCTCGGCTGGTATATATCGGAATCGCTCCATCGAAACCAACAGAGCTACACCCATTTACACCAGCTGAAGATCTGGCCCTGTCTGTGTCTTTTGATTTATATGGAGCCCATCACCATGGCATCTGAACACTAATTATTAACTGATCGGTTAATTCTGTGGCTTTTCGTAATTAAGCTTGAGTGCCAAAGTTCAAATCATCACTTTGGGACTCCGAATAGGTGAGTGCCCGAGACAGATTTAGCCAAGCCTGTGTTTGAAACCTGGGTTCCTGAAATTCCACCCAGCACCATCACAAGAGCAGCCAGCTAAAAGGAAGGCTGATTAATCACGTATTTCCATTTGGGGTTGAGTTTTTTTCCTGGCTTTCCCATTTTATCCAACTGACAATAGGGAAGCGGACAGCAGGCCTGCAATTTCCATAATGGATGTTTGTTGTTTATCACTGTAAATTGCTGCCTGATTAGCAGCACTTCGCACTTAATGGCTGTCAATTAATTGTGAACGGCAACGATGCTGGCTGCAGTGTTGTCTACACAGACCTAAGGAAATCCCCATCTGCAGTGCCTCTCTGAGATATACACAGAGGAAGAATGGGGGTAGGCCCAGATTTCCCAAGGGACTTTGGTAGCCTCAGTCTTCGGGTGCCCACCTAGATCCACCTTAAAGGAGCCCCATTTTCAACACTAACATCTGGACCCAAACACTGAGGCATCCGAAACCACTTGTCGCGTGGGGAAATCTTGGTCTACAGTTCTTCTGTGCTACATAAACACAGCTGCACTAAACTGCCTGGCATTTTCAGCACCTCCTGGGTCCTTAGACTTCCGATTTGCCATTGGCTGAGGCTATGTCTACACTTATACTGCTACAGCAGCACAGAGGTTCTCCCATCACTGTAGTCAATCCACCTCCCCGAGAGGCAGTAGCTAGAATGCTTCCATCGATCTAGCACAGTCCACACCAGGGGTTAAGTCAGCTTAACAACGTCACTCAGGTGCGAGGATTTTTACCTCAGATCCACCTCAGGTTCTAGCATACACAGGCTAACCATGTGCAAACACATGCCAACCAGGCCTAGGGTCTCCTGGAGAGTTCAGGAAGGTGTCAAAACACCAGAAGCAGAACAACTCACTATTGGGCCAGATGCCCCGTTGTCTCATGGCACTTCCTGATTCCTCCTGGTTGGACAGAACTATTGGTAACTTCCCTTTGAATATTCTAGAGGAACGACAGCATCTTATGTTCCCCTGCGATCTATTAGTAATACATGCAGGGTGGGGGAATATCAGACATGCCCGATGGGTATTTATACCTTCTCAAGAGCAGCTAGACGTGTCAGCTACCAAAGCTGACATAATGAGCAGAGGGGATAAATCGATTCATCAGCTGCCATGGAAGATTCAGATTCAATCAATCACACTGCTGATTGAGTCACATCCCCTGCTTTCCCCTGGGGTAGGAGCCCATGGTCAGTAATGCCCACTTGCAGGAGTGTGAGATGTACGTACTCCTTGGGATAGAAGCTGCTGAAATACTGTTCATAAAAAAGAAATTCTGCTTTCCTGGGAGCTACTGATCTCTCTGCCGTTCGCACAGGGCTAGCCATAAATTCGAGCAGGCATGCCGGGAGGGAGGCCTGTGACCCGGCCACCTCTACAGCAAGGAGGAGAGAAGAAGCAGAAAGCAGCAACTGGAAACAGGAGAAAAGAATGGAGGGATGGCAACCGGGATTGTCTAGGATGATACCTAGCTATTTTACAGCACTTTTTGTCAGTAGATCTCACAGTGCTTTAGAAGGCAAGTAAAGATCATTATCCCCATTTTACAGATGATGAAACAGAGGCACAGAGGTGACTTGCTCAAAGTTGTTACCAGATTTGCCCGTTACTTTGGGGTATGCACATTTATTAGGGTTACTCTTCTGGTGGATGGAGTTTTGTAATTCTATCAATGTACTGCCTGTGTCCCTTGTGTTCTCATACGGAGCTCTACTTCTCCCTGCTGCAAGTTCCCTCGCAAAGGAGCTATCCTGATGGACCTTGGTTCCCCAGGGCTGGGTTCTTCCAGCCCCAGAATCAGACACACACACACACTAACAGAGTGCGTCTGAGAGGACAGGGTTAATCAGCACTCCCAAGCTGACGCCTTATGTGTCCCTGGACTCAGCAGGCTGGATCAAGCAGCACCTCCAAGCTGCCACCCTCATATGACCCAGGTTCAGCACGTCCCTATCCCCATTTTCATGTTACAATTGTTCTGGTAGTAACCCACTTGATGAACAAACCCCACAGGACTTTTAGGTACAAGGAGCGTTGCTGCAGAGCGAATGGGGAAGCCAAAAAACACCCATGTGGGGGATGGAGGTGGAGGGGAGAGAGGGAGAGGGAGAGAGAGAAGCAACCAGCTTAATCCTGAAAGTTATTTATTGCCAGGTAATAACCACACAAGGGGAGCCAAACAAACAAAAACAGTTATAATATTAAAATCTAACAAATTTGATTATAAAAGTTAGGTTTAGAAAACTATAATTGATCACACAGGTCAGGGTCAAAAGGCTATACCTGGAGAGAGAGAGATGGGTTCTCATTACTCCATGAAGCTTGAATGGATCGGGGTTCCCAGGTGGTGGTGGCTGAGGATCCAGAGTGCTAGAGGCAGGCAGAGCCCCCAGCATGATCAGTCAGGAGAAGATGAAGTTCCAATGGAATTGATGAAGATTTTGGATCCAAGCATCAGAGCACTTATTTGAGCATGGGTAGGGGTTTTTGTAGGGAAAGAACAATGGTTCAACGGAGAACACTAGATTTGTTTGTGGGTAAACTGATGGCTCAAGGAAGTATACCAAAGTTGTTTTGTTCAGGCTAGACCATAGGAACTGATTCCTTCGAGGGAGCTCACAATGGAATTAGGCAGCTTTAGTATTTTGGATACTAATGAAGGATTTATTACTAGAATTGGTCTGATAACTACTGAGCTGGGTGTGTGCAGGCATGGGTTCATTAACATTTGGAGCAGAGATCCCCCATCATGCAGTGCTTCCCTGCTTTTCTGGTCCCAGAGTTCTTGCTATTCTTGCCTGGGAATCTCTGTTCTCTATTCTGTATGCTAAAGGGGATGCCTCCCTGTCCCATCTTCGATGCAAATGAGGCTAGGGGAGTTTCCTTAATCCTGTCACCCTTGTCCAGAGGGGTGTAAGTGTGTCTTCCACTGCCTTTTCATTGCTTTTTGTAAGTCTTTCTTCTGATCAGCCTTGGTTCAAGCAGAGGCTGGGAGTGGAGAAGGTATTTTGTGAGTCAGGCAGGCTGGGTAATGTGCCCTGCTTCCCCAAGAACACAGAGGCACTAGGTAACAAAGTCACTGAGCAGGCCAGTGGAAGAACCAGGCCTAGAACCCAGTTGTCCCAGTCCAGTGCTCTATTCGCTAGGCCACTCTGCCTCTCGTGGTCCAAAATACCCGCATTTCTTTTTCTTTTTGGTTAGGGCATTTAGGGCCCATGTCTACCCTTGGGGACGGGGGGCATTCTGTAAAACGTTTCATCTCTTTTTCATCGGACTCCCTCTCCTGATCCTGCTCTCTCCCTGGCTGTGCCTCACTTGTCTCCTGCTCTCTCCTCCATCTGCCTTTTGTCCCCCTTTTACCTATTCCGCTGTCTCTTGCTCCTGCAGTCCTCAGACCCTGTTCTCCCACCCCAGGATGCCAGGAACTCCCAGGAGAACAGGGCCAGCTCCTTTCTCTCAGCAGACTATGGACTAAGGATTGCCTAATCCAGTACGCAGAATCCTATTTACTAGTATAGAATTAAGTGACCACTAGGGGACGGTAATACCAATAGTCAGGGCCTATAGCCATAAGTACTTTGCTGGAGTTTCCTCAACATTCTCTCCCACACATATACACTCAATTCCCCTGCTAGCCCCTACATCTCCACACATTCTGGAGAGCCAAGGAAAAGAGAAAACTGTTATGAATCCAGCAAGGAGGAAAATCTCTGAAGAGAACTGGATGCTGAGCCAGCTAGTAGCGATGCTGCTTACACACTATGGTAACGGGTGCTAATGGAAACCCTTCACGAGATCACACACTGGTAAGCGGTGGACCCAAGTTTGGATTCCATGCTCAAGCCTTGCACTCCAGTTCAGCTGTAAACAAAATATCAGAGAAACATAGGGCTGGAAAGGACCTCAAGGGGTCAGCTAGTCCATCCCCCCATGCTGAGGCAGGACCAAGAGAACCTAGACCGTACCTGACAGGTGTTTGGCCAACCTGCTCTGAAAAACCTCCAAGGACATAAAAATCAGAACACATGCAGGGACACCTCAAACCTGGGCATATGAAAGACTCCTAGAGAAGTCAAGAAAGGATGAGGGATAGGGCCATAACTGGCTACTAGGGACCTCCCAAACTATTTAAAGGGATTCTTCCCTATAATTAGGGCCCTACCACATTCACAGCCATGAGAAACATGTCATGGACCATGAAATCTGGTCTTTTGTGTGCTTTTACCGTATACTATACAGATTTCACGGGGGAGACCAGAGTTTCTCATATAAGGGGGCCTGACCCAAAAGGGAGTTGCAGGGAGGGTCACACGGTTATTTCAGGGGGGTCATGGTATTGCCACCTTTACTTCTGCGCTGCCTTCAGAGCTGGGCGGCTGGAGAGTGGCAGCTGCTGACTGAGGGCCCAGCTCTGCAAGCAGCAGCGCAAAAGTAAGGGTAACAGTACCGCAACCCCCTCTACAATAACCCTGCAAGGCCCCCCCCGCCCCACACACACACACACCACTCCTTTTTGGCTCAGGACCCCTACAATTACAACACTGTGAAATTTCAGATATAAATAGCGAAAATCATGAAATTTGCTATTTTTAAAATCCTATGACTGTGAAATTGACCTAAATGGACCGTGAATTTGGTAGGGCCCTACCTATAATCTGCTAGCTACAGGTATTTTTAAAACCATTCCACAGAATTTAATAGGGAATTGTATGGAGTGTTAATTTAGAAAAGCTTGCAGAAAGAATTTACTCTGAAAAATGACAGAATTAAATAGAGCATTAAAGTCCATCAAGCTCTATTATTTATTATTGTATGTTATCTGGCAGTAGCACCTAGGAGCCTAGATCATGGACCCCTTTGTGCTAGGCACTGTACAAACAGAGAGACAATCCCTGCTCCGAGAGCTTACAATCGAAGTGCAAGGCAAGAGACAAACTGGGGGTGGGGGGGACCACAAGGAAACAATGAGTTCAGTGGGTTTGATGCAACTCTTTCAAACCAGCACTTTTTTTGGGGTGCTGATTATGAACCAACAGACGTTTCCGGGTGCCTGGGTGACCTGCCTACTATACTAAACTAGAAGAGCGATGAATGGGCAGCCCTTTCTGGTGGCCCAGTGGTTACCATGAACCTCAGTCATACAAGAGAGCATTCCTCAGCTGACATTGTATGCAAGAGCTGAATTGTGTGATATGTAACACTACTTTGTACCACTAGAGCTCCTGTACTTTATACTGTTATGCCTGCCCTTCCCTGCTTTTTTTTTTTTTTAAATCCACCTGAGTGGCTAGTCAAAGTTCTGGGCTTTGTGGCTTGTTCCACTTGGGTGTAGAAACCAAAGATGGAGCCTGGTACCTTTGATGCAATCTTGTTTCTTTACAAGGAATATAGAAAGTCCTGCTACTCCAAAGGCAGGAGGAGCCAAAACCAGCTGATAGCTTCTTTACTTCCAGCCCCAAGTCTCTTTAGACAACACTGGACCCAGAAACCTCCTCTCTAGGTTCTTCCAGGGTCAGACATCCTGCTTGCTCAGGCTGTCCCTCTGTCGGTCTCATTCTCTTTCTCAGGTTCTCGTCTGCCCTCCGGCTTGTCTCTCCCCTCACCACCATACACACACCTGGTCAGAACTGTACCCAGTGGAGCCCTCTGCCCACTGTTGCTGGTTTCTGGGCAGACTCCCAGAACTGGTGTCAGGTGTGCTCCCTGAACTGTCTCTTTAATTCGAGGAATCTTAAATGAAAGGTGCATTCACAAGGGTTTAACTCAGCCCATAGCAAGATTTCACCCAGCTCATAACAGCGTGCTCACCTTTCAGACAGGAATTAGCCGAATGGAATCTGAGTAAACAATGTGTGTGTTGCGAAAACTCTAGTTCATTTCTCCCCAACCTCTGCATCCAGGCATTGTTCGTCACACGCCCCACATCCTACCAGAAGACAGCAAGGGGATGACATGTGATGGGAGGGGGGCGCTGTACTCCTTCCCTATCATCAACCACAAGGTGTAATTTTTAAAGTTTCCATCCAAAGGTTAGCATTGAAACACCCGCCCCATTTTTAGCTTACCTAATTAATGGCAATTTTATCTCTGTTGACTTACAAAAACATTCACCAGCGTGGGATGTGGCTTTTGTCATACAGTTTTGCATGTACATGCACCCACAGATAATTCAGTACAAGTGGAGTTGGCAAGCTCTTGTATACCTCCTACACTCCCCAAAATACAGTATGTTAAATAAAGAAACAGAGCAGAGTTGTTTTAAAAGCCATTAAATGTGACTTGCAAATACATCATACCACTACTTCCCTAACCAGAGGGTTATCTATATCTACCATATGCCCGGCCTATCAAGGTAAGGACAGCCGGGGTAACTGATTTGAACATATACATGTTTTAGGCTCCCCTTGCAAATACCCACCTCACATTTTGGTTGAGAGTAGCTCAAGAGTTTTCAAGATGGATTTCTGATTCTTAGATTTTGCCAGCGTTTTTAGTGAGCTAGTGATGGCTGCGCCTATTTTGCCAATCCCCTGATTTTCCACATCTGGCAGCGTTGCCAAGGCTCGTGATTTTATTGATCACAATATTTGGAGTTTTACTTAAAGTCCCAGTTCCTGAAGTCAAGGGATTATGGGAGAATCCGCAGTTGTCCTTTAAGTTTCTAGCGGTCGTGGTTGCAGAGAAAAGCTGCATGTAAAATTCTAAAAAGGGATAAAAAACAGAAAGCAAATAAAAAGAACTCTGTCTTTAAAATTTAAAAAAAAAAAATCATGATTTTTAGGCCAGTCTCATGATTTTGGGTTGGCAATGCTGAATCTGCGCTTTGGATGCTGCTTCGGAGCTGCTGACTTCAACCCACTCCCACTCTGCAGCCTTTTTGACACAGTTCCCAGCTGGCTCCCCATCAGGCGGGCTGATTTCACTGCCCTGAAGGGGATTGTTTCCCTTACAGAACTAAAGGGGTGCTGAGAAATTAAGTTCACTACGGAGGGTCTTATTTCCTGAATTCTGCTCTCTAATGAGAGTTCAGAGTCCTTCTGCTGCCCAGCTGAGCAGCTTCTTCAGCATTCTCCGAAACCAAATTCTTCACTCCCGGGACAAAGGTGCCCCATTTTTAGCAAGAAAGTGTTCTCCCTGACATATCCATTCCCTTTCAATGCTTGATTTTCAAAATTAAAAATCATGCCTAGCTCTCACATACCACTTTCCATCAGAAGATCTCAAAGCCCTTTATGGGGAGGTGGGGGGAGGGTTCAGTATTATTATCCCCACTTTACAAATGGGGAAACTGAGGCACCGAGAAGTGAGGCTAGTAGCAAAGCCAAGACACTATCTTTGCCCACACAAAGTACGCAGTGCGCATGTAGAACGTGCATTTGCAAATGAAGTAGTCAGTTGTGTGGCTAATTGGCCATTTGCAGGCATGGGTAACCAGTTTGCGGCTGTGCATTGGGTACATGCAAACTGGCCCAACTCAGATACCCTTACTTGCACTGAGCAGCACCTTGTTCCACAAGGAGTCTTGCTGAAATTGGTGGAATTATTTGCAGAGTAAAATGCTACTCAATGTAAGGGTATCACAACCTGCTCCATTAGGTGAGCTCATCACGTATAGAGTAGCCGTAAGCATCCACCTCCTCATAAACTAACCCACACCAAACCACTGGCATTTTCTCTCTGTAATAACAAGATTTCACGGCCCACCCAATAACATTCTAGACACTAAGGCCCAGATCCTCATCCCCCTGTGCAAGGGAGGCAAGATGGAGCCTGAGAATCAGGAGACCTCAATTCAATTCCTAACTCTGCCAGTTACTCCCTAGGACTTTGGGGAAGTCACTTTGCCGCCTCAGTTTCCCCCTCTGTGAAAATGAAAATAATGGCACTTACCTTCCTCGCAAAACCTTTTGAGATCTGTGGGTGAAAACCCCTATGTAAGCATTCCTATGTGACACTGACCTAATCCCCATTGCCATGTTCCCATTTCCATATGCCATGGCCCCTTTTCTGCCCGCCTGGCCCTTAGACACTCAGACAAATCAGTCTGCACTGCCACATGCCTGCAGGCATCCTACCAGAGCAGCCATAGGTCAGTGCCAGCCAGGCTCAGCAGTGTGAGGGGAGAACTGCCGTATCTCTTGCACAATTTTGATTGTGGCACTGCAAACATTGGAGAAATTAGCTGAGCCCTGAACTTTTGCAGTTTTACTCCATCAGCTCAGTAGTTTGTCTGCCCCAGGAGGTAGCTTACCTTTTAGGCCCTGATCCTGCAACGTGCTTCACGTGGAAAGATCCTGACACCCACATGCAGCCCTGTTCAAGCCAACAGGGTTCCATGAAAGCCCTGTTTGCCAATGCAATACAAGAAGCTGGCTCAAGGCCTTAATTATATTCTTGCTAAATTTACCTCCCAGCTCGACACGTTGGGGCTACTAATCAGGGTAGATTGATTCAGATCAAAGCAATTAAAAATCACCTATTTTAATCATGCAAGCAGGAAACCTTGATTTGAATAGCTCTTTTTAACTGTGTTTTGCATTTGTACTTTCTACTTTTTTTCCTAAAGAAAGTTTGATTCTCATTGGGTGGTAACCATTAAAACATGGTGATCTACCGCTAAGTATAGCCTGTACGCTAAGCTTGGCACGTCTTTTTGCTAAGTAGGAGGATATACTATATCTATACATATTTATATAAGCAGTTACATAGCTTAATTTTTTACTAGATTATTATTTTTACTTGCAATTTGTGTGAAGCTCTATTTGGATGGACATTCAAATTGAGTTAAAAATTCACTGAAAAAGCATTTTAATTATTTGTATTAAATACAGCTACTTTAAATGTGCTGGATACTTAAGAAAAAAAGTTTATCAAAACATGCATTGCATTTAAAACTAACTGATTTATCAAACAAAGGCTTTTTTCATAGATTAGAAAGGGAGGAAAAACCAAGCTTTCCTGCTTTTTCAACTCCCAACTGATTTCTGAATTTTGAATGAGCTAGTCATTGAACTGAACTAGCTGAAATGAAGATAATAGTCTCTCTGCACCTGCAGAAGAAGCTACTACTCTCAAAAGCTGGTTTAGCACTTCAACAAACTGTGGTTTCAGGTGCTTAGCCAGTGACTTCCACCCGCTCAGTGGTTTGACTTTCTTTAAAACTCAGCAGCAAACTTCTACTGCTTAATATTATTTTTTGTTTTTAATGTAAATGATTTGAATAGATTATAATAAGGTTAGGCCTTAACATAGGCTGTCAATTTCAAATTTAATTCTAAATAGATTTATTTTCAAAACTGTGCTGAATTTAAATTAAAAAATCCAATTTATTTTTTTAATCTGATTTTTTTAATTTTTTTTTTTTAATCATCAATTTTTATCCACCCTGCTACTAACCCTACTCCATCTACACGTAATGTGAAAGCTGCCATTGGCTTCTAGGACAGGGACCAGAAATACCAAGGATTTTCCCTACTAATAAAGGTATGAACTTCCTTAA
Source organism: Chelonia mydas (assembly GCF_015237465.2). NCBI lineage: Eukaryota > Metazoa > Chordata > Testudines > Cheloniidae > Chelonia > Chelonia mydas. The sequence goes on along the minus strand of NC_057850.1, from coordinate 250,947,057 downwards.
GTATCTGAACCATCCTCGGATTCCCAAGCAGCATGCTGTTCTCCGGGGAAGTGGCCTGTATTTATAGAACTGTGGCGGTTCCCCAACACGGGTGCAGAGGGGAGTCACAGCTTGCCCCTGCTCAGAAAGCATCCTTGAAAAGTGCTTGGGGATTTAAACGTTTAATGGAGACTTCATGTGTGCGCTTAGAGGCCTAATGCTTTCTCTTCCATTACACGAATTGCCAGCTCACCCTCAGTACGCCCTTGGATTTTTTGCTCACCCCGATCAACTTCTCAGCAATTAGGGGCTCAGGAGAATAACATTCTGGGGACTCTCGGGACTGTAACGCACAAGAGTATCAGCCTTCATTAGAAGGCACAGATGTATCAAAATAAGAAACAGAGCTCAAGCTCTGCATGAATGCACCTCAGCCAAGAGATATGAAAATGTGACAGCCCCCCTTTAAGTATATGAACAAACCCCCCACTTCACAAGGCAAAACTGGACCTCTTTCTAAACGATATCCTCATCATCATGGCAAACCCCAAAGGAATGTACCCCCCTTGCAGCTCGAGCGCCCCACGGATTCATCTTTAGAGAGATCCTTAAACTGGTCTACCTTTGCCTCCAACACACAGGGCACTGGAATGGCCCTTTCACAAGGTTTCCTCACTCATTTTCAGCTCAAGCGCAGAGAAGCTCTTGGCTGTTTTTGCTAAAAGGACAACTGATCAGATCGAGGCAGGTGGCCAGCTTCAGTATAAACCTCTTTGACGTGAATCTACCAACCCTACAGGCTTTCTAAACGAGAATCGGGGGAAGTCCTCTGCCCTGTGTTTTGCAGGAGGCCAGACTAGATGGTCACATGGTCCCTTCTGGCTTTGGAGTCTATGAATCTGCACATCACCTACAAAAGGCCAAACACCGAAAGCCAGATGCACACCCCCAGCCCTGAATTAAAACACCACCACAAATAGCTTGGACACAGCCTCACCAAAGAGCTTCAGTGCCTGCTCCTGGCTAACCATGCTGCCTTCCCTCTGCAATAGGAAGGGAAAAACACAAAGATACTTACCTCCCTTCTGGCTGGAAGAGGCAACTGACAGTTGCTAGCTGCAAAATGGTCACTTCACCCCTGCCAGCAGCTTGGCTCTGCGGTATTGAGAGGGCCAGCTCCAGAAGGTGCATTGGGGTGGGGGAAATGTTTCTATTCAAGGGCAACCTTACACTGGGGGAAGTTAGAAGGGACAAGGAAGTTACCGAAGAAGATGCTACTTATCACAGCTATATGGTACACACCAAGTTCTGTACACTATATAGGGAAGGTGGCATGATCCAGTGAGTAGAGCACTAGACTGGGAGTCAGAAGACGCAGATTCTATACCTGGCTCTGCTGCTGGGTAACCTTGGTCAAGTCATTGAAGAGCTCTGTGCCTCGTTTTCCCATACTGCTCTCTATCTATATTGGCTCTGGACTGTGGCTTCTTGGGGCAGTGGCAGCATCTCACTATGTGTCTGTACAGTATCTGGTGTGATGGGGCCCTGATTTTGGTTGGGACCTCTGGGCATCATTTTAATAAGCGTATGCGGGCCCATCTGTCATGTGCCTAACTTGAGCATCCACAGAGCAGAGACATGGATAAAGTCCTAACACAGCTACAAAATGGAATTATGCTCTAGCCAGGGTTGGGGGACAGTTTACATGTAACTGGATCCATCTCCATGGTTGTATCCGTAACGTTGTCGATGGAGGCTTGGAACACTAATGACCTTCGGTGTGTTTATCATGAATCAAAACATCTCTTTAAAGTTCAGCCGGCATGTTAGCCCTGAATAAATATGGAGGCTTCCTCACGTGAAGTACATCAGATAATACCCCAATGGTTGATAGTAATGACTGCAGCTAACCAAGGGCTGAGAACAATTCGTCCTCCAAAAAGGTACACAACATTTCGAGAGCAGCACAATAGGTTATGGCCAAACAACCCACTTCCCAGCTCTCCAGTACTGCTGCAGCAAAGAAATCATCTGTAATAAATAGGGGATGATTATTTAGCACCAGCAACAAATGTCTGCAGCATTTACTGAAAGCAGTCAGTCTTTGTAACAGCAGCGGCTGGTGATGTTTATGCACCAGAGGCTAAGGCCTTGAAGAGCTGATTTTTGCTATCCACCCATTTGAAGACTCAAGTATCTGGTTTGTTTAGCTCTTGTGGTATTCACCTGTAGCAATGCTGTGGAGCTCATTCAAAGCAGCCTTCACAGTTAGCTGTAGCTGAAGGAAATGTAGAGTGTAAATTCCCAGAAATACGGGATTGGTAATTGACCTAACAGTTTTCAGAATGGTAGCGGTGTTTCTATCAGCAAAAACAACGCAGAGTCCTTGTGGAACCTTAGAGACTAACAAATTTATCTGGGCATAAGCTTTCGTGGGCTAAAACCCACTTCATCAGATGCGTGGAGTGGAACATACAGTAGGGAGGTATAAGAGTATATACGGTAGGGACCTAGCAGTGTTTGATTGATTAGGACCTTCAGACAGCTGCTCCTAACTCGTGTTCCCCTTTGAACCAAAGATCCCACCGCTAGAACTCATTAACAAGCTCAGGAGCTGCTCAGAAACTGTGGACTCAACTCCCCCGGGAAGAAGGGCCCAACAGGCCCGCCAACGTGGGGGGGCAAAGGGGTCAATTGCCCAGGGGCCCGGCGATCTAAAAGGGCGCGGGCGGATGGGATAGATATGTATTTTTTAAATAAAAATTACAATTTAAAAAAAGAAAGAAATTCGTTTTCTGCAGCAGCTGCTCTGTACAGAGCGCCATCCCTCACTGTGCCAGTAACCGTTGGCCAGAGCGCTGCTGCACCCTGCTGGTCTGGCAGAGCGTCAGCACCAGCAGTCCGGGAACCGTGGAGCTTGCTGCCTCCTCTGGCTGCTCGGGAGCCGCTGTGCCTGCCGTGCCGGCTCTCCAGCTGCGAGGCTGAGGACAGGGAGACTTGAAAGAGAAACAAGCTCCCTCCGCGCTACCAGATTTCCTCCCCCAGGGCTGCAGCTCCTCCCTAGACACAAGCCAGCAAGCTCAGTCACCCAACGGAGCTGCCCTAGGTTTGCTGAGAGGCAGCGGGGGCCAGCCCCCGCTTTGCTGCCGCGAGCACTGGCTGATGAGCCACTATCACGATGAGGGGCCACCTCCCAGCCAGAGAATGAGGCGCGGGTTTTCCCTCTGCCTTCACCACGGCTGCTTCCTAGGAGATCTCTCGGTAGATGTGGCACACCACGCCTGCCATCTCCTCATTGCTCTGGGTGTTGATGTCCCACAGCACCAGCAGCACAAGTATTGTATTGTATATTTTAACTTTGTTGGTCATATTCAGTTACCTCTTGTATATCAGTTTTTCCCTCTCTTTTGATGACAAATGAATCACGATTAGGTGTTTCATTAGCCAACTCGATACTTTAGGTGTTTTCTTGGTGCTTCTTTAAATGTTTTATATATTAATTAATTTAATTCCACAATGTATTTATTTAATTTAAATACATAATTCAAAATAACAAACTCGACATCTTATATTTAGGCTCACAATTTGTTTAATACTGGTGCTGTAACCGGAAAAAAAAAAGTTAACTGGATCAAGCAATGCCACAATAGACCCATAGTGGTTTCTAATGTGTTATCAATAGCATAAAAAGTAATGTCGTAAACCTCAGCCTTCCCTTTCGAGGGGGGACATTGACTGTTCTGCCCGGGGGCCGGAATTGCTGTCAGCGGGCCTGGGGCCCAATCCAAACTTCACAACCTCCAATGTAAGTCAAGGCACTCTTCTTCGATCTGCCTTCTCTCACATCAACATGGAGCAATGGGGGCATTTTAAAAAGGAACAACCCTACGAAAACAATGCACTGCACACACAACTCTCCCCCTGGGGAGAGGATGAGAAAAAGGATCAAATACCGGGGACTGGTGTTAGTCAGGTTGCTTAATGCACTGTTGGCAGGCACGCAGTTACTATGGAAATGAAGGGGTTATAAGAACCTATATTGGAATAGATGTGTGATTCAAACTGCAAAACTAACTGGCTTCAAGGGAAGCAAGATCAGGCCCATAGGCCAACAACAAAGGCTGAATGATGCAGGTTACTGTTGAAAAAATAAGTTCTTTTGTAGTCAAGAGGAATACCAGATAGATAGAGCAAATGGGTGTGTTACTAGTTGTTACCCTGATGTCTGCAAACACAACGATCCAAGAAGCTACAGAACAATCTCCTGGAGTTAACACACTAAGCTATCAGGCAATGATATGATCTCAATCCCCCACTTAGTTTCTGCAACTGCTCAGCGTTCATATTGAATCATAATATTGGGCCAAATTATGAGACCCACACTCAGCAGGAGTTGTGCATCAATGAAGACTGTAGGATTTGGTCCACTGTATTGCACTGGCTAGTGTGGATGTGCACCATTGCACTCTGGTGGCTAGAATCGGAACTGCCCAACTGTGTGTCCTAGGCCTTCAACTTCTGATAGTACAGCTAAAATGGACAGGACCCAGTTTCACTGAATCCCTCTCCTGGAATTTGACTCTTAAAGCAACCTCTTTCCCGCCTACCAGATACATTTTGTTTTCTCCCACAAATGAAGGTTTTTTTAAAAAAACCATGAAATATATTCTGTGAAAAGAATATACAGCTGAAACCTTTGAAGCAGCCGATGAAGTGAGCTGTAGCTCACGAAAGCTTATGCTCAAATAAATTGGTTAGTCTCTAAGGTGCCACAAGTACTCCTTTTCTTTGAAACATCGTCTTTCATTGAATTTATAGTAGCTTCTGCCAAATAAATATAATCCGCATTACAATACCTGATACTAATACAGTAAACTGCTGCATTTTACCGGAGCAAGGGAACCTTTCAACAGTTCCTCACCTAAATATGAGTATATCATTTGCCCTATGAAAATGCATCAACACACACTTCCTGGTTAGCTCCTGTCTGCAGATCCAGCAATTATGAAGTCAACGCTCAACATTTCACAAGTACAAATGTGAGCTATGAGTATCTCCTTGTGGAGAAACAGCTACATTGCCAGGAGTATGTACATCGCTTCTGATGAATAGGTTTCACTTAAAGGGATCCTGTATGTCATCCTTTAAATTGCTACTGTCTGGTCCCAATGTGCCTCAAGAAAAGACCCCATTTCTCCTTCTGTAATTGTCTTTTCAGACTTTTTCCTTGAATCCAAAGGCTTTTCAGAGGGTGCAGTCCTAAAGGATCCAACACACACAAGCAAGGACTGTGCTCTGAAATGTAATGCAAGAGGTGATTTCTTTTACCCAGCTAAAAAAGAATCATCCCTTTCATGTCCTTAAATTAGTCAAATTTGTGCCCAATTCTCTGGCCCTTTGAGGACGTTACTAAGGCTAATGAAAGCTGTAACGCTTCTGCCAATAGGGATGCAGCAACAAGGGCTTGTACTTATTTTAAGGGATTCTCTACAATTTCTTAACTTTTTTGGGCTCAGGTCCTCACCTAGTAATCTGGGAAACTATAACCACTCTGGGTGCTTTCGCTAGGCAAATCTGTACCCACTCGCCAGGGCCGTCCTTAGGCATATGCAGCATACGTGGCTGCGTAGGACGCAGGAAAATTTGGGGCACCCCTGGGTCACAGTGTCTACCCTCCCTCCTCTTCCTAACCCTGTTTTGACCCTTCCTGCAGGCTGCCACCACAGCTGGCTGCTGCAGCCTGCTGAGTCTTCCTCCAGAGGGGATCTAGTACTTAAAAGTGAAAAAGCCCTTCCAGCCTGCCAGACCTATTAGCACAACACTGAAATTGTTAAAGAGCCATTCAAGTGGTAATAAGAAAAGGAGGACTTGTGGCACCTTAGAGACTAACACATTTATTGGAGCATAAGCTTTTGTGAGCTACAGCTCACTTGTAGCTCACGAAAGCTTATGCTCCAATAAATTTGTTAGTCCCTAAAGTGCCATAAGTACTCCTCTTCTTTTTGTGGATATAGACTAACAGGGCTGCTGCTCTGAAACCTGTCAAGTGGTAATGAAGCCATTTAACAGGCATTTGCCAACCCCCAGGTATCTACTGTCAGTTTCTGAATGTATTGACAAAAACAGTTGTGCAATACAATAATATTTACTCAGAACATGTTAGTCTACAGGACCTCCATTGAAAATTTGCTTTAAAAATATTTCATTAGTGTATTGCTGAAGATTATAAAATCACATCTCTAAAAAGCCTTGCATAGATTTTTAGATGCACAATCTGAGTAAAAAGAAAAGGAGGACTTGTGGCACCTTAGAGACTAACCAATTTATTTGAGCATAAGCTTTCGTGAGCTACAGCTCACTTCATCGGATGCATACTGTGGAAACTTGCATCCGATGAAGTGAGCTGTAGCTCACGAAAGCTTATGCTCAAATAAATTGGTTAGTCTCTAAGGTGCCACAAGTCCTCCTTTTCTTTTTGCGAATACAGACTAACACGGCTGTTACTCTGAAAACAATCTGAGTATTCATCTTTAGCCTTAAATGCTTGGATCTTCATAGTTTTTTAAATAAATCCATCAAAAGACCACCCTTATCTAAAATACACATGCGAGCCCAGGTTGCCATCAGGTATGGGGGCACCAGTTTAATAATACTGCATAGGGCCCCATAAATCCTAAGGACGGCCCTGCCATTCGCAAGCACAGAGGTTTAAACAAACTAACTATATTGGTGGGGGGAGGGGGAAGAAAAAGGAAAGGCCAGGTTGACCTGGGACAAGAATTTACAATTTAACACCTTCTACCACCATTTACCTCAGGGTGCATAAGTCACAGTCCCATGCAATTGGACCCTGAACAGCTGATGCAGTGTTTGTTCTGCCTCCCACACTCAGTTCACAGGTCCCCAACTTCCTCACTCGCAGTTTGTGGTTCCAAGAGTCCAGGAAAATCACGGTCCCTGTTTTGTAGGCAGTCCTGGGGCTCTACCACCTGTCCTGCTATAATGAATGATTTCAGCAGCTAGGACAGGGAGGCCCCTCACCAGTTGACAGGAGTCATAGACAGTTGCTACCAATTACTTGGCATACTGCTCTCCTGCTGGAAGCTGGGGGCAAATCCAAATGCTGCTTCGCTCTGCATGCTGGGTGCTATGGCCAGGCCCAACTGCTGCCTTGCTTTGGTGGCCAGAACTACTTCTGGGCTCTGACCTCCGCTTGACAGTGTCTCAGCAACTGGAACCTCTGGTGAGCTCTGTCCACATAAGGCAATTACAGCTCATTGCTCTGCTCTTTCAGATCCAAGGGGATCAGTGACCTCAGGAACCCCTCAGAGCCCCTACCACCCAGAAAGATACTCCTCAAACCAAGCCGGAAACATGCACTTTCTCCCCCTCCATAGGGCTGTCCAGGGCCTCTGCCCCACTTCAGCAAGCATCAGTTGTCATCAGGGTGACCCCATACCCAGTCGTTGTCCAGGCTTTGCCCAGGTCGGGTACTCAACAAGGTAATCTCAAAAATATGGGCCCCAAGTACAAAATTTAGTCAAATTATACCCCATATCCCCAAACCTCCTGCAGTGAATGTGTAAATGAGGTACTGCCTCGCTCTGTCGCCTTCCCTTGCTCTCCAACAGAGGCCCTCAGAGAGCTCAGTCAACTAACCTCTTTCTCTCCCAGGCTACAGGCCACCGGGCTTACAAAGCCCTCTGAGTTAAGGTTGCCAACTTTTTAACCGCACAAAACTGAACACCCCTGCCCCGCCCTTCCCGTAGGCCCCGCCCCTGCCCCACCCCTTCTCCGAGGCCCCATCCCCACTCACTCTGTCCCTCCGTCGCTTGCTCTCCCCAGGCCTCACTCACTTTCACCGGGCTGGGTCAGGGGGTTGGGGTGCAGGAGCGGGGGTGAGGCCTCCGGCTGGTGGTGCAGGCTCTGGAGCGGGGCCCGGGATGAGGGGTTTGGGGTGCAGGAGGGGGCTCCAGGCTGGGGCCAAGGGGTTCAGAGTGTGGGAGGGGGTGTGAGCTCCGGCTGGGGGTGTGAGCTCTGGGGTGGGGCTGGGGATGAGGGGTTTGGGGTGCAGGAGGGGGCTCCAGGCTGGGGCCAAGGGGTTCAGAGTGTGGGAGGGGGTGTGAGCTCCGGCTGGGGGTGTGAGCTCTGGGGTGGGGCTGGGGATGAGGGGTTTGGGGTGCAGGAGGGGGCTCCAGGCTGGGGCCAAGGGGTTCAGAGTGTGGGAGGGGGTGTGGGCTCCGGCTGGGGGTGTGGGCTCTGGGGTGGGGCTGGGGATGAGGGGTTTGGGGTGCAGGAGGGGGCTCCAGGCTGGGGCCAAGGGGTTCAGAGTGTGGGAGGGGGTGTGGGCTCCAGCTGGGGGTGTGGGCTCTGGGGTGGGGCCGGGGATGAGGGGTTTGGGGTGCAAGAGGGGGCTCCAGGCTGGGGCCAAGGGGTTCAGAGTGCAGGAGGGGGTGTGAGCTCCGGCTGGGGGTGTGGGCTCTGGGGTGGGGCTGGGGATGAGGGGTTTGGGGTGCACGAGGGGGCTCCAGGCTGGGGCCAAGGGGTTCAGTGTGAGGGAGGGGGTGTGGGCTCCGGCTGGGGGTGTGGGCTCTGGGGTGGGGCTGGGGATGAGGGGTTTGGTGCGAAGGAGGGGGCTCCAGGCTGCGGGTTGGGGTACGGGGGGGATGAGGACTCCGGCTGGGGGTGCAGGCTCTCGGGCAGGGCCAGGGATGAGGAGTTTGGGGTGCAGGAGGGGGTGGGGTCCCAATGACATTTACTGTGGCTCCCAGGAAGCAGCTGCCAGGTCCTAGCGCCCCCTAGGCACACGGTCAGCCAGGGAGGCTCCGTGCGCTGACCTCACGCCTTTAGGCGCCGCCCCCACAGCTCCCACTGGTCTCAGTTCCCAGCCAATGGAAGCTGCAGAGCCCGCACTCGAGGCAGGGGCAGTGCACGGAGCCTCCCTGGCCACCCATGCGCCTAGGGGCTGCTAGGACCTGGTGGCCGCTGCCGGGAGCCCCGCGGAGCTTGGGCAGGAAGGGAGCCTGCCTTAGCCGCGGGCCCCTGCTGCAACACTGACTGGACTTTTAACGGCCCAGACGGCGGTCAAAAACTGGACGCCTGGCAACCCTACTCAGGGTCCTATTGACTGCTCCTATTCTCTGTAGATAAAAAGGCACTTTGTACTGGCAACTACTCCACAGAAAACACCTTCTAAAAGAGGACTATATTTCCTCTATTAAATTTCCACAGAGCTTCTTTATGGGACTGCGTTCTGTTCTGATCACCCCAGCTCAGAGGAGACTCAGCAGAAATAGAAGGGGTCCAAAGACAAGTGTTGGAAACAATCCAAGGCATGGACTGAAAGTGAAAATATAAGTTAAATATCAAGGAAGAACTTCCTGACGG